>NC_091440.1:132174705-132808143 GCF_964237555.1 Oryctolagus cuniculus | reverse complement strand
CCACATTCCCCACTTCCGCAGGGGAGCGGCACACCGCCGGCCGGCTCTTCTCGGGGGCTGCACAGGTGTTCCTTCAGCTAGATGTTCCCCATAGATGTTCCCGGTGCATGCCGTTTCTCTCCTCCTTTATAGTCCTCCTCCGCCAATCCCAACTCGGCTGAGTACGCTGCTCTCCAATCAGGAGCAAGTCCTACAGTTAATTGGTTGAACTGGAGGCAGCTGTGCGGAAGCTGTTTACTTCTCTCCCAGCGCCATATTGTGGGAGAGCAGATGCATAGAATAAGTCCTAATTCGAGTAACAGTATAGTCCGAATTGCTCCCCACAAGCTAGCAGAAGGAAGATCTCTCTCTCTCTCTCTCCCTCTCCCTCTCCCTCTTTCTCTCCGTGTCTCATACACACATACTTTCTCTGATATTCTTCCTTTCAAATAAATAAATCTTTTAAAAGTGTAACATGTTAATAACATGTATGTCTTTCTAAAACAAAAACAGACTTAAAGAATAGCATATATACATAAAACATCTCATGTGAAAAAATAGGGATACATGGTATAGGTAGAAAATGAATTAAGGGATGTTATAAAGCCTTTCATTTAAGTGTAGACACTGAGCTTTGATTATTCAACAAAAACTCCACAGGTAGAAGGTTCTCAAAATGAGGTGCAGGGGCCGGCGCTGTGGCATACTGGGTAAAGCTGCCACCTGCAGTGCCGGCATCCCATATGGGCGCCAGTGTGAGTCCCAGCAGCTCCATTTCTGATCCAGCTCTGTGCTGTGGCCTGGGAAAGCTGTGGAAGATGGCCCAAGTCCTTGGGTCCCTACACCCATGTGGGAGACCAAGAAGAAGCTCCTGGCTTCGGATCGGTGCAGCTCCAGCCATTGTGGCCGACTGGGGAGTGAACCACAGATGGAAGACCTTCCCCCCCCCCCCACTCTCTCTCTCTTTCTCTCTCTCTGCCTCTCATCCTCTGTGCAATTATGACATTCAAATAAAAAAGTGAAGTTCACTGTGGACTCTCAACCCACTATTCCACTGATGCATTTTGCACTGTGAATGGATACTTCACCCCTGGATGGCTTTACAGAGCCATGCACATACCACAGGGAAATTGCTCATCTACAGAGTTGTGTGGGCTTTGCCAACAGTGACACGTTTTGTGATACGGTATCAGAAAAATCACTCTTCAGTAACATTACACTACCAGAGAAGCCACTCATTATGGCAAAGCTCTAATGACAGATACACATTTTCCAAAATCCTAACTTTTTCTTCAAAGTTCAAGTTTTATCGCAGGCAACAAACACTGTCACTTGTTCCCCTTTGAGTGACAACAGCATTCCATGCATTTCAAGAAAATGTCTGGCAAATGTGTACGTCTCAATCTTTCAAGCAAAAATAGTGCTTCACGAGAACATTTCTCGGCTTCTGCTTGCCGCTCGGCACGCGGCAGCTTCTCCCCGAGATGCCACCCCACTTATCCAGGCAGCAGGGGCTTCATGTGGCCCCCTGCTGTCCAGGGAACCTCTAAGAGGCCATCAAAGGAGGGGAGTAACAACTCTCCATCTACATCCTCACCCAGGACATTCCTAAGTGAAACTGGCACCTTTTAATTTTTTTTTTTTTTTTTACAGGCAGAGTGGACAATGAGAGAGAGAGAGAGAGAGAGAGAAAGGTCTTCCTTTTCCGTTGGTGCACCCCGCAATGGCTGCTGCGGCCAGCACACTGCACTGATCTGAAGCCAGGAGCCAGGTGCTTCCTCCTGGTCTCCCATGGGGTGCAGGGCCCAAGCACTTGGGCCATCCTCCACTGCCTTCCTGGGCCACAGCAGAGAGCTGGCCTGGAAGAGGAGCAACCGGGACAGAATCCGGCACCCTGACCGGGACTAGAACCCAGTGTGCCAGCACCACAGGTGGAAGATTAGCCTATTGAGCCGCGGCGCTGGCCAGCACCTTTTAAATCAGCTGATCTTTTTCACTTTATTGTCATATCCTCACTGAACACGTGTGACGGTGCCCACGTGTGACCACAAGCATGGTCTGTGCTCTGCCGTGACATGCTAAGGCACCTCTTCTATCCACTGTGGCTGCTGAACACTCAGCAACGTGCGAACACAATGAAGAAGGCTGACAGTGTCTGAATACTATTCTGACAATGGCCTTGACCTAGCAAACCACCTGAAAGGCTGCCTGCCCCCCCACCCCACCCGCCCGGAGCACTGCTCTACAGCACTGAACACTGGAGATCAACCACGCTGCCTGCGGCCGCAGAAACCAGAACACAAGGGAAGACAACCCGAGGCCTCCCCAAGCCTCGCTGTGGCAGGCAAAGCCTGCATATCTCACCTGGAATTTTCCTTCAGGCATCCACACTAACAGAACAACACTACTCCCCACAACTACGTCTCTGAGAATTCTCAGATCCACGGTCACCACTTACCTTGTGCAGTTATCTGTGCCGTGCCCGTTCCTCTCTAGTAGGTTAAGGTCCGTAAGAGCAGATTTAATACCAGATCCTAGACAAAGACTATTAACAGTCACTCACAAATGTGTGCACCACTCAGCTGCCTAACAGAACTCACAGAACCAGAAACACTTAGGCGCGGGCTGGGAGGTGTCCTCCACGGGTATGTTCAATATAACAACATACTAAGGTACCTTAAAAATTATGGAAAATGGGGTCAAAGTGCACAATTATCGTGGCAAGCACTCGGCACAGTAGTTTAGACACCAAGTGGGGTGCCCACAGTCGAGTGCCTGGGTTCAAGACCCGGCTCTGCCCCTGACTCGGGGTTCCTACTAACACAGACGTTAGGAGGCAGGGGTGACGGCTAAAGGAGCAGGGTCCCTGTCTCCCACGTGAGAGACCTCAACTGAGGTCTGGCCCAGAGCTAGCTGTGTGGGCCTTTGGGAAGTCAGACAGCAGATGGAGTTCCGTGCATGCGTCTGCCTCTTACCCTGTCCCTCCCTTCATCTCTCTCAACCAAAAAGTATTCTAAAAAGGTGAAAAAATGCTAAATTTATTTTGGTGCAGAGTATTTTTTAAAACCTTGCATAGTTTTTCCCATAATATTCATGAATATTCTGAGTACCTAAATATGTGTTCGTGTGTGTATATATACACATTTATCACCTCAACTATAAAACTCTCAGAAGAAAACATGAAAGCAAGTCTGTGACCTTGCGCTTACTAATGATTTCTTAGCTGTCACACCAAGAGTCTAAGCAGCTAAAGCAAATACTGATTTTTTTTCCGACTACACTGACAATTAGATATTGGTGCTGTCAAAAGTAGCATCAAAACACAAATAATGGCGCCGGCAGTGTGGCGTGCCAGGGGAAGCTGCCATCTGTGGTGCCAGCATCCCATACAGGCACCGGCTCATGTCCCCGCTGCTCCACTTCCAATCCAGCTCCCTGCTAATGTGCCTGGGAAAGCCCAGAGTACTTGAGCCTCTGCACCCACACAGGAGACCCAGCAGAAGCTCCTGTACTTGGACTGAGCCAGCTTTGGCCATTACAGCCACTGGGGAGTGAACCGGTGGAAGGACAATCTCCTGTTTCTCTCTTTCTCCCTCCAACTCTGACTTTCAAATAAATAAGCAAATCTTTTTAGACAAATCTACAAATGAATGATTGGCAAAAGCATATGCCTGTACCCAAATATATACCAGAATGCATAAAGAATTCTTGTATCTCAAAACAAAAAAGACAACCTAGTTTTAAAATGGACAGGGTGTTGGACAGATTTTCCTACAAAGGAGATATGCAAGCAACAACTAAGCGGATGTGCAACACTGCTAATCACCAGAGAGATGCAAACCAAACCGTAATGAGCTACTGCTTCATACCCAGTACACTGGCTGTCACAAAGCGACACCAGTCACAAGTGCTGGAGAAACTGGAACCCCACTACAATGATGCAACCGTGGAAAACAATGTGGTGGGTCCTCACAAGGGTACCCCCAGGGTTACCACACGACCCAGCAATCCACTGCTAGGTGTGTGCAAAGCAGACATCAAAGTGAACACTCACACAGAAACTCGCACACGGATGTTCACAGCAGCACTGCCCAACACAGCCAAAAAGCGCACACAGTCAGAATGTGCAGCCGCCGGAAAACACATCCACCAAGGATCTGCATCTGCGCAACGGAGGATCACGCAGCAGCCAAAGCCAGGGAGGGGGTCCTGATGACTGCAGGGCGCTGAACACACCTTGGAGACACCACTCTGCGCAGAGCAAGCACAGGCAAGGACCACGTGCACATGGCTCTGCGAATCCCCAGCGTCTCCAGACCCACGGGGACAGACGTCAGAGTGGTGAGGGGCCTGGAGAGGACGCACAGTGACAGCTTCGGAGTGAGGGCCACTGTTTTCAAAAATCAGCTATAAATGCAGACAGTATTTATACACATGCAAACATGCCTAGTAAACCAAGTACCTGGATCACACATTTCACAAGTACCTCTCAGTACCCCAGCCACCTCTTGGTTCCAGTTTATGGGTTGTATCACGATCAAAGGAAAATGTCAACACTTAACATTTACTTTTTATTGTATTAAAAATGAAAACTTAGAGTACTAAAGCACATAAAGGAATCCTTGGGGATGGCTGATATTATGGAATTTGAAAAAAATCAATTTTAATTTACTTCCATCTATAAACCAGTGTAGTCTCTACCTTTTCTTAAGACAGGTGCGCGACCTACTGACAAACTAGGAAACGCCAGACAAGAAACAAACCTTGTGCTTCCATCACACCATGTGGACAATGGCTAACTGACTATTTCAAGACACAATGAGAGAGAGGGGGGACCCTCTTCCGGCAGCACTGGAAATGCCAGTTTTACCACGAGTAGTAACTGGCACATTCCTAGAGCACTAGACACCTGGTGACCGCCGGTACAGGCTTTGAAAATCAACAGTAGATAACACAGAATCCAGCGGACTCCACTGGCCACACTCAGAAGTCGGCCAGCACTGCCGGGTCGGAGGTCCAGCCCAGGACTCAGTGCAACGCTTCACGCTAGCACCGGAAAGGAACACCCCTCCCCACACTGTGCTTCCTGCAGAAAGCAACTGTCTAAATCACATTTTCCTACAACTCATCTCTCTCCACCCTGACAGAAGTAAATTTCAAGCAATTGAGAAGATAAATGGCTGCTCCTATGGAGTGGGAGGGAAAATTAATTTGGGACTGTGACAACGAAACACTCATTTGTCACTGCTGCACGGAGGCAGCCTGCAGAGCGACGAGAGCCCACCAGATACGTGTCACTGGGAGGACCAGGGTCTGTCCCTGCCCCGCCTTTGTCACGCTGCCCTCCCCACTCTGGCTCCCCGGCGCGGCAGGACAGGAGCAGTACCCACACCCCAAGGTAGGGTGGCAGGTGCCCTGCAGGAGGAAGAGGGGGGGAGGGGGAGGGGGAGGGGAGGCGTGCAGAGGCGGTTCCTGAATTTGTAAGAACTAATTTGTCTAATATTCAGTAACGAAAGGAGCGTGTGGGTGCCATGCAGAAATGTGTATCCATCACTGCACCAAAGACCAGCCCGCCCGTGGTGTGCACGGCGGAGGAGATGATAACCCAAATGGGATTTTTATTGCAATGCAACTCTCATCCTTTATACACAAAAATGAAACTGATTAAAGGTGGTAAGAACCTAACAGCCTTTCATAAAAGCTTGGGGGACACCACACTTACGCCAGCAGGGATGTCTCAGGACCCCAACAGGTGTCTCCCTGAGTACCGGCTTCTCTGGCTCACTGGTCCCTTCTCTCTCATTCGTTAGCAGGTGCTGGGCCTTCCTCGTTCCACCTCCCAACACACGGCCTCATCTGATTACAGGTCAGCCAGGTGTCTCTTTTTTTTTTTTCACGGGTGTTTGAAAAATAGCATTTTGCTTAGCATAACTTACTTGTTTTACTATCAATTATATCTGTATTGATAATTACATAAAACACTTAAAATATGTATTTGCACCCACACTGCCTACATATTAAATAGATAACTACAAAAAAAGTTCTAGATTAAGGCAAACATTTCCTCTCATTTTCTATTTATTTCTCTAAAAAGCAAAATCCAGGCAATGCTTCGGATCTTTTCTTTTTAAATTTTTAGAGTATAGCTACTGTTTCCTGTAAGTTTAAAAGTAACCAGGAAAATTAAGAGACACATGAAAGTTGCTTTGGGCATGTCATGACTTCCTAAAACATAACCAGCACCAGGCAATCTACCTACATTTCTCTCAAGGGGGTCACGAGGCACCATGGAGTCGAGCTTGTCAGCCTGTCACTGTGGGAATGAACGCACTAGGTGTGCAAGAGTCGGGTCCAAAGCCCAGCTGGAAAATCGTACCGGGGCCGGGAGGAAGCCTGCACACAGTGAGAGCAGCCCTGCAAGCAGAAGGCCAAGAGCTCACGAGGTCAAGCTGAAGACGCGGTCTGAGGTCAAGAGCCCCATCGACCTCTGCCTGCTGCTCCCAGACCACAGACCGCCCCGGGGCCCCGGGGCCCTGGGACAGGCCTCAGCCCATGAAGGCTGCTGCTGCACAACGCGAGAAATGTAAATTACCCACGTTAACCATGAGTGGAAGCCGAGGGTCTGTCTGCCAACGCACACTCTGGTCTTCCTCAGGACTAAAGCAATGAAATCCCCTGAGGGCGCCATCTTTGACTCATTCCTCCCCTCTGTGTGCCCTAACACTGCCAGAAACCCAAGATAACTTGACATGGGATGAAACAGATTTTTATTCCGTATTATAGATTTTATTTGTGAGGTAAAAAGGCACGGAGAGAAACAATGACAGAATTCCTATCAACTGGTTCATTCCCTAAAAGTCCACAGGGCCAGGGCAGGGCCAGGGCAGAAGATGGGATCCAGGAACTCAATCCAGGTCTCCTCTGCGGGGGCTGGGACCGGCAGCCTGCGCCATCACCTGCTGCCTCCTGGGGTCCGCATTAGCAGGCAGCTGCAGTTAGATGCAGAGCTGGGCACTGTTACATCGGAGTTGGGTGTCAATCAGCCGTCTCATTGCTAGACCAAGCACCTGTCCCAGTGATGAATACCTTGACTAGTATTTTTCTTAAACTTAAAAAAAAAAACTTATTAATCAAAGAACTTGGTGGTTTGATCTGAGAATAAGAGGAATACTTGATGATGAGTCTAATAACTGGGTCTATATTTTAACCACAAATTTTAAAGTTTTATGTAAAAATATCATACTGTTTGTGACCCGCGCGCGGAGAAGCTCGAGGAGTCAGCGCTTCTTCCCTCCCTCCCCCGTTCCCCTCCCCACTCCCTCCCCCCCTCCCCAAGAATGTTCCGCTACGAGTCTTTGGAGGATTGTCCTCTAGATGAAGATGAAGATGCATTTCAGGGCCTGGGAGAAGAAGATGAAGAGATTGATCAATTCAATGATGATACATTTGGATCAGGTGCCGTGGATGATGATTGGCAAGAAGCACATGAGCGCTTGGCTGAATTGGAAGAGAAGCTACCAGCGGCAGTTAATGAACAAACAGGCAATGGAGAAAGGGATGAGATGGACTTGTTGGGTGACCATGAGGAGAATCTGGCAGAAAGGCTCAGTAAGATGGTGATTGAAAATGAACTAGAAGATCCAGCTATCATGAGGGCAGTGCAAACCAGGCCAGTTTTGCAATCCCAACCAGGAAGTCTGAATTCTAGCATCTGGGATGGATCTGAAGTTCTGAGGCGAATCCGAGGACCACTACTTGGTCAGGAAATGCCTACAGTATCTGTGTTAGAATATGCCTTGCCTCAGAGGCCCCCACAGGGCCCAGAAGATGATCGAGACCTTTCTGAACGTGCATTACCAAGGCGATCAACTTCACCTATCATTGGGAGTCCTCCTGTCCGAGCTGTCCCCATAGGCACCCCACCTAAGCAGATGGCTGTACCCAGCTTCAACCAACAGAGCCTGTGCAGTCCTGTTCCATAGACTTTCCTCCACCTGAAACCAGCAGCTGAAAAGGAAGGCCAATTTGGAAGATTCTGTGTCCGAAGCCTGTCCATGTTCGGCCCCCAATGCCACCACGTTATCCTGCTCCCTATGGTGAGAGGATGTCTCCAAACCAGCTCTGCAGTGTCCCGAATTCATCCCTCCTGGGTCACCCTTTCCCTCCTAATGTTCCTCCTGTTCTCAGCCCCCTCCAAAGAGCACAGCTTCTTGGAGGAGCACAGCTACAGCCTGGACGCATGTCTCCCAGCCAGTTTGCACGGGTCCCTGGATTTGTTGGTAGTCCACTAGCTGCCATGAATCCCAAGCTGCTGCAAGGGCGAGTTGGGCAGATGCTTCCCCCAGCACCAGGCTTCCGTGCCTTCTTTAGTGCCCCACCCCCCTCTACACCACCTCCACAGCAGCATCCTCCTGGCCCAGGACCTCATCTGCAAACCATAAGATCTCAGGCCCCAATGTTTAGACCAGACACAACTCACCTTCATCCTCAGCACCGTCGACTCTTGCATCAGAGACAGCAACAGAACAGAAATCAGCATCGGAATCTTAATGGTGCAGGAGATAGAGGAAGTCATCGGAGCAGTCATCAGGATCATCTCCGAAAGGACCCCTATGCCAACCTCATGTTGCAGCGGGAAAAGGATTGGGTCTCCAAAATCCAGATGATGCAGCTGCAAAGCACTGATCCCTACCTAGATGATTTTTATTATCAGAATTACTTTGAAAAACTGGAGAAGCTCTCAGCTGCTGAAGAAATACAAGGTGATGGCCCTAAAAAAGAACGCACCAAGCTTATCACTCCTCAGGTGGCCAAACTGGAGCATGCTTACAAACCTGTGCAGTTTGAGGGCTCCTTGGGAAAGCTTACTGTCTCTAGTGTGAATAATCCTCGAAAAATGATCGATGCTGTTGTGACATCTCGGAGTGAAGATGATGAGACAAAAGAAAAACAGGTTCGAGACAAAAGAAGAAAAACCCTTGTTATAATTGAAAAAACCTATAGCTTACTCCTTGATGTGGAGGATTATGAGAGACGTTACCTCTTAAGTCTAGAAGAAGAGCGACCTGCCCTGATGGAGGAAAGAAAGCACAAAATTTGTAGCATGTATGACAACTTAAGGGGGAAATTGCCTGGACAAGAGAGGCCAAGTGATGACCACTTTGTACAGATTATGTGTATCCGAAAAGGGAAGAGAATGGTTGCCCGCATTCTTCCCTTCCTCTCCACAGAGCAAGCAGCTGACATTCTCATGACTACAGCCAGGAACCTCCCTTTCCTTATCAAGAAGGATGCACAAGATGAGGTGCTGCCCTGCTTACTGAGTCCCTTCTCTCTCCTCCTCTATCATCTGCCATCAGTGACTGTCACCAGCCTTCTGCAGCAGCTAATGAACCTACCTCAAAGTGCACCTGCACCAGCACCCTCCAACCCTCACCTCACTGCTGTGCTCCAGAACAAGTTTGGCCTATCATTGCTCCTCATCCTTCTGAGCCGTGGGGAAGACCTACAGAATTCAGACCCTGCTGTAGAATCAACGCAGAATAACCAGTGGACTGAAGTGATGTTCATGGCAACACGAGAACTCCTCCGGATTCCCCAAGCAGCCCTGGCCAAGCCGATCTCTATGCCCACAAACCTAGTGTCCCTCTTTTCTCGCTATGTTGACCGGCAGAAACTGAATTTGCTGGAGACAAAACTGCAGCTAGTTCAGGGGATACGATAAAAGATCTCCAAATGTGTCCTGTACCTCCTTGTGGCTGCCACCTGCACTGCTGCCATCAACCAATGGAGTGTTTTTAATGAGGGAGGGAAGGTAGCTTATTGCCCAAAGCAAAGTCTTGTGGGATCAACTCCTGGTTGCAGGGGTTGTTTCCATGTGCCAGGTAGTTTCCCACTGCTCTGTGAAATTTGGCTGGGTGATACTTCTGCTGGTTTCTTCTTTACCTTCTGTGTTACAATTCTGCATGTCCTCCTTTTACTCAATTCTCAATTTTTCAGTTTCTTTGCCCTAGAGACACAAATATAATATCTCCCTTTTTCCCAACATCACTACTACAATTCAAAGTAGATTATAGCCTACCAAAGGATTCCTTCCCTCATCTTAGTCAAATCTCTTTTCATTGTCCCATATTAATATGACTATAGGAAAACCAAGTAGAAATCAAAACATAGAAATATATATATACATAAACTTACCCCTAAACATGCATTAATATGGTCTCCAGAGGGTCCTTAAAGAATCAGTTTTAGATTGAAAAATATTTAATTGACACATACTTCTAAACACAAAACCAGCTGATGTATTTTTAATCTATTTCTATTCCCTCTTTTAATTAATTTTATGGGTTCTGTTGGTTTCCATAAATACAGGGTTGTAGCATGTTTAATAAAATCAGAATTCTTAATTGGCTGATGCCAACCTCTAGGCTGAGAAGTCCTTTTTCTCCTCCCACCTTTATTTCCTTTGTTTGGTCCTCTTTAATGGAAACAGCACACGGTTAAGCCTTTTTCTTGCTACAACTACAGCATACTTGAGCCTGTCCCCTCAGGTGCATTCAAGATCACCAAGATGATCCTAACTTAAACCTGCTTCTGCAGTGTAGCTTTTTGCACACTCACCCTGTCTTCCTGAGACTACTTCTGTAAGCCATGCTTTTACTTTTCTTCCCCATTTTCAGTTGATGCCATGGGAGAAAACCTCAAATGTAACCATGGAAGCTAAGTTTTACCTGTATGCTCTTCAGTTTCCTCCACACGATGGGCAGACCTGCTGTCCTCGCTATTCCATCTCACCCAAGTCCCATTCCAAGGCAGCCAGGGGCCTGGGTTTGAATAATAGCAGTGAGGGTCTTCCATGATCTTTCTCACTTACCTACCCCTCTCCTATTCAGCAATCAACCAGGATAAAGAGTTTTGGTCCCTAGTGATTATAAGCCCTGAAGAAAACTAAAACATTAATTCTAATTACCATTCTGATCTACTTTCTGCTGTTCTTACTTTTTCGAATGTAGTAGGAGGGACAGGCTATGACATTTAAAGAGAATAAGTATTTTGCACATACATGTATTGTACAACAGTAAAATCCTCCATTATAGCCAGCTGCCCCTGTTCTCCATCTCCATTTTTCCCCTTCTGAAGCTCCAGGCTCCACCAGCTGTTCCCCAGTGACATTACCTAGACTTCTTCCACATTGTCTGAACCTTGCCGTTAGGCGCCTTTCCTACCTTCCCTTCACACTGATCAAGTGAATACTTGATTATTATTTCTTCCTTACCGTGCTTTATCTTTTTTGTTTGGTTCTAATTAAAGTAAAAGTTTCTAAATTTACATTTTTATAGGGTATTGTAAATAAAAACAAATTGTATACTTGAAAAAAAAAAAAAAATCATACTGTTTGTAACAGAAGGTAACATCTCTGCTGTATAACAAGATTATCAGGAGACTTCTTCCTTAAAGCACCCATATGCATGCATTGTGCATCTCCTCAAGTGAAGAAAAGATGGTTAAATTTAGTTTTCTTAGCCTATATCAAAAAAGTATGAAAAGTACGCTCATTTCAAACAATGAAATCACACCCCAGTGCTTTTCCCACTCTTATCTCCTCACACTCCTTTGAGAACCATTACTTTCAACAGAGCTGTAACTGGGTCCAATTTCTGCAGAAATCTTCTAGGAAACGGATGAGACGTGTTTAGTCCTAGAATCTAACCCTGGGACACCTGTGCTAACAACAGAATGCGACAGAAGTGATGCTATGCCCCTGGAGAAGAGTTACGAACACAGTGCCTGTTCTGTTTGCTTGCTCTCTCTCGGACCCTTCACTCTGGGAGAAGTCTGTGCAGGTCACACACGGCAGCAAAATAAAAATGTTTCATTCCATGTGTGATCTCTGGCATTTTTACTGCAGACTTGTGACAGACAGTCCTTAGAAGACTATCCCAAATGGCAAAATAAGGCTCTCAGAGTTGTATGTTAACACTGACATTCTATTGAAACAGATGCACACACTGCGCACAAACCTCACTAATTTTGAGATCCATGGAAAGTAGAATAGCTGGCACTGGATAAATACTAGACGAATGAGTTCATTTATTGCACTAGCTTGCTTTTTTACCACTGAAGTGGAATGTTAAAAGATCAGCATATTGGCCGGCACCGTGGCTCACTAGGCTGATTCTCTGCCTGCGGCACCAGCACCCCAAGTTCTGGTCCCGGTTGGGGCACCGGATTCTGTCCCGGTTGCCCCTCTTCCAGGCCAGCTCTCTGCTGTGGCCAGGGAGTGCAGTGGAGGATGGCCCAAGTGCTTGGGCCCTGCACCCATGTGGGAGACCATGGGGAGACACCTGGCTCCTGGCTTTGGATCGGAGCAGTGGGCCAGCCGCAACACACTGGCCGGGGCGGCCACTTGGGGGGTGAACCAATGGAAAAAGGAGGACCTTTCTCTCTGTCTCTCTCTCTCACTCTGCCTGTCAAAAAAAAATTTTTAATATAAAAATAAAAGATCAGCATACAAATCAATGCATCCTTTCTAAACATCGAATTATATACTACAGCCACACATGGAGACACTATGGACTTTCTAACAGAACAAAGCTACAATGCTCCCTCCACTCGTTTTCGAAGAAACAGTCACCCACGCTGTTAGCAAAGAACCAGGAGGACTGTCGCTCCCCCTCTTCATGGAGGAATGACACAGGACCCTGTGCTGTTCTTTTGTCTGCTCGGCCCTCCCCGGGTTTGCTGCTGGTTCTTCCCGGGTTGGCTACCATCCCTTCCACCTCCGTGGAAGGGCGGTTCCCCCTGCCACTTTCCCCACTTCCGCGGGGGAGCGGCACTCCGCCGGCCGGCTCTCTCAGGGGCTGCACAGGTGTTCCTTCAGATAGATGTTCCTCTTAGATGTTCCTGGTGCAGGTTGTCTCTCTCCTCCTTTATATTCCTCTTCCACCAATCCCAACTCTGCTACCCACACGCCGAGTACGCTGCTCTCCTCCAATCAGGAGCAGGTCCTGCTGCTTATTGGTTGAACTGGAGGCAGCTGTGTAGAAGCTGTTTCTCCCTTCTCAGCGCCATATTGTGGGACAGCAGATGCATAGAATAAGTCTTAATTCCAGTAACTTAGTCTAGTCCGGGTTGCTCCCAGTTGCTCCCCACAGAGGACAAGGCATGAGGATGGATGAAGCTTTGTACTCCGTGAGGCCAACTGTGTCAGCTGCCCAGCCTCGTTCCTGCCCTGCTGTGGACCAAGCCAGGAGCAAGTCCACTCCAGGAGCACAACAGTCTGAGGATGGATTAACTCTGCTGGGTTTCAAAGAAGGACATCAATGTCACCCCGGGAGCTGAGACACAGAAACTGAGCCCTGGGCTCAGGGCCATCTGATGACTTTCCCGGGAATAACCAGAGACCATTAGGGACTGTAAAAGCTGCCATCAGACACGATCGACTGGAAGGCCTTGAGACCGCTTGCTGGAACCCAGGCGTTCCTCCTCCAGCCTGTCCACCTTGCGACTCCAACGCCCCGTGCCACCCCTGAATGCATGAGTCCTGCATTTGGGTGTGCAGTCAAGTCGCCTTGCCCTTCCTGGCGACGCTGCTTTCATCTCGACAGCGCTGACTCTGGGTACTCCTGAACAAACCCGGAGGACTGGCAGGGACGGAGAAACAGAGAGATGATCACTGCTCGGCAGCAGACAAGTGAGCCCCGACTTTAAAGTCTCCAATTTAAGGGCAACATTGTGGCGCAGCGGGCAAAGCGGCTGCCTGCGATGCCGACATCCCGTATGGGCTCGTATGGGCACTGGGTCATGTCCTGCCGTTTCACTTCCGATACAGCTTCCTGCTAACAGCCTGGGAAAGCAGCCGAAGATGATTCACATGTTCGGACCCCTGTCAGCCATGTGGGAGACCCAGATGGAGTTCCTGGCTCCTGGCTTTGGCCTGGCCCTACCCCTGTTGCTTCAGCCATCTCAGGAGGGAACCAGGAGATGGAAGATCTCTGTGCCTCTCCCTTTCTCTAAGGAACTCTGAGTTTCAAATGAATAAATCAATCTTGTAGAAGAACTCAAACTATCCCTCTTTGCAGATGACATGATTCTGTATTTAGGGGACCCAAAGAACTCTACTAAGAGACTATTGGAACTCATAGAAGAGTTTGGCAAAGTAGCAGGGTATAAAATCAATGCACAAAAATCAACAGCCTTTGTATACACAGACAATGCCATGGCTGAGGAAGAACTTCTAAGATCAATCCCATTCACAATAGCTACAAAAACAATCAAAAACCTTGGAATAAACTTAACCAAAGATGTTAAAGATCTCTACGATGAAAATTACAAAACCTTAAAGAAAGAAATAGAAGAGGATACCAAGAAATGGAAAAATCTTCCATGCTCATGGATTGGAAGAATCAATATCATCAAAATGTCCATTCTCCCAAAAGCAATTTATAGATTCAATGCAATACCAATCAAGATACCGAAGACCTTCTTCTCAGATCTGGAAAAAATGATGCTGAAATGTATATGGAGACACAGGAGACCTCGAATAGCTAAAGCAATCTTGTACAACAAAAACAAAGCCGGAGGCATCACAATACCAGATTTCAGGACATACTACAGGGCAGTTGTAATTAAAACAGCATGGTACTGGTACAGAAACAGATGGATAGACCAATGGAACAGAATTGAAACACCAGAAATCAACCCAAACATCTACAGCCAACTTATATTTGATCAAGGATCTAAAACTAATTCCTGGAGCAAGGACAGTCTATTCAATAAATGGTGCTGGGAAAACTGGATTTCCACGTGCAGAATCATGAAGCAAGACCCCTACCTTACACCTTACACAAAAATCCACTCAACATGGATTAAAGACCTAAATCTACGACCTGACACCATCAAGTCACTAGAGAACATTGGAGAAACCCTTCAAGATATTGGCACAGGCAAAGAATTTCTGGAAAAGACCCGGGAGGCACAGGCAGTCAAAGCCAAAATCAACTATTGGGATTGCATCAAATTGAGAAGTTTCTGTACTGCAAAAGAAACAGTCAGGAGAGTGAAAAGACAACCGACAGAATGGGAAAAAATATTTGCAAACTATGCAACAGATAAGGGGTTAATAACCAGAATCTACAAAGAGATCAAGAAACTCCACAAAAACAAAACCAACAACCCACTTAAGAGATGGGCCAAGGACCTCAATAGACATTTTTCAAAAGAGGAAATCCAAATGGCCAACAGACACATGAAAAAATGTTCAAGGTCATTAGGAATCAGGGAAATGCAAATCAAAACCACAATGAGGTTTCACCTCACCCCGGTTAGAATGGCTCACATGCAGAAATCTACCAACAACAGATGCTGGCGAGGATGTGGGGAAAAAGGGACACTAACCCACTGTTGGTGGGAATGCAAACTGGTCAAGCCACTATGGAAGTCAGTCTGGAGATTCCTCAGAAACCTGAAGATAACCCTACCGTTCGACCCAGCCATCCCACTCCTTGGAATTTACCCAAAGGAATTTAAATTGGCAAACAAAAAAGAGGTCTGCACTCTAATGTTTATTGCAGCTCAATTCACAATAGCTAAGACCATCAACGATAGACTGGATAAAGAAATTATGGGATATGTACTCTTTAGAATACTATACCGCAGTAAGAAACAACGAAATCCAGTCATTTGCAACAAAATGGAGGAATCTGGAACACATCATGCTGAGTGAAATAAGCCAGTCCCAAAGGGACAAATACCATATGTTCTCCCTGATCGGTGACGACTGACTGAACACCAAGAGGGAAACCTGTTGGAGTGAGGTGGACACTATGGGAAATGGTGGCTTGATCAGCATAGCCCTGACTGTTAATGAACAACTTAATACATTATCCCTCTTAGTAGTTTTTTTTATCTGTTCTACTTAATATGACTGGTTTAGATCTGTAATTGATGCACAGTTATTCTTAAGTGTTGAAAATTAACTGAAATGTGATCCCTGTTGAACATGGTGGTGGGAATGGGAGAGGGAAGAGATGTATAATTTCGGACATGCTCAGGCTGACTTGCCCCAAGTGGTGGAGTTGGAAGCATACCAGGGGATTCCAATTCAATCCCATCAAGGTGGCATGTACCAATGCCATCTCACTGTTCCAGGTGATCAGTTTCAGTTCACAGTTGGTCATGGTGGAGGGACTGGGAGTCAAAGGGAGCACATAGACAAGTCTAGTACCTGCTAACGCTAACTGATGGAGTAAATAAAGGGGAGAGTGATCCAACATGGGAAGTGAGATATTCAGCAGACTCATAGAATGGCAGATGTCCTAAATAGCACTCTGGCCTCAGAATCAGCCCTAAAGGCATTCGGAGCTGGCTGAAAAGCTCATGAGAGTATTTCAGGCATGGAAAGCCAAGACACTCTGGCAAAAGATCTCTGCGAGTGAGATCCCAGTGGAAAGAACAGGTCATCAAAGAAGGAGGTACCTTTCTCTGAAGGGAGGAGAGAACCTCCACTTTGACTATGACCTTGTCTAAACAAGATAAGAGTCGGAGAACTCAGAGGGCTTCCATAGCCTTGGAAACTCATGACTGGAGCATAGGGAGATTACTGATGCCATAGACAGGAGTGTCAATTGGTAAAGTCAACAACAGGAGTCACTGTGCACTTACTCCTCATGTAGGATCTCTATCCTTAATGTGCTGTACATTGAGATTTAATGCTATAACGAGTACTCAAACAATATATTTCACTTTGTGTTTCTATGGGGGTGCAAACTGTTGAAATCCTTACTTAATGCATACTAAACTGATCCTCTGTAAAAAAAAAAAAAAAAAAAAAAAAAAAAAAAAAAAAAAAAAAGAAATTATCAATTCCCAACTTGACTCTCACTGGGATTAAACATGACAATAGGTCTGCTCTGATTTCATCATCATTTAAAAAAAATCATCTATTATTTTTCACTTTATGTTTCTGTGTGGGAGCAAACTGTTGAAATCCATACTTAATGTATACTAAGCTGATCTTCTGTATATTAAGATAATCGAAAATGAAAAAAAAAAAAAGAACCAGCAATAATCCTTAGTTGTAACTAAACATTCCAGTCTGTGTTTGAGTTTCTGAATATTTCTCAGTTTTTTCTAAATGTCTCCATTTGATCTATGTTTATTGGCCTGTATGCATGCGTGCGGCAATGTGCTTATGCATACACACTTATTATCTTGTAATGAAGACGTGATCATTGGTTCTCGTAAGCAACAGTTAAGAATCACTTAGATCTGTGAAACTCCTTGACCTCTGACTTCCCCCTCCCCATGCTGCCAGTATTGCCTTTCAATAGAGAAAAATAAACTCTCCCAAACTTCTAAAAAAAAAAAAAAAAAATTCTCAAACCTGCCAGAGTCTGTCTGTGTCTGTCTGTCTCTCTCTCTCTCTCTGTCTCACACACACACACACACACACGGGTAGCAAATGAGGACTCTGCACACACATCAGTCACATGGCAACCATGTTCCAATTCTCCCGTGGGCACACGCTTCCCCAGAACCTCGCCCTGGGTTCTGGGAAGGGTGTCAGCCTGGTCCCATCTGGCCACTGACCGTCCTTGTGTGAGTCTCTGAGTCAAGCACCACCAATCCCCGACGTGGCCAGTGGCTCTCGGCAGCCACTGAAGGGCGGGCTCTCAATCTCCTTTCCTACGTTTCTGGTAATCAGCTCCGCCACCGCCCTCCTCTCCACCTCCCCAGCCCGGGACGAAGCAGCCCGCAGGGAACACAGGCGTTGTTCTAGGAGACGCTGTGTGGAGCCTGGCACATTACTGGCTGTATTTGCTGAACATTAGGGGCAATGAGCTGTGTCTCTACACTGGCATGCCCTAAGTACACTTGAATGAGGATTCTTAAATGAGGAGGAAGACCGCCTCGATTTCTATGTAGAGAAGTAAGTCTAGAAATAACAAAGAGAGTTTGTAAAACCGTACCTTTTTTTAACATGACTTATCCTAAAAGTAGCTGCCACCCGGGCCAGAATCAAAGGAACTCTTGGACTTCAGTGAGCGTTTTAGGCACTGCCCAGCTTAGGGGAAGATCTTGAACTTGTGGTGAGAAATCAGGCGCCTGGTCAGACCCTCTCACTGGTGTGGCTGGGATACCCAGAGTTGCATTTCTCCACTTCCTGCTCCAGAAAATCCGCAAGGGTGCATCTCGCACACATTAACTCTGCTGTTCTAAACACGGTGGCCATTTTCCCACCACCCAGCCAAGATCCATGAAATAATATGAGCTGCTTCATTCTCAGTGTCGTAACCCACTGCAAAAACTAATATCCTGGGCAAACACTGTAAATATGCTTTATTGTACACTGAGGAAATTTTGCATATCTTAACATCTTCAATACCTTCTTTGCACGGCAAAACAAGCCAGGTCCGACATCATTAATTAGCTTTTCAAAACCTCCATAATTAACCCCGCTAAGAATCCTTGCTCCCGCCATCAGATTATTTTCATGCATTATAAGGAATACAATGTTGCTGGCGGACAACAGCTTAAAATGGGGGTGAGCAGGCGACAGTGATGGGGGCGACGGCCTTGCTAAAGACAGCTTCCTTGTCAGTACACAAAGCTGCCTCCGATGCGGCAACGAACCCTCGGCTGTCACCCTGCCGGGCAGTGCAGAGCAGGAGGCTTCCACAGAAACACCTTTGTGTGCCACAGCTTTGTGCGTTCTTTCTTTTCCACCAACAAGGCGCGATCAACATCATTAGTGCTCATTTTACTTTAAAATGTTAGAATATGAATTCCAAAGCACATCATCACCACACTGCGGTTTTTCAAAGGTGGTCACAGAGTCAAAAGACTCAGGGATGTTTTAGGTGGACTTTCAAATAAATGGTACTTTGAGGAAGAAATCTTATTAAAATGGGGTTTCTATTTGGGATGCGGAACAACGAAACCAACCTAGAACACAAGGTTACAGTCTCAGCGGCAAGTGAATTAAAGGAAAATCAGATATTCTATAATCAATGATTAATCTTTCCTCCTCTTTTTTAACCAAGGAATTAAATCCAGCCGGGTCCGTGTGGTTATCTGTGATGTGCAAAGCAGCCCGGATCCAATGTGCGCCCACTGTGAGTGACAGCGTGAATGACAGCCTTTGCCAGTCAGAGTGTGATAAGGGCTGGGCTCGGAGAGAAGCCCCTACTTGAGAGCCATCGGCATTGTCCGGGCCATCACTCCTAGCAGGAAGGCTGATGTGCAGATAAGAGGTGCCGGTGCCGTCCCCAGCCTGCTGCACAGAAGGGTCCCAGTGAGCCAGTCTGCACCTCTGCTCTGAGAACAACCCTGGGGCAGCCCCCTTTTCTTCCTGTTTCTTTCTCTAACTTTGCAGGTACATCGTCCCCCGAAGACGGCCCGGGCCTCCTTGCATTGAGTGCACCAGAGACGGATTCTTGGAAATTCAAGAGTAAATGGAATCAAACAAACAAAAAACCCCAGAGATCTGAGAGTGAGGAAAGCAGCAGCAAGGGGCCGTGGAAGCATGGATGCTGACGCTGCCAAGAGGCGGCGGGCGAGGCTACGTCAGAGGTCGCAGGGATCTGCAGGGTCATCTACCGGCAAAGGCTTACCCAGTCCCCCAGACAAAAGCAGGGCCTTCGTCCGAGACCTGTGCACACAGGAAGACAAAGTCAACACTGCCCAGAGAGTGGCGCCCGGGCAGCTGGGGACAGGCCCCAGGGAACAGGGCAGGGACAGCCTGCCTGGGACCAGCGTTGCCATTTTTTTTTTTTAATGCTTCCATTTGTTTTCATCTCCTTGAAGAGGAGAGTGACACAGGCAAAAAACCTGGAAGCCCAGGACTCCACTGCAGTTGTTTTGTGGGTGGCAGGGGGCAAGCACTGATCCACCGTCTGCGGCTTCCCAGGTGCACGAACAGGAGCCGGATCAGAGGCCGAGAAGACAGAACTCAAACTGGCACTCCGAGACATGACGCGGGCACCCGCAAGACAGCTAACCGCGTCACAGCCCCACGCCTGCGCCTGGGACATATCGCCGTCCCAGTTCTCACTCTGTTTATGCACAGCACACAGACAACGAGGCATGAAGAGTTTCCTGCATGAGCTACAGAGATTCTTTGGAGACCCTGATACAAAGATCCAAGCAAAGTCAAATACATCCGCTTCCGCGGAGCTCTCCTCAAATACGGCCCCTGAGGGGACCTGGCCACTGTCAGCGCTCAGCTGTTCGCGAGAACTGGGGGGATTGTCTATGGCACTCTGGGGACCAGGTCTCTTATAAATCTCCCTTGTTTTGTCTACCTGCAAGCCCTACTGGGGACGAGTCTTGGTAAACGGAGTACAGGCAGAATCAAAGAGGGCCCAGGATCAGTGGAAACTGCAAAGGAGGTAGAAGTGCAGAGTGCAACTCAGAATCCAACACAACACTGACCAACAAGGGCCCTGGTCTGAAACCGAGAGGCAGGCCCTGCTCAGACTGCAGGGCAGCTGGGCTCTGCCCACTCTCGGAGCCCGTGAAGCGGGAGCCCAGGGAAGCCCCCCTCGTTCCGCAGCGCACGGGTGAGGACTGCTCAGAGCCTTCTGTCCCAGAGCTCGGGGCTGTCGGGAAGGCTTCCTGGGAGCCCCCACCTGCCCACACCACCTGTGCTCAGCTGTCCTGATCCTCAGCCCGCTGGTCAGGGCCGCCTGAAATGCAACAGTCATGTTCTTGGAGAGGGGGCTGATGGAGAGGGCACCTGTGCTGTGGCGTCAAGGCACAGAGGCGGACGTCAGTCTGCCAGGCTTGGAATCATTTAGCAGCCACGTGACTTTGACAAAGATGCCTAACTCCTGGCATCGTGGGGTGCGGACAGTGCTCACCGTGCCTCCTCCTCAGAAGTCGGGCACTCTAGCGATGAGATGGGCGAACTACATGGGGTCTCTGATGTGGAGTCTCTGTTCACAGAAGTTCACCATGGCAATGCCAGGCCCTTGCTGCCCTTGGCATTCCAGATCAAGGGGGCAGTGACACTGTCTCATCCCCCACCCCCTTCCCACACACCACCACCCCCATACTATTTCCAACCCACAACCCCTGCTGCTCGGGGAGCAGACCCTGGGTTGCAACAGTCAAGTCACCACCCAGGATGCCCACGTCCCATATGGCAATGCCAGTTTCAGGCACAGCTATGTTGCTAATGTATTCCGGGAGGCAGTGGATGACGCCCCAAGGGCTTGGGCCCTGGCCCCCACGTGGGAGAGCTGGATGGAGTTCCTGCCTGCTGGTCTGGCCCAGCCCTGCCTGTTGCATTTGGGAAGTGAACCAGTGAAGCGCAGTGCACGCTCACGCTCACTCGTTCTCCTGCATGCATTCATCATTCATCATTCATATTCTCTCTCTCTCTCTCTCTCTTGTTCCCCCTCTGCTGCTCTGCCTTTCAAGTAGATAAAAATAACTAACTAACAAGAAAACGTTGCCATGCGGCCCTGAGCTGTATGTCCTCAGGGTCCTGGCTCCTGACTCACCTCTGAGCTGAGCTCTGGGCCCAGGCTTCCTCCTCACACACACACTGGCTGCCTCGGTGACTTCCTCAGCACCAGGCTGGCCCGCCCCACACACTGCACCCACAGGGTCCTGGCCTTCCCACGGTGCTGACACTTCCTCCCAGGACACCTCCCACGTCCTGTCCCCTGGGCACACCTGAGACCACGTCCCCATCAGAACGTGCACTGTCTCCGAGTCCGAGATGCCAACACTCGACACCGAGACCACGGTGACTCTCCTCACTTCCTTGTTCAAGCACGCGCTCCCGTTTCATCAGTGGGGTCCCTGGGGTGCAGAATCACTGTATCTCCAGCTCCCCCTGGGAGGAGGCGCCCATGACCACAGCCGGACCACAGCCGGACCCTCAGTGCACTGGGGCACTCCTGCTCCTCTGTGCTCTCCCTGGGACGCTCCTATCTCTTGTGACACCCGTCAGCGCTCTGAACGCTCCTTCCTGAGTGGGTGCCAGTGGTGGAGAGCCCTGTACAGCCAGCACCTGCTTGTCACTTCAGCCCCGGGACTCCCATCTCCAGCGGGCCCTCTGCACTGCCCGGCCAAGGCAGGCTGCTCAGGGAAGCCCGCGGCCCAGTCTCTGCGGTGACCTCCTCTGATCCTGCCTTCCTCCTGAGCTCACTCGGGCATCACGGTCCAGGCTCGTAATGCTTTGTGCAGATACAAACCACCAGGCGCCATGTCCCAAGTATCAACATGCACACTCAGTTTCCTGGAAATGCAAACGGCCACCTCTCGCCAACACCTGCATCCACCTCTGTGGCTCTTTCACATCCTGGATCCCTCTGTGTTTTGGCCCTTTGGAACAATAAACATTTGGGGAAGTCATTGGTCCTTGACGTATTCCTGTACAGCCATGTTCACGTGTAAACGGCCAGATCCACCCAGCGGCATACAGGGGCTCACTGTAGTTTCTGCATGTCCGCGACCAGGAGCCAGGTCCTAACAAAGCCCAACAAAACGAAATCTGTACAAATAAGCCTGCGACTCCCCTGGTTTTCACAATCATCAAATCCAACTCCTCGAGGCCTAACTAGGTCCTGTATTCATGCTTTTTAAATGGTTATTTGAAAGGGTGACAGGAAGAGATACAGAGATAGAGAGAGCCTATGTGTGCCAGCTCACTCCCCAAAGGCCCCTAAGAGTCCAGGCTGGGCTAGGCCAAAGCAAGGAGCCTGGAATTCCACTGAGGTCTCCCACGTGGGTGGCAGGGACTCAGAACTTGATCCATCCCTTGCTGTCTCCCAGGGTGAAGAAAAGCAGGAAGTTGGACTGGAAGCAGGGCTTGAACTGGGGCAATGGCACAGCGTGCAGGCTTCCCAAGTGGTGGCTTTAGCCCACTCTATCCCAACTCCTGCCTCCCCCAACTCTGGTTTATTTGATAGGTTCACTGCAAAGCTTATGCAAATCAGCTGGGCAACTTGTGATTGTAATGTTAACTCCTCTGCAGAGTGTTTCCCCTGTTGTCAGTTTGAAACCTCAGGAATTCTGTTTTTTGTTTCAATCACAATGGAAGAAAGCAGCTGTGATAAAACTGCACAATTTCTCATCAGTTACAGCCAGATACTGAACACACTGTGATAGGATGAGCCAAAGGCACTATCAGGGACGTCTGGGAAGTGATTTCCCCAAAGACTACAGGTGCATGGAATGCAGGACGCATCTTGCGGTCTCTGTAACACCTGCTCTGCAGAAGTGCAAATAACGTCTACTTCCTAAAGAACTTCAGAGGAGAACTTACTCTCAACTTCATGGCCTGCTGGATGGTGTTACTGTGAATGGCTCTCTTTCACGCTCGGAGTGACCAACTAGTTCTGGGCGTTTCTTACTGCAAAACCAGAGTAACAACCAAAATTTGCAGCAGCTCACCCTGGGCAGAGTTCCAAGAGCTCACAGGAATTAGTTCTTTGGCTTTCCTCCTCAGTCTGATAGAACAGGTACTGTTGGGATACACTACAGAAAACCGTCTGCTTTGAACGTATTCATCCTATATACCGAACTGCAAATGTATATTAGAGTTACAGAGAGAGAGACAGATCCTCCATCTTCTGGTTCACTCCCCAAATGGCCATGGCTATATCAGTCCCAAGCCAGGAGCCAGGAGCTTCCTCTGGGTCTCCTCTGCTACTCTTCCCAGACCATTAGCAAGGAACTGGATTGCAAGTGGAACAGGCAGGACTTGAACTGGTGCCCATATGGGATGCCGGCACTGCAGGTGGCAGCTCTAGCCACTATGCCACAATGCGGGTCCCAACCTAACCCACTTTCAACAGCCCCATTTTATAGATGGGGGCACTGAGGTACAGAGAAGTGACGCTGACTGCTCAAGTCTTAGGTCAGGCCCAGCTCTGTGTGACTCAAGAGCTGGGAAGATTGAAAAACCACAATGGTGTTTTAGTGGTAACACGCAGAATGTCAAGATAACTCCCTTCTTGCTAACGGGCAAGCATGATCAATGGTAACCGCGAGTTTCACAGCACTAGGTTATCAATGTTTCAGATGGCTCGGACTTTGTCAGATAATTCTTTGTACTTTGTCATCCAAGCTAACACTCACTACGCTAACTTTAGCAGCAAGACACTAAAATAATTCTTTAAACAATACATACTAATCCAAAATTATTCACTGTTACTAAAAAAAATCACGTAACAAAAGACTTTTAAATGGCATGGCTTATCTCTTGAGGATGGTTTTAAATAGTCTAGCTTATCTCTGTGCACTACAATTTTTAGATTAATCAGAACTCGGGCCTCCAGGCAAAGGCTGTCCAGTCACCATCAGGAGAGAATCAGGCAGGAACGATGGCAAAGGGAGAAACGCGGGCTTATCTGCTCCAGATGCACCGGGAAACCTGGGTACAAGCAGCACTTGGCTCGCGTGGGAACTGATCCTCTGCAGTACTTTCTTTGCGTGATGATCTCATACGCAACGTTCCCTCAGACATTTAATGGACCAGATTTTGTAGAAGCAATGCCAGATAAAACACGTACTTAAAGAAACCGGGAAAAAATTGAATCAGCGATTAAGAATCTAATTTTGCCTGTGCTTGGGAGTCATTATTTTAGCATTATTCCCCGATTACATTAAAGAAGAGAACACACAAGGATATTGCATCACGGTACACACACTCACACCGACAATGACAGCAGATGTCCTTATTGCCGTGAACAATATGCTGGCCCGACTCAGAAAACACGATTAGGGGCTGATTAACAGCGAGCAAATGGCTGAATCAACCCAGCAGAAGAGAGCTTCGGCAGCCAGCGGCGGGTCTGTGGACACACACACTCTTTGACGCACGTCCCTCTCCGAAGGCCTAACTTCAAGAGAAGGGAGCAGGGCAGTAGCACCTGGGAAACCCTGGTGTGCAATAAACAGGTGCTGACGGTATTTCCTGCCACAGAAGACAGCATCCAAAACCCGCTCTCCCAAATGGATCCCAGTGGCAACACGAGCAACCGAGGTAGCTTCCAGGGAGGCCTCCAGCTCCAAGGCCACCCACACCACCAAACCAAGGGCTCTCCCAACAGAGAACCAGCAGGGGATGCCGCACGATGTCCGCCTTGGCCCTCGATGCATCCACACGCGACGAGCTGTGAAGTTACAAGGAGGTGAGGAGCCAACCCGTGGTCAAAGAGGCGGCAATGTGCAGGCCAGCACGGTAGCTCCCATTCGGCTTTCTGCTGCCCAGGGTTGCCCAGTTACAAAGCCGACTGAGCAATGCAGTGAGAGCTGCACCGGGACCAGTGCTCACCACACTGCATCTCCACCTCCTGGCTGAATGACGCGACGCAGGACGGCCTGGATGCCTGCCCGAACGTCAACTCCACTCAGCCGTGCCTACATGCTCTCCCAGCACTGCTCGCCACGTCGGCCAGAGCTGCCAGTCGCACAGGACTTGTCTGTGTGGAGCCCTAGTTCCATCTGACCTTCCCTGGAGGGACCACAGCCTCACAGCCATGCTCAGTCCACAGTGACAGCCACTGCCCTCTGTGCTGACCAGACCTGGGCAAGAGCCTGGGCTCAGGTCTTGACAGCAGAACCTGGCAGACTAAGCACAGGTCTGACCAAACAGAGCTGGTTGCTCCCAAGGTCCCTCAACCTGCAGCTCTGTATTTTCTTTTTCTTTCTTTTTTTTTTTTTTTTGACAGGCAGAGTGGACAGTGAGAGAGAGAGACAGAGAGAAAGGGAGAAAGGTCTTCCTTTGCTGTTGGTTCACCCTCCAATGGCCGCTGTGGCTGGCGCACTGTGCTGATCCGATGGCAGGAGTCAGGTGCTTCTCCTGGTCTTTCATGTGGGTGCAGGGCCCAAGCACTTGGGCCATCCTCCACTGCACTCCCAGGCCACAGCAGAGAGCTGGCCTGGAAGAGGGGCAACCGGGACAGAATCCGGCACCCTGACCGGGACTAGAACCCGGGGTGCCGGCGCTGCAGGCAGAGGATTAGCCTAGTGAGCTGTGACGCCGACTGCAGCTCCGTATTAAGTTGCTCTTTTTCCAGAAACACTTCTACCAGGACACGGCCACCCAATGTCAAGGAACACAAGCTACCCACAACACTAACTCATAAAAGATTGTCAACAACTACAATTTCATAAAATTAAAATTTTATTTAATAAAATTTAACTTGAATTTAATAAAAATTAAAAGATTTTGTTCATTTTAAATGCAAAGGTAATACATCTAGGCAAATCATTGTCTTACTCTCTGAATTGGCCTGAACAGCTCATATTCTTCATCTTGCATTTACCACATTTCCTTCATAGCGACTCCTGTAGTGTGGCTTTGCTATGAACAACCAACGGACAGTGCAGACAGAAATTTAAAAATATTTTCTATGTTCCTGGGGGCTTAAACAAATACACCAGAATGCACAACTGTGTATGAGGAAGTGAACGTGAAAGCACCCCACATACAGGTGTATCTGTATATTCACACAGATAAACATCGTACACAATGTGCATCAAGAATACACAGAAAATGCAATGAAAATAAGCGTACTATGATGCAAAAACTGGAATAAACACACATGGGTCTTCAAAAGTCTGTGGCAACGTGTATTATGAAGCACTATGTGTGGATTTCTGGAGTTTCACACATGCGCACACACATACACCAACACAGAGAGTAGCTCAATGTTTGTTTTTTTTTTTTTTTTTTTTTTTTTTTTTTTTTTTTTGACAGGCAGAGTGGACAGTGAGAGAAAGACAGAGAGAAAGGTCTTCCTTTGCCGTTGGTTCACCCTGCGGCCGGCTCACCGTGCCTATCCGAAGGCAGGAGCCAGGTGCTTCTCCTGGTCTCCCATGGGGTGCAGGGCCCAAGCACTTGGGCCATCCTCCACTGCACTCCTGGGCCACAGCAGAGAGCTGGCCTGGAAGAGGGGCAACCGGGACAGAATCCGGCGCCCCGACCGGGACTAGAACTCGGTGTGCCGGCACCGCTCGGCGGAGGATTAGCCTAGTGAGCCATGACGCCGGCCTCAATGTTCTTTTATACCCCTGCAGGACGTCCAATCTGAGTTCGTTTCCAAAGACAAGCACTAGGGAGGTAGGCGTTATCTGCGAAAGCCTGGGCAGGCCAGCAGCCGTTTCCACTCTAAGCCTTCCCTCGGCATGGGCTGCGGCCCCAGGCCCTCCCCGCCTACTCCTCTCCCTTGTCCACAGGCCGCACCACAGCTTTAGGGAACACAACAGCCCTTCCAGGGCCATGGATGGTCCCAGCTGCAACCACTTGCTCACATCCCCGCAGGAGTTCCCGCAGCACAGGCCCGCAGGGGCAAAGACGGCCCTGCGCCTCCCGGCTAATGCGCTGCCACCAGCGGTCTCAGTTGCAAGGGGAAAAGACCTAGCAGACAAGCAATGCCAAGAGCACAGACGCTGGGGCCAGCCTGACGGTGTGGGGGGGAAAGCGGCTGTCGGCGACACCGGCACCCCATAGGGACACCGGTTCAAGTCCCAGATGCTCCAATACTGATCGGGCTTCCTGCTAATGGCCTGGGAAAGCAACGGAAAAGGTCCTGAGTGCTTGGGCTCTGGCCATCCACGCCGGAGACCCAGATGAAGCTCCTTGTTCTGGTCTAGCCCAGCTCTGGCCGTTGAAGCCATTTGGGAAGTGAACCGCAAGATGGAAGACCCGTCTCTCCCTCTAACGTTGAGTTTCCAATAAATAAATCAATCTCTGAAAGTAATAAAGAGTGCGGATCCCATGCCATATCAGAACGCCTGGATTCGACTCCCGGCTGCAGCTCCTGACTCAGCTCCCTGGTAACCCAGACCCTGGAAGACAGTGGTGACAGCTCAGTACTTGTCTCCCTGCCACCCACGTGGGAGACCTGGGCCGAGTTCTGCGCTGCAGCCTGGTCCAGGCCGAGTGGCCCTGTAAGTCATCTAGGGAGGGAACCAGTGGATGAGGCTCTGTGAGTCCCCCAAATAAACTATAAAACAAGCACAAAGAGAAAATCTCAGGTTTTAGCCCTGTGGGGTACCTGCAGAAGGAAAGCCCTTAAAGGAACAACCTCACAGCCAAGGTGCTAACATCGGAAGAACAGAAAAGGCTAACAGGAGAGAAATAAAACAACAACAACAAAACCTGGCTGAGCAGGGCAAGAGCAGCCCTGGGCTCAGCACTGCCAGCTCAGCAAAGGAGAGCGGGCCCTGACACTGCACAGAACCAGGGCTTGTCCCTCACAGGAAGGAGGCAGGGCAAGCAGAAGTGCGGGCACCGTGTCTGCAGAACACATGGAGACTGCAGAGGATCCCACGCCGGTGGGGGGGGGCAGGTGGAGGAGAGGTGGGGGACACTGGAGACACGCAGCCCTGCCTGCTCGCCCCTGTCTTAACTAAGTGCCGCGTCTGTGAGCCTCACTAACACTGCAGAAGCCTAGGCTGCTCAATACACAGTATCATTACAACCTGCCGAACAACTCTTTGCATCCTCATTCTTTGTCTGACTCTAAACAGGAATGGATACTGCGCTACCTTGCACCTAGTCATTGCTCTCGTGGTTTCACGTAGGCAAATCCATGGAGAGTTACACTTGACTAAGCTTGTGGCTCACAGGCTCGCCTGCGGCCAAGCCACCTCCATCCCAAGTCAGCCGAATCTTCCACCAACTTTTTAAGCCTTTGCTACTGAATTCTCAAGCATGTTCCTGTGCCTGATAAGTAACAGCATTTGTTTATTTTTCCAATCAAGGTAGTTCTTTAATTCAACAGTTTTTGAGCCAATTACTGGAGGCTGAAAAGCAAGTAGAACAGATGGAAGCTACCCAAGTCCACGCCTGTACCAGGGGTTGGCAAGCTGTGTGTCTCTCATTGTAAGCTGACACTAGCAGTCATGGTCCCGAAGCACTGGAAGCCATGATCACAGAGGAGCACTTGTCCATGAACCTACAGGGTCAAAGATCCCAGAAACAGCTGCTTCACAGTGTGCTTGACCATACATTGTCATCACATCTTTCTAAGAGATGCCCGTTAAGCCTGCTCATTCCTACCAATCCTCCATATGAGCAATGGCTCGTTTGCTCAAATACTTCTCGTTTTCTGAAGCACTTTTTATATTCATGGTCTCAAAATTGTACAATAATACCTGACACTGATCAGTGGTTAGACTCCCCATCAGTCAACTTTTGGTCACTCTAGCAAGCATCGGAGAGAAGCTACTGAAAAGTAAAGCAGGCTTATGTGGGCTCACCACTTTGGAGATTCACAGTTCAAAATCAGGTTCGTCATCCTGGCATGGCCAGGAAAGGGCAAGAGCAGGGCAGGTGCAGAGCAGTGACCACACAGCAGGCCAGGCGACAAGCTCACCACTAGGTGGTCTCCTTCATAAAGCCACCGTGACAACCTGATCCACTCTAATCACTTCCCATCTTCAGACACCAACACTGGATTAAGCGTCCACCCTGAATCCACGAATCATTCTCATAAGACTGTGAGGACCAAGCCAGCAAGCAGCACAGGGTCCTCTCGGGGTATTTCACACCCGAACACCAGCAGACCCCCGGGAAACGCTGGGACAAAGACTCCAGCCCACCCCCAGGGCGGTCAGCCTCCTGCCGGTGGCCTGAGTGTGCCAAGATGACTCTCACTGCCCACCTCATCTCCTCAGAGTGGAGACTCTGTTCACTAAACTATACTGTTCCTGAGAATCCAGTTAAGGCAAACAGTCGGCACACAGAGACGGTGGTCATCTATGCACACTCAGTCATCACAGTTCCTACAGATGGTCAAATTGGTTGTTTCCTCATGCTTTCAAGGCAATAGAAGCCTTGATTTTTTTTAAAATAAATTTATTTATTTTTTGACAGGCAGAGTTAGAGAAAGAGAGACAGAAAGGTCTTCCTTCCGTTGGTTCACCCCCCAAAGTGGACACTACGGCCGGCGCTGCGCCAACCTGAAGCCAGGAGCCAGGTGCTTCTCCTGGTCTCCCATGCGGGTGCAGGGCCCAAGCACTTGGGCCATCTTCCACTGCCTTCCCGGGGCCACAGCAGAGAGCTGGACTGGAAGAGGAGCAGCCGGGACAGAATCCAGCGCCCCAACTGGGATTAGAACTAGGATGCCGGCACTGCAGGCCGAGAATTAGCCTAGTGAGCCGCTGATTGTTTTAACAGCTCTACAATGAACACTTACTCATTAAAATAGTAGTGACTCCCTGAATTTAAAGTATAGTCCAATATGAAAAACTTGTTTTACATACAAATTTGCACAGATGCATTGTTTATGTCACGTGAGACACAAATAATGTTTAAAGAAGCATTTAAGGAGTGCTGTTGCATGCAAAATCCAATGCAGGGCAGTAAAAACAGAAAAAAAACCCACTTAGATACAAGTTTTATTCAAATAATGATCCTACATCCTGAGACATCCTATTGCAAACACCAGCTAGTTCCTATTTATTTACATGTGTATTTACTACTGAAGTCTTGTACATACGTGATTCATACAAGTCCAGCCATGAGGACATGAACGTTGCAGAACTGAGAAGAAATGAACTGGGCAGCTAAACTTGTGGGCCCCATCACTGTAACATTTGTCTGTTTCAGCATTGTATATTGCCAACATGCATGCTGTGACTAGGTTATATTAACCAGATTAACCTGCCATGAAGCATTACCTTTACAGTGAAAAAAATTAACATAAACCACATCTGAGAAATTTCATAAACTCGTTTATACAGAAAATCATCACTTTCCAATTCATTACTAGAAAACAGAAATTGAAATATTTATACTGTAGTAATCTATACTACTTTCTTAATAATCAACATAATCTATGTATTGGTGACATACTTGGGGATAAGACAATTTATGACTTTTAAAGTATAATATTGCCATTTCAGACTGTATTAAAATGTATCTTACTCCTTTTATTCCATGGCTTGGTTATGATTATTTCCGACTTTTCTTTGCTTGGACAACACAATAAGATCAATCTTTCCATCTGGCAAAATATTACTTTTTCATCTATTGTTTATCTTAGAAGCTTTCAATTTCGATAGCTTCACAGCTTTCAGATTTCATTCCATTTCATTGTCCTTATAACATAAGCTTTTTTTAGATAAATATCGAATTCAAGTAAAGGTCATATGTAAATTCAAGAATGGGGTTAGTATGATACGAAGTGGCTAAAATATTCGTATTTTTAAAATCAACTTTGATCTTCCAGTCCTGCAACACCGAGGGTTACATCACTCAGCCGCTTCCTTGCAGACACACCTATCCAGGGCAGAGTGCTTGGCACCGCCCTGTAACTGGAGGCTGCAACCCAGAAGCAAACAACCACCAGTGCCACCAGTGCAGGGAGGCCGTTTCCCACCTTCCCCGCCGTGGGGGCCTCCTCTGTCCTCTGTCCACTACGCATTATCCCAGCAGGGCTGTGCTTGCTGTCTTCAAGGGTTTTCAAACAGACTTAAAACAAAAGGAGAGGGGCTGGCGCTGTGGCACAGCGGGTCAGGCCTCTACCTGCAGGGCTGGCAACACATATGGGCGCCAGTTTGAGTCCCGGCCGCTCCACTTCTGATCCCATTGCCTGCTATTACACTGGGGGAAGCAGAAGATGGCCGAAGTGCTTGGGACCCTGCCACCCATGTGGGAGACCCAGAGGAAGTTCCTGGATCCTGGCTTCTGTCTGGCCAAGCCCTGGCCTTTGCAGCCACTTGGGGAGTGAAGCAGCAGACGGAAGACCTCTCTCTCTTTAAAAAAAAAAAAAAAAAGGAGAGCAGGTGGTAAGGAGGCAGGGAATCAGATGCAGGATGCCTATTTATTTATTTATTTATTTGACAGATAGAGTTAGACAGTGAGAGACACAGAGAAAGGTCTTCCTTCCATTGGTTCACCCCTCAAATGGCTGCTACAGCTGGCGCTGCGCCGACCTGAAGCCAGGAGCCAGGTGCTTCGTCCTGGACTCCCACGTGGGTGCAGGGCCCAAGCACTTTGGCCATCCTCCACTGCACTCCGGGATGCCTTTTAATGAGCATCTTTCTAATGACTTAAAACAATTCAAACTCAATTTTATGCAGTATTTCATAATCCACTTACTGTATATAGTGGATTTTTCTAGTACACAATTCTCCAAGTCCATCAAAATGTGGAGCGAATCCCAACACTGGCGGGCCAGCCCGGGAGGGGTATTAAACGTTAAGCTAGGTTTATGTGCATTCTGACACACCTGCGAGGCTAGAAAATGGCTTCTCTCATTTAGAAACGCATTATGCACCAATCAGAAAATTGTAATAGTTTCAAAATACTCTGAAAAATGAGGTTAATGCGGCACACTGACCCCTGTGACGTCCATCGTCTAGGGTAGCAGGAGAAAGCGTCCTTACTAATTCCAGTGCGGTAATCACACAGATCAGACCCCACCCAAGAAGCCCGCACGGCAACAAACAGGCAAACAAGGCAACGGACCTGGTGCCTCTGGTGCGCTCGGTAAGTGGACTGATGTTCAGCAACACGGCACGGATAAGGCTCAGCGAGTCACACACTGAGGGTGTTTATTCTGCCCTGAACAGGTGGGGAGGCTGTGCACAGAAACACAATGAGGTCAGCCAGGAAATGACTGCGTGTATGTAAATGTCACTGAGTCTGGTGATATTTTATACACTTGTTTTTGAAATTAATTCATTTATTTGAGGCAGAAGGAGGGAAAACACTCCCAGCCCACTGGTTCATTGGTCTAACAGCCCCCGAAACTGAAGCCAGGAAACAAGAACTAACGCAGGCTTCCACGTGAGCAGCAGGAACCCAGCTCTTGGAGCCATCACCACTGCCTGCCGGGGTCTGCCTTAGCCGGAAGCTGGAGTCAGGAGCCGGCACGGGGAGCGGAACCCAGGCGCTCCACTGAGAGACCTATGTGCTTTAACCAGCAGGCAGTATCCTAGATGAGTCTGCTGCCAGTGGCCCCAGGAACACTGCTAACCTGATTCCAGATGAGAAGCAGCAAACACGCCGGTCAGCCAGACTCAGAGAGAGCATTACCGAGAGCGTCAGCTGGTGCCTGCCCTCCGGCGACCAAGCCAGCTCAGTGCGAGAGCCCAGGGAGACGCCGACGCTACCCAACGACTCACTGTTGACCTGCCAAGTCCAAGGAACAGCGACGCTGTCTTCCGAAATCCTGTATGCCAGGAGTTTGGGGGACTTTGCTTACTTCTCTAATTCAGCACTGGGTTTTGTAGCCCGTGAGAAGGGTTTATAAAGTTGTGTTGATCAGCGAGGAGCCCTTCCAGATCCTTGGCTTGCAATCCAGGTGCCTGCTACTGTACCTGGGAGGCAGCAGGCGACGGCGCCTGCCACCCACGTGGGACATCTGCACAGAGTTCTGGTCCCTGCCTTTGGCTGATCCACACCTGGCTCTTGCAGGCATTTGGCGAGTGAACCACTGGATGAAAGATCCTCCTCTCACTCTTTCTTCTAAAGGTGAAACACACATTGATAGAAAAAAGAGAAAAAGCACAATGCACACACCTGCTGTCTTCTTCACTCTCCAGAAGGCAAAGTTGGAATCACACTCTGGGCCACAGATGTCTCGGGTGAGATCACACTGCAAGGGGGCTGTGTCTCTCTCCAAGGGGACCTGCCACTCACAGGCAGCCAGGAACACACTGGTGGGTCAATCCGACTTGTCCTTGGGTGCTAGGATTGCGGCTCATTGTCAAGTTCTTCATGGTTTCCCCACTTTTCCACTATGAGTATGCATCACTTCCAATCATAAAAACAGCTGTGAAAGGTTGAGCTGATTTCTAAGCTCCATGTGTAGGGACACAAAATGACACTGTTGAGCCACAGTGAAAAGGCAGCACCTAGAACTTTCCATAGAGGTCATTACAGAAATGCGTCCACAGAGTGGAGTCAGGGCAGACACACTAAATCCCAGCTCATTCTGTCTGCAGAAAATGCACCCAGGACCCAAACCTCGGGAACAATGAGCCACAACACCACACGGTTTCCCTGGATTCTCCTGGAATGTAGGAAACAAGCAATCACACGGGACGCTGGGTAAAACACTTCGCGTGTCAGGGGTACAGCAAAGTGAGGAACAAACACCTGCCACCAGGGGATGCAAACCCACCCCCTGCTGTCTCTCAGCCCAGGAGCCTGCCCGAACATCACCTCCCTCCTCCACTATCTACCCCAGATTCTGAAGCATCACGGGTTGCAAGCAGGAGCAAGGCGTTATCCTGGGGTTCTCCATTCTCCCACAGTGCTCAGGCAGGGAACAGTGAGAAGATGGTTCCAGTCTCTGGGTACGGCTGCCCCGAAGCACCACACTGGAGAAGTGTATCAGTGCCCTAGGAACAACACGCGGCATGACTTGTCATTCTTCATGACACTCTTATATAATATTCTCGAGCAAAATCCAAGTTGCATAATTCCCAAGGGTTGCTTTATTCTGTTGTCTCATTCTTGCTTGGCCGTGAGTAACTGCCTGAGGTTATTTACATCCACCTGGGCTACTTCTGGATTCTGGGTATTGTGCCAAGACTAGTCTGGGTGCCTCTGGGGAGCCGAGTTCTGGATGAGGTCAACACTGCCATCGGTGGGCTTTGAGAAAAGAAAAGGTCCTCCAACGTGTGCATGGGTCTCGTGACTCAATGGAAGGCCCTAAGAAAAATGGACCCCAGGGGGACTGGATGGGGAGGCAGCCCAGCGAGGTGGGACCAGTGCTGCTGGCAGTGATGTGACACATTTCAATGAATGACCGACATGATCGGAGTTCAAAGTGACTTTACAAATCTGGAATCTGGGGTGCAGCCTAGAAAAGGAATTGCACTTCTCGGAGAGGAGCTGAATGGATGACGTTGTTTACGAGTGCTCACACCACGGAGCGCTGGCGACTGGATGAGCCACACACGTGTAGACGCCGATGCTCCCGAGACAGCCCCTTTCAGCCACACTGCACAGTCCATCTTCTTGACACTGCTATTTCTCTGAGTTTCCTAAGTTACAATAAATATTTAGGTGCAGTGCATAATCGCAGGGAATCTGCTGTCCTGGGGCCAGTTCGTTTTCTACAGCATTTTCCTCCATTATTAATACTGGTCTCAGGACTTCTCAATAGATTATTCCCTAACGCAAAGTGCGTCTCACACAAGGAAGGGCCAATTCCAACCACAGAGACAGAAACCACAGCCTCCTCCACCCATTCTTCTCGATCGTGGTTTTGTGACATGCGGTGTACTTCCCCAGGTTGTTTATCTAGTTTGAACTGTCCTCTAAACCAGAGGAGCCTGTCAGTGCAACACAGGAACCCTGCAAACAGCGTGAACACTGGGAGAGAAGGCGTTCAACCCTGCGCGTGCGGCTTCCTACACAGACGCAAAACAGGCGCCAGTTCCACCTGTTTTAGGGTTCCAAGAAAAACAATCCATTATTTCGAGCCTTGTTTCAGATGGATTTGCCTCTCTCCCTGGCCACCTCGCCCTTCCTCGCTTCATAAGTCACAGGCTGTCTAGACCAGATTCAAGGTTCGCCCAGCAAAGATTACATTCACAGGGTCACAGGGAGGAAGGAGGGGGCAGGCGCTTTCAGACCGGAGGCTGGAGCTCTGATTTATGTCGGCTGCAAATGTAGGTCCTGAGCAGGACGCCTGTACCGTTCCCTTCTGAGCAGGGAGATCACCGACGAAAAGCAGTCAACAGGCAATGCAGCATCCATGAGTCAACACCTTCACATAGTAACAAGTTATCTGAATAGGAATTCCATGGTTCCAGGGTAACTACTAGACAACTACTGCGTGTATCCTAGGAAATCCCATTGCCCAGACGATCCTTAACTGTGTTGGGATTATGAAAGTACATAAAACTTCCTTTACGATTTATGACAGAAAGCGCGTGAACCGCAGTTCTTCACGAACCACGATCAAAAGTCTAACAACGAGTGATACTGAAATCTTGGCATTTACCGTTATTTCACTGTTTGCATTCCACCTCAAACACAGCGACTGGAAAGTTCATGACCTCACCGACCTTTCACACACATTTCACTCAAGGCAAAGGTCAAAGGGCAGAGGCGGGGCTCAACACTTGATAGCCCAATAAACTAGAACGGAAAAAACCCAATGCCATTTGGCTTTCTCACAGTTGTGATCACAACAGGAGAGAGAAACAACTAAACTGAATTTTGTAAACTGGTTAGCAGAGATTGCTTCATTGCTACAGTCGGCATTCAAGAGAACACGGACAGGCAGAGCTCATAAATTGTCACTTCACAGTGAAATATACGCTCTGTCCTTTCCCACGGCTTTGCCTTCACAGACGCTGAGAAAACAAGGGAAATGTGACGGAGGAGAATTCAGAAACAGTCAGAATCAGAGCCAATGTCCTCACGCACTCGGGGCTGCGACTCTGGCTCGCGGGTTTCACTGCAGACAAGCAAATGGATCGCTGACAGCAACAACTTCCCCCACGAGGCTGCTGCTGCAGAGCCACCACTCCTGGTGACGAACAGCCAGTCGTCAACCATTTTTCAGGGAGAGCTCAACTCTTACAACCTCCCAAGAAGCACCTCCATTCAGGCTTGTACCATAGCAATCCTGCGCAGGACGTGAGAAAAACAACGCAAGGTCCAGATGTCTCAACACTGGGAGATTATGAATGGGGGGAAAAAAGGAGAAAAATAATAATCCTTATAAAAGAAAAAAAAACATGCAACCCAACCAAGATGGCAAAGAACTTCCTAAGGCTTGTCTGTCATGTGCACTTGCCAGGATGCCCCAGTCTATCCCACCTTCTCCCCCATGTCAATGTTCTTCTTCAGGCAGGGAATGCCGCCCCTTCTTTCAACATGGACAACTCTGCTGAAGAGTGGGCTCCTCAAGCGGTCCTCTCTCTCCTGACTCGGTGTCACAGCGTGTCCCACATCCTTGCATTGCACGACTCGCACCTTAAGCCTCGGTTCTGTGACGACCTCCGTGTCGGGAGCAGTCAATGTTTTGGGTATCATGAGCGCTGGGCAGGACACCCAGGAAACATCTGATGCCCAGAGAATGAGGGAGGGAGGAAGGAGATGGGGGAGAAATAAAGGACTTGGCATCATTCGCTGACTCGCTGAGCCAAAACCCCTCACATGACTTTCCCGGGGATCACCCAAAAAGTGCATGGGTGGTGCCTGGGCTGCTAGGTCAGAGGCCTCCAAGGGAAAATGCGTACTTGCTGGGGATGAGCACTGCCTACGAGCCGCTCCCGCTTGTTCCGGGACGATATAGCAGAAGTCGCTGTGAGGTCTGCCCAATCCCAGGATGTTCAAAAGATGAAGAGGTGATGGTGTCCAGGGGTAAAGTGAGAGGTGGCTTCAAAGAATTATTTTCCAACAAGTAAGGATAAACAAGGATGTGCCTTCTTGCATGAAGACAGGGGCAGTCATTTCTGCTCAGTTTGCACACACAGACTCACTCAAGCACAGCCGCAGGATGCCCTCCAGTGCTTCTCAACACTGATCATCATTAGCTACGGCGAAAGCACAGCTGGTATTCAAGGTCATCTGCTTGACGAGGGACACTGAAGGCCTGTTTTTGTAGCAGGCCATGAGAGGTGGATCTCAAGCTGGTTCTGGTGTTCGGGGGCACCTGCTGGGACAAGGGACTGATGGTGACAGCCATGAGGCAGACCCTGCTGCAGAAGTCCACAGAGGGATGCAAGCTAAGGAGGATCTACTCTCTAGCAGGTCAGGAAAGCAGCTCCAAAGAGCTCCTTGAGTCAACACAGGAAAGCGGAGCTCCCAGAGAGGCTGGCAATAGTGACAGGGAAGACAGAGAATGAGCAAAGGCGCTGCGGGCTCCATGGCTCCGAGGATGCGGCCGACAGCCCCGGACACGTGGAGAGAAGCAGGTCTATGAGCGACAGCACTGCCCAGAGCAGAGGAACACAGGGAGCGAGCAGAGGACGCATTTTATAATCATCATCCTGGCCCAAGAGGGCTTCATGAAGAGCGAAACTTCAGTTGGGAAATAAATTTCTTCCCTCTTACAAGAATGCATTTCTTGCAATAATGGGGGAACTAACTCAGTAGCAGAGGAAGGGCAGATTCAAGAAACATGTAGGAGTTAGTACTGAGCTTGAGATCAGACTAGGGCATTTAAGGACTGGCATATTTCAACAGGATGGTTGACTTTTTTTTTTTTTTTTTTTTTTTGACAGGTAGAGTGGACAGTGAGAGAGAGACAGAGAGGAAGGTCTTCCTTTTGCCATTGGTTCACCCTCCAATGGCCGCTGTGGCCGGCACATCACGCTGATCCGATGACAGGAGCCAGGTGCTTTTCCTGGTCTCCCATGCGGGTGCAGGGCCCAAGGACTTGGGCCATCCTCCACTGCACTCCTGGGCCACAGCAGAGAGCTGGCCTGGAAGAGGGGTAACCAGGACAGAATCCAGTCCCCCGACTGGGACTAGAACCTGGTGTGCTGGCGCCACAAGGTGGAGGATTAGCCTAGTGAGAAACGGCACCGGCCTAGGATGATTGACTTTCACTTTGCTGGCCTGGCAGGGAGCATGACTGTGCTCCAGCCCACACAGAAGGCTACAGAAGGAAGGGTCGTCAGCACGACTCTGCTGGCTTGAGTGTCTATTGTCAGTGAGACACCCATTCTGACACACATGATAGGCAGACAGAATTTCTGGGCTGAACATGAAGAACAGAGTGATTCGGCAGTGATGGCCATGGGCATCCCCCGTCTCCAGGACCTGTAGAAACAACACAATGCTTGGGAACGGGAACAGAACATAGACAAAGAGGAAAGCAAGCAGGCCGCATACCTGTGTTCAAGGCGTGGCATGCAAGGAGGGCAGGCACTTGTAGATCCTGCCAGACCTGCATCTAGTCCAACAACCAACCCCAGGCATGCCACGTGCTAAGTTCAACGGAAGGATGTCAGAACTCTCTTCTCCATACAGAGAAACCTAAAATACATAGTTCTTTACTGTCCCATGAAAGCATTTTGACAAAGAAGGAAGTTTGTCCATAGACATGCAAATACTCAGAAAAAAATTGCAAATAAATGTAATAATGACACATTGAACAAGATGGAACGCACTGAACACATATATTCAAACAGGTCCTAGTTAAAGTTTTAGTAATCAGACACAGTAGATCAAGATCCACAGCGCTGACTGAATAATGTGATTTCAGGATCAGAAATCAGGGTCTGCTCTCCCTCTGCTGGCAGGGAGCTACAGAAGGTCTCTGCCAAGTTAGCAGGACTGGAAGTCTTCCCTAGAAATTAAAGAGGAATTTCCTATTTCTTAATCTAATATTTAGCCTACATTATGCTTACAAATTATAAACACTTTTCATAAAGGTCCACATTCCTTTCTAAAGATCAGAATGATGTTCTAATGTCACCTTTTAAAAGTCATGTTATCTCTGCTTAGTCTCTTTCCAACAAACACAATTTTATACACCTTACAACTAATGTGTTTCTGTTTCTATAAGACACCAACAACCCAGGTACAACAGTGAACGGTTCACACATACTAAATGTGGATAGTGGCGGCACACCCTTCCAGGGCTTCAACTGAGTTTGGACATCACAGGAAGAATCTTTAGTTCTGTAAGAATAAATGGTGAACCAGGAGGTCAAGTTCCCGAAGAACTTAGGACTGAATGTCTCCTTCCAATTCCTTCTCAGAAAAGTCTACTATCTCAGTCTTAAGATAAATGAAGCAATTCTCAAGCCCAGGGTGCACATCAAAATCCCTGTGTGACCTTTGACATCACAGATAATCAAGTCCCAGTGAAATTACTAAAGCCCAAAGGAATGTGTTGTCCTCAGCACCCCAACCACACGCCTGCAACATCTCCTGGATTGTCAATCACCTTTAATCAACAAGGGTGTGATTTTCCCACAAAAGGCTCTAGGAGGGACCTTGCTTTTTTAAAATCCCCTCTTGCCAGTAACAGAAACATCCAACTCAACATGTGTATTTGTTGACCGATGTGTTTTTTAAAAGATGTGTTGATTATCAAATTAAGCCATGCTGGATAACGACGGCGTACACAGGTGTTGGCTGTGGAGAAGGCACTGTACAGCAGCCCAAATTGTTGACAAGGGTATTCAAATTGTTCAATGCTTTCATGTATTTTTGATGATTTGGTGAAATAAGGAATTTTGCAGATGTCAAGAAAGGAATTTTTAATAGTTGTTATGTGGATTGAAGTAAATACATTAGTAGCAGGAGGCCTCATTTACATTTCAGATCAGACAGAGCAGCGAGGAGAACTTGCCTGTGCTCATGAGACTCAACCATTAGATCTTTATGTTTCCCGTAATCCTGTATGAATTTTATGAGCACCCAAAAACCCTTTTATGTTTATTAGAATCCCTGGCCCTAAATGGAAATGGTTTCCAAGGTAAAGTTACTAAAGAAAGTAATAGAATATCTGAAAGAATTTGTCTCATGAATAAAATATGACAACGTGGTCCTAAGGTAGAAACGGGAGACTGGAAGAAAGGTAGCCTTGGCTTCTTTGTGAAGCTTTCCTTTTATCTCAAGAAATATTTTGTCTTTCATCCTCAAGAGCAACAATTGACACTGATTACTTAGCAACGGCATAAGGCCTGGCATGGTCCAGCTGTGATAATGGAACCATTGATGCTGCTTTAATGTACTTAGGTCCCGAGAACGGCATTTGCAAATGCAACTATGATCCGGGCAGAATCCTCTTTGCAAGTCTGGCAGGGTTAAGAGCAACTCAGTAGGGCTCTCTGATACAGCAAGTCACAAGGTAAAGCAAGAGGGGCTGGGGTTAAGAATGTGAACCGATCTGCAGAAAGTTCTAGATACTGCTAATACGCACACCGACCACTTTATTATGCTTCATCCACTGTTGGACATCTATGATGTGCAAATTTTAATCACACTGCAGAAGCACTCAAGTATCACCCCCCGACATAGTCTTTCAAAAGCTGAAAGAAAGAGCTGACTTCCCTTATGTTTTATTTTTGTCTGCTAACTGGTATTTGGCTTTATATTCCCTCTTACTAATGATCATGCAACGTATTTTTTGCCAGCACTCATCATTACCTAGTCTTCACCGATCTCTCTACTGGAGTGGTTTCTCTTCTGTATTAACATCAGCTGAACTTTGCATATAAGAAACACACACCTTGATCTGTTACTCTTGATGCAAACAGTTGATTTTTGTTTTGGTTAAGATTTTGCTCAAACTTACTGCTATGTGTTGGACACTTCATCTTCGGTGCCATAGCGCTGGGAGGAGAGGCTCATGGGACGTGATACGCCCTGGCGGAACAGAGGGCACACACGGATGGCTGAGTCGTGGCAGTGCTTGCTCATCAGAGGAGGAGCACTGTTCCCCTGATTTCTTCTGTCCCTCCCTCCGTCTCGCCCCTCCCCGTGTTCTGCTCTCAGTCCTGCCTCCCCGCCCCCGCCATCTCTTCAACCTTCTGCCATGGGATCCTGGCCACAACGGCTCCTGCGGGATTCTCAGCCCCCAGTCCCAGACCTCTCAACCTCCAGAAAAGTGACTGAACTTTCGCTCATTATAAATTACTCAGTCTGCGCCCGCACCTTGACACCGCAGGTAGAGCCGCTGCCTGCTGCACCAGCTTCCCCTATGGGTGCCAGGTAAGACACCCGGCTGCTCCTCTTGCAATCCAGTTCCCTGCTAATGCACCTAGGAAAGCAGCAGAAGATGGCTTGAGTGCTTGGGCCCTCCACCCATCTGGGAGACCTCGAAGAGGCTGCTCGCTTAGTCCTGACCCAGCCCTGCCATGGTGGCCATTTGGGGAGTGAACCAGTGGATAAAAGGCCTTTTTCTCTGCCACTTTGCCTATCAAATAATTTTTTTAAAAAAAGGAAATCATAATAATACATTTGAAAATAAATAAATTACTCAGTCCAAGCTGTTGTGTTATAGAAGCGCAAAACAGACAAAACCACTGAGACAACGCTTTCCCACGTCCCACACTGGGTTCCTCCATGCTTCAGAAGGCCGTCCCACCGCCAGAATGTGAGACAGCACGTCCTTTCTCCCAGTACGCCGCAGGACTGTTGGTGAGAGCACTGCTGCATATAAGTTTAGGTTTATTCATCTGGAATTTACTTCCATATGTAGTGTTAAGTAGGATCATGAACAATTTTTTCCAAGCAGACAGGTGACCATAAAATGCCTTTAGATATTTCATCATACACACACCTAGGGGGTGACAGCACACTCTGTACAATAGCTGATGTTGTTCAGGACCAAATAAAGAGCAGTGTCCTTTATATGCAAAATGTCCCGTGAATTATAAAGAAGCAGAGAATATACTGGGTGTATTTACACTGGGTAAACTGTATTCTTTGAAAATTATTTCGTGTATGTTTCTCACAAACATCTGCAGAACACTCACCAGGCAGCTTCATAATGTACGTTCGTCTCATCAGAACTTGTGACATTTTGTAGGACAGCCCATACATCCAGTCACAAGTAAGTCTCAGCAAATCGAAGAAGAATGAAAGCAGATCACATGTCTTCTCACATTGCAAAGAAACCAGGAACAAGAACAAAGGAACATCTACAGATGCACAGAAATGAAACAACAGAGTGCTCAATGACCAATGGACCAATGAAAAGGAAACCACATAAAAATCTTGAATGAAATGATAATAAAAACAAAACCTATCAACACCTGTGGGATACTCAGAAGCAGTATTAAGAGAGAAGTTATAACAGTAAATGCCCACATGAAAGAACAGATCTCATACTAACCATGTAATCATGCATCTCATCAACTTAAAACCCACAAATCCCTCCCACAATTATCACGAGGAAAGACATACTAAGAATCAGAGCAGAAATCATTTAAATTAAGTCTTAAAAAACACAAAAGATCAACAAAATGAAGAGCTTGGTTTTTCTGAGAACATAAACCAAACAAGCCAACTTTTAGCCAGACTAACAAGAAAAAAGTAGAAAAACCTCAAATAAAATTTAAACAGATCAATTTCTTGATACAAATCACCCACCAAGATTAAATCAAAAGGAAATAGGAAAGCCAAACAGACCCATTACCAGCCTTGACACTGAAGTGGTCAAAGTCACATTTCTACACAATATTTTGAAAATTACTAATTATAATACTTCTCAAAATATTCCAAATACTGAAAAGCATGAAACTTTGCCAAATTTTCTTAACAAGTTGAGCACTGGCCTAATACAAAAATCAAGTGGAAACAAAACTGTATACCCAATTCCTTGATGAACATAGACAAAAATGTTCTCAACAAAATATCAGAAAACTGAATCCAAAATACATCAAGAACATCATATACCACCAAGAAGCAGGATTTCACCCAGAGATGCAAAGATGGTTCAATCCTGGCAAATCCATAGATGCCATAAATCACAACAGAATTAAGAACAAACATCCTATCATCAATTGATGCACACAATTTGATAATATTCAACACCCTTACATGATAAAAAAAATTAGGTATAAAAGGAAGGAATCACAAAATTTTAAAGGCTAAATATGAAAAACCAACAGTCAATAGCATATTGAATATTAAGATTTGGAACAAAACAAGAATGTCCACTATCACTTTTTTATCAAGAGCAATTAGGGAGGAGAAAGAACTAAAGGGCCTCAAATTGGACAGGAAGCAGTCAAAATGTGTCCATGTTTGCTGATGACATGATGTTGTACATGGAAAACCCTGAACCACGAAGAGGTGGAACTGATAAACAAAATTTTTTTTTTTTGACAGGCAGAGTGGACAGTGAGAGAGAGAGACAGAGAGAAAGGTCTTCCTTTGCCGTTGGTTCACCCTCCAATGGCCGCCGCGGCCGGCGCGCTGCAGCCGGCGCACCGCGCTGATCTGATGGCAGGAGCCAGGAGCCAGGTGCTTTTCCTGGTCTCCCATGGGGTGCAGGGCCCAAGCACCTGGGCCATCCTCCACTGCACTCCCTGGCCACAGCAGAGGGCTGGCCTGGAAGAGGGGCAACCGGGACAGAATCCGGCGCCCCGACCGGGACTAGAACCCGGTGTGCCGGCGCCGCTAGGCGGAGGATTAGCCTATTGAGCCGCGGCGCCGGCCGAACTGATAAACAAATTTAATTTAATAAACAAGACACAAAATCAACACACAAAGAACACTAACATTTTTCTACACCAGCAATGATCTCACCGAAAGAAATAAAAAAAGAAATCTCATTCCAATAGCTACAAAATAGTTATAACTTTAACCAAGGAAGTCAAAGTTCTGTATAATAAAAAGTGTGAAAAAAAAGTAATGAAAGAAATCATCAAGGACGCAAAAAGAAAATGAAAACGTATTCCTTGCTTTTTGACTGGAACATTTAATATCAATAAAATGTCTCTAGTACCTAAAGCAATCTACAGACTGAATTCAATCCCTACCAAAACACCAATGTAATCCTTCACAAAATTAGAAGAAAAAAAAAAAAACCCTAAAACTCATATAGAGTAAGAAAAGACCCAGAACAGCCAAAGCAACCTCAGGAAAAAAAAAATCAAGCTAGAGGCATCACACCACCTGAGTTCAAAGCAAACTACAAAACTATAGTAATTAAAACAGTATAGTGGCCAGCGCCGCGGCTCAATAGGCTAATCCTCCACCTTGCGGCACCGGCACCCCGGGTTCTAGTCCCGGCAGGGCGCCGGATTCTATCCCAGTTGCCCCTCTTCCAGGCCAGCTCTCTGCTGTGGCCAGGGAGTGCAGTGGAGGATGGCCCAAGTGCTTGGGTCCTGCACCCCATGGGAGACCAGGAGAAGCACCTGGCTCCTGCCATCGGATCAGCGCGGTGTGCCAGCCGTAGTGCGCCGGCCGCGGCAGCCATTGGAGGGTGAACCAACGGCAAAGGAAGACCTTTCTCTCTGTCTCTCTCTCTCACTGTCCACTCTGCCTGTCAAAAAAATAAATAAAAACAAAAAACAAAAACAAACAAACAAAAACCAGTATAGTACCAGCATGAAAATCAGCACACATATCAGTGGAACAGAAAACCTAGACATTAATCCACATACATGCAGCCAACTGATTTTTTACAACAGTAACAAGAACATACAATGGACCAAGGATGGTCATTTCAATAAATGGTGCTGCCAAATAGATGTGCACCCACATCTGTCATCATATACAAAAATCAACTCAGTATGGGACAAACATGCACTTATAAGACCAGAAACTCTGACACTGCCAGAGAAAACAGGGGAACCACGTGGGGACACTGGTGTGATGACTTCTTGGGTAAGATCCCAAGAGGGCAGGCAAGAAAAGCAGACAGACAGAAAGGACTACATGAAACTTAGAAGCTTCCGCACAACAAAGCACACATGAAGAGACATCCAACAGAATGGGAGAAAGCATCAGCAAGCTACTTATCCAACAAAGGGTTAATATCTAGAAATACCAGAAATTCAAAGGACTCAGTAAGAAAAAAAGCAGCGAATCTAGTTAAGAAATAGGTGAAATGCCTGAAAATACACTTCACAAAAAGTACAAATGATCAACAAACACGTGAAAAAAATCCCGAGTAGCACCAGTCCTCAGGGAAATGCAAATCAGGACCACAATTAGCTATCACCTGAGCCCTGTTGGAATGGTGTCATCCATAAGACCCCAGCCACCAACGCTGGCAGGAGAGGGGGTGGAGGACTCATGCTTTGGTGAGAATGCAAATTCGTGCAGCCACTGTGAAAACATGAAGATTTCTTATGAAAAAAAAAAAACTAGAAATTCACCTGCCAGAGGATGCAGCAACCCCATTACTAAGAACACACTCAAAGGACGTGAGCACAACATAGCAAAGAGATACCTGCTCCACCACGTTCGTAACAGCACTGTTCCCAAGGGCCAAGGTCAACCAAGGCATCCAACAGAGAAATGCAAGAAAAAAACGCGGGCACACACACACACACACAATGTGTCGCTCCCCCTCTTCGTGGAGGAACGACACAGGACCCTGCGCTGTTCTTTCGTCTGCTCGGCCCTCCCCGGGTTTGCTGCTGGTTCTTCCCAGGTTGGCTACTATCCCTTCCACCTCCGTGGAAGGGCAGTTTCCCCTGGCCACATTCCCCACTTCCACAGGGGAGCGGCACACCGCCGGCCGGCTCTCTCGGGGGCTGCACAGGTGTTCCCCTTAGATGTTCCTCTTAGATGTTCCTCGTGCATGCCGTCTCTCTCCTCCTATATAGTCCTCCTCCGCCAATCCCAACTCGGCTGCCCACACGCCGAGCACGCTGCTCTCCTCCAATCAGGAGCAAGTCCTACAGTTTATTGGCTGAACTGGAGGCAGCTGTGTAGAAGCTGTTTTCTTCTCTCCCAGCACCATATTGTGGGAGAGCAGATGCATAGAATAAGTCTTAATTCCAGTAACTTAGTCTAGTCCGAGTTGCTCCCCACAGATCCCCCTTTCTTTTTATTTTTTGGCGTTGATACGCGCCTGTCTTCGGTGTCCCGCGGCACACACTCTGCTCTGCTTGCTAGAGCTGCCACAGGTTCTTACAAGTCCTATCAATCAGGCAAACCGAATCCGGGTCCTCTCTTCGCCATGTTGTGAGGAGGTTTTTAGGCGCTGATGCGTGCCTGTCTTCGGTGACCTGCAGCTCATACTCTGGTCGAGCTGCCTGCTGGTGCTTACCGCCCTAATCAGGCAGACCGAATCCAAGCTTTCTCATTGCCATATTGTGGGGAGGCCTATTGGTGTTGATTCATGCCTATCTTCGGTGACCTGCGGCTCATACTCTGGTCGAGCCGCCTGCTGGTGCTTACCGCCTTACTAATCAGGCAGACCGAATCCAAGCCTTCTCATTGCGGTATTGTGGGGAGACTATTGATGTTAATAACGTGCCTGTCTTCGGTGACCTGCGGCGCATAAGCTGCTAGCCGCCCGCAGGTGCTCACCGCCTCACTAATCAGGCAGACCGAATCCAAGCCTTCTCATTGCCATGTTGAGGGGAGGCTTTATTTTTCTCTATATCTCCGGGCATTCCTATCTCTCCCATTTTACTTCTATCTACCAGCATTCCTATTTCTCTCATTTTACTTCTAAACTTCTGTTTCTCTTATCCCCGCGGCTTCCCGGCGCCCGCCCCGAGACTGCTTCTCGGCGGCTTCCCGGCTGAGCCGCTTCAGCCCGCGCCTCTCTCATCTGCGCGGCTCGGCTTTGTGCGCACACTCCGCGGTCTCGCATTTAGCCCAGCGTTCCCTATCTACTTGTGCCCCGCACGCTCTCTCTGCGCGCGGCAGCCTCCACGAGTCACACAGCGTAGCTTACGTCTCCGCCACTAGTATTCAATCTAAGTTCCCCGGGCTAACCTGGCGAATTCAACCCAGCTCACGTCTCCGCCCCACGATTTGGCTTCCCGTCCTTTGCTCCCCGGGCTAATCAGACGGATCCCAACCCGGCTTACGTTTCCGCTTCTGGTTTTAACTTTTCGCCCCTTATTCCCAGGCTAACTTGAGAATCCCAAAGTGGCTTTCGTCTCCGCCTCGGCCTGCCCCCCGCGGCTTCAATTTCCCTAACATTTTTCTCTACCCGGTATGTTTCCCCAAGCTTTCCTCCAACAATACTCCTCCCTCATTTCTCCTGGCTTCTCCCCACAGTCCGTATCCAAGTCTGTCTGTTCTAGCTTTCACTTTCGCTTTTGACCTTAGAGATTTCTCCCAGCTTCCCCCCGTAGTCCGTATCTGAGTCTATGCCTAGGCTTTCAATAGCTTCTTCCGGCACCTTTTTCGTCCGGCTTTTCCCTAGGCTGTTTGCTAGTCTCTCTCTCCGGTATTTTCCCATTTCTTCCCTCCTAAGTTTCCTATCCGAGTCACGGCACCATTATGTCGCTCCCCCTCTTCGTGGAGGAACGACACAGGACCCTGCGCTGTTCTTTTGTCTGCTCAGCCCTCCCCGGGTTTGCTGCTGGTTCTTCCCGGGTTGGCTACTGTCCCTTCCACCTCCGTGGAAGGGCAGTTTCCCCTGGCCACATTCCCCACTTCCGCAGGGGAGCGGCACACCGCCGGCCGGCTCTCTCGGGGGCTGCACAGGTGTTCCCCTTAGATGTTCCTCTTAGATGTTCCTCGTGCATGCCGTCTCTCTCCTCCTATATAGTCCTCTTCCACCAATCCCAACTCGACTGCCCACACGCCGAGCACGCTGCTCTCCAATCAGGAGCAAGTCCTACAGTTTATTGGCTGAACTGGAGGCAGCTGTGTAGAAGCTGTTTTCTCCTCTCCCAGCGCCATATTGTGGGAGAGCAGATGCATAGAATAAGTCTTAATTCCAGTAACTTAGTCTAGTCCGAGTTGCTCCCCACAACAATGGACTGTTATTCAGTTTTATATACATACACACCTATCCATCCATCCATCCATCTATGAAACCCCGGCATTTACAACAAAACAACAGAACCAGAGGACATCAGGTTGAGCAAAATAAGCCACAGAGAGACCAATACCACACATTCTCTCTTATGGGTGGAATTAAAATTAAAAAATGAGACAAAACCCAGCCTCAGCCTAGAACAGTGATTACTGTAGGCTGGGGGTGTGGGAGTCGGAAAAGCTGTTTGGTCTGAAAAAAACAGGGGAAGCCGAGTGTGCTTCATTAATTGTGACAAACACACTCAAGTGATGGGCTGGTAGGGAGAAATGGGGTAAGGTGTACACAGCAACTCACTGTATCACTACTTCAGATTTTAAAATAAAACCAAAACTGCAGAAAAAATGTGTAAATACTCTGAATTTTACATTCACTGAAGCTTTTTTGTTTTAAAAGGTCACAAGGGCAGGAGCCAGCGATGTGGTACAGTAGGCTAAGCCTCCACCTGCAGCGCCGGCATCCCATATGGGCGCTGGTTCTAGTCCTGGCTGTTCCTCTTCCTATCCAGCTCTCTGCTGTGGCCTGGCAAAGCAGGAGAAGATGGCCCAAGCCCTTGGGCCCCTGGACTCACATGTGAGACCAGCAAGAAGCTCCTGGCTCCTGGCTTCAGACTGGCCCAGCTCTAGCTGTTGCAGCCATTTGGGGAGTGAACCAGAGGATGGAAGATTTGTCTTCCCCTCCCTAACTCTCTCAATTAAATAAATAAAACCTTAAAAAAAAAAAGGTCCTAAGGGGTGTTCTATCGTGTTCCCGACTCTCTTCTGAAATTATCTGTTGCCTGGGTCCCTCATCCCTGCTCAGTGAGGTCATCTGGGAAAGGGACCACATCCTACTTTGCAGTAGCAGGAAGACTCAAAGGCAGGCGTTCCCAATGATGGATGAAGATCACGCACAAGGTGCCAAGGTTGGCTCTCAAGAAAACAAAGAAAAAATACCTAGTGCCTACGATGCACTGTGGCCCAGCAAGGGGCTGCAACTCCAGACAGACAGACAGACAGACAGTGGGACATGGGCATCTCCTGGGGAGAGAGCAAGGAAGAAAAGCAATCGGAAAAGCCTCCTTGGGTGGTGCCACAATGAAGACATGTTTGAGAAGCACGGCTTTGAAATATGCACTCGATAAACGTTTGTTCTTCATTTTCAGTAAATATTTTTTTAAAGAGAAGGAAGGGATTAATTAATTCATACTCTTTTCTGCCACTTATTACTTGGGTGACTGCAAAAGCCATTTAACTCGTCCTCATCTAATCCACGTCACACATGGCTGGTGAGAGATGAAGGCAGAGCGCTTGTGCGGCAGCACTCGGCAAACTCAACGAGATGGCAGCAGCACCGGCTTCCACGCCTTGGGACTGCACTGCCAGAGCGCCTGTCCTCATCTCTTCTGCTCTGCGAACTCCCGCTTAACCCTTAGGACACAGCGTTTGTCATCTGCAAATTATTTACTGACTAAGGGAATACACTGCTCTCCTGTGCACTTCTCCACTAATGACCTGGCATGTCCACAGCCCCTTCCTAGAGCATAGCTTTTGTTTTTTTCTTTTTAATTTGAAAGGTGTAGAGACAGAAGCAGACAGATTTTTCCAGTCACTAGTTCTGCTCTCAAATGCTTGCATCGCCAGGACTGGACCAGGTCAAAGCCAAGGGCCTGCGACTCAATCTGGATCTCCTCCAACAGCGGCTGAGACCCTAGTAGTTGAGCCAAGAACTGCTGCATACCAAGATGCACAGCAACAGGAAGCTGGCCTGGAAGCAGAGCGGGGACATCAACCAACGGAGGCACCGACATGGAATGCAGGAGTCCTAAGCCATCTGTACCATGGGGCCAAACACCCACCCCAAACCTGAGACGTCAGAGCTCAGGGTTTCAGGCTCACGAACGCTAAGAAGAATGCGAACCAAACCAACTATAAGTTCTGAGGTCCAGCACGGGCATGTCTTGGATGACCCAGCTTCCTCAGTTCTCTGTCCTGTCACTGCCGTGTAGGGTGACCAGGAGGAACCTACTACCAACCCATCCAGACCTCCGGGTACTAGGCTCGAAGGCACTCTGGACAAGCCAGCCTGCATCATGCAGGAAACGTGGACACGCAGCATCCCAGGCCATGCCCCAGTTGGGAGTAACTTTGCAACCAAATGCTCGAATAAGCAGCATGACAAGGCAGTCGCACGGCTCCTCCAGTATTTATTTATTTTTATTTATTATTTTTTACAGGCAGAGTGGACAGTGAGAGAGACAGACAGAGAGAAAGGTCTTCCTTTTGCCGTTGGTTCACCCTCCAATGGCTGCCGCGGCTGGCGCGCTACAGCCGGCACACCGCGCTGATCCGATGGCAGGAGCCAGGTGCTTCTCCTGGTCTCCCATGGGGTGCAGGGCCCAAGCACTTGGGCCATCCTCCACTGCACTCCTGGGCCACAGCAGAGAGCTGGCCTGGAAGAGGGGCAACCGGGACAGAATCCGGCGCCCTGACCGGGACTAGAACCCGGTGTGCCGGCACTGCAAGGCGGAGGATTAGCCTAGTGAGCCACGGCGCCGGCGCTCCTCCAGTATTTAAATAAAAACAATATAGTGAGTGATCGGCTAATTAATCCTGCGGAGACCAAACTGAATTTGCGATTTCCTGAAGACAAGAGGGGCTCTCAAAGGTTTTCATGTACAAGCCGCATGCTCACAGCTGAACCTACGCATCCTTTGTGTGATGCAGGGATGCAGAAGTCCCCGTGCGTGGAGCATGGACTGGGACACCTTCTGGGGGGCCTGTGGGCATGAGACGGAGCGCGGCTGTGATCGCAACTGTCAGCCAGCAGGAAAGCACCCGAGGCGCTGCGCACAAAGCACCCCTGGACCGTGTTGTCTGAAGATCGCCTTTGTAATCCTGCCATATCCCGTTTTGCCAAAGGCATGGTCTGAACGGTGACTGGGCTCATTTCCTGGCCATGCAAAGACAGGGCTTGCAGCAAATCGTAGGAGCAGGGGAGCCTGCTCCGAGTTCACGCGCTTCCCCGTGGGTGGTGCTTCAGAAAGGAGCGTCACAGCTCACAGCTCCGTGCCTCTGTCCGCAACAAGGCAGCAGGACGGAGCCGACTCTGGGAGCTTCCAGATTTTCCAAACATGCAAAAATAAGTAGATAGGAAAGCAGACACACACACAGAGACAAGTAAGAGGGAGGTGAGCTAACAAGGAAGCAAGGAAGACAGGGCAAAACAAAGAGAGCGGGAGTGCGCCTGGACCCACGGTGAAGTCTGGCGGGACCGAGAGCATCCACTGGAAGAGGGACTTGTGACACGATGTCCTCCGGCACCTGACCCACGCAACACGCACCCACGTGCACTCGGAACCGCTGCATCCGTCGAAGCAGACAGCTGGGAAACTCGGGCTGAGTCAGGCCCAGGCCAGAAGCCGCCAACTCCGCACTGGCCTCCCAGGTGGGAGGCGGCGCCACCTGCAGCTCTCCCAGAACACTGGAGGCAGCAGCCCTGGAAGTGGGTGGCTGGGACGGGCACCGGCCCTCTGATCCTGGAAGCTGGTGCTGCAGCTGGTGGCTCCACCTGCAGCGCCGCCTGCCGGTCCCAGAGATGAGCTTGCCTGAGACCATGAGGCTGCACGTGATCAGAGCCCAGTGTCCACCCTATCTCTGTGAGGCCCCACGGTAACACCAGGCTCTTACCCCCTGATTCTGGAGCTAGGACTCCTAGCATTCAAACTTGGCTCAGCACCACTTGGTCCTCTTTCTTCTGCTATGCTGTAGTGAGAAATTAAAAAAAAAAAAAAAAACCTTTGGTAGCCTTCACTCATGGAACAGCTGTTGTATTGAGCATTATCTTTTATTTGGCTTACGAAGCACAGTTGAATGACTGCAGTGAGCTCTTAAGTGTTATTAAAAGTATCTGCAGGCCACGCAGGGAGACGCAGAGCCCAGAGAGGGTGCTTCCACCGTTCTGTGACAACGAGTCCCTTCTGTCTGATGTGTGCATCATCAAGGACGAGCTCAACAGAGAAATCAGAAAACTGCTGAGCGACAGTTCTTTTTAACAGCATTTGTTGAACTCATAGCGTTCATCTTCTGTGTATAAAGTTAATTGAAAATAGATCTTAGAGAAAATAAGATTGGGAATAAGAGAGGGAGGAGGAAGAAGGGTGGGCGTGGCGGGGGGGGAGGCAGTAGGAAGAAGCACTATTTCCTAAAGTTGTGTTTATGAAACAGCACAAAGTTTATGTACCTTAAATAAAATCTTTCTGGGGAAAATATATCAATAAATAAAAGCAGGGAAGCAAAAAAAAAAAAGTATGCCTAGTCATATTTCACTTGTATCATGTCCAAGACAGAAATGAGAGTCCGCCTTATGGCAGAAACACAACTGACCACTGCCCGCCCCAAGAGCCCAGGGAACCCTTCCAGTGCTGCAGATGAGAACAAGCTGACTGCACTCAACACAGGACACTGGACATCCGCCAGTGCAGGGACCCGACCTGCCAGCCAGCAAGACTGTTCATTCAGGAGCCGGCACTATAGCACAGGTTAAGCCACGACCTGTGGTGCAGGCACCCCGTATGGGCGCCAGTTTGAGTCCCAGGCTGCTCCACTTGTGGTCCAGCTCCCTGCTGATGGCTTGGAAAAAAACAGCAGAAAACACAAGTGCTTGGGCCCCTTAACACACGTGGGCGACCTGGAAGAAGCTCCTGGCTCCTGGCATCAGACTGGCCCAGCTCCAGCCATTGCAGCCATCTGGGGAGTGAAATAGTGGATGATAGATCTCTGCATGTGTCTCTCTCCTGCTCCCCTGTCTCTGTGTAACTCTTCCTGTCAAAAAAAAATAATACATTAAAAAAAAAAGCCTGTGCATTCAGACACGCGTGAGGTCTGCTTCCTGTCTCAGCACTGCTACCTTCCTGCTCTGTGCCCAACAACCTTCGTGGTATACGACTTTGGAGTTATCCTCCAGAAATCATCTATAAGCTAACAACTGCTCCAGGCCAAAGATGATATCACACATAAGGTCAACACTGAGAATCGGAAGCAGACACAATCTACACTGATAAGGAATTCCTCCTCCACATAACACAATTCTTTAAAAACAACCACCGTCGCTAGCCCCGACTGCGTTCCTGCCGATGAACTGGAGCAGGCAACGCCTCATCCTGGCCTCCCACCTCCCAGGCTGCTCTCAGTGCAGGGGCGGGGTCTAGCAAGACACATTCACTTTCTCCAAGCTTCCCGTGGAGCACGAGGAAGGCTCAGGGGGCACAGGAAGTCGGAAGGCCCACAGGGCCGGCTGCAGAACTCCGGGCAGTTTCTCACGGGTCTCTGCGCTCACAGGAGCAGTCTGCAAGAGGCCCCAGGGCACTGACACATCCCCTGTGCAAGAATGGGACGGCGGAGTGGGATACTTCCTTCATGTCAAGTGAGAATCATTAACAGAGACCATCTCTCAAAGAGGCATCCCCAGAGAAAAAAATTAAAGCTACATATAATGACATATTTCTAATGCATGTTTGCTGTTAACTGAGGGCATTTCTAGATGTGCAAGACCACTTGCTTATTAAACCATTCCACATAAAAATTAGATATGCATATGTGTATTAACACACAGAATTACTAAGGGTTATTTTAACTCCTGCTACTGACGACACGTGAAGCATCACTCAACCGTGACACAGGAGAACGGTGGGTAAACTCCAGGGTGGAAGTCGTCAGGCCTGGTGACTGGTGTCACTTACTGGCACACCACCTCTGTTTCTTAAAACAAGTGCACCTAATTCTAAATCTAGTATCAGTAAGTTATGGTTAGCTAAAATATACACTCAAATCACAGTTAAAAAGCTATGCAAAAATAGAGTAGCAATGTTATTATGGTTATCTAGTATTCTCCTTTTTAGAATATATTTACCAATAATGTACGTACATTTAACACAATGTATACGTTAACAATATTATAAAATTTAGGTTGCAATAATACTAGCAGAGTGTATTTAGAGATCCAAGTGGATAAACAGAGACAGAGTCTCCTTTTAATTGAGTGTGGGGACATGTACTGATTTTTTAAATGAATTATTTGAAAGGCAGAGTTACAGAGACAGAGACCTTCACCCACTTGTTTCAGTCCCCAAATAGCCTCAATAGGCAGAGCTGGACCATGCTGAAGCCCAGAGCCACACACGCCATCCCAGTCTCCCACAAGGACGGCAGGTGCCCAACATCTTGGGCCATCATCTGTAGTCATCCCAGTTCCAACAGCCAAAGCAGAATCAGAAACAAAGCGGCTGGGATTTGAACCGAGGCTCCCACGTGGGATGCCGGCATCACAAGCAGCAGCCTAACCTGCTGCGGCACCACGCTGGCCCCAACGTTCACTTACGTTCGAGAGATACTTTTAATTGTGCAAGTAACATAGAGCACTGCTACCTCTCAAAATGCTGTTATATAAAATAAAGAAAATTGTACAAGCTGGGGCTGGCACTGAGGCGCAGCAAGTTAAAGCTCTGGCCTGAAGCATCGGTATCCCACATGGACACCGGTTCCAGTCCCGGCTGCTCCTCTTCCGATCCAGCTCTCTGCTGTGGCCTGGGAAAGCAGTAGAAGATGCCCAAGTCCTTGGGCCCTGCACCCACGTGGGAGACCTGGAAGAAGCTCCTGGCTTACGGAACAGCGCAGCTCCGGCCATTGCGGCCATCTGGGGAGTGAACCAGCAGATGGAAGACCTCTCTCTCTGTCTCTACCTCTCTCTGTAACTCTGTCTTTCAAATAAATAAGATAAATCTTTAAAACAATTATACAAGCTGTCAATATATAAATAGACGTGAGCAGTTTTTGGTGACTGAACGTGCTGAATCTGAGATTGTGAAACACAAACCCACAGTGACATACACGGCGAACTAACTCAACGTGAACGCGTAAAGGCACCGGGAGGTTAGCTGCAATTGCTTCCCCATCAGAGAAAATTAAAATATTCTATTACCTGACACCTGCTTTGACAGTTTTACTCTTTCAGATCCAGCAAAGCAGAGGGCAGAGGCAATTCTCTGGATATTCCTGTGGCAAAGAACGATCGTCATGATAACATCTAAAACGCAAAGCCCAGGGATTATAAAATAACTGAGTTACGGGAGAGAAGATAGCCAGAAACAATGCAGACGTCAAGACGGAAGCAACGATTACAGCAAGCCTCACACATGCAACCTGGTCCAGCAGGAGCCTTCTGAGGCCAGCGGGTCTCGGGGGTTTTACCAGACCAGGAATGGCAGGCAAGGCTGCGGCTACAGCGTGCCTGGGCTGTCCGAGTCCAGACCAAGCTGCACCATGGAGAGCTGCCAACTCGCCCACCGTTCTCACCCTGAAACCCAACAGCAGCACCGGGCACACAGGTTTTCACTGATGGTGTTTAGGGCATACAGCACCTCAAGGAGACAGTCAGGCCTTCTCTTTCTTATTTGAAAGGCAGAATTAGAGAGAGAGACAGAGACAGGGATCTTCTACTTGTTGGCTGACCCCCCAAATGACTTCAACAGCTGTGGCTGCACCAAGTCCTTGGAATTCCACCTGGGTCTCCCCCACGGGTGGCAGGGGTCACCCTCCGCTGCCTCCCCAGGCAGGCTGGCAGGGAGCTGGATGGCAAGCGGAGCTGCTGGGACTCAAAGTGGAGCTCGTACAGGCTGCCAGTGTTGCAAGCACCGGCCCCCAGCTGGCTCTCTGTAACCTATATTCCTTCTGTACTTACTTCCCCTAGAACGCTACATAATGAAGATTCAGCCAAGCACCCAGGAACCCTGCCAGCCTACCGCTCTTACTCAAGAATGCATGGACAGCGCTGGCACTAAGTCTGCAAGGGAGCCACCAGCATAGAAGCTGCAGAAACCCAGGAATCAGAAAAGACGTCCCCAAGGGGCCAGAGGGTCCCACGTCAGACTAGCAGGGCTCTCACCGGGAGCAAGGGTTGCTCTTAACGCAAATGGCCTCCCGCAAACCCAGCCAACGTAGAGGATGCGGAGCGCCTTCCCGAAGAACGCCAACTATGTGCCCAACAGCTTAGCTTCATAACTGATAACTTTGTGTGAAATCCAAGAAGAAACCCTGAGGGGCAAGCCAGCTTTGACATGGTTAAATTCTCAGATTTCTTAACACAGGATTCTGCAGCGAGAAAGGAGCACGCTCAGCCAGGACCACATGAAAACAACGTGCAACAGGTGAAGAGAGAAGCGTGCAAAACACACCGTCTTCGAGCCCTCTAAATCATCACTGCAAACCATTTGGAACTTCAATTCTTTAAATTTCAGACAAACATGTTTGATTTTAAAAGGTTTCTTTTATTATTTGGAAGGCAGAGTTACAGAGGGAGAGAGTGATCTTCCACCTGCTGGTTCACTCCACAAACGGCCACAATGACCGGGTCTGAGACAGACTGAAGCCAGGAGCCAAGAGTTCCTTCCAGGTCTCCCACATGGATGCAGGGGCTCAAGCACTAGGCCACCTTCCTCTGCCTTCCCAGGCCATGAGCACGGAGCTGGCTTGGAAGAGGAGCACCCAGAACTTGAACCAGTGCTCATGCGGGATGGCGGCTGCGGCTGGCGGCTTAACCCACCACACCACGGTGCTGGCCCCTTGCACAGCTTCTAAGATGTCACCGTCTCCACATGGCCCCAGTCTACACTGGGATGATCCCCAGGTGGTGTAGAGTTCCCTCCAGTCTCCGCTTCTTCGTGCTGCATGCCTGGGACGGCTGTAATTAAATACCACATTTCCTTGTTCACCTACGAGCGACAGCAGTCAAAATGCTGAAGTTTTTCACTCCATCTTCCAGGACTAAATGTTTCAGGCTGAAACTACAGGAGGCAGCTCCCCAAGGAGACTCTTGGAGGGCGGGTACAAGGTAGGACTCCCTGCCCACACCCAAAGGGAACACTGCATTGGGGAACAGTCCCTGTGGTCACTGTTGCTGTCTTAGCACTGTGCAGGACAGTCAACACCAGCCTATTGTCTCATCAAAGCTGTCACGGAGCCATAGTCCAAGTCAGCTTCAGACAACAGACCTTAGCTTATGCACCAGCTAGCCCCAAGTCCCAACACAGGCGGAAGCTCCGTGGTGAACCTGGGGTCACGGGCAAGGCCACGGCCAGAGTGAGGCCACTGAGAGCGCATTCCCTAGGCTACGGCTCTCATTCGCTCTCCTTGCCATGTGCATTTCTTGTGCAAGGGAGTTACTGTGCTGCTGGCATGGGAGCTGCCCTGCATTCTGCCCAGGGGTTTCCTTCACCTACAATCCCTCACTTGCTATGACGCAACCCCCTGGTCTTTGGTTGTCTAATTTTGGGCAACACAGGCGAGTACATTTCTATTTGTTCATTTTTTTTTTCCCAAATTATCCTGAAAACACCTTTTGTCTTAGAGAAAAACAATACACCAATAGGACTTCCTAGATAATAGCTGCTACCCTCTTAGTCATTTCATCTTTGAATAAACACAGTTTCTACTGCGCCCTCCGCTCTGTGTCTCCTGCTTGACCTGGGGAATGCTGTCCATTGTTCAAGACAGGAGTTCTTGTAACAGACCTCAGCAGACCGGTTCCAGTACTGCTGCTCTCGTGTTCTCCTTTGCTGGTTTCCCTGCTGTCTGTCTGGAGCACACACTTTTAGGGAACTTCTCAAAAAGGTTGAGACACAGGGAACCCTCTGACATTATGCATTTCCGAAGTGTCTTACCATGACCTCACCATCCGAGAACCCGACCTGGCGAACGGCCCGCTCCACCTGTGTGCAGGGGTCCTGATGCAAACTCAGCTGCAGCTAGGGTGCCTGCGTCTTGTGGGTGACCAGTCTGCCTGGAGGGGACACTTCAGGGTCCACTACGAAGATTCCCATGTCTGCTCAACTGTCAGCAATTTTCTTGCAATTCTTTGATGATTTCCTCTTGCCCGTTTTTCTTCTTGTACACTTTATGTTACTTCTGTCAAAGATGTTTAGCCTCAAGCTGATCTAAGTCTTTCTTAGAGCCGGCTTCAACTTCACCTCCTAGCTTTTGTAACCAACTTAAACAATCTCGTTTCTGGTGCAGCAGGTTAAACTGTGGCCTGTGAAGGTAGCAGCCCATGTGGGCTCAGGTATGCATCTACCTGCTCCACTTCTGATCCAGCTCCCTGCTAATCCACTTGGGAAAGCAGCAGAGGACGGGCCGCTGCCACCCCCATGAGAGACCTGGACGGAGTTCCAGACTCTTGCCTCTGTGTGGCCCGGCCCTGGCTGCTGAGGTCATTAGCAAGACGAACCAGCAGATCAAAGATGTCTTTCTCTCTTTCTGCCCCCTTCCCCTACTGTGTAACTCTGCCATTCAAATAAAAATGAAAGAATCTTGTTTTTGGCACCCGGCCTCTGCATACATGGGCTCTGCCTTCACTTCCCAGCATTCCCCTGGCGAAGTGTGATTTGACAAGCTCAGGTTTGCAAAGACCTAACGCTGAGCTGATCAAGTTTCAGGGTCTGTAATAAAGAAGTAATAAATGCTGTAATAAAGAAATCTAGGCTCATCATCACCCTGCATGAGCTAATACTTCAACTGAAACAATTCTAAATGTTGACTATTTAAAGGTAATTCTCCGAGCGCATCTCCATGAAGTCAGAACAGTTCTCAGGCTACTCTTGCGTCTTACATTTTAGCCTTTGAAACCAACTGCGTCATTTATAATTCATGTGAAATTATTAACAGAAATTAATCACTACTTAAGAAAGAGGCAAGTTGAGCAAAGTTGAAGAAGTGAGGATAAAAAATCGGGTTCTGTTTGTATCATTCAGTTGCACACAGAAGTCAACTTTGTGACGCTAACTTCATGGTAGGTAGCCCGAAGCCTTGGAGATGTGGGGTAATGGAACGCGGAGGCAGGCCACAGGCAGGGCTCACTCCAGGTCCACCCCCAAACTCAGGCCTCTGTCCTAACGCCACCTTGCTAAGACAGCAGCAGTCCCCACGGCCTCAAAGACTGACGTGGGTGCCTCGTCCAAGGAGCACATACTCCTCTGATACAGACACCCCGAAGAAGGAAAACAACTTAAACTCCAGGCACATTTATGCAAACATCTTCCAGTTAATCCAAGCAACCCCATTGTTTATTGCATGGCATGTCCTCGTAGAATACTTATGAAAAGGGGAGACTGATTCTTGCTTATTTGTAACAGTCATATTTTCCAGCTTTGAAATTTAGCATTAGAAACTTGTTTTATTGGCTTTATTTTGAGGTACTGTATCATTCTCCATGACATCCAGAATGAATAATTAAACAGGTAGCTGTGAAACACCACAGAAATTAATTTTAAGAGGACGAATGGGATCAGGGAAGAGAACACACACTGCACTTTACTGAAAACACCTTCAGCCATTACTCTAAATAATCCATGTCACATCCTCCGGTCCTTTCCAGCGTGACTGCCTTTTGCCAGGATGAGTTATTTCTGCTACAATTTGGAGTACAGCACACCAGGAATATATATGAAAAGTCAGTTTACTTTTTGCAAAACGGGAGAATAATTAAAGATTCTTAGACAGCCCTCCCACAAATTACCGACACCTCATCATGACACCCATTCCTAACAGTGGCAAGGAGTGGGGTGGGGGGGCCCCACCGAGCAGGGTGGCAACTGGAGGGGTAGGGGATGGGTCCTGAGCCAAATCTCAGCCAGGACACTCTCCAGGGAGCTCCCTGGCTGGACTCGGTCCCAGTGGACGGCTCAACATTGGGAAGTGGACACTCACGGGGTTCAGTCACTGAGATTTGGAGACTGCTGATAGAACACTCGGCCACTGTCAACCACGTCAAGGTCACTCACGATGCTGATGGACAGCTCTCGGCTGAGCCTCATAAAGGCAGGGTCCACGTGCCCCGGGCTTCTCCACATTCCCGCCATAGGAAGGCAGCAGGCTGGCTTCGGCATCCCACAGAGCTCATTTTAACTGGCACCGAGTCTCAGGTTTCCAGGCACAGCCAAGGGGCCAGCGGGGCCAGCACCAAAGGGAAGCTCTGGGCCACCAGGGTTGTGAGGCAGCAATGCTAAGCCACCAGCATCCGAGGGAAGAGACCCTGAAACCCGAGTGCCAGGGACGATGCTCGCCCAGCTTGGAGCACCACCACAGGCCGAGAGCACCATCTCTCCTGAGGCGTTACCCACCTGCCCTTGGACCCCGCAGAGTCTCCTCCAGGCCACAACCCCTGCTGTGGGAGCGCCCCAGCCACAGGGAGCCAGCACTTTCCAGGGGCCATCTCCAGAGAGGCCAAGCTGTCAACAACTGTTACCCCGTCAGTAAGGATCTCCATGCCTCCAGCCGGGATTAATGGGTCTCTCTAGGTCGCTGGCCACGCCTGCTGCTTGCCCGTTTTTCTCTGCCTCTCTGTTCACCGTAATTGGTCAAAATCACGACCACAGAGTGCATCTCTTCCTGGCCTTGGAACCAGTAAGCCTGAGTGCCTTTTCTCCTAACTCCCAGGCTCAGGCTATGATTTCTGCCCGTGTGTTACTGAGTGACGTTTCTCCTCCATTGCCTACCGCCAGGCACTGCCCAGGCTGGCTGACGACAGGCTGTGCCGGCTCTGACTTTCTCCCACATCTGGTGCTCACGGTTCCTGTGCCGAGACTGTTAGTGGGGTCACGTCTCACGGTCCTGGTCTGATGGATCGGGTGCCTCCTGGCAAATGCGTGGATGTGAAGGGGCGGAGGACCCCTGGGAGAACAGTCAGGGTCAGTGTCGGCCCTCCCCGCCCCAACACCTCCTCGGGTCCACACAGAGCTGCCTCAGTGTGCTCAGTGTCCTGCTCACGATGTCTGAGCACACGGCACCTGCACACCAAGACTCACAGAGACGGGAATCCACAGAAAGCGCCAGCGCCAGCGTCCTGGGGACCAGGCAGCTTTTCACAAAGCAGCAGGTGGTCTACACCCTGAGAGGCGTCACCGACCCAGCTCTTTCCTAACAGTCACTGGACGTGCAGCCTCTTGCGTACAGCTGGAAATGCAATCCCACTCTAAGGCACTCTCCTAAGGCAAAGGAAGAGGCAGGTCGACTCAGGACTGCTGTCTTCCTCAGTCCCCAGTCTGTAGATAAACCGGAGGCATGTCTTCCAACTGTTCTCACCGCCCTGTTCCACGCTCTCCTAACCCTGACTCCGGGCTGCAGCGTCTCTCGCAGGAGAGCCAGCCCAGAGGACCCGCGGGTGCAGAACCACGGCCACACAGTCCACTGGAGACAGGGGAGAGCCAACCCTTGCCTAGGGAGCTGTGCCGGGTCCATATTTGCTAGCCACGGTGGTCTAGAAAGCCCTGCATTGCATCAGTTCTCCTCTCTGTAGAAGGCCTTCCTTCTGCAACGCAGCTGGTGGGCAGCTGTTCCCCTGCCCTGCATTTGCATGGGGGCAGCACAAAGGAGCAGGGGCCCCCACAGGACCTTCCCACCTGTTTGTACCTGAAGATTCTTCAGGGTTCCTCAGGACCTTCTGGGTGAAAAGCACTCTCTCTCCCATGCCAGTTATTATTCCAGTGTATTAGAACACACTCTTATTATAGCTTCCTGATTCTAATTAGTTTGACTGTTTAAAATGGGCTGAAGTTATAAACCCTGCTATTACACCGCGGTTAACTGTACCGTGTGGGTGCAGCAGCAGAATTCCGTTTTCTCAACTGATCAGCAGGAAGGCAGGGTTAGGGTACTTAGGTCAAGACTACAGAGGCTTGGAAAGCGGCCTTCTTATCACAGCAGAGCTGGGGGAGTTTACCAGTGTGAAAATAAATACGGAAATCCAAGACAATCAAGACCAAGTGGAATGCATCTCACCTCTTTCAGAAAGCCATCGTTTTCCAACTCTTGTACAATTTTTCAGATTATTTGCAGCATAAGAGAACACCATATAGTTAAACATCAGGCGTATGGGGTTGGCTTTGTGGCACAGCGCTGCAATCTGCTGCCTCCGCTGCTAGAATCTTGTCTCCGAGTGATGGTTGAGCCCCAGAAGCCCCACTTCCGGTTCTCCAGTGGACCTGGGAAGGCAGCTAAGGATTGCCCAACCGCCACCCATGTGGGAGACCCGGACGGAACTCCCAGCTCCCAGCTCTGGTCTGGCCAAACGACATGTTTGATGTGTAAGCGTGGGCGTTAGGGCCCGGGGGGTCAGCTGCACCCCCATCAGAGTGCCTGGGTTTCAGTTCTGCCTCCAATTCCAATCCTGCTTGCTACTAATTTGCATTATGGGAGGCAGCAGGTGGCAGCTCACGTTCTGGGTTTTTGCCACCCAAGTGAGAGACCCACAGGGGTTCCTGGCTCCTGGTTTCAGCCTGGCCCAGCCCCAGGTGTTGAGGAAGGCCTTTGGGGAGTGAACAACCAGATGGAAACTTTCCTTCTCTGCCTTTCAAACAAATAAAAAGAAACTTTTTTAAAAGACACCTTTGTTATATGGCTTTAAGAAAATGATTTGAAGTTGGGCCTCTTCTGCATATACAGTGGTCTTTGGAAAGTTCACGGAAACTGTGTACTACGCAAAAACTGTGTTGATTTCAAAGTATTTTATCACTAAAATAAAATATAAACTTATCTCCTCATTCTATTTTCCAAGAACCGTTGCAGTATGTTCATATACAAACCATCAGACCTTCTATTATCCTGGGGAAAAGGAAATCACACCAAGGGCTCAGAAATTCTAACAGCATTTACAGAAATGGGGTTCCTCCCACCACCTACGGTCAGCTGAGACTTAACTACTAACGAGATGTTGGAAACACACAACACGATGATGCACTGGTGGCCACTGAAGCTCCAGGAAGAAGTGTCCCTATGAGACTGTCTCCACTTAGAAGAGGATAAGCTAAGAACAGAAGGACTTACTGATTCTCACCCAGGCAAAGGGAAGTGAGGGAGGGTGACGTCACCTAGGGCACACAGTACTTTCAGTTCTGTAAAGAAACGCAGCCCAGACTGCCAATCGAGGAACCACAGCTCCAATTAGGACACCATCAGCCACTCCAGGCAATAAAACAACAGGAGACATCGTGGTATCAATACCCGAGATATACTGCCGCTTGTTATCCAACCATCTCACTCACTCAGAACATCACCCAGGAGGGTAGGAGCCGGGCCCAACACGTCAGGAGCCAGCCGGAGCCGTATGGCACACGACGCTCCCAGACCTCAGGAGTAGAAGTTAGCCAGCGCCTCCTGACATGCTAAAATGATTTATTATCACAGGGCTCAACTAATGCATTCCGCTTTCCAACTCCCGGGGCAGTCCGGGGCAGAGGCAGCGTTTATTACCTGCAGTACATAACGCCCTCCGAAGAGCTCTGTATTATTCATAAGACTGCCTTTTTTGTGCCATCATAATGCTGATAAATTATGAAAAAATGCATATTTTATTTCAATTTATAACATATTGTTGTATACATATCAATACATCACACGTAGCAGGTGCAGCCAGTGCGATGGCTGACGGCTGCCGACGGCTTCAATAAAGCTCGCACAAAGGGGCTTCACCGGTAATCCTGAGTCACAACGAGTTTCCAAATAAAAAGCCGCTTGCTCCTCTCACAATGTTTAGAGGAGATTTGCGGAAATGTCAGCGCTTCATCAGGAAGCAAGCTCTCGAGCTGCGTGTCATTTTCTACCCCAGCTCGGGGAGTGGTGGAGAGGGAGGTGGGGGTCTCTTCTACCCTCAACAATCGGGCTCTGTGGGCATCACGGCTGCACAAGGCGCCCGGGAGCCTCTCTCCCCACGCAGCTCGCCACTGTCTGACTGGGCTGGTTTCTCCTGCTCCTCTTGGAGTGTCTGACTTGGCAAACGTATCCCGAGACCAAAGTCCTGGAGGAAGCCCGGAACTTGGCCAGGCGTCGAGGCTTGCTCTGCCGTTCTCGGCTCTACAAGTATAATCACACAGACCATCAGACAGCAGCCAAACGGTACCGTGGTTTTGGCAAATAAACGGACTAATTTCCTCATTTATTCCACACAGAGAAGAAGAGCTTCGATGCAATAAAAGAGAGCTGGCGGGGGGTAGCTGACACTCTTAGTGTGAGTGAGCTTGTTTTACGTCAGGAACTCAGCTAGCAGGTGTCGCAGTGGTTCAGGCCTGAGTTCAGACGCTCACAGCCTGCATCAGGGCGCCTGGGGTTGAGGCCCAGTTCTGTTCTTGATTCCGGCTTTCTACCAGTGTAGACCCTGGGAGGCAGAGGTAATGGCTCAGGCGGCTGGGGTCCTGCTACCCGCTTGTGAGACCTGCATCAAGTTCCCGCATCGACCGTCAGCCCGGTAGGGGCCGTGGTGTGCATTCGGGGATGGATGGGAACTGAGAGGAAACCTAAGTGCCTGAGCAGCCTGCTCTCACTGAGGCTTCCAAGTGAGCCATTGAGGAAGCTTCTAGAACACAGGTGTGTCTCCGACCATTATTCCAGTGCCCTTTCTGGGTCATCAAATGCTAACCTATCAACATAATTTTTACATGATTCACACATGCAGATGCGATTGTGGGTGTCTGCCTTTCACCACAGGACAAGGTGTCCTCAGTGCCCAGGGGCTTCTGCAGGAGCTGGAAAGAGACAGGGACAACAGGGACCTTAACTTCATGTCTGAGTCAGGAACATCTGACAAAAACCCAGACACAAATGGCTACACTCCCAAGCCTCTGTACCATAAAGACTACAGGAGAAGTACAAAATAATGAAATGACTAACACCCAAAACATCAGCGGTCACTGCCTGGTGTGTGTGAGCCGTGTCCTGTGTAACCCCGGGCACCTCTACCAAGGTGACACCCCAAGCAGGGGCTGTGACATGCACACTGCTCACTGCCCTGTGGTCAGCTGTGCACAATCGCAACACTCAGGGCCAAGCTCGCCGTGGTGCCCTGAGGAAGACTGCCTCTGGTGGCAACACCACCACAGCACAGCCAGTGTGCCCTCAAAAAACTGCCCATGCAGCACAGGGTCACTGCACACCCAGACTTCCTGAGCCATCATATCCCCCAGGTGTCCAACTCGGCACCCGGACGTCACCTTTCACACCGCTGCTTTCTACCCAACAGGCTGACAGCCCTGCACAGAGACCGGCCATGAAGCCTGCAGGCTTCTAAAATCTTTGCAGGCGCCCTCGTCCTCATCACTGTGGTCTCTTCCCAGTCCACCCTCAGCACGACTACAGCTCCTATGTTTCACCTTCCTGTTTGCTTCCAGCTCAAGTCCTAGTGTTGGGGCTGGGGCTGTAGGGTAGCAGGTAAAGCTGCCACCTGCGACGCCAGCATCCGATATGGGTGCCGATCTGTGTGCTGTCTGCCCCACCTCCCACCCAGCCCACTGAGGACGGCCTGGGAAGAGCAGAAGATACCCCAAGCATTGTGGGCCCTGCCACCCACATGGGAGACCTGGATGAAGCTCCTAGCTTCAGGCAGGCCAAGCCCATTGATGTCCTTCTGAGGAGTGAATCAGCAATGGAAAACCGATTTCTCTGTCTCTCTCTCTCAGTGTATGTGTGTGTGTGTGTGTGTGTGTCCCTCTTGGTAATTCTTTCAAGTAAATAATTAGGTCAGCTATTTAAAAAAGTCTTAATACTCAGGGCAGATGCTGAGTGAGGTGCAGGAGGTTAAGCCGATGGCCGGGATGCCCGCTTCCCAGCTCTGAGTACCAGGTTTAAACCCCAGCTCCTCCACTTCCCAGCCAGCTTGCTGCTAACGCAGACCCACGGAGGTAACGGGTAACAGCTCAAGGACATGGGTCCCTGTCACCCATGTGGGAGACCCAGCCAGGCTGCCTGGTTCCCGGCTTTGGGCTGTCCCACGCCTGGATGTTGTAGGCATTTTTGGAGCGCACCAGTGAATGGACAATCTCCTCCTCTCTCTTACATGTCATTCTGTCTTTCAAATTATTAAAAGTTTCAAAAAATGTTTTTAAAGTCTCTGTATTCACTTGAAAAAAGCTAGTATGTATTATTTCTATATTTTGAGATAAAAATTCCTGTTTCTATACAGACTGGAACCAGGTTCAATTAACATTAAAAAAAAAAAAAAAACAAGAAAGAAAGAAAGAAAGAAGAGAAAAAAGGCAAACTTTCCCCAGAGAAACCCAAATAGAAACTAACTAATTCCCTCAGTTATCCCTACCCATAGCTGGGAATGCACCTTTCTCTGTCCCCACCATGATCGTTTTTCACACTTAAACACCTCTCATTTGAGGTCATGAATTGTGCCAAGGTGGTTTCGCTTTCTGTGCCTTAAAAACCACCTACGTGCTGTGAACAAATTCAAAGCTAAAAGGAACAGACACAACGTTTTGACAATTTTATTTCCTTTTTCAGGCTGACTTGTCAGTCTTCAATAATCCTGAACTGTAAGAAAACTCGGGGTCCTTCTGTTTTAACTTTCTTACTGTACACATGAGATGACTTAGTGGAGAACAGGACCTCCTCCACGTGCTACAGAGCAGTGGTTCCCAGGGGTCCCCACCCACTCCTGGCAGCCAGCGCAGCTGCCAACCCTGCACTCGCCGACTGCCCACTGCCCCGGGACGGCCACAGGACAGCAGTCCCAGCGCACAGCCACCCCACGCCACACTGCCCTCTTGTTCACGTCCCCAAACCCTCCCAGGGTGACAACGTGGCAGAATCTTTGAATTTTATTTATTTCACTTGAAAGGCAGGTGCACCTGGATCATCTCCCGAATGCCTGCAGCAGCCAAGGCTGGGCCAGGCTTGAAGCCAGGAGGTCAAACCCCTCCGGGTCTCCCATACGCGTGGCAGGGACCCAGGAAACAGAGAAGGCGCAACTGCAGCTAGGCCCGCCGCTGCGCAAGGACGGCAGCCCGAGCCACGGGGCCGAACACCAGCCCGGCGGCAGGGGGCTGCACCCGGGCCATTTCTCTCCCGCGCTGGCTTAAGGCCCAAAGGCTGAGACAAAGTCCTTTATCCCTGCATCCTGGAGCAAAGCCCCGATGCCCACACAGGATGCACAAAGCTGACATCCCCAGGCCAACACAGGGACTCCGCATCACTGACCACTGGAGTGGCCCTGGAATGCAGCCGCTGGGGGACGGACTCCCCCAAGAGAGCGGCCACGCACCCACGGGCCTCTCCCTGCTGGCTTCAGCCAGGGCTGTTCCCGGCAGCTTCTGGAGAAAACTGAGCCTGGAGGAGACGGGCAGTTTTAACCCCCCGGGGCCTGTCATAATTAGAAGCGGCTAAAGCAAGGGGACCGTGCTGACCTTTCTTCTGGGGCCCAGAAATAACCAGCCAGCCTCACAGAGCTTAAGCGACAGCGGAAGGAAAGACATTTGATACCGCACGCCGCTGAGTTCCGCTCTCGTGTAACCTTTAGGAAGGTCCATACACCTGTTCATTTAGCAGACGGCTACGGCTCACGGATGCCTGGACGTTAACCCACCCTGACGATCAGAAACGAAGGGTCTCTGCACTGGGCAGCAGCCATTATCCTGGGAGCCCCAGCGTCCAGTGTCTGCCTGACCTCCCACGACTCCCACAGCCTCCACTGCCCCGGGTCCAGTCACCAGCGGGGACGAGTATCTGTCAAGGGCGAGGCTGATCAGGACCCGGCGTGCAGCCAGGGAGCGGGAGCAAAGGCAGTGGCCCAGTGTCTGTGCGAGCCATGGACAGCTGACTTATGGCCGCAGCTTCTCCAGCTAAGAGAGCCATTAGCATAATTGGCTTTCGAATCAGATGGAGGCCATTAGCCTTCAATTCCTTGCTGAGGACTAAAATGTCTAACTAATATCCCTTTTATTCTACATCACCTTCCACTCGCTCGCATAAACGACTGGCCTTTCTCCTAGACACAAGGGGGGAAACACCATCTCTACCCACACACAGTGCCCGTGTGTGGGTTCTATCCGCGCCCGCAGACCTACCAGAGAGAAATGCATTTCCTCCAGCAAATACGACTGCCCTCACACACCTGGAAGAGAGGCAGAGTCAGGGTCCCTGCACCAGAGCCGCGGGGCGGCCGATCTCGGCTGGAGGCCACTCCTTTGCTGCACAGGAGCTCCCGGGGCCCCAGCTGCTCTGGTCTGGATCGTCCAGCTGCCTGCCCCCGGGGGCTCTCCCTGCAGGGAGCACAGGGTGAAGGAAGCTCGGGAGGAGAAGGCAGCCTCGGTCCAGGGGCTCCAGACCTGCCCTGGCCATCAGGCTCAGGACCAAGCAGAAGACGCCCCTGCAAGGCCTCTCAGCTGCAGCGCCCACACCATGCTCACGCCCCCGTATCTGCAGCAGTCACCACGGAGGAGCAGAGGCTGTATGTCTGGCATGACATCTTCACTCAAACTCCCCGATAGATGACAAGGCTCCCCTCGAGCCCCGCAGGTGTGATGCCAAGTTCAGATGCTGGGGTGCTCTGCCACCTGCTGGCTCAGCCGGGCAGGCTGCTCGTTCCCCCACGTGATCCAGACTCTCTGGCCACATCATCATTCAACTGATTTTATAAAGCTGAATTTTTTTAATTCTATGTTAAAATAACATCCTCAACTTATTGCCAGAAAGAAATCTGTTTTGAAACTACATGTTTTAATTTGGAATAGATATCACTAAATCTGTAAATATGAAATACATGAAACTTGCATACAGTAAATAAAAATCAAAAAAAGCAAAGTTCTGAATATAGCAAAGACACTTCCCACAGGCCCACGCCCAGTGTTTGACAGCTTGGCACCTGAGCCTGACAGCTTTGCCACACTCACGCCCACTCACCAGTGTCTGCAACACTATCATTAACTGCACCGAGCTGGACCTGTAGGAACACCACAGTGCTGACTCCAGTTCACCCAGACACGCCGAGGGGACTGGCCACACATGGGTACTGGAGTAGCCAACACTCCTGCCTGCCCCCGTGCTACCTGTCCATGTCCATCATCTTGTGTGACAGTCCCAACAACCCACGGGGCAGGGATTCCTATCATCATCTCCAGTTGACCAGTCCCAACAACAAAGCCCAGTGGCGGCCGCATTAGCATGAAGAGCTGTGCGACCCTGCGCACACTCCGTTCACACACAGTCTGAAGGCTGGTGGATGGCTTCAGTAGTGGAGCCCCGGGAACACGCAACAAAGTGAGAAGCAGAGCACACATATGCCCGTGTGCTGTGAGCCTTGAATCCACCGTAACCCTATCCCTAACCCTAACCCTAACCCACTAACCCTAACCCACTAACCCTACCCTAACCCACTAACCCTAACCCACTAACCCTAACCCTAACCCTAACCCACTAACCCTAACCCACTAACCCTAACCCTAACCCACTAACCCTAACCCATTAACCCTAACCCTAACCCACTAACCCTAACCCACTAACCCTAACCCTAACCCACTAACCCTAACCCACTAACCCTAACCCACTAACCCTAACCCACTAACCCTAACCCTAACCCTACCCTAACCCACTAACCCTAACCCTAACCCACTAACCCTAACCCACTAACCCTAACCCACTAACCCTACCCTAACCCACTAACCCTAACCCACTAACCCTAACCCTAACCCACTAACCCTAACCCTACCCTAACCCACTAACCCTAACCCACTAACCCTAACCCACTAACCCTAACCCTACCCTAACCCTAACCCACTAACCCTAACCCTAACCCTAACCCTAACCCTAACCCTAACCCTAACCCACATTCCCAGAGGGCAACCCCTGCAACAGCCGAGAAGCGCCTGTTGCTATCAGCTGTGTCTCCGGTAGGTCAGGCACCTTGCTTTACACCTGGCTTTTTCCTCTTCCTGCCTCCTCACAACCGACCCCAACCCCACCCCCACCCCAGCCTCCCTCATCAACTCTGATGACCAGAGATGTCCTGGCACTGCAAGTGCACACTACGGTCCTTCAGATGGTCCCACCTCATCGTAACATCGCTGGTTTCCACCCTCCGAGCACAAACTGCTGCCCCCACTGGGACCACTATGAGCCAACCCCATGTTCGCCACGGAGGACTCAAACCCGGAGCCGCCCGTGCTGGCCGCTCCACGAACTCGGAAACACGATTCTCAACCACCTCCCCGCTGTCGCCGCCCACGTGCACCTTTTCCCTCAGCGGCGTCCTTACTCTCCGCGAGACTCCATTTCCAAGAAAACCCCCTCTACATGCCCCACTCCCTCTGGGTCACGGTCACCTGTCTCCCTCCAAACTACGTGTCCACAGCCTGATAAAAACACACCCTTACAAAACTGCAGCACACACCATCAGCTGACACCCAGCACCCTTCCCAGTGAGGACTTGCCACGCCCTCTGCCCAGCTTACCTACTGTTTCTCCACCTACTGCCAGGCTCACTCAACAGCACCATGCGAGAACTGAAGGCTGGCATGATGGGCAATCAAGACTAACCAAGGGGCAGCACTTGCATTCCAGTGACATACTTCAGGGAACCTGATCCACGCCAGGTGACACACGGTGACACGTATGTGAAGACATGGTAGTAGGTGCGAGGGGCACCATGGGGGTGAACACTGGTTTGTAGGAGGCTGGCGGGCAGAGCTCCTGGCACCATGGACTTGGGCTCTGAATGAACTAACAAAGCCAAGGAGCCCCCAGCTCCCACAGGTCGCTGTCAGAGCACAGCCCCTCCCAGCGCTGCCTGCAGGGTCAGCATCGCCCTCCGCCCACACAGGTTCTCACCCACGCTGACCCCTGCCCTCCCACGAGCCCCTGGTTAGGAATCCACTTAATTACGCTGCCAGTCAGCATGGCTCTCTCTCGAGGGCTCCAGGACACAGTCTGAAAACAGCTGGCTGAGTTCACAGTGTTTTGGGATCGCCGTTTCCCCAGTGGCTGCTCTGTTGGCCTGACTGGGAGAGCAGGAAAGGAACTGTCCACCCAACTCAGGTGCCCGGCTGCAGCGGGCAGAACTCCAGCCAGGGGAGGCAGGGCTGGCGTCACGTGAGGGCATGTTTTCTACAGCAGCCCCAGGAAGACGCAGGCTGCCCGGAGACGTCTGTCCCCTCCCCATCCAACCCAACCCCCAACACATGCTGACTCGGGCTTCACCAGCTTCCGTGGAGTCCACGGCAGGCAGAGGGGGAGCGAGTGTCACAGAGACTTCTGGTGGCATTTAATCAATGTCCTGTAACGCTCTCAGGGAGTCCACAGTATTATCCTCGGCTCCCCAGTGTTCTCGAGTTCAGAACTTCAACCAACTCAGGCTGAGCGTGTAAAAGGTTTTCCGATCTAATGAGGAAGTCTGTGTATTTCCATTCAAACTGCCCCTTACTGCCACGTCAACCCCACTTGTAAAGGATTATTTTAAGTAATGTTCCACACCACAGAAGTTGTAGGCCAATAGCTTAACCATACCAAACACAGACACTTATTAAATACATTACTCCTCTGTGGACAAGAACACCTGGCACTGCATAAAGAAAATATAGCTTTGCACACACTCACACCAGTGAGCAAGGTCTGTTTTTGATGTTGACATTCGATGTGTATTCATTCTACCAATTTCTGCTGATGTAGTTGTCCCAGTCCAAAAGGAAGTGACTGTCACATCCTTACGTAAATGTTCTGTGAGCATGAATGCCACGTCCCACGCACAGGAAGATCAGACCCTCTGCAAAAAGGGAAAGCAGAAGATGGCCCACGTCCTCGGGCCCCTGCACCTGCGTAGGAGACCCAGAGGAGGCTCCTGGCTTCAGATCGGCCAGAACCTTTGCTGCCATTTGGGGAGTGGACCAGCAGATGCAAGACCTTAATGTCTCTCCCTGTCTGCCTTTAGCTCTACCTCTCATATAATAAATTAAAAAAATTTAAAAAAAGAATCATACCCTCTAACGCATGTCTGCGTAGCTGCAAAGACTTCATATTCATTGTACACCAGGACAGTTCAGATGCTTCACTTACAATCACTATGTCAAACCTGCTGCTTTAGGGTCAACACGTACGGTATGTGAACCACATTTTATAGGTATTCTACTTAGGAACAGCTTACTTGAAAATCCAGATCTGTCAGCCCCAAGCAGGCTGTAATCTTCCACGGGCAAAGGATTAACACGAGGGTGGCTGTGGTGCTGCCGTGTGGTAAACAGCCACTTGGGGTGCCCGCACCCCACACTGGAGTGCCTCCAACATAGCTTTCTGCTAACACACCTGGGAAGCAGCAGGTGACGGCCGAAGTGTTTGGGCCCCGAGACCCCTGCTGGAGACCAGGACAGAGTTGCTGGCTCCTGGCACAGCCTGACCGGGCTGCTGCTGTGGGTGGGTGGAGAGTGAACCAGCAGACAGGCAATCTCTCTCAGCGACCCCCTGCCTTCCAAGTCAAACAAATCCATTATTTTAAAAAATAGAACGTTTACCAAAATAAAAGAGGTCATGCATTTGGAGATTCTGTGTTCCTGACGTTAATAAAGGCAGAAGAACAACAAAGTAATTCATTAATTTTATGGACATACGAAACATCTTTCGTTCCATTCTTTCTGCAAGTTAATGTGTGTTCTGCACTCTTGTTCACACCACAACAAGTCGTGAACTCGCCATTTCCTGCCTTCTGAGACGTCCTATCCAACTGGCTTGTGTCAACACAGAAGTGATACCCCAAACCCACGTGGTGCTTGTGCTGTGTTGGCACGCGCTGCCCTCCTGGAGATCAGCATCCTGAGAACAAGGCTGCACGCGTGTGTTCTACTCATGTGTTTCAGATGTTTCTCAGTGATGACCACCGGGGTGCTCGGAGGGCCTGAGTTTGTCTTCAGTGCCCTGTAGCAGAATGAAAGGAAGCGTCCGCTTACCAACATGCTGCATTTCTGGGAATTCTGCCATCCACGTGCAAATGTGAACTGCCACCCTGATTTACGTTCATTAATCAAAACAGCGCAGGATGTGCAATGCAGAATCGGGGGCCAGGCTGCTATCTGACGACATCATCGGTCATCACCCATCGGCACTTTGAGTTAAACTAGACAAGAACGCTGCTTGCTGGGAAAGACGGAGAAGTTAGGGCCAAGAGGGTGGCGCTTTAATTGGAAAGATGCAAAATGTTGAAAAACGGAAAGGCTGAAGATTCTCCGTTTTGGAAGAGGGGGAGACAATTATGCAAAATGCAGCGAAGAGTGAGTTTGCACAGCCACTTTAAAACAATGCTTAAAATGCCACCTGCAGTTGCGATTTAATCAGGCCACGAAAGCAGAGCTTGACCCATATTTCTGTACCTCAGGGAAAGTGGCTGAGGATAATGAGAATCAGCGATTCATAAAACAATGACTTGGAAGGAATCCTGCTCTCTGCTACAGGCTTTGTGTTGGCAAGTGAATCCATTAAAGCAGTTTTTAGAAACCCCTGGAAGTAGGCATTTGAGAGAAAAACAGATATATTATTTTTAAGCAGATGAGATGAAAATATAGCTGATACCTAGGGATGTAAACAATACAAAATACCAAAGGAAACACGAGACAAAAACACCACATTCCGCCAGTCAAGTGGAATGACTTGTGATCCTCCATGCAACGCCATGGAGACTTCCCATCTCAGACTTCTAAAACAGTGATTTGGACTGTATTAATGAACAAGCATTTGCCCTTTCAATGATCAGTTTCACTCCCGGGTCTTATTTGTAAATGGAGCTGTCACCGCATCCCCTTCCAACGCAAATGTCGCCCTCCCACTGCGCCGTCACGCTCTCGTTAGCCCAGTAAGCTCTGCTGAGACACAGAGACCACACTCCTGAAAGCAGGAACAGGTCTACACAGACTCCAAACCACCAGCCTCTTTTCTACCACATTAGGATAGAAAACCTATCGACGCATACTTACTACAAAGCTGAATTTTTTTGAGCTGAACCGATTAGTCCTGAGCAATGATCTCTCAAACTGCAAGGAAGGCACGATCGAAGCAAACCAAAAGATTTCCATTTCATGACGCCTTCACTGAAAGCAAACAGCAACATGGAGAGAGCCCAAGTCGTACACAAGAGAGTTTGCAATTCAAGAGGAATCCTGGTGTCGGGCAAAGCATGTCAGCGTTTTCAGGACTTAACGCCCCTCACCGCTGACCTAGAGAACTGCTGGATCTGCAGCCACTCGTTACGCCACCTCAGTGTTGGCCAGACCACATGCGTGTAAAAATTAATTCCAGGAGCAGACACTGTGCTGCAGTGGGCTAAGCCACCACTTGGGTACCTGTACCTGCTTTTCCAATCCAGCTTCCTAGGAGGCAGTGATGGATGGCTCGAGGGCTTGCGTGCTTGCCACCCATGGGGGAGACCCAGCTAGAGTTCCGAGCTCCTGACTTCTGTCTGTCCCAGCCCGGCCACCGTAGGCATTTGGTGAGTGAACACCTGATGTAAGTGCACTGGTTCTCGTTCTCTCTCTCTTTCTCTCTCCCTCTCATCACTCTACTTCTCAAGTAGATGAAAAGAAATAAACATTTCGAAAAATCTAATTCTAAGCACAGACAAAAAAGCAAGAGTTACAACCCAGAAATTAACCCTCATGGCAGCAACACTGAGGAGAAGGCACTGTTACATCTACGAGCTCATTTAATTGATAACATACTTGGGGATGGAGAAATCATCAAGGCTTCTTTAGAAATGAGTCCCTGTGTGACGGGCAACCGTGATACCTCAGTTCAAACCAGGGCTGCACGACTGTCCATTGACCAGCCATCAGAATCCATCTAAAAATCAAGGGAAGGAAGTTCACCCCACCTGGTACCTATGTCACTTTCCAAAGACTGCACAGTGGTGTGCCGGGTGCGTATTCATCAGAGTGCTTTTTATAGCTCAAAACCTAGCACCGACTTGGTCTACACACACAATTCTTCTGTGTTACAGCCTTGATCTTCCTGTCTCGTGCTGCATTTGAAGTCTTCCTTCTTCACCTGCGTGCTGCATTTGAAGTCTTCCTTCTTCACCTTCCTTTGGCATGCCTTAGCAAACAGCGCAGTCTGATGCAGGGAGCCGGTGATGGTCGGAAACTCCACACCACAGCCTGCGGGGACGTCCACTGCGGCCCGGGGCAACAAAACCACGCAGAACCCACGGCAGCCTGCACAGTTCTCACGCCCTGAAACACGAACGCTCACAAACTGCTGGAGTGAATCGAAAACATATGTTTACAAAAAGTCTATTTTGAATTATTTGTTTAATTTAGATCAGAGGTACTTCCTCTCATCTCTTTTCTTCTAAGAAACATTTTCATAGACCCAATCAGTCTTCTGTAATTGGGCGGCATCGGGGCCATGACAACACACGCCGGTAACCAGTAGCGCCGGAATCAATTACACTTTCCGTGTGCTGCATAGCATCCGGCTTAAGCAGCATCAACAGTAACAAGCTGCCCCCAAGTTCCTAGAGAGCTTCCTCCGGGCGGGGGGTGGAGGTGGGATTTGTTACTGTCAGTCAGGTGTCAAATGCTTATCGTATGATTCATGCATCATCGCCAGGTGATTGACAGTGAACGTCCGCTCTACAGAGCGTGTCAATCATTTTTATAGTGGCTTTCCATTTTCATGGACACCACCAATACTGCTCTTAGCTTCAGAACCATTATAACCTGCACTCTGTTTGCCACCAGCTACACACACCTCCAGAAGATTTTCTCCCATTTCTTTCTGCGCTGCTCCAGGCAAATCTTCAATACCTTTGTTTGCTCTCTGAGCTCAGGGCACCAAGCAGGTGAACCGACAATCCATTTCAAGGGGAAAATGAATGATTGATGGTGACTCTACAGAACTGTATTATCCAGTTGATATTTTATAAGGCAGGGTACAAAGTGTAATGCCTTAGTTTCAATCATGCAATTTTTTTTATATTTTCATCTTCCAATGAATTGTTCTTCACATTTTTCTTATAGTCTTTCTGCAATTTAATAAGATTTTTGAAAAGAGGCAAACCTCTTCCAATGAAGGGTGCTCCGTTAAAGTAATAGTCACACTGCCAAAAAAGGGAGATGCATCTCATCTGTCCACCTCCAAATCCTTTACACTGTGTTGGAAACTAAGGAGGTAATTACGTGACCGCGATTTCTCAAGTGTTGGCTCTTCTGAGGCTTCTGAAAGCCGATTTACATTCAAGTTTAACAGACAACTATTTCAAAGGGTAAACAGTCAACGTTTTTCACACTCAGAAATAACTGAGAACTGGAAATAACAAGGCCAGAGTGGGTTTCGAGCACTTTTCTCACTTCTACCCTTAACATTCCGTGTGATTTGCTCACGATGACGGCAGGCGAATGGCAGGAATTCTTCTCCGTCTCTGCTCCCCTGCGTCTCCGGCTACGCACGCTGGCTGTACTCCGTGTGAAAGGCGGCGTGCTTCTGTGCGCCTTCCGGCCCTGCCTGTGAAGTTCATACTGAGCTAGCTGGGCCCAGGGGTGTCTGGGAACTTAAGCAAAGCAGCGTGGCGATGAGCTCACCTGATGCCTGGCACGTCCTAGGTGCTCATGTGTTAAAAACTCCTCCTAAGCTTCCCCCACAGCGCCTACGGCAGCAGAGACGTAGGTGGAGTATGTGCAAGGCCACTCAGTAAGTACGTGTTGGATTCCATTTAATAAAGTCAGGGCTGGGTACTGCAGAGGGCTCTAGCTTGCCTTGGGCCCTTGTGGCAGCAAACGCAGCCTTACCAAGTGGCTCCTTTCCGTAGGATCCTTTATTTTTGGTGACAGAGACACACTTTTTTTTTTATCTGTAAGATTTATTCATTTATTTGAAAGGCACACTTAGAGATCTCCCAATTACTGGTCCACTCCCCAAATGGCTCAATGGCCAGAGACGAGCCAGGCTGAAGTCAGAGGCTACCTCCAGGTCTCCCACACGGGTGCAGCAGCCCAAGAACCTGGACCATCTTCCTCAGGCGATTAGCAGGGAGCTACAAGCAGACAGGACACAAACCAGCACCCATATGGGATGCCTGCACTGCAGATGGTGGCTTCATCCACTACGCCACAGCACCAGCCCCCACTCACTCTCTTACCCACCATTCCGCTGCTCTGTGCTACCAACTCCACCTGCCATTAGCAGCACAGGGGAAGGACACTGCCAACGTCGGGTTCCCCAGGGAAATCTCGCACCCCTTCCCACTTCATTCATTCCAAATCCCTTCCTTTGCCATGCCCGTTTTCTACCTGTGGGGGCACAGCCTCATGGTTTCAGCAAAATGTCGACTGTAATCGACTGATTGACTGGACTGGGATTCTCATCAGGTTCACGATGATCAGTTAGTATTGCCTGCCACAGGTGCAATGCGGGCACATCCCGCAAGGCACACCCACTGTGGGCATGGGTGGGGCGATGGTGATCTTTGACAAGAAGCACTGGAGACGAGTTTCGGTGAACATGTTCACGTTATTAACAACCAAGCATGTCTTTTAAAGGGCAGGCAGAGGAGGTGTAGCTAATTCAGGGCAATACTAATTCTGTAAGATGAAGCCGATACTGGTACCGCCATGTTTCTCCAATCTGCTTGAAGGTCAGGTATGCTAATAGCATTCCAGGTGGGCTTGGGCCACACCCAGGAGCAGTTCACCTGATTGGCAGCAGGGGGAAATGTGCCCGGGGCTCCCGCCACCTGCCAGCAGCCAGGCTAACTGCATGGGCTAGGCAGGCAGTCTCATGGGACCACCCACAGGACAAGAGGGGAAATCGGTTATCACGCCAATCATTTGCCATCCTTACCCGAATCCCACGACAGCTGCATTTCTAGCTCACAAGATGCTCCAAGTCAGTAGCAACTTTTATGTCATTCACCTGACAACCAAGGGCGCCCCAGGAACGTCCCAGAGAGACCACAGAGCAGCCCAGGGATGTGAACAGCTGAGCCAAAGAGCTGCATGCACACAGGCTGCTCGGACACACTGCGATGGCCGCTGCTTGTGTAACGCTGGCGTGGACCCGGGCATGACCGAGTAACAGCATCCCGGCAACACCTAATGCAGCATCTACGGAACAACCTCAATCATTTGTTTTTCCTATCATATTACAAACCACTCTTGTACTACTAACTCACATTACTGTTCTAAGACAGCATCATTCATTAACCACACAGGATTTGCAGACCTTCCCTAAAAGCATCTGACTACCTCAGAACTAAGTAGTCCCCCCCCCACACCAAGCAAAGGAATATGCAAATATCTGGATAATCACACAGACCACACGAAGCAAAGAACACATCAGTCTGAGGCTATGAGCGGATGGCACAGAGAAACCGAAACCGTCGCTGGCCCCAGCTGCTGCCTCCTCGTCTACTCCTGCGATCTGTGGTGTGCGAGTTTCTAACGTTCTCAGCATCTTTGGCTCACTGCTCCCCAAAGCCGGAATCTGCACGTGGATCAAACAATTTGAGACGCACAAGAAGGATGTTGGTCTTTCTGCTGAGACCGACGCCACCAGTCTCCTTTCTTAGGTGAGCAGCCTTAGCTGTGGTGGCTTCGCACACAGCAAGGTGACAGGAGATGCAGTGCTGGGACTCACTGAGCCCTTGGCCAGGCAGGAAGCAGAGAAGTCCCTGACTAGCCAAGGGCCCTTCCCCACACTGGGGCTTCCACACTATGGGCACAGACCAGCCTTGCCCAAGAGTCCAGGAACACGGGAGGAGTCAGGGTGGAGCTGTGTGACTTCAACCTTCTTAAAACATCTTTCCAGCTCTGGTGCTCTAGCTCAGTAGGTGAAGCCTCTGCCTGCAGTGCCAGCATCCCACACGGGCGCCAGTTCAAGTCTCGGCTGCTCCACTTCTGACCCAGCTCCCTGCTCGTGGCCTGGGAAAGCAGGGGAGCGTGGCTCAAATGCTTGGATCCCTGCACCCCTGTAGGAGACCTGGAAAAAGCTCCTGGTTTCTGGCTTCTCATCAGCCCAGCTCCAGCCATTGCATCCATTTGTGCAGTGAACCTGAGAACAGAAGATCCCTCTCCCTCTCCCTCTGTCTGTATTGCTGTCTCTTAAATGAATAAATAAATCTTATTAAAAAAAAAAAAAAAACAGCTTTCCCAATGGGTGCCTAACCTGGGCCAAACAGTAGCATAAGATTTAGCTTCCTGGTTCACACTTGCTTCCTATTGCTAGAGGCCGCTGGCTGTAACTAAAAATGTACCTGCAGACATCTGGTTCACGACAGGCAACCAGTTGCATGTGGAAGGTGGGATTCTGGGCTCCAGTCATTATCAACACCAAGGGGAAAAAGTTATCTGTTTATAAACTTCACATTATGCTTAAACTAAGTACCACTGGGCCAAAGCAAATCCTTTCTACAATGAACTGATAATAAACTTTTACACTGAGTATTTTCATGCATTTTGTATAGATACTAGAGCCATCATAATTTTATTGTCTACTTTGTTTTCAATTAAAATATTTTCTTTATATTCATTTTTATTATTCCTTGATCCCTACGGATCATTCTGATTCTCCATTCACATAACGGTATATTTTACTCTACTTTCATTGATTTGTTATAAAAAACACAATCCCATGAATAAACAGGTCGAGCGATGCATGGATGAATTTGGCTCAGAGGAAATGTGAGGGACATGGGTCTCGCCCAATGGCAGCCACTCTCACTGACATGGTTAACCAGCTCCTCCCCTCCACACAAGCTCACACCCTCTCCAGACCCGTGCTGGAGAAGCCTGCCCGGAGCCTGCCAGGTGTCCAACCCTGGGCCAGGGACAGCTCCCTCCAAGCGACAGCAATCCAGGCTGCACCGGGCACAGTCTCAGGAACAAACAGGCTTCCTGCTGGGTCTTCACTGTCCAGCACTTGCCTTCAATGTGCAGCTTCAGGAGGTGCATCCCATTGTGATCTAATTCGCAGGATTTAAGGCAGGTCTGGAGATGCGTCCCTGCTGCTGACATGGTGTCACACAGCACTGCTTCTTTAACAGGAACTCTAGCCACGACACAGCCATTCTTAGGTCTGAATTAAGGAAAGCATGAAAGACGCCATAGAGCCAGGCACAGGGACCAACGGGTCACCTGAGTTAAGGCACTCTCCAGCTCACAAACATGAAGCAGTTGGGTGAGGGAGTCAGTCACCTCCTGCCTCTATTCTAAACCACGCATGCATGCAAAATGCATGCCCTTTAACAAAACAATCACCCTGAAAAAGCAGCACCAAAGGTCCTCCACACACACCCCAATCTCTACATTCTGAAAGGGCACCAAGCTCGCTCCTCACCATCACCGATTTCTCCCGACAGACTCCGGGGCAAAGGGTCTTCTAACACACAGCCCCAGGACACCACTGCTGTGGACTCCTATCTGCCAATTAAAAACATGCCTGCAAGGCAGACATGCAAACTGAGAATAATGCCTTCCGTAAAGCAGAATTTTACAATACAAAGCTTAAAACCTAGCTGAGGGTTTGTATTTCACAGGAATAAAACATCAAGGAAGTGCAGAACCTAGTACCTCCTTGTGTTAGGAAGCTCATTCTCAAAGTCCTCACTTGACAAGCCAGTCAACTCCGTGTTCTGCTTCGTTTTCTCAGCTCCAGAGCAAGATTATATCGCCCTCTGATGGAGTTTTTGAGCCACTGCAAGCCACACACAGCAAATCCAGAACATATTTCAAAGCAACAGCAAACTTCCAACAGCGCTAACGTAAGGTTGGTGGTAACTGCTATTCTCTATGATGCTTTATTCATGAGGATTTCAAAGCCAATTAACACTGGCTATTCGGGAAATGGAATACATTAGGTTGAAGTCTACTTTGCTAAGGCCAATGGTCACTGAATGTCTACTGCAATAAGTTATCAGCACAGCCAAGAAAATCCTTTCTTTAGTGTGATTTGAAACTTCATTTATTCATTGTACCTACAGAAAAACAACAGAATTCACAAAGTTGTTTCTCTTTCCCCAAACCGAGGTACTGTTAAGTATGCACTTATTATTAACTCATTAACTACACTTTTGTGTTTTGCGATCAGCAGAGACCTCAATCACAGACAGAAACGCAGGCTGGCACTGAGCATCTGGTCTACCAGTTAAGACAGAGGTTAGGGACTGGCTCTGTGTCAAAGCAGGTTCAACCACAGCATGCGGTGCTAGCATCCCACAGGGGCACTGGTTCGAGTCCTGCCTGCTCCACTTCTGATCCAGCTCCCTGCCAATGAGCCCAGGAAAGCAGTGGAGGATGGTTCAAGGGCTTGGGCTCCTGCAGCCCTGTGGGAGACTTGGAAGAAGCTCCTGGCTTCAGCCTGGCATAGTCCTGACCTTGGCGGCCATTTGGGAAGCGAATCAGTAGATGGAAGTTATCTCTCTAACTTTTGTTTAAAAACCAACAAAAAACCAGGAGCTTAAGATGCCCCCATCTCACATGGCAGTGCCTGGAGCAGGTGCCCAGCTGCAGGTGCTGAGAGCAGCTTCTCACTCATGTGTGCCCTGGGAGGAGCTGGTGATGGGTCCAGTGACTGGGTCCCCACCACCCCCAGGAGAAACCTCAAGTCAGTTCCAGGACTCCAGCTTTGGCCCACCAACCTGCGCCATGGTGGACATTTGTGCTGGCTGGCTGGCTGGCTCCCTCTCTCTCTCTGATGGACATATGAGAGACACACTGATAGACAGAGGGACCCCATTCTCAATGAAAAAGTTAAAGAGGAGGCTTCTTGTTTAAGACGTGGGATGACATGGAGAATATTTTATTGCTTAATCTGAACTAGCAATGAGCCTTTAAACTTAATACGAGATCAAGAAGTGGGTCATTTTTTCTACCAGCATTTTGCTTTTACCAAGTCAACAAACTATCTTCATTTTCTCTCCATCAGTGTGACATGATCCTGTAATCACAGACTACCAGTAGACTCTACCCCAACAACAGTCTCAGCACACTGAACTCACTGCGTAGGGCTCATTGATATACATGTGTGCACGTGTACATGCGCGCGCACACACACACACACACACATACACACCCTTTTTTTTCTTTAGGGTCTCAATGAAGGACTCAGGAGTAATTCTGAGAACCAATTCAAGTTAACAATCAGCAACATTTGCGATTTCCTTTCTCCAACACACAAATTGTAGCTGCATTTGATTTATCAGCTGTTACCACAAGGTGGTCTAATGCCAACCTGACTAAACAGTATGTACTGTGTAGCTTAGAAGACTGTTTTAAAGTGTTTTGAATCCTGCTTCAAGTCTTGTCGACAATCCCAACTCCAATTTGTTCAGCCACTCATCCTAAGATGTGTCTTCACTTTAATTCTACGAGCTTTGATGACCTGCATTCACCTCCGAGAGGTTTCGCTGCCTCCGTAACTGTAGAATTACAGCGCATTTAGCAGACTGTGTTCAGCAGATGATGTGGTTTTTCTTGTGTCTCCTGTCAATCAATCATCACTTCCATGGTTTCTCTCAATACCAATTATTAGCCAAGAGCACTGGCATCCTGTCACAATCCCGTTTGCCTTCAAAATCCTCCCCAAGTGCCCTTAGCCGTGGAAACCACAGCTCCGGTTTCTGCCAGCCAGCTCCTCCTCCAGCCCCGCTGACAGCACCACATAAACAGTCCTGAGCACAGAGACACGGACCGACGTTCCTTCCTCCCCATCACGACCCTGAAAAATCCTGAAGACCACCAGCCCTGACGTTGGCTTCTGAACCCGGACCAAGGGGGTTGCATTTCATAAACACACGCAACAGAGACTTATCAGAACCTACTTTGTGCTAAGCATCTGACAAGACCAGCAAATCAGCTTTCTGCACACACAAGGGACCGGGGAGACCTCAGATGGAGTGTGGGTCCCAGCAGGCAGAGCCCAGGTCACTGGGACGTGTTCCAGGCAGCGCTGCATCAATAGTGCCATTGGCAAACAGGGCAAGAGGTCACCAAGTCCTAAGCAGGAGAAGACATCAACGGAGGGACTCGGACCAGACGTCTGGGAGAGAGGGCAGCAATCGGAGTCAGGAGATGAGCCCGCAGGACGACGACCATGCAGAAAGCTGCCCTCCTGGGATGCCTTCAGCCCCTCTTCCGCTTCCTGTCACTCCCGCTCAGCACAAGCGCCTGCTCCTCCCCCCAGCTCCTGCACAGGGCCTGCCAGTCCCTAGCCAGGTTTCTCGCAGATGACACGTTACGGCGCAATGTTGAGCTGGGCCAACTGAAAAGATTCCAAAGCAACAGAAAAAGAAACAGAGCTTGTCTGCTTCTGTTCGAGAACGGGAGCTGGTGGCCTGACTTCTGACATCACGGTGACACCTGCGGCTTCTGAGGCAGCACACATTGCCCATGCAGTGGCACTCGCCCATTCTCCCTTCTTGTTTTTCCAGAGGCGCCTGCGACTGTGCCCTCCTCAGTCCTCAACCGACATTCTTCACATTTCAAATCCACATCCATCTGAGACACGCCCAGAAAAGAACAAAATGCCCAAATGAGACCACCAAGAGGGCCTTTCAAAGTTCTCTCTGAAAAAACGGCTGAACAGGCAACACCAACTTTCCCTCCATCACGTGAGAAGGATCGTGCGTGTGCCCGGTGTATCTGTTCCATAGCACGCGACTAACCTCGGATTTGGATCCCAAGCCGTCCTTGTCTTCCGTCTTTTCAGTGTCAAGTTCTCTTGATGATCACATTATCTATAGACTGAGACACCCCACGACCTCTAAGTCATTACTGCTGCGTGCTCCCAGTGGGGAAAAATCAGATAGATGGCCGGGGTAAGCAGGCCTGACCTTCTACCCAGAAGACTGAGGTTATGCTAAAAGCATCTTTTCCTTAAATGAGGGCTCAGACACCCTGAGAGGACAGCAGACATTTTAATGCAGCGCCAGAATGCGTCAACCCTTACCCAAACCCATGATTTTAAAAAAATAGTTTCTGGGCGGGCGCCGTGGCTCACTAGGCTAATCCTCCACCTTGGGACGCCAGCACACCGGGTTCTAGTCCCGGTTGGGGCGCCGGATTCTGTCCCGGTTGCCCCTCTTCCAGGCCAGCTCTCTGCTGTGGCCAGGGAGTGCAGTGGAGGATGGCCCAGGTGCTTGGGCCCTGCACCCCATGGGAGACCAGGAGAAGCACCTGGCTCCTGCCATCAGATCAGTGCGGTGTGCCGGCGGCAGCGGCCATTGGAGGGTGAACCAACGGCAAAGAAAGACCTTTCTCTCTGTCTCTCTCTCTCTGTCCACTCTGTCAAAAATAAAAAATAAATAAATAAAAAAAATTAGTTTCCGGTTTTACATGTTTTAATTTTTTGGTTCTCACAAAATATTTCCAGTACATAAGAAGATAGAGACTCCGCCACATCCCAAGTCTGGAACCAAGACTCCCATAACAAGCTCCATTCAGTTCTAACCGCTGGCTCTCTTGCTTCATCTTTAACTGTCCCCATCAGTTGTGCAGCTGACATTCTCCACATTTCAAATTCTAAACCTTAGCCTGTTGTAAAAATCTACTGATCCCAATGATGAACCCCAGGGGATTCCAGAACCTGCCCACAGACAGTGCGCACACCTGCGCTGTACCCTGCACTGTTCACGAAGTCACACAGCAAACACAGCCCCTCTCCCTGCATCAGCACCGCTACTCAGTTACCAAACACGCTGCGTTCATAATTACAAAGGAGAGCTATGTCACGAATTCAGTTTTTTTTAGAAAAAAAAAATGTAAAGATATCCTGACTGCAGGGGGCTACTTTTAGAAAATCAGCAGAGCCATGCAGTGACAAACTCATTATTTTCTGTCATTAGTGTTATCTCAAGTGGAGACGTGTGAGGAACAGTGAGGTTCCTCCGTGGGAGCAACAGAGGAAATGCACACTATGAGAGCACCAGGGGGCAATTCTGACTGCACACAAGGTCAGGCAGGAGTCTTTGTTTTCAGTAACACAGTAGCAGCACCTCGCCTCGCCTCGTGGTGGGTGTAACGGAGTCTGGGGGAGAGTTTCCATGGGGCCAATACACCTGGATGCTTCCTCCTTGGCTGAAAATGTTGCTCATGACCATTTTTAAGCTCAAGGAATGGAATGTATCAGTAACGTGCAGGTAAGATGACCTTCGTTACACGATGCTGCTACATAAAAAGGACAGGGAGTCTTACATTAATTCATGGGCAACTGAGTTACTCACCTGGATCTGCCACAATCTGAATGTCCATAAGCCTTTAGCTTATGTTTTCAAAATAAAGAGTACTAGTTTGGCAAGTCAGAGACCACACGGAGTTCGGCACCTGTGGTCTTTATTTTGACAGGCAGAGTGGACAGTAAGAGAGACAGAGAGAAAGGTCTTCCTTTGCCGTTGGTTCACCCTCCAATGGCCGCTGTGGCTGGCGTGCTGTGGCCAGCGCATCACACTGGTCCGAAGCCAGGAGCCAGGTGCTTCTCCTGGTCTCCCATGGGGTGCAGGGCCCAAGCACCTGGGCCATCCTCCACTGCACTCCCAGGCCACAGCAGAGGGCTGGCCTGGAAGAGGGGCAACCGGGACAGAATCCGGCGCCCCGACCGGGACTAGAACCTGGTGTGCTGGCGCCGCAGGCAGAGGATTAGCCTAGTGAGCCGCAGCACCGGCCTTATGGTCTTTGTTTAATGGACAACTTGCCCTTACCCCAACTCTGCTAGGCCCAAACACATGCTGGAGAACAGAATATGAAAAGCCAGTCTTTGTCAAACTGTGGTCCAAAGAACTGGCCACAGCAAAGAGCTGTATGAAAGATCTCACTTTCGAAATGTGGATTTCACAGCTTTGGTATTTTTGATAGGAAACACATTTGACCCTTTTGCATTAAGAAATGTTAAAAACAGCTCCAAGGATTATTCTCAGATATTCCACACAAATCAGCCCAGCAGCAGGATTCTGAAATAAGGCAGAAAGTGACCTAGCGCAACTCTAAGCTTTCCTTCAAGGTCAGCTTTCTCCGAACCTTATCAGAAATCTAGATGAAAAACACACACAAAACTGGCACTTCGATTTCTGTGGATTTACGTGCCAAAGAAATGGAATTTATAATCCTGGTAAATGACAGAGTTCCTGATAAAAATATCAAAACAGAGAGCTCAAACTAAGCTGATTAGCTAGAAAAAGTAGCCCTCTGGATTAAATTCACTTCTGAAATTACAACACGGCATCAAGCAACCACTCGGGCCAACACAGTGCTTTAAGTTTTTGTTTTTGGCTTACAGTATTGTGCAGCATAGTTCTCGCACCTGCCTCTGTCATATCTTGAAGTCTCTGTTCACCTCCGTACGAGTAGAGCTGCAGTAAAGGCCACAGCAGAGCCAAGGTGGTGTCTGGCCCCACTCGTGTTGACCGACTCGGTCCCACGATCAGGAGCTACAGACGCCAAGACTTCCACACGACACAAGTGTGAGTGCGCACTTCCAGACTGCTGGTCCTGCTCAGGGGCAGGGCGCGGTCTCCCGTGGCCGTGCGTGCAGGACTGTGGCACAGATGCATCCCGGGAGCAGTGCAGCCCCTGCCTCCCTCCACCCGCTCTGTTCCCGGCCACGTACACTCGCATTTCTAAGTCTGCTTTTGACCAGGAGCGAATCTGCCTTTATTTTCTGCTTTCTCTTCTTCTCTTTCCTCCTCAGTAGGCTTCAAACAGACATCTTCAGTGCTACTTTTTCTTATTATAAAATCATATATTGAATAAAAATAACATACACATAAAAACTGTGCATACTTATTGGGTACCATAACACTTTGTTGCATGTGTGCATTGTGTAACATCCAATCAGCCTCTCTGATGTGCACACTCCCATGCAGTAGTGATGTTACACACAAATGCTCCTCAGGCTGACCCTGAACTTGCAGTACAGGGTACACGGCAGGGCTCCCTCCGTGCAGTGTTCAGCCATGCTCTCCCCAGCACGAGAGCCAAAACAAAAATGTGCGTCCATGCTGCCCGTCACTGCTGTCACCATCGGCACCAACAGCAGCCGCAGCACTGACGGCACAGACTGGAGCAGCAACCCCACCGTGCCTCTTCACCAGGGTGTGTGTCACCACCTGACGTACCACGTGCCTCCTGGTTGGCTGCTTTACTGCCGTCTTGCCCCCACCACAACACATGTTACTAAGAGCAGGGGACGTGGTTTGCTGTCATGACACCCGGGCACCAGAGCGGTGTGTGAGCAAAAACAGTGGGAATGAGTGAGTTAGGTGTAGTTTCCTAGTCTTGCAATTTAAAGAGTAGTGTTTTTATTATAGGGATTTTTTTTGCAACTTGGGTTATGAATTCTTTAATAGGGAGGGGAGATTCTTTATGGCTAATCTATGCAAACACAACTTGCATCACCAATGACTCCTACCCTGAGTTACATATGAGATAAAGCATTTTATTTCTTAGATGCTTTTCTCTCTCCTATATTCTCTCCTTCATTCTTCACCTGTATGTACCAGAATAAACACACTAGAACTACTCATATAATGGATTTAAAAGGCGAAAAGTTGCCGAAAGTGTAAATTTTTCCCACTGGATGCCAGACAGACAGACAGTGTCTGTATCCTCCAACACAGTATCAAACAACACCAACTGCCCAGCAACATCTCCGCCAGCGTCACATGTATCAGATAACAAGGTTACTGCACAGGCAGCAGCGATTACGTCTGAACCCAGGCCCCGTCACATGCCGTGAGGTCACGCCAACGTTCTCTGCTACTGTTTCTTCCTTTAGAGAAAGGACGGCAACACTTCCTAGTGTGTAGTTTGGTTTTTTTTAATGATTTATTTATTACTCATTTGAAAAGCAGAGTGATGAGACACATGTATTTCTACCTGCCAATTCTCCTTCCAAACGACCACAGCAGCCAGCTGAAGTGGGGAGTCAGGAACTCCATCTGGGTCTCTCATGGTGGGGCGGCGTGCAGAGACCCTGGTACGTGGGCCATCGTCTGCTGCCTCCCAGGGGCAGGAAGTCAGGTCATAGTCGTAGAGTAGGACTAAAGAACATAACGCACCAAAAGCATTAACACAGGCACACGGTTTAGGAACAAGTGCTGGCTTCTGATGTTACTGTCAAGTTCACAAACCAAGACGTGCAACATACTTGCAGTTTTTCTACAAGAAGGATCTCATGCATATGAAGACAAATGAGCAAATAAAATGTGGTGCAAAGCAACCATGGTTGATTCCCAATGTCAAACACTTTGTCCAGCTGGAGCAAAGACAAAACCATTCAATATAAACAGAAGTAAAACACAATTGAAAATCGTCGTCTCTTAGCAGCTCCCTCACTAAACCCCAGGTTACCAGCCGCCCTGCCTCCCTCCTCCTTCTGTGGCCACTTGGTCTCCTACGTGTTTATGGTCCACACGTTTGTGTCCACTCAAAATTCATGGATGGAGCCCAGTCGCCACGGCAAGGTGCGAGAAGGGAGGTGAGCTCATGGGGCAGTGTTCTCCCGAGTGGCCCGGCACCACCTGAGGACACAGTGTCAAGTCCACAGTCGGCAGCGTGGAAAGGGGCCTCCACAGAACCCCACCTGGCAAGCGCCCTGCTCTCGGACATTCTGATCCCCAGAACTGGGACCCAGTGTACGGCGTTTTGTTACAGCAGCCCGAAGAGACCAGGCCACACGGCTCTGCTGTTACATCACAGCTGTCTCCCGCCTTTCACAGCCACAGAGCTCACGGCTCCATCTTCTGCCTGCCCCGGGGCAAGGCATAACCACTGCCCAGCTCAGCATCCCAAACACCTGCGGGCCCTCCGACTCCGCCCTCTCCCCCTCCTAGTCTATGAATCCTTGTATTCCATAACTTGTCATCTAGCAATCAATTTGACCTCCTCACTCGTCTCTGACACAGCGAGGCAGCTGCACGACCACGATTCCTGACCAGACTACACGTGTCTCTCGCAGGGGCTGCGTGTAAGGGGCTCAAAACGCATTTGAAGCATTCAAGTCCCATTTGTTGAACATTCAAATGAATGAAGACACAATCCCACTGATAAAATGTATTCAAGCAGCCTTTTATTTCCTACATCTACACTTTTTTTTTTTAAACCAAGAAGCAATCTTAAATATCCTCCTTTGTATTATGACACATCACCCAAATTAGACTCGGGAACACCAGGAGCTTAGAAAGTGTTAAATAGAGTTCTATCCTTTACAGTGCTTTTTTGGGCAGTAAATTCTATTTTAGTTTTCAAACACATTTATTTTAGAATATCACCAAAAATTGCTTCTGCGTGACTAAGAAAGTAAAACGAGTAATTTAATTGGGAAGATTATCTTTACATTTTTGGCTGTCAATTCGTATTTTTTAAACTGTATTTCTGGAGGGACTATGACTCCATTGAGCATGTGAGATGATTAAAAGGCACTCTCCACACATGTTGCCAAGTTACTACGGACTAAAGCAGCTTCCTTGACCTCCCTCCCCAAAGCATACAGTCAGGCGAAACTTAAACTAATACTTAACTTCTCTACAGAGAAATCTCCAATTGTTCAACTGCTCTTAAAACACCCAAACTCCCTGCCAAGGCTGAGAGAGCAACCCAGTGGCCACAGGCACCCTGGCTAGATCTGTCATCCTGGCATCACTGTTGACACTGATATCCATGTATTACACTAATATGTAACATTCATGTGTTATATTCCTACATGCATTGTCTGGGCGACAAGTAAGGTTGCTCTGAGGACGTCAATGATGTGGCCCCACTGAGCGCCCCACCTTCTCACTCGCAGCCCACTGTGTGCGGTACTCTTGGCCCACCACACCTGCCACACTCAGCTCTCGTCTCCAGACCTTCCCATAATTCTCTCCTGTAGTACGATGGCTCCTTCCACACCCACAGAGCCAGGTGCTACCAATCACTCTCATCCAGACGTCACCACCGCAGGGCCAGCTGCCTGTGCAGTGTGGTCTTGGAGCACTGGGACCTGCTCGCTTCAGTGTGGTCTTACTGTCTCCGTCTTTAGCACACTTCCTACTTCCAGGACTTACCAAGATGGCTGGCACAGAATACCGCCTAAATGAGCATGGGTACAAGGATCTCTCTGGTTTGCCATATGCTTTTACAGAGATTATGTAAAATGTCAGTATTTACATAATGATCTACAAAGCCATGACTCAAAGATTTCCGCCAGTGTAACTGTTGAGAACTTCAAGTTTTAAGTCCGTCTGACTCAAACCCTAGCCCTGTGACTCATCAGCCATGCCACCTTGAGTGCCTTCCTAGTCTCCACAAGCTTTGGTATTTAACACCTACCCCGCGGGATTTGTGGGGAATTAAGTATTACACATGAAAAAATGTAGGGTGATGTCTGCACTGTGCCAATAAAAGTCGTGTATCACCTCTGAGCCTCCAGGCAGCACAGACAGCACTGATTTCTACTCATTTTGTCTCAGCTCCAAGTTCTAATTCCAAACAATCTCAGGTCTTGCTCTCCCACACACTCATCTCTTCTTATACACTCAATATTCAGTTTTCTTTCAAAACGAACCTGAGATCTAATTCACATGCACAATGTAAACCGTTTTAAGTCTGTGAGTTGCACTCCAGTGATCTCCTCCACAGCCGACATCCGAGACATCCCCAGCACCCCAGCAAGCTCCTTCAGGTCCTGCGCGGCGACTCCTCCGGCACCTTCTCCACCTTCTCCAGCGGCAGGCTATCGCTGGTTTGCTTTCTGTTGTCACACAGATTGTCCTGGTTTCTGTCCAACTCCTAAGAAAACCAGAACGTTTATGTTTTCCTTCTTTGACTCAGGACTACACTTCCTGTGCCCACAAATGGTTCAATCCTGCTGATTGTTCTCTTGTTTGTTTTTAGTTTCTTTTGCAGAAAGGCAGAGAGAAGCGAGCTCCCCTCTGATGCTGGTTCACTCCTAACATGCACTCCACAGTCAGGTCTGAGCCAAGCCAAGACCAGGAACCCAACAGTCAATCTGGTTTCCCATGGTGATACCTGGAGCCCAGCACTTGGCCACCCCTTTTTGCTTTCCAGGGTGCTCATCCCCAGGAAGCTACATCAGAAGAGGAGCAAGGATTGAAACCCATGTGAGGCGACAGTGTCCCGGGCAGCATCTTCAACTCCGCTCCAAACGCCCGCCCCTAGTCTGTGTATCGCATAGTACAGCACCACACGGATGCGCCAACATTTATTTACCCATTTGCCTGCTAGTGGGCATTTCGGTCACTTTCAGATTTTTCAGTTTCCATACTGCGCCTCTATTAGTGCTGTCAAATCTCTTCAGTAAATACCTAGGAAGGGAATTACGGTTCACACCATAAGGGATATTTAACTTTCTACGTCACTGCCAAAAACTGCCAGAGAATGGACGGCATTGCTCATTTTAATACAATGCTCTGTTGCTCTTGACTCTAAGTTGACCACACAGGCAGGTGTGAACGCCCTATCACAGAGCAGCACAGGTATGACAAGCAGCAGGATGCTGGCCGAGGTCGTGGCACTGGTAGTCTCTGTTCTAAGAACAGCAATCCAGAGACATCAGCTCTCAAGACTGAGTTTTGGATGGAAGTGAGCAGACGAGGCCATGAACTCTAACACTGTTTTTCAAATCTCACACCTGTGTTCCACTGACAATCACTTGTTCATTTATGTTACACAGTAAGAATGGAGCAGAAGTAGAAAACAGTGACCAAAAAATGTTTGGTGCATCTTGGGTGGCCAGAATAACATGTGTGAACAACTCAGTCAAGAGTAAGCACAGCAAGTGTGCAAGTCAACCTCCCACTCTTTCCAGTTTTCTACATCTGCAAGGATTTTTACAAACATTTAGTCTAAATAGAACATTCTCTCACTGAAATTTCTGTCCTATAACTATGCATGCTGGGGCAAAGTGTGGGAGAGTTTTGTTAATTCCCCATAGAACCTGATAGAGAAACCACACACACACACACACACATACCCCCTTGACCGTGGACGAAGAAATGGCTTGGTGACCAAATGAAACGCTCCCCTTCTACCTCCCCACTGTCTTCTGCTCCTAGCCTCCGGCACAGCAAGTCAGCAGACCTCATCGACAAGTGCGAAGTCTGAAGCTCACGGGCAGGTCAGCTGCAGAGCTCCGCTGAGTGACAGGCCCTCCTTGCTCTGCTCCTTGCATGACGAAGGCTGAAAGCTCTGGGCATTGGCGTGGGTACGACACAGTCACTGCTGTCACTCGCCCCGCCCTCGGGCTCCTCTCAGCCGCAGACCGACAAGCCCACAGCACTTGTTCAGTGCACCGTATCTCAAGGCACCTTTTTTCATGCATGTGGGTATATTCATGCAGTCAATCCTAAATACCCCTCTTTACATCTGATTCTGCGTGCAAGTGTGTGTGTGTGTGCGCACACATGTGTGTGGGTAACACTGACTACATGACCATTCTGTTTGATGACAGCCAACAAGTTCATATTTTACAGCAGTTTAAAACAAATACCGGGGCCGGCGCTGCTGCTCACTAGGCTAATCCTCCGCCTTGCGGCGCCGGCACACCGGGTTCTAGTCCCGGTCGGGGCGCCGGATTCTGTCCCGGTTGCCCCTCTTCCAGGCCAGCTCTCTGCTGTGGCCAGGGAGTGCAGCGGAGGATGGCCCAAGTGCTTGGGCCCTGCACCCCATGGAGACCAGGATAAGCACCTGGCACCTGCCATCGGATCAGCATGGTGTGCTGGCTGCGGCGGCCATTGGAGGGTGAACCAACAGCAAAGGAAGACCTTTCTCTCTGTCTCTCTCTTTCACTGTCCACTCTGCCTGTCGGGGAAAAAAAAAAAAAAAAAATACTGGGCCATCAGAAACGGCTACTCAATCTGCCCAAGTTCAATGCTTGTGTTGTTCAGATCAAAACCACGCGACCTCAGTGCTTTCTGGTTGGCAAACGTTGCTCTATAATTGGGGTATGGTCACTGATGACACATTTTTCTAGGGACAATTCCCTTGTGCTAGTTATCTGTGCTCTAATTTATTTTTAAAATTATATTTGATGGGAGCCCGTTCTGTGGTACAGCAGGATAAGCCTCCACCTGAGGCACTGTCATCCCACATGGGCACTGGTTCCAGTCCCGGCTGCTCCACTTCCAGTCAAGCTCTCTGCTATGGCCGTTTGGGGAGTAAACCAGCAGATGGAAAACCTGGTGGTGCCTCCCTCTCTTTCTCTGTAAGCATCTCTCAAATGAATAAATAAAATCTCTCAAAGATTATTTTACAATTCCATTATTAATTCAAGGTGTCTTTCATATGTATGTGTTTTTTAATAAGATTTATTTATTTGAAAGAGCTACACAGAGAAGGAGAGACAGAGGGACAGAGAGAGAGAGAGAGAGAGAGAGACAGAAAGAGAATGTGCTTCCTTCCGCTGGTTCACTCCCCAGTTGGCCGCAACGGATGGAGCTGCACCAATCCGAAGCCAGGAGCTGGGAGCCTCCTCCAGGTCTCCCACGCAGGTGCAGGGCCCAAGGACTCGGGCATATCAGAGATGCTGGATTGGAAGCAGAGCAGCCAGGACTCAAACCGGCGTCCATAAGGAATGTCGGCACTGCAGGCAGTGGCCCCATCCACTACGCCACAGCACCAGCCCCATGTGTATTTTTTTTTACAATTAATACCACTTCCAAGAATGCTGGGAGATTGGCTCCCAGATGTTTGCATTTTGGTTAATTGCTGTGTGTATATGAAATACTCTGGCTCTCACAGTCAACGTCAAGGACCACGCCGTAATCATTAACATAAACGACCCGCGCGCTTCCTCATGACAGCTTCTCATAATGATTAATTGCTGTCATCCTGAACTCTCAATTTCACGCAGGCTTTCCCAAGCAGGGACACAAAATCTCAGCTCCTTCACCAGACTCAGTCATTCCGCTTTGTTTCCAAGCAATGAAAATGTTGCTTCTCCTGCCATTTGCAGCCCAGTCTCCCCGAGCAGCAGCTCACTGGAAGTCACAGAATCTACGGCACACATGCACGGTGCTGGCATTCACTGCAGCCCAAACAGTCTGGATTCCTTATTGAAAGCCTTGCTTACACGATTCAGGTTTCCACGCAGCGTCCTCCACTTAGGTTACACCCTGACTCCCTTGCACTCAGGACAGTGAATCCGTAACTGCCACAGATGGATTTGCTGAAGCAAAATGGACCAGTAATTAGGGAAGCGCAGTCGCTAACTCTCCAGGCAGCATCACCGTCAACATCCAAGAAGTGAACCTGCAGCAAGCGGCCTCGCTCCCACCACCGCATCCGGCGGGGGCAGCTCTGTGTCATCCGGGACTGCCCCAGCCCCGGCACGGCTCCTCACACATCTGCCAGAGCCCCCTGTGGCTGAAATGCCTGTGGCCAGGCGGGCATCCTGCTCATCTGGATTTAAACCTAAACCTGCTACAAGCGTGGCTTAAACCTCAACCTTCTAAACTCCATGTCCATTTCCAAAACCAGCATTCCAATTAAATTAGATACACTGAGCGTAAGGCACGTTCAAAATCCTGAAAATCTTATTTTTCCAATGAAAGATATTATATGTATCTTTAAAGGGGGGGGGGGGAATCAGTGGATGCTTCTTTAAACAATTCTGTTCCATCGAATTACTTTGGATCCTCTATCCAAGTTTACTGTTCCATATGCATAACAATCAGTGTACCCAGAGTGAGCACACCTGTTGATAAAATAATTCATGTATCCCTTCATCCATTCAGCAAGTTTGAATGGAAAGCCTACCAGGAGGCCACACTCTTCTGAGTCCCAGAGTAGGAGTGAACAAAACAGGACAAGCTCCCGTGCTCAGAACGCATCCGCTCTCAGTAGGGAAACAGCACCAACAGTCCGTGGGTGACCGGGAAGTCCACGAAGACGCTAACAGAACAGTGCACGACCAGCAGGCTCGAGAGTGCTGTGGTACAGGCTGGGAACGCTATTTCACACAGAATTAATCAAAGACCACCTCCGGGATCAAGGCTAGCAGAGCTAGTGCTATGGCGTAGCCGGTAAAGCCGCTGCCTGCAGTGCTGGCATCCCACGCGGACGCCAGTTCTAGTCCTGGCTGCTCCTCTTCTGATCCAGCTCTCTGCTATGGCCTGGGAAAGCAGTAGAAGATGGCTCAAGTGCTTGGGCCCCTGCACCTGTGTGGGAGACCCGGAAGAAGCTCCTGGCTCCTGGCTCCCGGCTTCCGATCAGCCCAGCTCCAGCCACTGCAACCATTTGAGGAGTGACTCAGGGAAGGAAGACCGCTGTCTTTCTCTCTTTGTCTTTCTCTAACTCTCTGCCTTTCAAGCAAACAAGAAAATCTTTAAAAAAAAAAAAAAAAAGGCTAGTATTAAGTCTGTGTCAACTCAAAGGCACATCTAGGCCAAGGCCTTCCAGGGGGAGGGGCCAGCAGGTGCAAAGCTTTGAGGCAGACACCAGCTCCACCTATTGCAAGAACAGGGAGGGTTCTCTTCGGTCAGGGCAAAGCAAGCAAAGTGGGAGGGGCAGGAGACGAGAGCAGAGGGGCAGGAGACGAGAGCCTACAGGAGCTGACGGGCAAGGGATGAGCCTGGACCGCACTGAGCCCAACGGGAGCTCACTGAAGAGTGCCAGGCGGCGCTGGTGGGGCCAGGAGGGTCCCGGGGCTGCAGCACAACAGGGAGGAGGGAGGCGACTTGGGAGGCGGCCGCCTGCCCCAGGGAAAGAGCCGCAGCTCAGAGCACATGGTGGTGCAGACCCCCACGCGGGAGTGGGGAGCACACACAGGACTGCAGGGGTCTGACCCAGCATCTGGAAAGAAATGGAGGGATGCCTGGGACAGCAGTGAGAACTCAATAATTTCTTTGAGGACAGAAATCTGAAGAACCTTCCAGATGTCCAATTGGAAGCATGCAAAGAGCCGATGGGCACAGGACAGGATCAGAACTGTGATCAAATGCTGGGGGCGTTGGGGCTCCTCCAGGCTTGGGCCTGGCTGAGATCACTTGGAACAGGCAAGACATGCAGGATGTTCCAGGGCTTACCCCCTATACACAATCAGAGACTGGGAGTGAGAAGGCAGCGGCGGGCGTCCGAGTGAACATCTTAGCTACGCCTGTCAGGAGCAGGAGGCGTTTTCTTTAGCTAAGTTCAAGTTCGTGTGAACTCCAGTACTGCACGTAACATGTCATGAACAGAAAACCCTGTCCACTGCTGGGAATGGCCAGGCCATGTGACCCCACGGAAATGAACAAGTACTGTATCTTCAACACATATTAAGAAAAATTGGGGGCTGGCGCTGTGGCGCAGCAGGTAAAGCTTCTGCCTACAGTGCTGGCATCCCATATTGGTGACAGTTCGAAACCCGGCTCCTCCATTTCCAATCCAGCTCTCTGCTATGGCCTGGGAAAGCAGTAGAAGATGGCCAAAGTCCTTGGGTCCCTGAACCCACATGGGAGACCCAGAAGAAGCTCCTGGCTTTGGATCAGCGCAGATCCGGCCATTGCAGTTAACTGGGGAGTGAACCAGCGGATGGAAGACCTCTCTCTCTCTTTCTCTCTCTCCCTCTCTCTGCCTTTCCTCTCTCTGTGTAACTCTTTCAAATAAATAAATCTTTTAAAAAGAAAGAAAGAAAAATCACTCCAAATTAGAGTATGAGAGGTAAGTTTCCCTTGTTATTGTAAATACAAAATGAGTTTAATAAATCCATGTGGTTTTAAATGGGAACTAAGCAAAAACTGTCAGATGCATCCAGGAGCTGTCAGATTTGCTCACTGTTAACTTTTACTTTTCAACTGGCTGCTTCATCATAATCTTGGTACAGTTCATGAGAGGTGGTCAGAGACTTGCAATATTCTAAAATCAGTATTTTCCATGTTTCCTTTATTTATATAAGCTGAACAACTTTCATGTATTTCACACATACAAATTTAGAAGCATGTGACACATCCCACCCTCCCTTCTCCTTCCTTCCTTATTCTTTTTACAGTAACACACTTTAAGTTTATTTATAATAAGTTTAAACCTCCACTAAGAATTCAACAAACAAGACAGAGCTGAAACAATAATCAAATCTCAAAATGTCAAAATGTCAATTTCGCTCATACACTTTTTTTTACTCTATTAGTATTTTCCATGTTGACCCAAAGACAGCACTAATTTTTCCAACTGCAATTATTCACAGTGGTAACTGAACAATTAACCAACAGAAAAGAATTTAGCACTGTTGATAATGAAAATATCAACATTTAGTACCCATTTAAATGGTCAGAACTGAAGATATTTCATCTGACCTTGACTCCTTTTTCTTGCTCTGCTTTCACTCCACGCAGTTTGCTAGAGCTTTCCAGAACATTCTGTGGGCAGGGAAAACAGACGGAAGAATGAAGGGCAAAACTCTTCCTTCTACACTCAAAGACCTGCAAGGATTTCTGTTCTGTTTTGCTGTTAACTGATAGTAAGTGCACGTTTATGAGGTTAACACGATGTTAGGACACGCCTGCAGCGCAGAATGATTCAATGAGTGTAATGAGCATATACGCCACTTTTAAAACCCATCACTTCTCAGAGTGCTGACCTACTAGTAACAGGACAGAGCGGATGGCAAAGGAAAGCCCCAAAGAACCTCATCCTGCACCGCACGTGACACAAGCGCTTACAGCCAACAGGGACTGCCCTTGGGTGGAAATGAGGGGCCAGACACCCACTCAGAGAACAACTCCAACACCGCCGTCCCCGGACCACGTCCAGGAGGTGCAGAAGCTGGAGGGCTCTGGGCCCACGGCTGCCTCTGTGAGTAAGGGGCACCAGTGGACCCGACCATCATGTCCAAGTCGCTAACACAACAGACTGCACCCCAGCTCACGAGAGTAAAACGCAGCTGCTGCTCAAGCCCACACACGTGAGTCACATCGCTCATCTCAACCAGATGCAAACAGGAAGCAGGTTCTAAGAACCACAGCTCCAGCTGGGCTCCGCGGTGGGGCCTGGACTGCCTTCAGAGTGGCCCACACTGCCAGCAGTCTCGATGGGCCCCATCAAGCGCTCAGGGACCCCAACACAGGAGTGAATACTATCGGTCCTGTCAACATTAATCTTTTTTTTAAATTTATTTATTTATTTTTGACAGGCAGAGTGGACAGTGAGAGAGAGAGAGAGAGAGAAAGGTCTTCCTTTTGCCGTTGGTTCACCCTCCAATGGCCGCTGCGGCCGGCACACCGCGCTGATCCGATGGCAGGAGCCAGGTACTTATCCAGGTCTCCCATGGTGCAGGGCCCAAGCACTTGGGCCATCCTCCACTGCACTCCCTGGCCACAGCAGAGAGCTGGACTGGAAGAGGAGCAACCGGGACAGAATCTGGCGCCCCGACTGGGACTAGAACCCGGTGTGCCGGCGCCGCAAGGCGGAGGATTAGCCTAGTGAGCTGCGGCGCTGGCCAACATTAATCTTAACACACATAAGCTGTTCCAAACCCACCAAGGGTTTAGAAGAGAAACAGAAAAGAACCTTCTGGAACTCCCATACATCCCCTGCTTGATACAAAGTGCTTTCTTTCCTAGTGCATCATTTAATCCTCAGAGCAACCTGGTGAGAGGTCAATTATCAGCATGTAAGAGAGGAGGAAGCTGACCCAGCCGAGGTAAGTAACTCGGGAAGCTACCAGGCTTAATTTTTTCACAGCATTCATTCTCCACGACTTTGTCAAGACCCTATGCGTTTGGGAGAACCAAGCACAATTCAAGCCAATCTGACCACAAAGTCCCTGACTCCTACTGATTTTTAAGGCAGTTTGCCTTTCTATCTTTCAAGAGTATCTCATTTAAACCTTTTCAACAAATTCAAACTCTAGATACACAACACAATCAACAAACAAGCCAAGCTCATCACAGCTGCAGATCTTACTCCTTCATGGCTTCGACCCACACAAAACAAAGACAAGGACTACAGGAGCTGGGGCCATGGGGTCAGGGCACAGACGCTGCACAGTCCATGACCTGTGCAGAGGTGTTAGGTCTGAATGTCGGCATGAATCCCAAAGTCCTGGTCCACAAGGTGATGACAGCATAAGGCGGGGTTTGGGGAGGTGCTGAGGCGGAGGGCTCTGCCCTTATCACAGTGCTTATGAAGGACATCCCATGGAGCCAGCGGCCCCCTCCCACGGGCCAGGACCCAGGCGGAAGCCCTGTCCGGGAGGAAGTGGTCCTCGCAGGTCACCCAGTTGGGCAACACCTTCACCTTGAACTGCTCGGCCCCCAGAACTGAGACACAACCATCGCCTGCTCAAAGCCACTGAGCTGTGACAGCACCTGTGGAGATGAAGGCAACAGGGCCCGAGCTCCACTTACGGTGCCGACGCTTTGCCGTGTTCACTGTAACCAAGCCCACCTGACAGCCACGGCAGCAAGCACAGGGCGGAACGTGAAATGCACACAGCACACCTCGCCACGTGCCCAGCCAGGCGCCCGGCCACCTGTGTCGGTGAATCATCCTGCCCACCCGCCAAGCTGGCCACGCGCCCCTCTGGCTTCTTCTCACACGCACACACTAGCATTCCTCAACCAGGGAAAAGGGGCTTCCGTGTGGATGAGGCACTATCCAGTGTCTTGCTTCTGAAAACATGGAAGCTCAGCTCTCTGCAAGGTTCTGGGTTTTCTAAATTATTTTCAAAATCCAAAACCGCACAACTCTCTTCACTCCTGCAGCCCTTCCAGTCCCCCTGCTGCCCAGCGCCTCAGCGTAAAATGGCACCAGGAGAGAGGCTTTGGGCTTCATCTAAGAACTCAAATTCTTGCAAAAGGTTTACTTTCATGTTTCTTTTCTCAGCCCTGTAACCCCACAGCACATGGTACATTTTACCTAGTAGGTGCTCAGTTAATTTCTACTATATGAACTGCGAACAGTGGACAAGGCATGAAATGTCCCATTTTAAAATGAGAGGAAAGGAACAGGTGATAGATTTATGTCCTGGAGCATTAAATTAAAGCTACCTATGCCAGCGGCAACAAAAAAATAAAAATTTTCAGTGGAGACATTTACGTGAATTCCTACGGCCATAAACATAGTCAAGCTATTTGCCCTGAACACATCCATATGTGGTGACCTTGATTCTACCAGATGGTCAGGCAAAAAATGCAGAGAGATTTCTTTCTCGAGTGCTATAAATCATTCTTCCATCCCCCTCAGGTGTCTCTCAAATGCACATTCCATCCACCTGCAACGTCTTCCCCTCTATCTCGTCCCAAGACGTGCCTGTGCAGGTCCCACGACCAGGGAGGGACCAGGCTAAGAAGCTGGTGTTGCCTAACTGTGTTCTCATGTGTATGCTTCATTCTCCCAGTGATGCACGTTAGCTGCATGGATTCTACGCCTTCTTGGAATTGTTTTCATTACCTGGGTTATTTATTTTAAATGTGACATGGGTATGCATTTGAAAGGTTGTCACTTGTCCACCTTCACAGCATAATGCAGTATTTTAGCATTCCACTTTTTCGGTGTTTCTCTTGCAATAAAAAATAAAGTACACAAAGAGCCAAAAAGAAAATAAAAACAAAGTTTGCCTGTACATGTAAGAAAAACCCAAACATCCATTGCCGTCACTGTCCACCCCATATTCCACTGGCTACAATGAAATTCTGTCAAAATGCTGGGAAGAAAAAAATAAAATCTGGTTAAATTATTTTACTGCAGTGTTTCTCAAAGAAAAAACCACACACACACACACACACACACACACAAACCGCTGGGCTGCTGATTCCCTGGATGGACAAAGCTACCACTTCCTTAGGGGCCCACTGCCCAACCAGCTCCAGCCTGCATTACCGTCACCTGCAGCCCTCCAACAGCCATCTAACTGGCCTGTTTGTCTTCATCTCTGTCCTAAGTTCTACACTGCACCAGCATTCGTTACGTTCCCCTTCCAGAACAGAAGTAAAGAATGTTTTCCTGCCAAGGGCCACTGGGATATGTTTAACGTCATTCCTGAGCCACACAGAATCATCAAATTGAAGACGAGCCTGGGGCTGGCGCTGTGGCGTAGCAGGTGCAGCTGCTGCCTGCAGAGCTGGCATCTCATACGGCACTGGTTCCAGTCCCGGCTGCTCCACTTCCTGTCCTGGTCTCTGCTATGGCCTGGGAAAGCAGGAGAAGATGGCCCAACCTCTTCACCACCTTTCACTCTGGGGGTTCAGAAAAATACACGTTAACTGAAGACTGAAAAAAAGTTCAACTGAAGAGTTTATTTTCTCTAGGATTAATTTAATTCCAGAAATGGCTAAGAGCCTGCATTACACAGTTGGATCTAACTCTCCGTTTGATGAGACTTTCCCAATTGAATAACGGGGAAATGAACGTCATACGTTTGAGAAGCAGCTGTAGAACTGAAAGACGGGCTTCACACCGCTTGTTTACGCTCCTATGTATTTCTGGAGCGCCTACTGTATACAAAGCTTCCCATTTCTCCGTATTTGTGCATTTCATCAGAGGCTGCCAAGTGCCGACTCTATGCCCAAAGGCCACTGAGACCATGTGTGCACACGGATCGCCCTACAGAATTTTTAAATATTGTAAACCAACATCTAAAACTTGAGATTTCTACCTCTCTGCAAACAAAGCCAAACAAACAAATGAAATTACAACAGCTTGACTTCTAGCATTTCTGGGCCCATAAACAACACTTGAACTACGGAGCTGCGCTTCTTCTCTACCGTGCCCCTAGCTGCCCCATCTGTAGCTTATGTAAAAATTCCAACTGCAGGAATTCAGAGGAGTGATGCTCTTCCCATGTCTGCTGAAGGTAAAGGAGATCGCAGGTCTCAGCACTTGCTAAAGTCACTCTGGGAAACAGAGTTCCATTACCTACAGCAGGCCAGTCGTTAGCACAGAGGGAGTAAAGGGAAAACATCAGGATACCCGACCACGCAAGTGCTTTCCAAAGGTGCTCACGCATGGGCTCTCAAGGAGTCCACTATGTCACTGCCCCATTCGCAGAGGAACGACACAGGACCCTGCGCTGTTCTTTTGTCTGCTCGGCCCTTCCCGGGTTTGCTGCTGGTCCTTCCCGGGTTGGCTGCCGACCCCTCCACCTCCGTGGAGGGGCGGCTCCCCCTGCCACTTTCCCCACTTCCACGGAGGGGCGGCACACCGCCGGCCGGCTCTCTCGGGGGCTGCTCAGATGTTATCCGGATGTTCCCCTTAGATGTTCCTGGTGCATGTTGTCTCTCTCCTCCTTTATAGTCCTCTTCCACCAATCCCAACTTTGCTGCCCACACGCCGAGTACGCTGCTCTCCTCCAATCAGGAGCAGGATCAGCTCCTGCAGCTTATCAAACTGATGAGGCAGCTGCGTAGAGGTTGTTTGCTCTCTCAGTGCCATATTGTGGGAGAGCAGATGCATAGAATAAGTCTTGATTCCAGTAACTTAGTCTAGTCTCAGTTGCTCCCCACACACTAAGCAAGGAGCAAGGTGCTCACCAAGGTGGACACTCCGCAAGGGCCAGCACTGCTGTCCACTGGGTCCTAACCAGACCCAGGCACCTTCTCCTCACTCTCCCAGTCAGCTTCATCGCCTCGTTATGAACCAAATACGAAAGGTTCAGAAGCTACATCAGTCTCTCAAGTGCTGGCAAACTTGAAGCCTTGGTCACACAGCCCACAGTCACCCCGTGTGCATCCAAGAGTAGCCCATGGAAAACAGCCAAACAGTCCTGTCCACTCAGGCACAGCGTGGAGAGTCGAGGGCAGCACAGTGCTGTGCCTCCCTCCATACTGTGTTGGGCTCCAGGACAGGGAGGCTCCAAGGACACCAATTCACACCTTGGTCAGGACAGCACCAGTTCAGTGACAGCGTACGTAGACAACACCTCATCAAAACCTCGGACTTCACGTGTGCACACATGCCTCTTAGCACGTAGCTCCCAAACACATTTGCAATCTAACCAGGTTTGCTGCTGCAGATGGCGTTCTGCAACACATCCGACGTGTTTCTCTAAATAAAGCCGTTTTGAAACAGTCAAAATGTTGATGCCTATGTTAAACAAAGAAATAATAAGTCCTCAAATAGACTTATTAAAATTGACTAAATTCAGTTAAAATAGCACCACTGCATTCCAAAAACGTCTCCGTACAATGACCCTGCCTTTTTCAAAATAATGTCAACGTAAGACTTTTCAGTTGGCTGTCACAGAATCATAGATTTTTCAGCACTAGAAATGACCGAAACGCAAGACCCAATCCAACAATTACAAGTGAAAAACAAGGAAACCCCGGCTCAGAACACGTGAGAACTGCCCATCGTCTTGCAGCAAAGCCAAGGGCGAGGTCGGTGTGAGCACGGGTTTGGGCTCCTCCATCAGCTCTACTGAAAAAAAAAATAAACGAATACAATTCTGAAACAAGAAGAAGCTCGATGTAATTTCTGATACAGTCTAAGAAGAGATGCGGTATGTCACAGCACGCCCTCGAGGGAGGGGAAAAGCCATCCCTCTGCAGTAATCATTCGTCCAGGGAAACCTATTTGCATGCCACCACTCTCCTGAGTTAAACTGATCGGCAAGTTAGCCATCTTGTCTTGCAGGGCGTTTGCTATTTTACCTCTCAGACAGAGCAAGTCCAATCTCCTCCGCAATAAACAGTGTCACCAGGAAATTAGGCAACGTAAATGCCAACAAATGAGTTTTTAATGTAGATGACATGAAGGCATTTTCAACACACATACATTTTCCCCACTAAAGATCCTGAATAATGCAATTGAGAAATGCATAAAGCCCATTAATGAGAACACAGCAGTCTTATTGCTCAAGGCTTTATCGAGTCCAAATTAGCTCCTAACGTCCTGTAACTGCTCACCTCCCATCAGCGTTTCCCGTTAGAGGAACCTGCCACTCCTGGAGGCAGTGGGAGGCTCCAAAATGGATGTCTTTGTGATGGCTCCCTCTTATCTTTTCTGAAAATACACACATGCACACCTACACACCCCAGTCAACCACGGGGGAGGTAACAGGAATTACTTAAATTAATCCTACCCTGGCAGAAATCAACACTGCAAAGAAAAAACAAAGAGTGCTCTGCTATTTTTAACATGCCTACATACAGACCTTCTTGTCTCCTGGGTATTAAACATCAGCTGTGCATTAATATCAAAGAACTACCTTGTTTGTAACTTACAAATAAAACAAGGTGCAAGAGCTGGTAAAGAAAGATAAAATCCAGGAGCCGGCGCTGTAGCTTAGCAGGTTAATCCTCAGCCTGCCGTGCAGGCATGCCATATGGGCGCCGGTTCGGGTCCCGACTGCTTCTCTTCCAATCCAGCTCTCTGCTGTGGCCTGGAAAAGCAGCAGCAGGTGGCTCAACTGCTTGGGCTCCTGCACCCAAGTGGGAGATGTGGAAAGAAGCTCCTGGCTTTGGATTGGCCCAGCTACAGCTGTTGTGATTTGGGGAGTAAACCAATGGATGCAGGACCTCTGTCTCTCCCTCTCTAACTCTGTTTCCCAAAAAACATAAATCTTTTAAAAAAGAAAGAAAGAAAGAAGAAAAGAAAGACATTCACTATTTCCAAGAGGGCCAAGTAGGATGTGGTTTCTCTCACTCTGCTCTATGCTACCCATACTCAGCTTGCAGGGATCACTAATGACACTTTCTGCAGGTCACGTGCCAATGGAACACAGTGGAAACACAGCTAACCCAGGAAAGCAGCAATCTGCAAACCGTAACTACGTCCTCTGATGCACACTGCACAACTTTTATCCAGAAGACACACTTCCTGACCCGTGCCTTCCTCAGGACAACTAATTTCACCATAGCTCCGCTGCCTGGGCAGGGGCTGAGAATTGGGGTCAAAGAAGCCGCAAGTGATAGGATCATAGCTGTCTAGCAGCTAATATTAGATGGTGGCAGAACGCCCCCTCACTGTGCATAGGATGCACCACTCCTCAACCAGAGTAGCAGGAGCACATAGACTCCCCCACACAACCTGAAACAGGGGTGTTCTCAGACCACACCGTGCTCACAGGGACATCCTCCCAGCAGCAACACCCACTACGTCCCAACGCATTCATCAGCACTGGGATTTCTGGCATCCTGGAGAAACACGGGTGGTTTCAAAATTCAGTTCCCTTCAGTTACTGGGAACTTCCTGACACAGCAACAGAGACCAGGCCACAAAAAAATCTCTAAGAGCCCCCTACGCACATGTGCAGCCATCAGCAGCCAGATCCCCAGCGCTCCCCGCATGGAAAGAGAGGCCATCACTCCAGTGAGGAAGATGGACAGCATCCTTGACCTTGCCTAGCAACCCAGTGAAGACAGGCTGCTGACAGATGCGCGTTTCTCAGGCCTGAAGCCCGGAGAGTCGCAAGGATTCCCAGTACCAACGCAAGCAGGTAATGCATGAACAATCCCGCAGAGCACAGCTCAGAGCGGCCCCCGGTTTTCTCCGATAATCGCATGAAATGACAGGACAGCAGCAGCAGAAGGGCCTCCGCTCCCAGGCTCTCGGCACAGAAACAGAACCAGGCAAGGAAGCGGTCGGCCTCGGTGAGCGCGGCCTGCTCCAGGCAGCACCAATTCTGCCGACAACCCGCACCGACCCCTCACAGGCATGGGAAATGCAGAGAACAGGCTGCTGCCCAGAAAGCACGGTCAGAAAAACAGGCAGGTGGGAATGCCGACTGTCATCGGCCAGCTTTGGTTAGGAGATTTCTGAGGAACCCTGTCCTGGTGCCTCATGGTTCATTCCTATCCACGACCTTTCCATTCTTTCATCACGTGGGTTTTGTGCATCTGCTGTAATGTTAACAGCAGGTGCACACCCCACACAGTCCACCACGGTGCCATCGCCTGCCTCGGGTTATTGGTGGGAGCCTCAGACAAGACAAGGTTTCATCAGGGGGATTGATGCAACAAGGACGGTAATTACAAAGCCCTGTATAACACACAATTGACTGAGGCAATAGGTTTCCTTCCAGCTCGGGGAGCAAAACGATATTGTTGTAAAGAAGGACTTCCAGTACTCGGAGCCTCGATTTTCAGACCGAGAGCAGACGGCGTTGGGATGCAGGTGGGTGAAGCCAATGCCGGTGATGCCAGCATGCCCCTATGAGTACCAGTTCCAGTGCTGGCTCCTGCACTTTTTTTTTTTTAGAAAAATTTTATTTAATAAATATAAATTTCCAAAGTACAACTTTTGGATTACAGCAGTTTTTCCCCCTGTAACCACTCTCCCACCCACAACCATCCCATCTCCCGCTCCCTCTCCCATCCCATTCTTCATCAAGATTCATTTGCAATTATCTTTATATACAGAAGATCAACTTACACAAACTAAGTAAAGATTTTAACAGACTGCACCCACACAGACACACAAAGGATAGAGTACTATTTGAGTAGTAGTTCTACCATTAATTCACATACTGCAACACATTAAGGACAGAGATCCTACATGGGGAGCAAGTGCACAGTGACTCGTGTTGTTGATTTAACAATTGACACTCTTATTTATGATGTCAGTAATCACTTGAGGCTCCTGTCATGAGCTGCCAAGGCTATGGAAGCCTCTTGAGTTCACAAACTCTGACTTCATTTAAACAAGGCCATAGTCAAAGTGGAAGTTCTCTCCTCCCTTCAGAGAAAGGTACCTCCTTCTTTTATGGCCCCTTCTTTCCGCTGGGATCTCACTCACAGAGATCTTTCATTTAGGTCATCGTTTTTGCCACAGTGTCTTGGCTTTGCATGTCTGAAAAGCTCTCGTGGGCTTTTTAGCCAGCTGCAAATGCCTTAAGGGCTGCTTCTGAGGCCAGAGTGCTATTTAGGACATCTGCTGTTCTCTGAGGCTACTGTGTATCCCTCTCCCCATGTTGGATTGTTCTCTCCTTTTTAAATCTATCAGTATTAGCAAACACTAGTCTTGTTTATGTGATCCCTTTGACACGTAATCCTATCTTTATGATCAATTATGAACTTAAACTGATCATTTTAACAAGTAAGATGGCACTGGTACATGCCAACTTAATGGAATTTGGAGTCCCATGCAGGTTTCTAGCTCTACCATTAGGTTAAGTCCAATCCAGCTCCCTGCTAATGCACCCAGCAAAGTAGTGGAAGATGGCCTGAGTGCTTGGGGCCCTGCCACCCATAAAGGAATTGAACTCAACAGCTTCTCAGAGCTCCAGGCTTCTCTCGCTTTGGCCTAACTAGGGCCTGGCTGTCACAGTCATCTGGAGTGAACCAGGACACGAATGATCTCTTTCAAATAAATAACAAAATTATAAAAAAATAACTCCCTGGCAAGAATTCTGCTGCTCCTTTACGTGCTGAGGTTGAGCAAGTCGCCTCCTTTCGTTTTCCGAACACTGACTCCCTCAGCGAGGCTCTAAGGCACCTGGTCTCCCAGACGATGACTGCTCGAGGAAGCAGCTGTCAATCTCAACCCTGCTTTCCGCTGAAGAACACTCACGCTTCCACGTGTCAATCACATTACAACAGTCTGATTCACAACTCCCACAGCTTTTTCACGTAGGGAGACAACAGAGCACCCCGGGGCCTCCCCCCCGTTAACACGGGAACCTGCTGCTCACTCCTCCTCTCTGGCAAAAGGCCTCCCAAGGCCAAGAGCAGAGTGAAACAGACTATCCATATAACACAACGCTGTTCTGAACTCTGAACACTGGCAAGTTCTCACAGCAGTACAGAAATGTGTCTGCAGTCCACAAGCCCGACTTTTGTCCCAACATTTAAGTCAAATTAACCTTCACCCTCACGAGACCCTCACGGATTGCCCTCCGTGCTGTATGATAATGGCGATGACATAAATGGTGACGGAGAGCTGAATGGACAGCACTGTCCGACATGTCACGGCACTGTCCCAACACATCTTCGCTGCGTCAAGACGCAGGGCGCAGTCCTGCCGGCGCCACGTCCACTCTGAGTGACTGCTCCTATCTGCTTCCCTGCTGGCATTGTCTCAAAGACCTTTTCTTTTATGATTTAACGTCAGCGAAACATACTGGCAGACAACCCTCCAAAAGCTCCCACGCTTTGTCTTCTAACACACGCTTGTGACATGCCTACGTGCGCACACAGCGGCACACATAAATGCATGTGACCACGTGTGTTGAAGTGTGTGTAGACTTTTCACATTTTTTTAGTTCAGACACTATTTTTGTTTTTCCCTTCCATCTCTACTTTTGGCCGCTGTGTTCAATGTCACATTTCACACAGGAAAGAAGTGAGCTATCACTTATTAAACATCATGGAGCACACGTGTCAGGCGCACATGGTCAGACCATGATCCTGGTGACAGGGAGATCCCAGCCAGACAGGCCATTTGCAAATTCTGAATCGGTCCTGACAGAATGGAGAAAAGCAACGGGGTTATTTGGAAATACTGGGGACTCTGCTCTTCGATCTGAGACAAACAGACGGAAGCTCACGGTAAATCTGAAACGCTGCTGACCACCGCTTGTCTCAGCACAGTCCCGAGACATCAACTGACACACAGCACATTTCAATCCAGTATTTTCCTTATTTCACCCCCCATCTGTGAAAAATAACCTGACATTAGCATGGCTAGCCATTCTAAACGTGTAGGTTTCTCTAAATGTTTTGACCCAATCTACAAACCTGCCTAAGGAAAAGTTACCTAAGACACACACCCCTACCTGCCGCTGGGGGTCTTTGCAGCTGTCAGCACAAACACAAGACACCCATGCAGAAATGAGCAGAAATACCCAATGGAGATCATTCAAGAGGGCGGTGTGGCACCAAAAAGTGAAAAAGAAGGCTACAGACAAGCATCAGAGAAAAAAAAAAAAAATTGAAAGGCACAAAGAACAAGACAGAGAAAGAGAGGGAGGGAGGGAGGGAGGGAGAGAGAGAGAGAGAATCTTTCATCCACTGGTCCACCCCCAAAATGCCTGCGATGGCCAGAAGCCAGCAGCTCTATCAGGGTCTCCCGCATGACTGGCAGGGACACAACTACTTGAGCTTCTTTTTCCGCCTTCCCAGGCACAGTAGTGGGGAGCCTGATCCGAAGTGCAGCAGCTGGGACTTGCACCAGTGCTCTGACAGGGGATGCTGGCATCACCAACAGCCAGTAGACCTCTGGCCCCACAACACTGGCCCATACAGGACAGCCTTTCAAGAGTAAACTCTTGTCCTGACGGTTGATGTACAATGTAATACTTTATCCACTTAAGTATTTTTTTTTTTGTTTTAGTACTATTGGTTGAACTCTGCAGTTAACACACAATTATTCTTAGGTGTTTAAATTTAACTGAAAAGTGATCTCTGTTAAATATAAAAGTGGGAATAAGAGAGGGAGGAGATGTACAATTTGGGACATGCTCAATCAGACTTGCCCCAAATGGTGGAGTTAGAAACGTGCCAGGGGATTCCAATGCAATCCATCAAGGTGGCATGAACCAATGCCATCTCACTAGTCCAAGTGATCAATTTCAGTTCACAATTCATCACACTGATAGGTCTAAGAGCCAAAGGGATCACACAAACAAGACTAGTGTCTGTGAATACTAACTGATAAAATAAAAAAGGGAGAGAACGATCCATCATGGGAAGCGGGATACACAGCAGACTCATAGAATGGCAGATGTCCTAAACAGCACTCTGGCCTCAGAATCAGCCCTTAAGGCATTCAGATCTGGCTGAAGAGCCCATGAGAGTATTTTAGGCATGGAAAGCCAAGACACTCTGGAAAAAAAAAAAAAAAACCTAAATGAAAGATCTCTGCAAATGAGATCCCAGTGGAAAGAACGGGGCCATCAAAGAAGGAGGTACCTTTATCTGAAGGGAGGAGAGAACTTCCACTTTGACTATGACCCTGTTGGAATAAGACTGAAGTCGGCGAACTCAAAAGGCTTCCATAGCCTTGGCAACTCATGACTAGAGCCTAGGGAGATTACTGACGCCATAAACAAGAGTGTCAAATTGTTAAGTCAACAACAGGAGTCCCACTTCTCATGTGGGATCTGTCCTTAATGTGTTGTCCAATGTGAAGTAATGCTATAACTAGTACTGAAACAGTATTTTACACTTTGTGTTTCTGTGTGGGTGCAAACTGATGAAATCTTCACTTAATATATACTAAATCGATCTTCTGTATATAAAGATAATTGAAAATGAATCTTGATGTGAATGGAATGGGAGAGGGAGCGGGAGATGGGAGGGGTGCGAGTGGGAGGGAAATTATGGTGGGGGGGAAGCCATTGTAATCCATAAACTGTACTTTGGAAATTTATATTTACTAAATTAAAAAAAAAAGGAAAAAAAATAAATAGTTCAGCATAAAAAAAAAAAAAAAAAAAAAAAACAGAGTAAACTCTGTGACCCAAAAAGCACCAGCCTCCAGGCATGTAAAGGCAGCATCTAACCAGGTGGCGGGGAGTTCTCATCCAGACACTTCACTCACGCTCCTGGAAGCTAACTCGCCATTCTGTCAGCTTGGGCAATGACACGGGCTATCACTCTGCCTCCGACCCGACATCACCACTCCCCCATCCTCGCTCTGAGGCCAGGTGCAGTGCTGTGTGCACACTACGCGGCTTCGGTGAGCAGACTCTGATGGCGACAAGGCTCTTCAAGCCACCAGGTCGGGTTCTGTCTCCTCCTGTCTCACAGCACGGACCATCCCTGCACTCCTGCACGACACGGTGTCGCGGGGACTCAGGCAGGCACCCGCTAGGAAGCACTGTGCCAGCTCTCCAGCGCTCCACGACTTCACGCACTGCGAACGTGCCCAAGGCCTGGAGTGCCTGCTGCCCCTGCTGTTCCCGTCTCGTCCCTCCCACCGTCTCTCCTTCTCGGGACTCCGGTCTCCAGTGTGCTAGTTCACACGTTGGGTACTTTAAGTAAAATAGAGAGACTATCATTTCACATTCACCCGTGGCTCTGCCAAGTGGGCAGCGATGTTACTAATCACTGTGTCAGATCAAAAAGGCTGCCCGATGCAACTGAGATGTGACGTCACCTGCTGGGGAGAATGACCTGAATCAGCCCCTCCCACACTCGCCAGCCTGTCTCCAGCCTTGAGTTCTATGATGTACAGAGATGTTCCCAGGCCAGCGCACTGACACCTGCACACCTGCCCCTAAGGCTCACCTTGCTGTCCCCGTCAATGTTCCCAGGTTCTATCAACGTCCCTTCCTGGACCCCTGCTACACTCAGCACACCTCACTGCCAGTATTCATCAAACAACACCTCAGCTTCTCCTTCCTGCAGCTACTGCAATATGCAAGCTACTATTTAACTTCTATTTCTACTAGTTTTACCACAATTATGGATCCTTAGATAATGTGCAACTAGCACTTAGCATGTTGGCTAGCTCCTAGGAAAAGCTAGATTCTTATTTATTTATTGAATGAACGGAAAGAATGACTACATTAAAGAGAACTGGAGAATACTGTGTCAAATACATTACTCAATTCCAGGCAACTATGTGTATGCAAAACACATAAAAATGAGCCATTTTTCCCATAGCTAAAGTATGCAGGTACTATACTTGAAATGACAAAATACATAAGACAAGTGAGATAAAATCCACCTCTTGGAATAAGAGCCTTATACAGCTACTAATTTACAAACAAAACAGGCAAAATCTAAAAACAGCTGAAACAAACCTATCACTGCGATATTTTGCTCTGAGCAGGACAAACACTCAGGCACCTACACAGGAGTTACAAGCGTGCCCTAGCTGCACGTAACATGGCCCCACAGCATGTCCTGTCCGAAGGCAGCTCAGCTACCGTGGGATGGGGCTCCTCACCCTTAGGCGGCTGCACAGGGCTGTGAAAGCTTAGTCCTGCTCTAGGACCCAGCACCATGCAAGCAAACAGAAACCAAGAACACAGAGCTTCTAAGTCAGACTTGCAACATACATGCCTGTTTTAGGAATCAGGTACGAAGGAAGCTGGGGTCATTTAGAGATCAAGACGAAGAAGAGGAGCAGAGAGAAAAGCGTCTATAGGGGAGGAACAATGTGTTTCTAACGTCACTATAAACTGTCATCTTGAAACGGGTTTTTCATTTTCATTTTAGCTGGTGTCAGTGATGGTTACCACACCAGCACTGATCCTCGGACACCTCATCACATAAAACTCAACCTGCACACATTCAGGCGTTTACGTCCGCTGCCTCCACTGTCATGGTCATCCACTCAGTAGAGCGTAGCCACAGCTGGCCTGTCTCCTGCATCTCTCTGGATTTTGCTGGGGCTGGGGTTTCAGGATGATGGTTTTCTGATTACGACTTTCTCTCTCCATTCAAGGGATTAACGTTTCTCACAGTAGGGAGAACGCAGAAGCACCCGGGGACAAGTTTCTTCAACAGTGTAGGAATGAGTAGAAACAGTCGGATCCACCCAAAGGGTGCCTCCAGGTGCCACCGAGACGGGAGGAGAAACCAGAGACACGGAGAGGAGCTAACATCACCCTCGTGGTCTGCAACAGCTTCCCCGAAACAAACCGGCACCTAACACAACTTCAAGCTGTCGTCTAGGATAATCCCAGCAACGGACCGGCTCCCAGAGAGCAGAGCACCCATCTGGAACGCAGCCATCTGTCAACACCCATGCTCCTCCCCTCACGGACCAAAGGGAGGCTGAGCTCCTGCAGTGAGGTGACGACTGCTGGTCATGACAACACCTCGGGCATCTCTAGCTATCGACAATGAAGTAATATATCTTCAATTGTATATATTTGCCAAGGAAATGAAATATTGCATTCTAATTTTTTAAATTTATGATTTGTTTGCATTCCCTGACATGTGGAGACATAATTTATCTCTAAAACTGACAATGTTTTAGAGATTACACTTGCAAAACAGCTTGACAAACAGAGAAGAGCTATAAATAATTAACAGCAAAGACTTCTGTGTTTTAGAATGAAAATGAGTTCACTATTTCCACACTTCTGTTTTCCTAAGCTTTTTCAAAGGATGTGGAATCTTGTAAACAACTTTAGCAGTTTCGGGATTCTTACAGTTCAACAAAGCCCATGCTTACAACCCCATGAGGAACTAGAGAGAAGCTGGCAGACCAGACCTGCGCACTGCACACTACAGAGTTCCTTACAGGTGGACTTCAGCACTCCCCCGAACACTCCCCCGAAGAACAGCACCCAGTTCCATTTTTACACAGTATTCTTCATCTTATCAGCTTCCCACAAAACATTTTTTTTTTTTAAAGTAAATGCACCGGCCGGCGCCACGGCTCACTAGGCTAATCCTCTGCCTTGCAGCGCCGGCACACCGGGTTCTAGTCCTGGTCTGGGGGCCGAATTCTGTCCCAGTTGCCCCTCTTCCAGGCCAGCTCTCTGCTGTGGCCAGGGAGTGCAGTGGAGGATGGCCCAAGTGCTTGGGCCCTGCATCCCATGGGAGACCAGGAGAAGCACCTGGCTCCTGCCATCGGATCAGTGTGGTGTGCCGGCCGCAGCAGCCATTGGAGGGTGAACCAACGGCAAAGGAAGACCTTTCTCTCTCTCTCTCTCTCTCTCTGTCCACTCTGCCTGTCAAAATAAATAAATAAATAAATAAAAACACAAAAATTAAAGTAAATGCACCAAGTTACAATCTTTATTAGTTTCCTGGAGAGAGAAAGCCTCTTTCAGTTACATATAAATGGGAATGCAAAGGATATGAAAATTCCAGGAGCTCTGAGCCTGGAGGGAGTTATGCCAATATCTTCTTCTCAAATGGAGCAGCCTAGGGGAGGACCCCAGGAGAGAAATTTTCCTGTGATACCAGGATCAGCACATGGAAGGGCAGGTATGCTACCATAACCTCTTCACACTCCATACTTAATGCTTTCATCCAAACCAGAACTTGATGGCATCTATTTTTTTTAACTTTTATTTCATCAATATGAATTTCCAAACTACAACTTTTGGATTATAGAGGCTTCCCCCCACCATAACCTCCCTCCTACCCGCAACCATCCCATCTCCCACTCCCTCTCCCATCCCATTCTTCATCAAGATTCATTTGCAATTATCTTTATATACAGAAGATCTACTTAGTATTTGCTAAGAAAAGATTTCAACAGCTTGCACCCACAGACAGACACACAAAGGATCAAGTACTTTTTGAGTAGTAGTTTTACCGTTAATTCATAGTTCAACACATTAAGGACAGAGATCCTACATGGGGAGTAAGCGCACAGTGACTCCTGTTGTTGACTTAACAATTGACACTCTTATTTATGATGTCATCAATCACCCTAGGCTCTTGTCATGAGCTGCCAAGGCTATGGAAACCTTTTGAGTTCCCCAACTCCGACCTTATTTAGACAAGGCCATAGTCAAAGTGAAGTTATTTCCTCCCTTCAGAGAAAGGTACCTCCTTCTTTGATGGCCTGTTCTTTTCACTGGGATCTCACAGAGATCTTTCATGTAAGTTTTTTTTTTTTTTTTTTTTTTTTGCCAGAGTGTCTTGGCTTTCCATGCCTGAGAAACACTCATGGGCTTTTTAGCCAGATCCAAATGCCTTAAGGGCTGATTCTGAGGCCAGAGTGCTGTTTAGGACATCTGCTATTCTCTGAGTCTGCTGTGTATCCCGCTTCCCATGTTGGATCGTTCTCTGTTTTTGATTCTATCAGTTAGTATTAGCAGACACTAGTCTTGTTTGTGTGGTCTCTTTGTCTCTTAGACCTATCAGTGTGATCAATTGTGAACTCAAATTGATCACTTGGACTAGTGAGATGGCATTGGTACATGCCACCTTGATGGGATTGAATTGGAATCCCCTGGCACATTTCTAACTCCACCATTTGGAAAAGTCAGATTGAGCATGTCCCACATTGTACATCTCTTCCCTCTCTTATTCCCACTCTTATATTTAACAGAGATCACTTTTCATTTAAATTTAAACGCCTAAGAATAATTGTGTGTTAAAGAGTTCAACCAATGGTATTAAGTAAAACAACAACAACAAAAAAAAACACTAAAAGGAATAAAATAGTAAGTTGTTCCTCAACAGTCAGGAAAAGGCTGTTCAAGTCGTTGTTTCTCATAGTGTCCATTTCACTTCAACAGGTTTCCTGGGGCCAGCGCTGTGGCGCAGCGGGTTAACACCCTGGCCTGAAGCGCCAGCATCCCATATGGGCGCCAGTTCTAGTCCCAGCTGCTCCTCTTCCAATCCAGCTCTCTGCTATGTCCTGGGATAACAGAAGATGGTCCAAGTCCTTGGGCCCCTGAACCCCTGTGGGAGACCTGGAAGAAGCTCCTGACTCTTGGCTTCAGATTGGCACAGCTCTGGCCATTGCAGCCATCTGGAGAGTGAACCAGTGGATGAAAGACCTCTCTGTCTCTACCTCTCTGTGTTAACTCTCTGTAAAATAAAAATAAATCTTAAAAAAAAAAAGGTTTCCTTTTAGGTGCTCGGTTAGTTGCCACAGATCAGGGAGAACATATGATATTTGTCCCTTTGTGACTGGCTTATTTCACTCAGCATGATGTTTTCCAGATTCCTCCACCTTGTTGCAAATGACCGGGTTTTGTTGTTTTTGACTGCTGTATAGTATTCTATAGAGTACATGTCCCATAATTTCTTTATCCAGTCTACTGTTGATGGGCATTTGGGTTGGTTCCAGGTCTTAGCTATTGGGAATTGAGCTGCAATAAACATTAAGGTGCAGTTTTTGTTTGCCAATTTAAATTCCTTTGGGTAAATTCCAAGGAGTGGGATGGCTGGGTTGTATGGAAGGGTTATATTCAGGTTTCTGAGGAATCTCCAGACTGACTTCCATAGTGGCTTTACCAGTTTGCATTCCCACCAACAGTGGGTTAGTGTCTCTTTTTCCCTACATCCTCACTAAACATTTTTTTAAATATCAAGCACTGAAAATCAGGAACAGGTACAGAATAACGGTTTATTACATTGTAAAGACTGTCCTGAGATTTTAAAGACTTAACAGTTCCCCACCAAAGTATGTCAACAGTAACGAGAGAGATCTGCTTGAACACTTTCCACAGAAAACTTGCTAATCCTGGGGTCATCAACACAGGACGCCAAGCGTGATCTCCAGCTGTCTTCACCTGTGTGGCGACAGCTGCTCTCCGAGGCTGACCAAGGCAACTGGGCATTTTAGCTCATTTCCACCCGAGTCAACCAGCACTCCTCATGGTTCACTAGCTGCAGTATCCCAGGAGCTCTTCCGGAAATGAAGAGTAAAAGCGGACCTGACAGTACTTGCAGAGCAGGCAAAGTGAGAGGAAACACACTCCCCTTCCAAAGCACACGCACTCAGAAATGCACAGTGTGTATCCACCTTGTGAACATCATGGATTCTAAGCTGCACACTACCATCCTGCCAGAGCCCGAGAACATGACAAAAATAAAGGCAAAAAGGTTATGGTTTACTTGCAAACCTTCTGGAAAATTCTTTTTTCCCTTTACAATATTCTTTAAATACATAAAACTCAAAAAGAGCACAAAAAATATGTACAGACATTAGCAATGTTCACTTTCTGGACTTTACTCAGAGAATCAACAAGCTTCTCGCTCTAAGTTCTTTTTAAGGAGAAAAATAACCCTCTGTCCTTTCTACATTCACTGTACGTCTCCTACAGACCTGAAATGCAAGCTTTCTATTTAACAGCTCCGCTTAATCTTTTCAGTTTTTAGTATTGCAAAACCACTTCCATCTAATTAATCTGAATACTAAAGATGACAAACAAATGAGCTACACTGGGATCCCTCTCTAAGGTCAAGTTTCTCCAGCTACTGCTGGTTAAATAATTAGAAAGGTTAGAAGTAAATCCCTGTAACGATGCAAATGTTACTGAAAAGCTCCGAGGTTTCCGTGGTGTGAAGGCTTCATACACAAAGACTGAAATGTTACACGCGGGAAACCAAGCTCTCAAGGCAGCCAAGTCTCTTCTTCCTATCACGGCTGGAAGCGGACTTCATTTTGTTCCCTACAACCACACAGTGCAGACTTGGTGTGAAGCTCACAGACCTCCGTTGCACCGAGCTAGACATCTGCAGAGCACGGCGAGTCCGGAAGTGGGAAACTGCGGAGAGCAGGTGCGTGCACACAGAGCTTCAAGACGACGAAGGACAGCTCACCTCCAAGCTGACGGAGAACTACTGTCAGCTGCTCCCATGCTTTGGGATCCTTTATCAATCAGGGCTACTGGGAGCTTTAAATGCTACAAGGCAAAGAACTGTCATTCTAGTTCCCCGACTTCCTAGTAAGCCACAGAGTGACCAACACCATCAACAGCTTGGCAAATCAACTCCAGGGGTCTCCGTGGCAGGTTTTCACCTGGACAAGGCGGAGGAAGCAGAGTCCATCGATGTCAAGTGATCATCACTGGACTCCTCTAACCGCACCAGCGGTCACTCCTGCACCGGCTTTGGCACACACTGAAGAATGCATGGACGGTATCTGTGGTTAAACTTCACAGTAACATCCCCATCCTCATAATTAACCAGGAGCGGCTTGTGGCACATGACTTCATGCCGATACATTTTATGAGTACAGCTCAGCAGGGGGTTAAGCCTCTGCCTCCAGCACCAGCATCTCATATGGGCACCGGTTCAAATCCTGGCTGCTCCACTTCCGATCCAGCTCTCTGCTACGGCCTGAGAAAGCAGAAGGTGGACCAACTGCTTGGGCCCCTGCACCCACGTGGGAGAGCTGGAAAAAGCTCCTGGCTCTGGTCTGGCCCACCCCTGGCAGTTGCAGCTATTTGGGGAGTGAACCAGCAGATGGAAGCTCACTGTGTCTCTCCCTCTGTAACTCCACCTTTCAAATAAATAGTTTTAAAAAATGGAACTGACAGCTCATGACTCCACACTGTAAGCTAGTTATATCCATGACTACAACTATATTCAGTGCATAAAAAACCTAAAATTTCACATTTCATATGAAAATGATTTTTCAATTATTACATAACAATTATGAGACAAATAATTCTTCCATCTCTAGGACTACTGTGCCATTTGCATACCTGGGAATCTAACATTATGTTAGAGTTAACTCAGTCTCCCTCAATAACTTTATCCTGAAGCTGTAAGACCTGCCAAGTTCAAATTTAGAGCCCCTCAAAAACAGAGCTAACAAGAGATACGTATTTTAAAGCTGTTTCTTGTACAAATAAATCTCTAGGAGAAAGCTCTGGCCGTTGTTATTTTGGGAGTTATCTAGCAGATGGGAAATCTGTCCCTGACACTCTGTCCTTCAAGTAAATAAATGAATAAATCCTTTTGATAAAAAGAAACTTGCTTTCTTCTTTGATTATTCTTATCTGTTAGCAGCAACACTGGCCCCAAGAAAAGAAAGCTCGCACCATCTGTGAAGTGAGCCTGCAGGAGCAAGCACTCGTTTAGGGATCACATTAACCTTCGTGACACTCAGAGTCGTGAATGGGGACAGCCAGCACGGGGGGCCGTGCAAGGAGAGACGCGCGTGGGCAGCACAGAAACAGGCACTGTGCTGTGACTGATCTGCATCTAAGAGATTCGGGGAAGGTGTTCCTTGTATCTAACACCTATACATCACACATCCCGTACGGTGAGCCCAGAGCAGTGCTGATCTGCTTTGTCCTTGCGGTCTTCCACGTGCAAAGTCGTTCAGCAACAGCTCAGCGGCTGCTGTGAGCCAGGCAGCACACAGGTGTAGAAGATACTGCTGAAGCAGGACTCTGGGGCTCACCCTGCAGGATCCACCCACATCCACCGTTTCCCTGGAAGCCGTAGACACTAAAAGGCACAGGGCCAGGCTTCTCGAAGTGTATGGAGTCAACAGTGGGAACGCAAAGCCCTATTTTTAAAATCTGCTGGGCAGTGGCTGCTAAGGCCGAGCACCCGTGTGTCCAGTGAGCCTGCAGATGCACTGAGGGCGAGAGTGAGGTGCCTTCCACATGCCTTGTACAGTAAAAAATGCACACAGATACCCAAACTGTTTGCCACTGAAATAAACCTTCCATTCTGCTTCTCCAGACTTTTTGATTCCTGTCTCCATGTGAGCACTGTCACTGTAGCACCCCAGAATCAGCAATCCTATTACCGGTACCACTGTCAATCAAACAGTGGCAGAGCCATGTGGGGCAGAGGCACAAGGAGCAGTCGCAAGGACACGCAGCAGCAGCACTGGCTCTCACAAGCTCAGCTCCCCATCAAAGCAGGTGACCCCTGTTTTTTGATTCCCCTGACACTGCATCAAAAACTGGCAAAACGGAGGGGAAAGTCCGGCTGGAGAGGGGAGGAGGGAGCCAGTAGGGAAGCTTGCTTCCACCTGCTTCTCCTACCAGGTGCCGGGTGCAAGGGTGACCACATTCTCTGATCACTCACAGCCCCACTCTGTCACACAGGATTCTAGACTGTGCTGGCGCTGGGAGCAAGAGGTTTGCAAAAGCCCTGATCAGGAGGTCTGGTGTAAGCAGGGAGACCCGCACACGCCTGCCTGCCTCGGTGACCAGCTGACAGCTGATGGACAAGCAGGTGTTCACTGTGCTACTCCACAACAGGACTTCCGGGGGAAGGTCTGGAGGCAGCAAAGAGGTGGGCGCTTCCAGGAACTGAAAGAAAGCCAACGGAGCTTGAGCAGTGTGCAAAGGGAGGGTGACTCTGGGATGGGAGACGGGCACAACCCACCCCTGCGATGCAGGGGGAGCCGGGCAGGAACTCTCCCGGCTGTTCCATAGGCAGGGAAGCCATTCAGGAGCGACCGGCAGAGGCTGACAAGCTGCGACTCACAGCTGTGAAGCAATGCGACCCCACAGCGGTCAGAGGAGCAGGCACCAGGGCAGCCTGCGCACAGTGTGCTCCAAGGCCATGACCAGGCGAGGTCAAGGCAGAACGAGCATCTAGAGCCACTGCTCTGGGGGCAGTAGAGCTGCCTCGTCCCGAATCACACAGATGTTTCAGCTCTCATATCGGGGTCTGAGTGTGACACGGATGAAGGCAGCAGACTTGGTCTCCTTGTGGCTCCTGAGTGGTGGCTCTGGTGGGAGGTTCTCAGGTCACTGGGGCACGCCCTGGGAGGGTCATTCACAAAATGAGGGTGTGGATTTCACGTCCAGTTCTGCTGGCTGTTGTCCGTTTTCTTTGTCAGCACTTGATGTTTCCTCTGCACCTGCTGTAACCAGTCTCCATCCTGAACTGCAACCTCCAAACATCAGCTCAAAAAGAAACCTTGCTGGCGCCGCGGCTCACTAGGCTAATCCTCTGCCTGCGGCGCCCGCACCCTGGGTTCCAGTCCCAGTAAGGGCACCGGATTCTGTCCCGGTCGCTCTTCTTCCTGTCCAGCTCTCTGCTGTGGCCCGGGAGTGCAGTAGAGGATGACCCAAGTCCTTGGGCCCTGCACCCGCATGGGAGACCAGGAGAAGCACCTGGCTCCTGGCTTTGGATCAGCGCGGTGCGCCGGTCGCGGCGGCCATTGTAGGGTGAACCAACGGCAAAGGAAGACCTTTTTCTCTCTCACTGTCCACTCTGCCTGTCAAAAAAAAAAAAAAAAAGAAAGAAACCTTTTCCCTCCCAAGTTCTCGGCCAGCTTAGTTAAGGTAATGAACAGTGGACTGATACAACCCAGGATGCTAATTTGACAAGGCCATTCTGCATCTATTAAACCTCACAGGAATTTTAAAATGAGTGAGATTCTGACATGTACAGCCATATGGTAGAAATGCAGAGTAATACGGGCCGGCGCCGCGGCTCACTAGGCTAATCCTCCGCCTAGCGGCACCGGCACACCGGGTTCTAGTCCCGGTCGGGGCGCCGGAGTCTGTCCCGGTTGCCCCTCTTCCAGGCCAGCCCTCTGCTGTGGCCTGGGAGTGCAGTGGAGGATGGCCCAAGTGCTTGGGCCCTGCACCCCATGGGAGACCAGGAAAAGCACCTGGCTCCTGGCTCCTGCCATCGGATCAGCGCGGTGCGCCGGCCGCAGCGCGCCGGCCGCGGCGGCCATTGGAGGGTGAACCAACGGCAAAGGAAGACCTTTCTCTCTCTCTCTCTGTCCACTCTGCCTGTCCAAAAAAAAAAAAAAAAAAAGAAATGCAGGGTAATACATTAAGTGCAAAAGGCAAGTGCAGAAAAATAAACAGTCTGTTCTCTGTCTCATATGCAGAAGTTAATAAAAAAAAGTCCATCTGAACTTAGACTAGCAGCTCCAGAGGGCAGGGGACGCAGGGAGGCTGGTCCAGACACTCGATATAAAGAACTGGAAGACAGGAGCTAACAGGCTCCAAACACAAAGCCATGGTAAGGAACCACAGGCAGTTCCCTGCTGCGGACAGTCGACACCATGTGCAAGTGTCCAAACATTGCACTGTACCCCGTTAAGCCTGTGCAAAAACTACATTTCAATCAGAACTTGCCAAAAAAGAGGAAAAAATGGCTGTGGTGCTAGCTCGTCTCATTTTACTTCACCGTTTTCTCTTGTACCACATTTTTAACTTATCGATCCGTGATGGATGGGAAGAGCTGTGTATGCTGCACCACCACAGACGCGCGGGTGGTGGTGGCGCCGCGCAGAGCCGAGCCGGTGTGGAGCAGCCACGTGAGCGGTGCTGCCTCAGCACCGGCTCTGAGAAAAGCGAAAGCATCAGTGTGGTTTCTACATACAACACAGCAAGCTGCAACGGCCAACACAGGCTCCCCTCCCCGAGGACGTCCAAAACCCTCCCCAGCCTGCAGGCTCCCTTTCAAAAGCCCACAGTGGAAAACTCCGCCCACAGGCTGGGCCCTGTGCGGCGGGCAACGCCCTGGCACTCACACTCACGGGACCTCCGGGGTCCCCTGCTCCCTCACTAGTGCACCTGCCTCCAGGACCCTCACCCTCACATTGCAGGCGGACCCCGGGACATCTATTTTAGGGGAGACTCTTTCAATCATCCTTTTACCAAAGTCACCACCCTGCTCAAAATCAGACTGCTGTGTCTCCTACAAAATCCCAACACCTCAGCCCAGCATGCAGGGCTAACTTCTTCAGAGCTAGACCTCAACTCATCTATGCAACTGCCAATAATATGGGCCAGCGCTGTGGCACAGTAGGGTAAGCCTCCACCTGTGATGCCAGCATCCCACAGGGTGCTGGTTCTAGTGCTGTCTGCTCCTTTTCCAATCCAGCTCTCTGTTCAAGGCCTGGAAAAGCAGAAGAAGATGGCCCAAGTGCTTGGGCCCCTGGCCTTCATGGGGGACCCGGACAAAGCTCCTGGCTTTGGATTGGCCCAGCTCTGGCCATTGCTGCCATTTGGGAAGTGAACCAATGGGCGGAAGACCTCTCTCTGTGCCACTTAAATAAATAAATCTTGAAGAAAAAAAAAAAACTTCAAATAATAGAATCAGGTGATAACTCAGGGCACAGACCCAGAAGTCTTCCTCCACGACCTTGGCAACTGACTTAGTCCCAGTGGGTCTCAGTTTTCTCAGCTGTAAAATGGCAACAGTACCAGTAGCTAGCTCAACCTTGCAGAGTCGCTGTGGGCATGAAATGAATTCATACCGGTCAAGAACCTAGAGTTCTTGACAAATAACAGCAAGACCAAACTATTGCTTCTCACTGTGTGACTGTGTCAGCACTATTGCACAATCAGCCACTCAAGTGCCACCTGCTCACGTGGCTGCTGGCTTCCACCTCTGTGAGCTGCTCACCTCTCCGCCCTTGGTGGAAGGCTCCCTGTTGCACCCTCTCCCTCAAGGCTATAGGCCATGAACAGCAGGCCCATCTGCCCGGAGATCCTTGGTGGCTGTGTCACGTGCGGCTTTCTTCCCGTCTCCCATCCCGACGGCTCTTTGAAGGGAGCACCACCACCACGCGGTCTTTCTGATCTCCCCCAACAAGAGGCTGCTGCCCTCCCGAGGTGTGCCTAGGAGCCCGCTCCAGAACGTCAGCGCGCCTTCACCCTGGGTCCTAAGCATCTCTCGTCTCCCTACCACGTTCGCGTTACCTCGCCATTTCTTCTGCGATGCGCGATTTCACCCGGCAAGTGCACTCTTCCCTGAATACAGCGGGATACTGCCTGTATGCGAGATACATCATTTCCCCAATACCTCCAAAGTTCTCATTTAATGACCGTTTATTTAATTGCATATTTCTGCAGCTGAGTGTGCAGCCGCACCCTAACCTGTGTCAGGAACAAGGATCATTTCCCTTCTGTAAGGTGAGCGGCACAGTCGATTGCCCACCGCATCCTTGAGAGCTGCCGACTGCTTCCTATGCTGCTCAGAGCACGCGAGACCTCATCCTCTACTCCCGGGACTGCACAAGTGGAGGCCACAGCGGACCACCCAAGGACCCTGCTCACTGCCCACCTGGCTGTCCCCGGACCCCAGCAATGCTCCGGCCAGAAGCAGCAGGTACGAAATGCACCTCTGCCACCCCCTCCCCGGGTGATGCTTTCTCAAGCCCACAGGAAGAAGGCTTTTCAGCACAGAACCAAGCGTTCCTATTCGTGTCTCTTTGAGGGAACGCCACGGTCTACCGGCCACGCAACTGCACGTGTGGTCTACAGAAACGCAGGCTTCTCCCAAGCTCCTCGCAGGGTCCGGGCAGCTAGCTCTGTGCACCTTCCCTCACCACGCCGAGTGCTGCCAGCTGGCTGGTGCTAAGGGCGAGCACCCCGCAGCGTCAGAACTACAAAGGGGTTCCCGGGCCACCCCTGTGAAGGGGGGAGGAGGGGAGCCTCCAGCTGTCCTTCCACAAAACCAGCGGAGGCTTGCAAATGTTAACAGCCCTGTGCTCCCAGTGCCTCCGCCAGGAATCACACTTCTTCAGGTCCATATTCAGCCCAGGTCCGTTTTCTGCAAACCTGCTCTGCAGGCAGCAGGGAAACTGGGTCAGCTCTGCCAGCGCTCTCCATGCTGAGTAGCTCAAAGCCTGCACCAGGCTGAAGGCAAACGCGCACATTGTTGGATCCACGCACGTGCACAGATCGGCAACGCTGCAGCACAGATGCGCGTCTGTCTGCGTGGTCTGCCCACAGAACACGGTCTGGAGAAGCCACAGCCTGACTCATGGCCTCTGTGCTTTCGAGGTCTTGACATCTAAGAAGTGGCAAAGGCACGGCAGCTTCTGAATGACTGTGTCAATGGAGATGCAACAAGAAAATGACCTGTCCACCTGGATCCAGACCACGGGCCTGCGATCCAGAGAGGTGCACTCAAGTATCCCACCCTCCCAGGAAACTCAACCAGAGGGCTGGAGTTGGGCAGGCCTGGCGGTGCCGAGAGCAGGACAGTGCTGGAGATACCCGGTCAGTCAAATGCTCCAAGCGCTAGGCAGACACCCATCCAAGCACGGCAGACCACCACCGAAGCCCACCATGGTACAAGCAAATCAGCGCCAAGGGGGATGCATGAAGGCCTGCTGGCAACGGAGTTAAGCGTCATTGTGCTCAGTGGGTTGTGCAGTGATCTGCAGAATCCAGAGTTGGCCAGCTAGAGCAGGCGCCAGGAGAGAGGGCCGGACAGACAGAAAGCAACTAAGAAAACCACAGGGGTCTAAAGACAGAGAGAGGGGGCCATGTGACTGCAGCAGAGGCTAACACATTTTCAAGATAATGTTTGCTTCACTCACAACTGAATTACCGGGGCTGGTGTTGTGGCGTAACGGGCAGACTCACGAACTGTGAGGCCAGCATCATGTATGGGTGCTGGTTTGTAACCCAGCTGCTCCACTTCTGCTCCTGCTGCCTGCTAATGGTCTGGGAAAGTCAGAACACGGCCCCAGTGTCTGGGCCCAGGCCACCTACCTAGGAACCTGGATGAAGCTCCTGGCTCCTCCTGCAACCCAGCACAGCTCTGGCCACTGCAGTCATCTGGGATGAACCAGCAGATGGAAGCTCTGTTTCTGCTTCAAATAACTGTATCTTTTAAAAAATTGGATTGGCCGGCGCTGCGGCTCAACAGGCTAATCCTCCGCCTTGCGGCGCCAGCACACCGGGTTCTAGTCCCGGTGGGGGCACCGAATTCTGTCCCGGTTGCCCCTCTTCCAGTCCAGCTCTCTGCTGTGGCCCGGGAGTGCAGTGGAGGATGGCCCAGGTGTTTGGGCCCTGCACCCCATGGGAGACCAGGAGAAGCACCTGGCTCCTGGCTTCGGACCAGTGTGATGCGCTGGCCACAGCACGCCAGCCGCAGCAGCCATTGGAGGGTGAACCAACGGCAAAGGAAGACCTTTCTCTCTGTCTCTCTCTCTCACTGTCCACTCTGCCTATCAAAAAAAAAAAAAAAAAGGATTGTGGGGGCCGGTGCCGGCATCCCATGTGGGTACCAATTCAAAGCCCGGCTGCCCCACTTTCAATCCAGTTCCCTTCTAATGCACCTGGCAAAGCAGCAGATGACCAAAGCCCCTTCTCCCCCATGGGAGACCTGGAATAGTCTTGGCTCCTGGCTTCAATTCAGCCCAGCTCAGGCCATTGCGCCGTATTTGGAGTGAGCCAGTGGATGGCAGATCTCCTTAGCAGAGGAGCTGATTCAAGAAACTACTGGGCTGGCCCCACAGAAACAATGAAAGCTTGAGACTCATCAGGGCACGGCCTCCAGCTGAAGCCCAGAACTCTCACAGTGCGAACACCGTGAGTCAATTCAAGGACAGTCTTCCCTGAAGACAAATACTGCAGAGAGATTAAAAACAAAATTGAGGAGGAAGAAGCCAGATGGCTGGGATGCTTGAAGGAAAAAAAGAGACAAAAACCAGTAAGACAGCCCCACACTGCCAAAAAAGTTCCCCTTGGAAATGTTACCTATCGTCAACTCGGGACCTCATTTTAAGCTATCTCCATAATGCCAGACAGGTCCTCTGAGGGGGCATGTCATAGCACAGGAAGACGAGAGAAATCACCCAGAGCAGCCACGCAGCACAGAGGTGGGGCCCAGGGCAGCCACACAGCACGCAGGTGGGGCCCAGGGCAGCCACGCGGCACACGCAGGTGGGGCCCAGGGCAGCCACGCGGCACACGCAGGTGGGGCCCAGGGCAGCCACGCGGCACACGCAGGTGGGGCCCAGGGCAGCCACGCGGCACACGCAGGTGGAGCCCAGGGCAGCCCCACAGCACACGCAGGTGGAGCCCAGGGCAGCCCCATAGCACACACAGGTGGAGCCCAGGGCAGCCCCGCAGCACACGCAGGTGGAGCCCCAAATCCCTTCCCTGAGGCTGAGCTCTCATAAACCAAACCCAAGTTCAGCGACAGGGTCTGCTGCACACGCTCAAGCCCAGAGGCTTAAAGACTTTTCCAGCCTTTCTTCTGGAAGCTAAAAACAAAACCCCCAATATTAATACCGCAAACCCAGGGGCCAAGCAGTGAAGACCATCCACACACAGGAGCGTCTGGCCATGCTCGTATTTCAGACCAGAACTGGAGACGCGGTGAGGCACCTTCGCGGAGAACCCGAGGTACACTGAAGGCCAGCACGGGGGTCTTCCCGAGCCTGCGCTGCTGCCGCTCATCCCCAGCCCCACGTCACGATGTCTGAAAATCAGCCGGGAGACTTCTAGAAGGGCAGGAAAGCCAGTCGACAACCCACCCACCATGTTGCAACCTGGTGGCAACGGCCCCTGGCCTGCTTCACCAGTCCAGGGACGGCTTCCTCTGCACAGGGAGAAGGCGGCTGTCCCCCTGGAGCTGCTTCGGAGGGGAGCCGGGCTGGCTGCTCTCCCCTGTAACACGGCCTACACTGCCCGGGGCCAGCTAAGGCAACGACTCAGCCCTTGTTCAAGGACTCGGTTAGATCTGAAGGGCACAACTGCAGGGTTTACCCAAGAGCCACTGAGTGTTGGGTGGGATACGAGCAAATCCCCAAGTTCAGACAACCCGCATCCCTTCATCAAAACACCAGCGTCCACAGAAATGGGACAAGCTGACAACCGGTGACCCACATTTTCCCAGGATAATAGAGGAGAAATTATTTCTCTTGCATAAATTAAATCAGATACACTAGGCTCCCAACAGAGGGCTCCGAGAACTTACCTGGACCAGTTGTGTAAAGAGAACTATTAATACAGTCGGAACGGAGTCGCTGCGGGCTTGGCTGCCTAAGACCACGCAAAGTTTAAGAGGCAGAAAATTATAGCCAGGTCTCCTTCATTTCACAGTCCAGCTCCTCCCACGGTGCCACAGTACTCTTCAAGGCACATTACAGCCTGTAATTGTATGACAGCTATCCGGATGTTCCAACTATCATCAATCGAGTAGCAGTACGTAACAATTACACACCTTTTGTTCTTCCACTTGTGCTAACGTAACTGCTTTTCACGTGGGACAATGGTCTTATTTTATTGAATTCCTCAGCAATATATTCGAACCAACCAACCATCTGTCAAAAACCTAGCTGCCCACCGGCTGTACAGTTGACTTAAAGCACTCAGCAAAGCCGCTCTGTGCACGGACAGCTACACTGCACCAGCAGACGTGCAAGGTGGCCGCGCCTGGGAGGGGCGACCCTCAACATTTCTCAGTGTTCAGCTCTGGCCTGCAGTTAATCGTGCTACTTTACTAGCTGTAAACCAACTACAGGAAGTGCTGGCCAAACAAACGTGGCCCTCCCAGGGCCGCTCAGCTCCGCCGCGCGGACCTCGGGCAGAGGAAGCCCACGGCAGAACATCGGCGACTTGAGAGGAAGTGTAGCTGCAATCGGGCAACCGTTACTAAGTCTCTCAGCAGTCAAGTTCTCTCCTCTCCTGCTAGACTCGGCACCTTACACTAAAGAACCCCAACAGCACCGTTTCTAAAGCAACAAAACGCCTCCCGGGCTGGTTATCACTGCGGATTCTAAGCTACCTCAATAGAGGAAACTATAACCCACACACACAGGAAGAGTGCTTTCTGCTCTGAATGACACACGTTCTAGCCTCTGAGGAGCTTCACCCCTGCATCCTGGGCTCTGGGAGGGGCGAGCAGGTGCGTCCTGCTGTGCTCAGCACCATCCTATTAGACAGCGGGGCGGGGGCGGGGGCTGGGGCAGGGCGGGAGGGGCACGCCAGGAGGAGCCAGGAAGGCAGGCTCAGGTCAGCCGTGACCTTGGCATCCCAGGGCCAGGATCCTCACACGCAGTGTGACCTCTCCCAGAGCTGAGCCTGGGACTCTGATGGGGGCCTCCTGGGGGCGGGCATTCAGTAGACTTCCTGCTCTCTGTGCATTCTGAGTGCTTTCAAGACAGCTCAGCCTCATCTTCCACCTGCTGGGTCCCCACTGTTATGAACACTGCAGCTCCCAAGACCACAACTCATCTACACACGCAAGTATCTTGAGTATTTTAGGCACACAGGGCTGTGGAGGCAGCTACAAACTGGTCAACACAGTGGTTCACAGAAACAGACCCCCAAAACTGACTACCCTTGTACTGTGTGGAAATTATGCACTACCTTGTGGCCATGCTGTTTTTAGACTTGCATGATTCCTGAACCTGATCAGCTTTAATGGGATGCACACTGACCTCTGTTAAACTACGGACCATCTGGCTAATACGTTCATTCTAGTAAAATCTCTTCAACCACGAATAGAACTAAACCTTTAACATATCTACTGTCATACACAAATTTGAATTTGAATCCTCTCGACCTAACACACTTTGAGTATGGAGACTGCAAATATCAACTCAGAGTTTCTGTTGATTTCACTCACCTCTCATTGAGCTCCAGGCATTTAGAATGTCAGAGTGAAGCGCTTAAGCACGCGAGTTGTTCCGGGCCATCAGCTATGTCCTTATGTCCAGCACGGCCCAAGTGAAACTCAAAAACTCAAAGAACTGTTCTATCAGATTTGGTCAATTGACAAATCATCATGAACAGATGTAAACTATTCCTGTTGAAGCTCTGGTTTTCTATCTCTGTGCATTCTAAATCAATCAATCCATGTTTCTGATGGATCACCTATCAGTTCTAAGTTGCCTGAGGTGGATAGGCATCACAGTGACAGCCACTGAAACACTCCTTTTCTGCTACATGACCGGCTTTCACAACGCACACCCACACATAAAACCAGCGCACTGCTTGCTTAAGGTCACGCCAGCACCTATCCATTCAAGACGCCGACGGCGTGCTCTTTAACAGCCAGCGTACCAGACGCACACATCGGCTATCTCAGGAGTTCAACAGGGTTAGTCTTAGCTAAATGACTATCAGTAACAGCATTACAGACACCTAGATGCACTTGACTTAGCAACCATAATTCAGAAATTTAGCTCCTTACATTAACAAACTGACAGAACTGACAAAAAATACGCCATCACAGCACAGAAGATTCAAAACAGCTTTGATAACATTGTCATCTAGCTAGAATGAATTGTCTTCAAGATGCCCAGGATGTGTTGTTGTGTGTGTGTGTGAGAGAGAGACAGAGAGAGAGGGGAGGGGGGCTGTGTGTTCGGTTCCAGGAGACCTTTTAATTCTATCAATCACAGGCATTCAGGTTCCATTTAACTAGAAAAATACCATTGAGAAGAGGAGGCAAAAAGTAATGAGGACGACTCTCTAAATTATGCTGCCCTGTACATCCTAACGCACCAGCCAGAGTAGAAACAGAACAATTCTAACTTTGGAAACTGCAGCATGGCCACGCGTGCCCTGGGCCAAGTGTCCTGACAACAGTGACAGCAGCTCTGTGCCCTGCCGGCTACGCAGCTGCAAAGAGCAGATCTGCGCACCAGCAACCTCGGCCGAGCCAAGCCACGGCTTCCCAGCTGCGGCGGTTCTCTCTTCCCGGAGGGTCCAGTCCACTCCTTTCTGAACGGTAAGCATTCTTACTCTCCACAACAGCGAACTGTCGGTTCTCGTGTCGTCTTATCCTAGCTCAACTGACTCAGAATTCACCTTTATTAAGTGTACACATGACTAGAAATCTAATAGCTTCATGCAAAGTCTAAACAAGCCAAGAGCCTCCCCTCGGGGAGCAGGTAAGACTTACAGAAACAGATTATATACTGCGGTATGAACAGACCGTATCTGCAAAACAGGGGCGCCAAATCCATCTTCCACATTTCTACCGATACCTTCACGAACACAGAAGAAAGGCACACTGACTCACGTCTCGTTATCGTTCTTGGTAACACCGTGTGAAGCCAAGTCAACCAGTAGGTACAATGCCGCAAGGAGGCAGAGACAGGAGACGGAGGGACCCAGACCCCACAGCCACAGGCCAGCGTCGCGAGCACACGGGCGTTCAGCTCTGCAGCACTAAATCCCACAGGACCCAGCTGTCACACACAGCCCTGCCAGCTTCCAGCCCAGGAGGAGAAACCTGCCTCTCTCTCTTTCATGGAGAAATACCCAGCAGCGAGGTCACCATGTTAAAGCAGGCAACGGTAAACACATCACGTAAGTAACTCCAGACTGCACGTGACAGGCTCAGCGCATGTTGAAAAGAAGGCTTTCAGTTGCAGAGGTCGGCTAGCACGCCTTCTGACCTGCTGTACACACTTATTCCTTTAATAAGCACACACGGTGCACGGCAGAAACTTCTTAACACGGGAACACTCACGCACCCATCTGGACACCTGCGGTGTTTTAGTCTTTCACCCCACTCTCTAATAGCACACAGACAGCAGCAGCCACTTGGTCGTTCTGTAAGGATTTTAAAACGGAATACCTCCATGGCTAGCTGCATAGGTGTTCTCGGAAGCACCACACCCAGGCAAAGCAGGTCTGTAAGTTTTCAATATCCCAGGACCCCTTCTGGGATCGTCTGTGTTTTCCTCCTGTCTTACCTCGATGATTCTGTCTCCGATCTCCAGGCCATCCGCGCCGTCGGCAGGGCCGTTTTCTACAATTTTGGAAACGTAAATTTCTTCCGTTGCCGTTTCTTCCCTAGTTTTCTATAAAAAAAAATCATCAGCAGAAACAAAGACGTAAGCCCAACTGAAATTTTACAGCAGACAATGTACTGAACTAACACCGCCAACCGTGCTCAACGCGCAACTCAGAGCTGGGAACTTGGCACGGAATCCTCACTCCCTCCACGCCAACCAGTCATTAATCAAGATGGCAGCTCCAATGAAGGAGTCCAGCAGCTCTGACGAGATTAGCTATTTACTTCACAGTTCTGAGTACATCAAAAGCAGTGCAGAAAGGGCATGCGCAAGGCGAGATCAAGCGGCTCCCACCATTACATATGAAACGTCTCACTTCCACAGAGCACCAGCCAGTGGAAGGAGGGCACAGGGAGTCACCCCCTGACCACCAGGGGACCAGCTCAAGGCCTCCCTGACACACGGCCAACCCACAAGCAGGAGGACGGCTCAGCCAGTCGTGAGAAACCATCTGTCCTGTCTAGCTCCCCTTTGACGGTGGCCTATGTAAAATTATTTTGACAAGTTCTTAGGGATGTCCAGTGGCATCGGAATGCCCCAAGTCTAACCAGCGAGAGAGAAAAATGATTGGTGAAGAAGACTGTTCTTCTTGTCAGTTATTCCAGAACTACAGCCCAGCAGCCCTCAGCTGCCAGGTTTCTGCTATACTGAACACAAGGAGGAAACACCCCATCGCCCGCCGACCCAAAGAGCACGTGGCCAGCGACTCCATGGCGTTTTCCTCGGACAACACCCGCAATGCAGGATGAACAAAATGTCATGGAAGTTTGCTGGCAAAATTAAACAACACAATTAAAAAAACATTTTCCCACCTTTTTCTAGTTATGTTGAAAATTAAATTGCAGGATGTGAAGGACGTGCAGGACTCTAAGTACAACCGGGGCTGAGTTTGTAATATGCATAGTGTGAACACGGGCATTAATAAAGAGAAAATCATGCATTCAGCTGAATAAAGGATTCAAGGCCAAAGATTTCCTATTAAACATCTTTCTGTAATGTGAAATTTCCTATGTAATTTGAAAATAATTATAACTTATTGCAACTGCTTGTTCATTCAAGGTGTTTTATAAGCTGCCCAATCTGCGTTCCTGTCCAATTTGACTTAATAGCAGGTGTCGGTAGCCAAGCGAACCTCCTGGTGTTACCAAACAGAACTCGCCTGCAGCCAGGACTGTACCACAGGTTGACTTACTTTGCCTGTAGTGCTATAAAATGTAGATAAAATGCAAATGCACGCTCCTTTTCTTTTTAGAAACCAGCAATGAGAACCAAGTTGGTTTCCAAAAAGGAAAATCTGGGTACCTAATGGAATACTTGCGTTAAGGAATCTCATGTTTACTGCATCATCTTTGAACACTGAACTACCTGACTGGCCCCTCATCCACCCACACAAGCCAGCTTCGCCACTCTCCTGCAAGCCCACAGCAAGGCATTCACACACGGGTTACCTGCTTGGCCCGGCCTCCTGCAATATTGAAGCCTAGGGTGTCATTTTTTCTCCCCAACACCACAGTGACAGGCTTGCATTCTCCATCCTAGAACAAAAGGAGCCAATTAGGTAAAATCAGGAAACCTTAGCAGACAACCAGTGCTATGGGAAGTCTTCCCCCACTGCAAATGCACTAACATTTCCAAAGGGGAAAGCCGTAACCAAAGGCTGTCTGAATTGGGCGCATTACTAACTTCCTCCTGAACAGACTTGGAAAGCAGGTATCTGAAGGGAGCAACCGTGACAGTAAGCAGAGCAAACCCATTGCAAATCTGACCCAAGGGCTTCGCATCTGCCCGCCCATCACGACCACCCTCTAACACAGCAGCTGCTTCCGACTTTGCTGAAACCCAACGCAGATCTCCGGTTTCATCCCGGAATCTCCATCTCCCCGCCCATTACCCTAAGGTCCTGGACACACTTCGAGCAAAATTTCCACCGTGCCAAGCCGGAGGGGACTCCGGGCACCACGAGCTATTCACAAACTGTTGCTGTGATGCAACGTGGTAGATGGTCGTTCCACTTCTTTCACCTAATTCCGGCCGAACAACGATTTAAATACCAAGGAGGACGCCTCCCAGGCAACGCACGCATTTCTTTCCCGGGGCCCAAATCACAGTTAAACCCACAGAGCTGCACCCACCCCTGCCGTTCAGTACTAACAATGTTACGGCACTACAGAGCCCGCAAGGTGCACTTCACCCAGGGCGGCGTGCGAGTGGAAACCCCAGCAGCTCCGCCCAAGCCGCTGCACGGCCCGCGCCCCAGGCCAGGGTCCCCGAGCGCCTCCGGGCAGCGCGCACAGCGGCCTCTGCCGGCGGCGCGAGGCTCTTCCCGGAGGTCCCCACGCCTAGCGCTGCCCTGCGTCTCTCCCGGGTCTGCCCCTCGCATCGATCACCGCACACAGGGGAGCGCGGGCCCCTAGCCGGAGTTCCAGGGCAGCAGCGCCCCGGCTCGCCCAGCCGCCCGCCCCGGAGGCGGCGCGAACGGCCAGCCCCAAATGGGCATTTCTGGGGACGGCCCCTCCCCGGGAGCGCCGGGGATGCAAACAGCTCCTTGAATGGAGCGCGAGTCGGGCTGAGCCGCGGCTCCCCGCGCAGCGGCCAGCGGCGCCAGGCCCTGGGCCAGCGACCGGACGGCCCTATAAACACCGCCCCGGGCCGCAGGGAGACGAGGGTGCGGTGGGGGCGGCTAAAGCGCTCTCGCACACACGCCCCCGCCCAAGCTCGCAGCGAGGCCCCGCAGCACACGGGGTCTGCGGGCCTAAGAAACCTCGCCTCCCAACCACTTAGCCCTTGGGGTCCCCGAGCGGGGCGCCCTTCCCAGGTGCAGGGACGCGGTGGGAAAACGGGCTCCCCTGCTCACTCCTGCGTCTCGGGGAAGTTGGAGCGGACCCGCGGCAGGGCGCACGCCCAGCGGGAGGCAGGAAGGGGGACCACCCCACGGACCGCAGCGAGAGCGCGTTAGCGGGGCGCGGACCCGCAACGCGAGCAGCTCGCGGACGCTCAGACCCAAACTTCGCTTCTGCCCTCGTAGCCCGAGCCCCCCGTGCTTACCCGGCCGCGGCCGCCGCCCAGGTCTCCGGGGAAGGTGCGGGCGCCAGCCATGAGCTGCGGAGATTCGTCCCGGGCCTTGCGTGTCCCGGGTTGCGCCGTCTCACGCCGGCCCCCAGCCGGGTCCTGCAACCCGGACCCTCGCCCGTCGCCGCCGCGCAGGCCCGAGACGCAACCCCGGGGGTCGCCAAGGCGGCGGTGGCGGGAAGGGACGAAGGCCCTGCGCTCGACGGGAGCCGCCAGCTCGCACGGCCGGGTCGTGCGCAGCTCCTGGGGAAGGCTGCGCGGTGGCGGCGGCGGCGGCGGCGGCGGCGGCGGCAGCACTCGGCGCACCCGGTCCGGAGCCCGTGGCGGGCACCGCAGCGCGCAGGGGCGCGGGCGCCGGGGGCAGCGGGTGCCGCACGCGGGGAGGCGCGGCGCGCCCGAGGACTCCCGCAGCCACCGGCCGCACGGCTTGCAGGCGAGGGCCTGCTGCTCGGCTTCGACGAAGCGCTCCAGGGCAAAGCCCATGCCAGGGGCCGGGGCGCCGGGAGCGGAGCGGAGCGCTGCGCGCAGTCCCCGCGCCCTGCCCGGGCCGCCGACTCGCGGCTGCCGGGCTCGCGGAGTGCGCGGGGGCGGCGGCGGCGGCTGTGAGCTCAGAGTTTGTTTGGCTCCAAGTTTTCAGGCTCCCGCTAGGTCCCTAGCCTCCGCCGTATTGACGCTAATAGAAGCCACCTCGGGAGCCCCCGCCTCCTGCGCAGCTTCTCGCTTTGGTCGGCGGAGGACCGGGGCCATCGGACGGCTGCAGCCTCCTCGGGATGCGCACGGAACTCCGGGCAGGCAGGGGCCTCGGCTTTGGCGCGGCGCGGGCATGGAGCAGCGACTTTTAAATTCTCTTCACCTGCGGGCATCAGCGCGCTCTCCAGCAAGTGCGCTTGGAACACCTGTGCTGCGGCTCGTTCCAATCGGCGCGCGGGGCAGCCTCACCGTCAGGAACCCAGCACTGGGAACTCCTCGCCTAGGACCTCCCGGGAGCCAGGCCGCCGAAAGCGTGATCCAGACACCCGATGCTGGCACCAGGATGGGAGCCGGCAGGTGCCCGCCCAGGACACCTGCCGCTGGGGGTGGGGGTGGGGGCGTCGTCGCGCCCCGCGAGGTCTCCTGCCCAGCCAGGAAGCTGGGAGCCACCCCGGGGAGTCCGCGTCGGGGGCCGGAAGAGGCATGAGTTCCTGTGCGCACCTGGAAAAGAAAACTGAAGGAAGGGGGCGAGAGGGAAGGCAGTGGAGGCGCTCAGACATCAAGTCCTCTGGCCGGCCGGTTGGCCCCGAGTAGACGTGTGGACGCCAGCTGTCCCTGTCCCGCTGTGTGGCGTCCCCAGCCCTGCCGCCGCCTCCTTGCTCGCCTTCGGAGCCTGGGGATGCAGAGGCGACACCAGCACCGTCCCTGACCGTCGCGATCCCCTTGCCAAGAACGCGTTTCGCGAGTCAGTGGCGGAGGGTTCCTCCCAGCCAGGGGAGCTGCCCTGGGGGAGCTGCGGCTGCCGTCTGCAGGAGCGCACAGGAAGGCGCCGGCGTTGTCCTCCAAACCCATACAGCCAGCTGAGGCGTTAGCGAGGGCTCGTGATGGGGCCATCAACAGGCCTGATCGGGCCATCTCCCGGAGGGCGGAGCGGGAGCCCGGAGCCCTCTGCGTTCAGTGCCAAGACCCGGTGTCTCAGGAAGATGGCCCAGCCCACCTTCCATGCCTGCAGGTAGAGCCACCTCCATGACACCGCATTCCAGAGCCCTGCCACCTTTCCTTTGGCCTATCTTTCTACGAATTAACACAAGAAGCCCCTGGATAAATAAATCATGGAGCGTTAACAGCATGAACTAGGAAGGTACTTAAAAACATTTGTGGGAAAATGGAATTAACTGGTACATTTATTTCCATGCAAACTTTTTTTTTAATCCATGCATGCCAAACGAGCATTTCCCAAAAACGTTTGCAAGTATGCTTGCATTTCTGTGGGTTACACGGACTAGGAACGTGGGAATGCACAGTGTGGTAGATTTTATTCCAACAGATCAGGGCAGCAGGGACCTGGTCCCTCTTTTTTTAGCTGTGTAAAATGCTAAGACAGTTAAGACTTGACATTTATATTCTTCATGGGAAACCCGTCAACACCGAGAATACTTTTTAAAAAGGAAGTGTTGAAATCTAAAAATGTTCTTATCAAAGTATCAGGAAAATGAAACTTGCAGTTACTTGGAAAAAATAAAACCAGGAAAAGCAGTGCTCTTGGTCCACCCGTGCACAGTTCCTACTGCAAAAGTAAGGACTGTGCAGACGATGCTGTGAGCGGTTCCAGGATGTGCAACACTTTGATTATTAAAGAGAAGGCAGATGTGAAAACCCTTGTCCACAGAGAATAACAGTTTAAAAATGAGAACATGTGAAGGGAAGCCAAGAAATGAAGTAGGCCAAAAGAGAGCTTAGGAAAATCTTTTATATAAGGAAATGCAAGCTTGAGCACTTCCCAAGGAGTTAAGCATGCGGGGGAAAAACATTCCGGGTTGTACACTAAGGGAACAGAGGCACACAAGGGAACCTCCTGGATCCTTCCCACCTGAAAACACTGTTGCCCAATAAATCAGAGACACCAGCTGGTCAGTCCCTTTCACTTCCCAAACTGAAAGCTTTTTCTATTTATAAGGAAAATTGTAATATCACTGAAAGGCTTGGGTGAGCTAGCAACATGGAGCCTAATTAAATAGAAGAAGTTGGCTTAGGTGAGCAAAGACAGCACTGGCAATGAATTGAAACTATGCACAAATATTTCAACAAAACAGGCCCGGTGGGGCCGGCTCACTTGGTTAATCCTCAGCCTGCAACGCCGGCATTCCACATGGGCGCCAGTTCTAGTCCCAGTTGCTCCTCTTCCAGGCCAGCTCTCTGCTGTGGCCCGGGAGGGCAGTGGAGGATGGCCCAGGTGCTTGGGCCCCTGCACCCACTTGGGAGACCCGGAAGAAACTCCTGGCTCCTGGCTTTGGATTGGCGTAGCTCCGGCCGTTGCGGCCATTTGGGGAGTGAACCAACGAAAGGAAGACCTTTCTCTCTGTCTCTCCCTCTCCCTTTCAATGTCTGGAACTCTACCTCTCAAATAAATAAATAAAATCTTAAAAAAAAAAAAAAAAAAAACAGGCTGGGTAACATTTGTGTGCCTTTTGGCAGATGAGACAAGTCAAAGCCCGGCATCTTTAACTGTGTTCTCACCGATCACGATTCCCTATCTGAGAGACTCCCTGGATAGGAAAAACAGCAGGCCCACCAGCAGTGCTGGGGGAGAAGCAGAAGGGTGGCCGCTGTCTTCCCGCTTGGTGGTCAAGGCCAGTGTCCCTCTCCTCGTCCAAGCTGGACCTGAGTGTGTGCTTTGCCAAGGGAGAGACGAAGGCAGACAACAAATTCACTTGGTTCATCTCCAGGCCAAGAATCCTGGCTTGATTCAAAACACCTTCAAGTCCTCTATATTTTTTGGCTGAGTATTTTCAGCTTAGTAACTGGTTTTGGCTTCAGTCCGTTGTCAAGGGTCATATAGTCAAGAAAAGGGATTTTTAAAATTAGCTTTCTGCATTATCTGGGCCAGTTCCTAGAGCAGACATGAAGCGGGGGTGTGCCTGGAGGTGTTTCCAATGAGCAGAGGCGGGGTTGACGCCCTGCTTCCAAGGATGGACAGGAAATGGAGTCGCCGGCTGCCGAGGCCAGTGGGAAAAGACTTAGTACTGAAATGCTGCATTCTCACAGTCTGACACGCTGCGTAGAGAAGTGAAACAGGACTGAGAGAATTTTTTCCACCTTACCTGAGAGTGCTTTTTTAAAGTCGTCTCCTCTGGGATTTCCTTTCCAAGTTGTATCATGCATTTGTTGAAGAGCCATGACGTCAGAGAGCTTGGGGGAAATTTCCCAAAGAACACTTGAAAAAATAAATCGTTTACTTCCTTTTTGTTCCCATAGCCTGATTTAATACTTTCTTTCTTAATAGTAATTTTTAAATCCAAGAACTTCTCATAAAGGACAATTTCTTATTTATGTGTTGTTCTTTGATTCTGCAGTCATTTATCATGCAATAAACTTATTCTATCATCATATGCATTCTCCAGAGTGCCCTATGTTTAATCAGTAACTATACAAAATTAATCCACCAGCTGAGGCAAAAATAGCTACGTCAGGTCAAAAGGGTTCCTGTGGGCCGGCGCCTCGGCTCACTAGGCTAATCCTCCGCCTAGCGGCGCCGGCACACCGGGTTCTAGTCCCGGTCGGGGCGCCGGATTCTGTCCCGGTTGCCCCTCTTCCAGGCCAGCCCTCTGCTGTGGCCAGGGAGTGCAGTGGAGGATGGCCCAGGTGCTTGGGCCCTGCACCCCATGGGAGACCAGGAAAAGCACCTGGCTCCTGGCTCCTGCCATCGGATCAGCGCGGTGCGCCGGCCGCGGCGGCCATTGGAGGGTGAACCAACGGCAAAGGAAGACCTTTCTCTCTGTCTCTCTCTCTCTCTCACTGTCCACTCTGCCTGTCAAAAAAAAAAAAAAAAAAAAAGGGGTTCCTGTGGAAAACATTCACCTGCATTACTGAAGTTAATGTTCGCCTCATTCCTATCTTGATAATTTTGCGCCATAATCTAGGATCAGAATTGCTCCTTGCAGCGTAAATGCATGTGTTCATAATCAAGGATGAGGACAAGGTCACCTTGATACTGCTCAAAAACGCCAAACTGGGCAAGAACAATGAAACAGGCTTTGAAGTTGAGAGACTGAAAGCTGACTGAAAATGAGGCAGTTATTTTTACAAATTAGGTGGATGATTGTATCAGAGATGAGTTCTGGATCCATGATTTACTCTCACAAAAGTCCGGAGTCAGTGAAACCCAGAGAACGCAGGGCCATATCAATCCCTATAATTCCTGTCTGTTGACACGTAACCCATTAGCAGTTGCTCTCATCTCGCTTTTCTGCTATCTGTGGCAAAATGAAGAGTTGGAAGGGACACCGTGACAGCACAGAATGTCGTTTTTAGGAAGAATAAAGTGATATGAACAGACCTATTATGTACACCAAGTAGAACAAGTGACTACGGTAATCTGCCGTTTCTATGGGAATGAATTACCAGGCAAAGCACAGTGAGGGATTTGAAGTACACCAAGTTAAAGGAGGCATTAAATTAAACACTGTGGCAACCTTCAATTAGGTAACAGATGATGTTCTTAAGTCACGGACACAGTATTACGGGAGTTCACAGAGGACAATGTGTGCACCTCGATTTTGTGCTGTGTCTTTGTGGGTCAGAGTCACTAACAGGATGAGGGAACCAAGAACAATCGGCCTTACCATGGGTCAGAGTGACACAGCTTCAGTAGAAACCAGCTGTGCAGGGGTGTGTCTGCCTCCTGTCTTGGTCTCCAGGCCTCTCTGGTCATGCTGGGCGGTGCAGGTGAGCGCAGCTGCCATGGCACGAGGGAGTGACCTGCTCCTCCGGCCTTGTGCTGTGCTGCTGAGCTGGGAGGTGCGGGGATGGAGCTGGGAGGGCTGAAGCCAGGAGCCTGGAACCCAGTCTGCGTCTCCTACTTGGGTGGTACCGATTCCGAATCTTTTTTTTTTTTTTTTTTTTTTTTTTGACAGGCAGAGTGGACAGTGAGAGAGAGAGACAGAGAGAAAGGTCTTCCTTTGCCGTTGGTTCACCCTCCAATGGCCGCCACGGCCGGTGCACCGCGCTGATCCGATGGCAGGAGCCAGGTACTTATCCTGGTCTCCCATGGGGTGCAGGGCCCAAGGACCTGGGCCATCCTCCACTGCACTCCCTGGCCACAGCAGAGAGCTGGCCTGGAAGAGGGGCAACCGGGACAGAATCCAGTGCCCCGACTGGGACTAGAACCCCGTGTGCCGGCGCCACAAGGCGGAGGATTAGCCTAGTGAGCCGCGGCGCTGGCACCGACTCCAAATCTTAGGCTGTCACCTGCCACCTTCCGGGCTCTGCATTAGCAGGAAACGGAAACTGGATTTGGTGGCTGCTTTAATTATTTTCCATAAGGGGAAGAAAACCACTAGTTTGTCTCCAAGTTTGCTAATATTCCTTCTTTCTTGTACATGTGAAATGCCTTCATTATGTTTTCTCTGATCATACCAGATGCTTATTGGTAAGAAGTTTACCACTGAGAGAATCCAATCATGAACACTTCTGGTATAATTTTCCGTGGAAAATCTATCCACTTTGTTATCTGTGTTTCTTCATCTCAAACTCAACATTTTTCTAGAACATAAACCAAACCATGCATATTTAAATTGGTTCCAAGTTCCAGTCCAGCTCTCTGCTGTGGCCGGGAGGGCAGTGGAGGATGGCCCAAGTGCTTGGGCCCTGCACCCACATGGGAGATGGGGAAGAAGCACGTGGCTCCTGGCTTTGGGCTGGGGTAGCGCTGGCAGTGGAGGCCATTTGGGGAGTGAACCAATAGAAGGAAGACCTTTCTCTCTGTCTCTCTCTCTGTCTATAACTCTACCTTTCAAAATAAAAAAATAAAAATAAATTAGTTCCAAGTTTCTATTATATAGATACTTTATAAATTACTGATAAAATTATTTTGCTTTTAGCTTTTGCACATTATAAGCAGTGTTGCATTGAAAATTATTTGCTATGTGAACTGTAGAGCTGGAATAAATGTCAATAAGTGGGACATAGATTAATGCTGTTCACACTACCTTTGTAGAGATAATTTTGTAACTGTCGCTCCCCGTCTTCGTGGAGGAACGACACAGGACCCTGTGCTGTTCTTTTGTCTGCTCGGCCCTCCCCGGGTTTGCTGCTGGTCCTTCCCGGGTTGGCTACCGTCCCTTCCACCTCCGTGGAAGGGCAGTTCCCCCTGCCGCTTTCCCCACTTCCACGGGGGAGCGGCACACCGCCGGCCGGCTCTCTCGGGGGCTGCTCAGGTGTTATTCGGATAGATGTTCCCGGTGCATGTTGTCTCTCTTCTCCTTTATAGTCCTCTTCCACCAATCCCAACTCTGCTACCCACACGCTGAGTACGCTGCTCTCCTCCAATCAGGAGCAGGTCCTACAGTTTATTGGTTGAACTGGAGGCAGCTGTGTAGAAGCTGGTTCCTCCTCTCCCAGCGCCATATTGTGGGAGAGCAAATGCATAGAATAAGTCTTAATTCCAGTAACTTAGTCTAGTCCGAGTTGCTCCCAGTTGCTCCCCACAGTAACGTATCATTAGTCTGAGAGTCAGTATAATCTTCGAAGCCACATTGCTCATGTTTAAATCTCACCTTTACAGCTAATTACCTGTGTGATCCTAGTTGGTTTTGCTATCCTTTTCTTAACATAATCTCACATCATAGGAAAATAAAAATGATGTTCAAACCTAATTCATTGGGCTGATGTGAGATTCCATTAGTTAATAAATGCAACACACAACCCTGAAGCATGGTTTTCTATAAATATTTGTCCTTATTACTGTTTCCAGAAATATTTTATCAAATTCACATAGCAGTATACAGATATACATGTCTAAACATGAATGTCCTCATCCCAAATGAAGAAAAAATAACACCATAGTTATTTTAATCTGTACTTCCTTATCCGTGGAATAAAATATTTTAAATGTCTGTTGGCCTTAGTTATTTCTATGTGGAACATAGTCTTCATGTCACTTACCTATCTTTCTATTATAAGAACATATTTTTGTGGTTGATATGAATTATAGATATTCAGGAGAGTAATCTTTGATCAGCAGTTTAGGTTTATCATTGAAAGTTGAAGAAAGACGAATATGTGTTGTTCTTTGGAAAGATATATTGAAAGTCGGGGCATCAGCCATCGCCACCTATCTGGAGAAAATCAGAATTCAGAGTTTTTGTCTTGTAGACTCTCTATAACACCCATTAATAGATACACATCCACTGGCCAGGGAGAGGAGCGTGCCAGCCACAGAGCTCCGTACCCAGGCTAGAACCAGTCCTCAGAACAGTCTATGGAAACCTTGTTCATCAACTGTGTGGTAGCATTGATCTTTATTTCATATTTGCTGCATACTTTTACAGAGAACCAGTTTTTTTTCTGCATCTTTACACACAATGTAATATTTGATAAATGTCTAATGTCAAACAACTATGGGAATGTGTGTGCCGTGTTGGCGCATAGTCTGGGTTATGGCTGAAGCACGGGTGTGCAGTCATCTCACTGCTGCACACTGCATTCATGCCTCCCTCCACTCTCACACACCGTGTCCACCTGCCAGCTCCACGCCCCCGCTCCAGCCAGAACCCCATCCGCACCGGAGGCGCAAGCCTGCAGGATCAGCCATCTCCCCAGCTCTTGGCATCTTTCTCTTTGCGGAAATACCTCGGTCCTACTTGCTTATCTCTTCACCCTGATTTCCAGCTTCCGTCACACCACACACACACACACACACACACACCTGCCGACTATTCTTCTATTTCCAAGAGTCTTTTATTATCGACTTTCCTAGGAAAGCTTTCTTGTCTCGACAATTCTAACACTAAGCGTGTTTTCCTCTGGCACCGGAGGTCACCCGCAGCTGAAGTCTTCATTCCGATCAGTGAAATTAGGAGCTAGGAAAGGGAACAGCACTGCTGATGGCTGCAGACAATCCGGACTCAGCAAACCACCGCTCCAAGCGTCCCGCTGGAGCTGGCCTGCGCAGGAGCCTGTGGCCTGGCGGCCAAGCGGACTTCAGCTCAGCCCGTCCTGTGGCTCCTGAAGGCCATCGGCCACTCCAGATCCTTTACCCCGATAGCCCCGCTGGCCAGGAACCTGTTTGCCCAGGGGGCTGAGGGTCCGGCACTTCCTCATCCACACTGAGCAGCCAGGAAAGGCATTTCTGTCCCGAAAAGCAAGCAGAGTTGGTCCACAAAGCCCCAGCAGACACAGCCAATCATAGCCAGGGGCGCTCCCTGTGCCCATGGGCTCTGCGGATCCAGGAGCCTCATCTGGGGCTGGGGAGAAGCTGTCTTCCCCTGGGTGAGCAGGGCCTGGCAGAGAGGAGTGAGTTCTCCCACAAACGACGGCTCTCCCCAGAAAGGGAAGAAAGAACACACTGACTCGGGCGTGCTCCGGAAACTTCCGCAGGCTTTACGTGTGCTGCTCACTCCTCTGTCAGAGCGAGCCGAGGACACAGCTGCACTCGCCGTCACTTGTTTCACAGGGAAAGAAGTGCGCACGGAGAGCTCCGCTGGGTTGAGGTCTCAGAGTTCCCGAGCGACAGCCCTGGGGTTGCCCCTGGGTCTCTGTTCGTCAGGCTTCAGTCCAACCACACAGCCACGCTGCCTGCATGAAGCCCACTCCACCGTCTGCCCTGTTTCCTTGAAATCCTTGGGTTAAAAATTGCACTTGAGAGCGAGAGAGGCAGAGAGCACCTGTGTGTGGGTTCACTTGCCAAAAGCCAGCAACAGCCAGGACTTGACCAGAAACTGAATCCAGGTCTCCTATACGGGGGAGGGGATGCAACCACGGATCCCTCACCTACTGTCTGCCACAGGAAGCCAGAATCACCAGCCTGAGCCTGGACTGGGACCCAGAACCCGCCAGGGCAAGAAGTGGGCATCTCAAGCTGTGTCTTAACTGGAAGGCCAACTGCCCACCCCAACATCCTGTTTGGAGGTCGGTGCTGAAAGATCAGGCTGTGTGCATGCTGAGCCTTGAGAATCCAATGTGAGCTCCTTTACCTAAGCCTAGGCAGGCTTTTTTCTCTTTTAAATTTATTTAATTAGAGAGAGAGAGAGAGAGAGAGAACGAGCACTTCCATCTGTTGGTTCACTCCCTAAATGGCCACTATGCCAAGGCCTGGGCAGAAGCCAGGAGCCAGGAGCTTCTTCTGGGTCCCTCACACAGTGCAGGGGCCCAAGCACTTGGGCTTTCCCCAGGCCATTAGCATGGAGCTGTATTTGCAAGTGAGGTAGACAGGACTCCAACAGGTGCCCTTTGGGGATGCTGGCATTGTAGGTGCAGCTTTACCCGCTACCCCACAGCTCTGGCCCCAGGGCTGTGCAATCTTATGGGAAACAACTTAACCTTTCCACACAGTAATGTCTTTACCTATAATAAATTAATCATTGCTACAGAGATTGTGTATGAACAGTAATAAAATACTGCTTGTTTCTGATACACATTTAATGCATTTTATATTAATATAATACATAAACATATTTATATTAAATAAAGGTTTATTTATTTATTTGATAAACAAAGCTACAGAGAGAAATAGAGAGAGAGGGAGAGAGAGAGAGATCTTCCATCCCCTGGTTCAACCCCCCATACGACCACAGTTTCATCCAGGTCTCCCACGAGGATGCAGGGGCCCAAGCACTTACGCCATCTCCTGCTGCTGTTCCCAGGCACAATAGCAGGGGGCTAGATAGGAAGAGGAGCAACCAGGACATGAACCGGCACCCATAGTGATGCCAGCGTAGCAGGCTGAGGTTTTACCAAGGTGTACACTATGCCACAGCACCAGCCCCATGTTCAACATCTAATAAACAACAGCTCTTGTCATCCCTGGGACAAAGCTAATTTATATTATGGCATCTGAAATCATAAAATGCATCAATCATCACAAAGTGTTAGGTTATTCTATCGATCGTGTTTTACAATATATAATTCATTGTTCAAATTATTCAAAAATGGAATGCGATTCTATTAAAATATTTTCCTATGCATCGATAGACGTGGATAATCTGAAACACTGCAGGACTGTCCCACACAAATGCTGCTTTTCAGTTCAGTGACGTGTCGGGGAGCCGGCTGCCAAAGCACCTTCAACACAAGACCGCTTTTGGGATTTCCACCCAGCTATGACATCACTCTGCCTGCCCCGAAGGCTGGCCCGGAACCAGATTTTCAACCTGCTGTGAATGCCGCCAGAACGCGAAGGAGCAGAAGCCAGCACATCTGGAGGACGCACTGGCACCGCCAAGTGAGGTCAGGCATCTGTGCCATTGCCGTTCCCCTGCCAGGCATCCTGGGCTTCCTCACAGCCACGCCTGGGCACCAGGGGCCGTGGGGAGCCCCCTGGAGTGGAGTGGCCTGTGGGCTGTGCAGGGGCCAACAGCCATGGTCTGCACCCGCCCCGGGGGGCACAGAGCTGAGACTGAAGCTACAGCATTCAGTTAAAAACAAGGAGCAGATCTGTAGGTCTGTATAGCCTCAACAGCTCCCGACACAAAACCGCAATGCGTGACTTCCAAGGATGCACAGCAGGCCTCCTGGCGTGTGTGACGAGGGACCCGGGGAACGGCGACAGAGACGGGGAAGAAAAGCCAAGTCAGATCCTTACCACAAAGCCCTGCAGCTGCTCCCTAGGCTGACGCTGGTGACGTATCCCGGCGCTGGGTTGGCCACAGCCGTCAAGGTGGCAGCAGGGATGCTCACGTCCCATGAAGGGCCTGGCGCATACGCTGGCTCCTCTGCTTTTTTTTTTTTTTTTTTTTTACAGGCAGAGTGGACAGTGAGAGAGAGACAGAGAGAAAGGTCTTCCTTTGCCATTGGTTCACCCTCCAATGGCCGCCACGGCTGGTGTGCTGTGGCTGGCACACCACGCTGATTCGATGGTAGGAGCCAGGTACTTCTCCTGGTCTCCCATGGGGTGCAGGGCCCAAGCACTTGGGCCATCCTCCACTGCACTCCCTGGCCACAGCAGAGAGCTGGCCTGGAAGAGGGGCAACCGGGACAGCATCCAGCACCCCGACCGGGACTAGAACCCGGTGTGCCGGTGCCGCAAGGCGGAGGATTAGCCTAGTGAGCCGTAGCGCTGGCCGGCTCCTCTGCTTCTGATCCAACCTCCTGCTCGTGCGCACCTTGGGAGGCAGCCGTGATGACTCAAGTCCTTGAGCCTCTGCCACCCACACGGGAGACCCAGATGGAGTCTGGAGTCCAACTGGCCCAGCCCCAGGCATTGTGGGCATTTGGGAAGTGAAGCAGCAGATGAAAGATGTTTTTACTCTTTCGTTCTCTTCACTTTTCCCTGCCTCTGTGTTTCAAATCACATTAAAACAAATAAGTAAATAATTTAAAAGTTATGTACTCCCAGCATCCAACCCAGAAACGGGGAAAGAAGATCATTCAGTGAACATATTTGGGACTAAATTCCTTTCAGCGCTGCCGGTTCTCATGTGCCCAGACAAGTTCCACGTGTATTCGATCAAACCCCTGGAAATCCACCTGAGGGGATAATCAGTAGGCTTGGCTGCATTAAACATACTACTTCGGGGGTGTGTGTTCGACCTAGGGCTGAAGACGCCCGGTTAAGATATCTTCATCCCATATGAATGTGCCCGGGCCCAGGTCCTGGCTCCACTTCCTATTCAGCTTCTCACTAACGCAGACTCTGGGAAGCAGCCAGGTGACGGCTCATTTATTTGGGTCCCTGCTACCCCGGCGGGAGACCTGGAGAGAGTTTCTGGCCCCCAGCTCCAATGGCTGCCCCCTGGTCATTGAGGGCACTCAGGGTACAATCCAGTGGTTAGAGGCTCTCTATATTTTTTGGTCTCTCCATCTCTCTCTTCCTAGTTTTAAAATTTTTACAAATAATTAAGCTTCTGCATACTGACAGTGAAATAAAAGTGGGGAATCAGCATTCAGTCTATAAATGCCAACCAAAAAAAAAAATGAGCAAAGACCATTTACAGAAAACATGCAAGTAACTAAGAAACCAGCAAACAAAAGTTAACTCCATGAATCAGACATGCTAAACACAAAAGCAGCGAGCGGCCAGGACTGTCTGTTGAATTGACAGTTTCATCTGTGATGGAGAATGTTTCGCTACACCTGCGTGTTGGGAGAAATATGATCTTAGCTTGTACCACACAGTGCTCTAGATGTGACAGATACATGCATCCACATGTAAAAGATGGTAAGCTCTGAGGAGTAGAACCGCTGTATCCTGTCGGAATATGTTGAAATGTCATTAAAAAGTGCTACGTCTAAATGCACAGTGACAAAGCAGGTGGTAGCCGGGAGGCCATGGCACTCAGGGGTTTTGCTTTCAAATGGGATCCTGGAAAGCCCAGTCGCATGTCCACTTGTGAGACCCACAAGAGAGAGACCAGGGTGACACAGGGGAGAAGGCACTGGCGAGTGTGGCAGTGGTCCCCAGCGGTCCCCTGCCTCGGGGCACGCACCTTGTCCCGTGTGTGCCGCCTGGTGCACTGAACTGCTTCCAGTGAGGAGAACGGGGTGACAGCATGGGTTACCCCTGCATGACTGGGTCACACAAGGTTGTGATCACCCTCTTGCCGGCACACTCTTGGTCCAGCTTGGACAACGCAAGCCACCAGGCTGGGGAGGCCCAAGTGTCAAGGGCCTGCAGGCAGATTCTGCCCAGGGGCCCCCAAGGAGTCCCATGCCTTGACACGCGCAGAGGGACCGGCTCAGATGGAAACCCCATCTGGGCTGGCACCCTGATGCTGCTCTGTGAGAGGTGTGTGCATTGCTCTATGCTGATGAGCCCTGGGGTTATCTGTGACCCTGCAACTAACAACAAGCACAGGGACCAATCACCTGGGATGGCGAATGGGGAGAACACCAGGGGAGCAGGCTCCGGGACAGAAGCAGAGAGCGCGCCAACTCCCCAGGAGGGAAAAATCCCAAAGCGTGGCTTGATGCAAGCTGCTTTGCAAATTTGCAGGCATTTTGTTGGCTGAATAAAACGCTGGGCAGCACAGTCAGGGCGAGCCAGGAGAGCTGGAGGCTGGACAGCGGTGAAGACAGGCGCACGCTGGCCCGCCACAGGAGGCAGCGAGGTTGGAGAAGCAGTAACATGGGCACTGGGATCAGGGCTCTCCGGCACCGAGGGCTGCTCACTGGAGGACGGCACGGCCTCAGCATGGAGCACACAGACCCCTAGCGAGGTGAGCCACCTGCGGCTGTCCCAGCAAACGACTGCAAGCAAAGGGAGACTTACTCCCTCACAGTTCTGGGGATCCAAGTTGACTACAAAGCGTGGGCACAGCGCTGCTCCCTCTGGAGCCTCCAGGGAGGTTCCCCTCTGTCTCCTTCAGCACCTGGGGGCTTCAGGCCCGCTCGGGCTGTGGCCGCGTTGCTCCAGTCTCCGCCCCAGTCACACCGCGCCTGCGCTGCTGTTTCGCTCTCCTGTGTGTCCCTTTCATTGACACCTGTCCGGGGAATGGGCGCTCACCACCTAATCCAGGCGGTCTCATCTTAGTTGAATTACATCCGGAGGAGCCACAGGCTCTGGGGAGTAGAATGTTTTGGGAGTCACCATTCAACCATGGTGGCATCTGCGTCCAAGCCCCGGTTCTGCTGCCTCCTAACACTGCGCCTTGAGGCAGGAGACCTCGCTCCCTTGTGCCTTACTCCAGTTCCCTGCAGCACAGATCGTCATGCGAGGAGTATCGGGTAGTCCTGTATGCACTCGTAGGAAACCTGTGAGACTCGTTGTCTTTTTCTTGCCCTGCTTATTAGTGATTCCAACAAGAGACGTCGACACTGTTTACATTGGGGAAGAAGACAGGTGAAGGTGTGATTGCTACGATACTGTTCTGTTACCTGTGACGGGTGAGGCTCTGCCCTTGACCTCATGCAACATTCTCAAGGAACTACAGTGGTCTGTCCGGAAAGTGTGCATTTTCTGCACGAACTGGGCACCGAAAAGCATTGTGATAACGGCGTCCCTCCTCAGTGTGCTCCCTGCCAGACAACTCAGGATTGACGAAGCACCTGCCTTCTTATTCGATGAAAGCACTGTTTACTCCTGGGAGTGGAACAGAGCAGGGAGGTGTAAGGTGCCCCCAAACAGGCACAGCTTTGCAAATATTCAATAATTTTGGACCCCCCTGTAAATCTGACTTCCACCATTCAAGCTGCATCACGTGGTTTATCTTGCAAGGAAAGCCAAGTGGATTTTACCCAGCCCAGAGAGCCCGAGTTCCCTGTGTCCACAAGGGGGCGCAACACTTGAAAGCCAGGGTTTCTGGAGAGAGGAAAACCATGTTTGTTCTCACAGCCCACACCAGGAGCGCCCTGGATGTCTGTTCCAAGCCACAGGGCGCTGGCACTCGGAGTGGACGCCAGTGCCCTGTCTGCGGGATGCTTCAGAGGGAGGAGGGGTGAGGCGGTCACTCACGGGGGCCTTCTCCACCTCGCTTCCTCCTGCCACGCTGGGACTAACTCAGTGTGAGGACTGTGAGAACCGGGCTCCTCACCTGCATCCCCACATTCTCAACCCCTTGGAGATACTCAGGGCTGACACAGCAGCCCCGGCTCCCCATGGACTCTGCTTCTGTGCACAGGAAAGCGGGTTCGTGGACAGTAAGTAGGAAACACCTGAAACAGCAGGGAAGAGGCTCTTGGGCCACCTACATCCCATACGGGAACCCCTGACTGCAGTCCCGGCTCTGCTTCCAATCCAGCTGCCTGCTAAGGTGCACCCTGGGGGGCAGCGGTCATGGCTCGAGTACTTGGGTCCCTGCCACCCGGAGACCTGTCTGAGTCCCACATTCACAGCTTCAGCCTGGGCAGCCCTGGTTATTGTGGGCATTTGGGCAGTGCACCAGGGCTTGGAAGATCTCTGTCTCACTGCTTTTCAAATAAAATGAAAAGTAAACAGTATTAAAAGACAGTGTAAAATATTTCATGTGGAAGGCTACAGAAAATCAGATGACAAAAGACTGTTTACTTTTCATTCATGGGGAGCCAGTGACCTTGACAGAGATTTTAGGGCACACAGCTCCAGCTCAAGGTCATCTGGACCATGACAGGGAGTTTTGGAATAGCTGTCCCACTGAGGGGAGCTGGGTAGGGCAAATCCAGAGTGGAGGAACTTGGGCCACCACGGTGGTCAGCTGGCCAGGGCGCCAGGAACTGAGCTCATCCCCAGAGCTTGGGATTCTCAGCTCCAAAAGCAGAAACGTCCTGGGAGGCCGGAAGCTCTCGTCCTACCCCCAGGCCACGGCTATGTGGTGTGTATGCCAGGAGGGCCCTGGGGGGACCGGAGGCCCTCGCCATCCTAGCAGGTGCTCTCTGCAGAGGCCATGGCCCTAGAAGACAGGCAGAGGGCACGAGTCCTGGGCAGCGATGGGTTGGTGCAGAAACAAACACTGAGCATGAACGTGGAAGGGATGGATTTTACCTAAAAAAGGCCTGGAGACCAAAGGCAGGCCAGTCAGCTGACAAGCTTGCGCCTTCCTCTGTCTGCACGCTGCCCCCAGCTCTCAACAGCAAGGCCATGACTGGAGGAGCTGTGACTGGCGCCACACTGACAATGGGCTGCGTAGGGCTGGCTTTGCAGTGTGCCAACTCCGGCTCCACTGGTGTTCAGAGCACCACTTCCCGGCGTGGACGGGAGCTCCAGTCGGCCACGAGTGTAACCTGGCAGCAACAGGTGCGAGGCAGAAGTGCCATAGCTGCTGCACTGGCGCCAGGAGGGTTCCAGCGCCTGGCGCTCTCCACCCATCACCCTGTGGGCACGGACCACCAGCTCCCAAGGTTCCCACTGGCTCAGTTTCTCCCTGTGTGGTCCAGCTCCGTGCACAGGTCCACAGAAGGGGCAGCTGCACCCAGGCCGCCACCACCTTCTATGTTGGAAGCTTCCAGGCAGCGGGACATGGCTGCAGGAGCCCGGGGAAGACAGAGGACTGCCCGGATTCCTCATGGATTCCGGCTCATGCTCACTGGCTCCAGATGTCCTTGTTCTCTCCACATCTACCCTTCCTCGCTGCGGCCCTGGCCAGCTTACACAGGAGCAGGGAGCTCAGACAAGCTGCCCAGCGAGGTGCCAAGATGAACAGGTGTCCTACGTGTTGTATGTCTTAAGGTGGCTCACTCTCTGGGACAGAACCCACAGAATTGCCAGTGGGCCAGACCACCTTGTCACTGTCCCAGTGCACCAGAGGTGAAAGCGGTAAAGCATCTCGGCCCAGAGCACGCGGCTCCTCGTGGCACCGGGACTGCAGTCCACACTGTCTAGTTCCTTAGCCCTCTCCTCCTCCCAGGTCAATGGGCCTATCATGTTCACTGCTGCCTATGAAAACTGGCAGAACCAAATAGCAGACAGGCAAATTATAACACAGGAGACAGGAGCATGGGACCTGCTGGGGCAGACAGGCCCCGGGAAAGCCTTGAAGGGCAGGTTCTGGTTGCCTGGGCATGGAGGCCCTGGCGTGAATGCACATTTCGATAATGACATGGACAACTCTAAGAGGTCGGGGCTACCATTCATCCCATTCTACAGATGGGTAGGATCACCCAGGCTCGGCTTCTCGGAACAAATGCGGAGGCTGAAATTCAGGAACAGGATGAGGACTTAACTGAAGACGAACTTTCTCTACCTCGCAACCGGCCAACCACACAGCCAGGACAGATAAAGATCTATCCCTCAAAAAAAAAAAAAAAAAAAAAAGATATGAACAACCGGAGTCATGGCACAGCGGGTTAAGCTGCCCCTCCAACGCCAGCATCCCATAGCAGAGTGCTGGCTGACGTCCTGGTGCCTCCACTTCTGAGCCAGCTCCCTGGTCGTGTTCCTGGGAAGGCCCCCGAAAATGGCCCAAGAGCCTGTGTCCCTGCCACCCGCGTGGGAGACCCAGACGGGGTTACAGGCTCCTGGCTCCAGCCTGGCCCAGCACTGCCTACTGTGACCACTTGCAGACTGAACCAGCAATTGAAAGGTCGCTCTCTTTTTTTTTCTCTCTCTCTCTCCTTCCCTCTCCCTCACTCTCTGTATCTCTCTGCCCCCTGTCACTCTGCCTTTCAAATAAATAGAAAAATCATGTGTGTTTTCTGTAAAGACAGACAACAGCAGACACCAAATGCAAACTGTAAGGATTCTCTGCGGCTAACTTACTCACCTGACACGTTCTACAAGACGTTAACTTGGAAACAAAAGCACAGCCTTTAGCATCCTGGTCACCACGGAAGTGCCTTCGCTGCGGCACCACGTGATTTTGGAACTGGCTGTGTGTGATCAATGACCGGTTCTCTTACAGGAAACCTGCTTAACTGAAATTAAATTTGAAAAATTGTATCTGTACAAGAAAGGCCCTTTGTGTTCACCGCACACAAAATGAGGAGGGAGAATGAGGCGTGAAGTGTGAGGATGAGGGCATAAGCAGGCAGAGGAGGGAGGAACAGGAGGAAGGGGGCGGGAGCTTCCCGCGGGGTCTACGCTGATTCCTGGAACTGGGATTTTGAAATGAAGTACAAAGATGATGCCATGCGTGCACAGCCGGCTCAAGCGGAAGATCAGCCGAGCGGCCCCAGGCATGCGGGAGGAGGGCAGCACAGCCCAACAAGGTTACAAGATGCCCCCAGGCTCAGGGGCACGGGTCCCAAATGTCGCCTGCAAAGCAAGATTAAAAAACCTTGCGAAAGACCAACAAACTCCTCTGAGAAACAACATTGTGCTGACCTCCTTTTGCTGTTTTTTCCTTCTGTCCAGACAGGAGTCACACTGGAAATCAGAAAGGAGTGAGTGGAAAGAGCCGCAGGGGCAGGGCTCTGTGAGTTGCAATGAGAAAACTCAAAGCGCCTCACGATAGAACACTACGTGATGTTGCAGGGGAAGAACTACGGTCCTCCCACTCTAGGAGCTCCGTGCCCCGTGGTTCTGCCGCGGACCTCGTGTCAGCTCCGGGAGGAAGGGCAGGTGGCGCTGCGTCTCAGGCCACGGTCACGCCGGACCTGGGCTCTCGCCCACTCCTGCGGCAGTGGGTGAGTTTTCCACATCTGCACCATTGCACTTCGCCCCAGTTGGTTTGCAAAGGCTCGGCACCGACTAGTATTCTCTTCTCACTCATTCCGAGTTGTGGCCGTGCTGAGCTTACACACAACCTATTTAAAATGCCCAGGGTTTCTGCTCTTCCACGAAGCTCACATTTACTAACGTGGCAATTGGGCAGCTAGAGCCTCCCCCAACCCCATATCATTAAAAAGAAAATCTCTTTCTTGGTGAGTTCAATGAGGAATGTGTAGGTGTCTTTCTCACCTCAGTGCGCTGTAGAAACAAAGTTGGCTTAACAAGATACATGGTTTCAGCTGGAAACCTTATCTGGACCATGGGGCTTAATTCAGAAACAAGGTTCCTGCAAATCTCCCCCCAGCCATTCACAGACTCACCATAGGAGCTCAGACAGGCAGTACTCAGGGGTATGCTTTACCAGGGAAGAAAATACCGGGGGCCAGTGTCGTGGTGCAGCAGGTGAAGCCGTCACCTGAGCCTCCGGTGAACCATATGGGTGCCAGTCAGTGCTCTGGCCTCTCTGCTTCCCATCCAGCTCTCTGCTAACGTGCCTGGGCAGGCAGTGGAAGACGGCCCAGGCTCTGAGGCCCCTGCCACCCATGTGGGAGACCTGCATGGCTTTCCAGGTTCCCGGCTTCGGTCTGGCCCAGCCCAGACCCCTGCGGCCATTTAGGTATGAAACCAGTGAATGCAAGATCTCTCTCTCTCTCTCCGACTCTCTTGGCCACTCTGCCTTACAAATAGTTAACATAAATCCATAGAAGAAAAAAACTAAAATATTGGGAGAGCTGGCCTGTGAGAATCCTAATCCTTTTGTGTTTATCTAGGAAAACCCACCGCTTTTGTTTCATGAAATATGTTTTTGCTATTCAGCCCAAACTCTGCGATCTCTGTCTTTCTGTGTTCTCTGTTGTAACCCTGATGCCCAGAGCAGTATCTGGCTGTGGCAGATGCTCTGCAGGTATTTGTGAGTGAGTGAAGGGAATTTATAAGCAACGTTTTGGTAGAGAAACTGGTTTTCCTTTTTCTTCCCAGCAGCAGAGAAGCGCAGGCAGGACTGGGCTCATCAGTGCAGCTGACATTACCCTCTTCCCCACCCTAGCTGGGTGTGACACGGATTTGGCCTCATGCCTGCTCTCTGCGCCCTCTGTCACATTGCCAAGTGGAAGCCAGGGGTTAAACACATGGAACAGTCTGGGCTGGAGCAAGACAGAGCTGGAATCTTGTCTTGTACATAGCCTTCCATCTTTAACTCCGCGTGCAAGTGTCTTCCAGCCCTTCATCAACTGCCCTCCGTTTATCTGATGGATTCAACAGTGACCTCTTGTGGTCTGAACACTCACTGCCTCACCACCACCCCCCAGGCAGACAGGTATCTCCAGGGCAAGTGCTAGGGAAAGCCACAGCAGTCAGCAGTCAGGCGGACGCTGCGAGCAGGTGATCTAAACACTAAACTACTGTGAAGAGTTTGAAAATGAAAAAAATAGCATTCCTTAAAATATCACCAAGTCACCCCCAAATACATGGAGCCAAACTTAGAGCCAAGGTTCTCTGCTATCTGTCAGCAGTTCTCCATCATTTAATCATATCCAGCGAACTGCCAAAGCAAAGTCTCTGGCTCCTCTGAGAATTCTGTTCTCTGCTGTGTGTGAATGGTTGCTCTTGGAGAAACTTGGATATCCAAGTCCACATACATCCTGTTCCCCTGAAAAATGGCAGATGCAAACCTTCTGAAATCAATACTCCTTGAGTTTCCTCTATATCTGGTGTAATATGGAAATTTATCAAAGAGAAAAGTTGTTAAATATTCACATTAAAATATGAGTTTTTAACTCTGTTTGTCAGGAGCAATACATGAAACAGTCTGCCTGAATAGTTTTAATGGCGCAGTGTTTTTATCCACTGGCTCATGAAATCTCCCAAATTCAGTTGTCCTGTCTATGACACAGTTGGTGGCGTTTAGCGTGAGAGCCTAATCTAATCACATTGTGTGAAGCTGATTTATAACAGAGAGCCTTTTGCAGTAAGGCCTTGCTATCCATTATTTCTCAAGAAGATTATTTTGATGTGTGCATTCATCAATAGCATGCTCTGTGTTGGCATTAAATAGGACCTAAATTTCTATGCTTGCTTATAATATAACCAGAAAATCAAGACCATTATTATCCATTTGCAAATGCACTCCACCGCCTTCCTTGCTAACTCCAGCACCAACCTCTTCCTCTCTGCCACCACCTGGGGGTTTTGCATCCTGAATGTCACCTTGAAGCTGACCATGTTCGTGCCCCTTGCTTGTTAAAGCACTCACTGCTTCCTCCATTTAGAGTAATCCAGTTATTTCTGGTCTACATTTCCAAAATGCCATTTAAAATTCCATTCACAAAGTTCTCCAATGAATCACATCTCTGCTATCCCTCCCCACTCGCCCCCTGAATTGAGTAAATCCAGGCACTCCCCCTCGCCATGTAAAATGAAAGACAATTGGGATGTGAACCTCAACTTCTCTAGCTCACCATGACATGAAGGTTGAACTGCTCTCACAGAATTCAGCAAAGTGTTTTTCTCTGGAATCACAACTACATTAGCTAGTATCTGAGGAATCTCTAACCACATTTAACAAGATGGTTTCACAGCCACAAGGCAACCTACAGCACATGTTTTGGGGATGGGATCCAACAAAACTCTGTGTTCTTTCAGAAGAGTGCAAGAACAGGCATCACTAAAGAGCCAGCCTTTGGGATTGTCTACAGAGGTGTGGCAGCCACATCGGACCTGCCTCCAGCTTTGTCAATCAAGTTTTATAGGAACACGACCACACCTGTGTATGTGTTGTCTATGGACTTTTTTTTTTTTTTTAATGATAATCACTATAGACACGGGGGTGGGCACTGTGGCTCATCAAGTTAAGCCACCACCTGCAGCAATGGCATCCCATAGCAGCGCCAGCTAGAGTCTGGGCTGCTCCACTTCTGATGCAGCTCCCTGCTAATGCGCCTGGGAAAGCCACAGAAGGTGGTCCAAGTGCTTGGGCCCCTGTCACCCACACGGAAGACCTAGAGGGAGTTCCGGGCTCCTGTTGGTGATCTGGCCCAGTCTTGGTCTTTGTGGCCATGGTGGGAGTGAACCAGAGGGTGAACAATCTCTCTTTCCCTCTCTGTAATTCTGTCTGTATCATCAATAACTGAATTTAGGAGCAAACACTTTGTGGACCTAAACTCCTGCAAGATGAGCTGTCTCCAGGCCCCTCAGCAAGTGCGCTCCAGAGCACAGCCCAGACACCAGCAGGACACACCCACCCCTCGGCAGCACCATCAGAGGATGGCCACATTCAGTCCACTCACAACCCACGGCTACTTCACCCACCCCTCGGCAGCACCATCGGAGAATGGCCACGTTCAATCCACTTACAACCCACGGCTACTTCACCAACAAATTACATCGCCCTCTTCTCATCAGCCACACAGTTCATAGGAAACAAGCACTGTTTTAAAGGAGATAACAGAGTCTTCTATATCAAGGAAAGTTAAACCGGCCCAGTGACCATCACAGTCCAGCAGAAAATCAAATGCCTGCCTGATGGAGAACAGGTAAACTGAGGAAACTGGCAATGAAAATGCATCTGAGTCCAGCTCAGGAAATCACAGAACGGGAATCTCGCATTATAAATCCAAGCCTGTGTTTCTGTGCTCATGTTTGTGGAGAGTCCATTTAAACAGCTTCACACTTGGGAAGTATACATCGTGATAAAGACCTGGGTGTAGTATCTCGGTTTATGGTTTAATATTGGTTCAATGTTTCTACAACTCGGTTAAGTCATCCATGTGCTGATATCGATTTGTGAGAAATCTGTGTTAGATTTTTAAGTGGAGTTTTATTATTTTAAACTTCTGACAGCCATGAGGTGTGTTATTACTGGTGACTTAAGGGTGTAAGGTGATTATGACATGCAATCTTTCATTTATTAGATGCCAGTGCTGTGCTCAATACTGTAAGAAATATTTTTCTCACATACCTGAGACGTGAAATTACCATAAGGTCCACTGTAAATCCTATTTTAGACTCAGACACGGGGACTACGACACAGTCTCTGGAAGAGGCCTGACCCGGCCTGAGTGCTCACTGCCTCCCCCGACAGGAAGTGGCTCACTCTTGCTTCTAAGCTATGATGCTCCTCACTGAACAGTCACTCCCAAACAACTGTATGGGACAACTCAGATTTACACGCTGAACACAGATTTTGCTCATAAAAATATAAAAATATACTTTCTTTAAACACATGGAAGTCCTGGTTTCTCTTGCATGTCATTACTTTTTCTTTTTCTTCTTTCTTTCTCTCTCTTTCTTTCTTTCTTTCTTTCTTTCTTTCTTTCTTTCTTTCTTTCTTTCTTTTTAACAGGCAGAGTTAGGGAGAGAGAGAGACAGAGAGAAAGGTCTTCCTTCCATTGGTTCACCCCCCAAATGGCCGCTATGGCCGGCGCGCTGAGCCAATCCGAAGCCAGGAGCCAGGTGCTTCCCCTGGTCTCCCCATGCGGGTTCAGGGCCCAAGCACTTGGGCCATCCTCCACTGCCTTCCCAGGCCACAGCAGAGAGCTGGACTGGAAGAGGAACAACCGGGACAGATTCCAGCACCCCAACCAGGACTAGAACCCTGGGTACTGGTGCCACAGGTGGAGGATTAGCCTAGTGAGCCGCGGCGCCAACCAACGTCATTACTTTTTCATACACTGCATTTAGATTCTGCCCATTGATGTAGGCCTAAGGATGCCTCCCTATGAACTGCCGGCAAAGACTCCCCAGTGTGTAGGCACAACGGTAGTGGCTTTTGTGAGGGCACTGTCTCAGAGGGGCTGGCCAACAGCTATGCCCTGGCTACTGTGCACAGAGAGGTCAGTGGGACACAGCCTAGTGAATGGAACATTGTAACGCCCGTGGCAGTTCACACATCAGACACTGCAAACTGAAGACACCAGCATCTCAGGTTTTTAGATCTGAATTTTAACACTCTATCAGGTATGACCTACTTTCTAAAACAGGGAATTTTTAAAATAATGACTTCCTGATGAAGAACTGGCAGAGTTCACAACTTGCCCCAAATGCTTCGGTTTCCACCAAAAGAAGTGCTTTTTTCTGGCCTACTTCTATAAATACATATGCGGTTTTGCATCTTTTTTGAGCTCGTGATGTATTTTTTTCTGCTTCCTAGAAATCCATATGGAATTCATATTTGCTCAGGCTAACGGATCATCCAGATGAAAATCAAGGTGGGGGTGGGGAATCAGAAATCCCTACAATGATTATTTTTAAGGGAAAAGGGTAGCAGAGCTTATGCTGTGATTGCGGTCGTGAGAGCCCGCTTCCAAACTGGACACCTCTTCCTCTTCTTAACAGCACACTAACTGCAATCCAGAATGTTGGGAAATAGTGTTCGCTTCTTAGACTTTTTGGGTATCCTGCATTCCAGTGTATCATTAGTCAGTCAACATTACAGAGTATGGCTGTGTACTAGTTTCACGGTTGTAAACATGATTTAATGTGTGGCTGACAAATATCAATACAAAATACAGTTCTAGAGTTTTATAGAGGGAAGCCTGTGTTCATCGTGGATCAATAGATGGAGACTGCTTGGGCTAAGAAAGATGGAATAATAAAAACCAGATTTCTGCTAGCGAGTCAATGTATTTTAAGACCTGTTTTTTCTCGTCCGTGAACTTATAAGTACCCACCGCATTGCTGGGTACATGGTAGGTATAAAATCATCCCTTCCTCACCTCCTTGAGAATATGGAGTAAAAGCGCTCAAGTCGGAATTCAGTTCAATACAACGCACTTCTATTGAAAAGGGAAAGAAAAATAAGCTAAGTCAGCAACTCCTTGGTTTGGCCATGGGAATGTTCCGGAACCTTGGCAGGCAGACACGAATATCTCAGTCTCATCCAAAAATTTAGGTAGGAAATGAAGCATCAAAGTGCTCGCTTAACAGCAGGCAATAAAAATGAGGAACAGTTTCCCGGGAACTCCACCAAGGCAGCCGTGCGCGTGTGTAGATGCGTGGACTTAACACACAAAGATTTAAGAGTTTTTTCTACAAAATAAAGAATGATGCACTGAACACAAAGATTTAAGAGTTTTTTCTATAAAGAATGTTTTCGATCTATTCCTCCTACAGTGCATGACTTGTGGCAATGAGTCACCATCATTTCCTTCTCTCCTTCTCCCAGCTCGTATGGAAAAACAAATTACTTGGTATATAAAATACAGGTCAGCAGCAATATTGCTAATTGTTGGTGTGGCTGCCAAACTCCAAGTCACGGTTGACAAAGAACATGACCTAATGCTACCCAACAGCATGTCATCAATCAGAAGCCAGAAAATAACCAACCGGCACTATTTTCTTTGGATCCGTCACACAACTTACTAGTGGCAGTCAACGTAATTAAAGGCCAGTAACCAGATTAAAAAGTCTTAGTTTGTAATTTTTTTATACTAAAAAAAGGACATGTATTAAAAGATGTTGGCATCGCATCCAAGGATGGGGAAAATCTCACCAATTTAATAAGAAGGCTTTCAATGAACACTTAATGGGCACCTACCCTTGCCCAATAAAGGGCAGTCTAGGGGGTGTAATTGCAGAGGGTACCACCCATGAACTTAACTGTGACTGGGCCGAGAGAATGAGCAGATTTAAAGCCAGAAACAAGAGTTCAATGGCTAACAATGGAAGAGTACAGGCGGTCTGAGGATAAGAAGACCGTGTGAACTATCACTGTCAGAGGCAAACTTGAAGAGGGGGCGTAAAGGGCAGGGCTTGCAAGCCGGCTTTAAGTACACACTCAGAGGAACCGGCCTGCGAAAAGACCACTGCATACCCTACCCGCTGTTGAGGACAGCACAGTCCAAGGAAATGAAAAGTGAGACCAGTGGCCTTGCATTTGGTGATCATTAGCATTCAAGAGGCAAATGAAATTATCATCAGGCAGCAACTTGAGCAACCGGACGTAGGGTGAGAAGTGGGGAGCCAAGGGTGGGGTCACAGATACGCAGGGAAATTATTCATGTTATTTCCGGAATAGATAATAAGTCGTTCACAACCCCAAGGCAGCTTGAGGGAGATGGGCACTAATGCGGGGTGGGTAAGCACCACGTCACAGGGGCCACCTGGGAGAGGCAGCAGGGACCAGAATGAGTGGGGCAGTCGGGTACGAAGTGACAGCAATCTTCGCAGAAGTTAGATTTCCGAGATGGTGTGGCTGGGGGGAGAGCGAGGGAGAGGGAAAGCGAGCGTGTTGTCCAGAACATTCTGGACGCACTTAGGAATCTTGTTCTTTTGCAAACCCGAATGACCACTGCCGACGTCATGGCTTTGGTGAATATTTTAGCATTTCATAACTGAAACATTTCTTCAAAATAAGACTTTTCTCCTCTTCAGATGCAAAGCGGAGTGCTGAACGTGGACACAGGCAGCTGGCTTGTTGAGCTTACTGCGTGTTACTCAGGCTAATGACACACACGTCGGTGGGGCTCTTTCACACCATGATGGCGCGCAGCAGATGACCAGTGATGACTGATGTTAAGGAGAGCCTAGATGAGCCAGTGCTGTGGTGCGCCAGGTTAAAGCCCCAGCCTGCAGCGCCAGCATCCCACACAGGCACCGGTTCAGGCCCCGACTACTCCATTTCTGATCCAGCTCTCTGCTGCGGCCTCGGAAACCAGTAGAAGATGAGAAGATGGCTCAGGTCCTTGGGCCCCTGTCCCCTTGTGGGAGACCTGGAAGAAGCTCCTGGCTCCTGGCTTCAGATCAGCTTATCTCTGGCCATTGCGGCCATCTGGGGAGTGAACCAGCAGATGGAAGTCTCTCTCTCTGGCTCTCTCTCTCTCTGGCTCTCTCTCTCTCTGTAACACTGTCTTTCAAATAAATAAAATAATTATTTTTTTTTAAAAAAAGAGAGCTTAGAGTATCCTAGCTCTGCTTTGCTCTAACGCTATGTAATGCACACAAACAACCCTCACGTGTGCAGCCCTACGCCCCTCATTCCCCTTGCTAACCTGTGTTCAGCATTTTGTTTTGCATTTGTCATTAGTTCAGATATCTAAATGGTACAGGTAGGAAAGAAACAGGACAAACAACAAGATATTTCTAAACACTAAATCTTAATCTCAAATAAAACACATGAAGCTAATCATAGCCAAAACAAGAACTAAAACTGGAATGATTTATTTTATTTTTCCCGGGAATCTGTATATTGTAGCAGAATTCAGAGCAGGGCCCCAGGACACTTTACCACACTTGTGCAGGGCCAAGCCAATGAAACAACATCTCCACGCCTCGGTCGCCTCTGAGTGCCTCCAGGGCACCTGCCTGTCAGAGGCATCGTGAAGATTCATTCAACTATGTTTTTAGGGAAGTTACAGGCACAAAGCGGAACGTGTTTACTATTTTACTGACTGTGTGTTTCTTTTGAACGGATTCAAGTTCACAGAATGATTTTGGGAGGCTGAGATGTTCTGAAGCATGATTTGACGGCATTGTGGGCTGACAGCTGTGTTCCACTCAGGCCGCTCTGATCTGACGACCGGAGTGTCTACGTCTCGTCTCTGCACGGAGGGCCTGTTCTCTCTCATTTGCACCTGGGAGCACGCGCGCTTCATCTCAGAGAACAAAAGGACTACAGAGAGTTTGTGTTTGATTTTCAAGTCTTGTCCTCAAAAGTTTTGTGTGTCTCAAATAGAGTTTGCTGGCTCCCTAATGACTAAACAGGGTGTTTATTAAACACATCTACTCCCGCGTTCTGCTCTAGAACGATGGAATAATAAACTACTGAAGTTGGAGCCAGAAAATATAAAGTTTTCATTAGCATACAAGGAGTTGATCAAATCCATGCCAAAATTTGAGAACGATGGCCGTAGACTATTTGGAATATCCTCACATGCTTGCTTTCGATCATCTTTCTCATACTGTCATCTATAAATTCTTATATTCTCTCTCCAGGCTTTCTCACTCTTAACTTATAGGTGAGAAGAAAACAACACAGCGTTTTGTTTAACACCGACAACACAATTCTAGGGGCCAGCCCTGCAGCAGAGAGGGAAAGCTGCTGCTGGCGACGCTGGCGTTCCACACTGGAATGCGGTTAGAATCCCACTACTTCACTTCCTCTAGCACCACGCTAGTGCACCTGGGAAGGCAGCAGATGACGATCTACGGACGTGGACCCCTGCTACCCACGTGAGAGACCTGGATGGAGTCCAGGCCCCTGGCTTCTGCCTGGCCCAGATCTGGCTGGTGACAGTCAGTGAGGACAGCAGGGTGTACACTGTGTGAGGGTGTGAGTGAGGACAGCAGGGTGTACACTGTGTGAGGATGTGAGTCAGGGAGGACAGCAGGGTGTACACTGTGTGAGGGTGTGAGTCAGGGAGGACAGCAGGGTGTACACTGTGTGAGAGTGTGAATCAGGGAGGACAGCAGGGTGTACACTGTGTGAGGATGTGAGTGAGGACAACAGGGTGTACACTGTGTGAGGTGTGAGTCAGGGAGGACAGCAGGTGTACACTGTGTAAGGGTGTGAGTGAGGACAGCAGGGTGTACACTGTGTAAGGGTGACAAGTCAGTGAGGACAGCAGGTGTACACTGTGTAAGGGTGTGAGTCAGGGAGGACAGCAGGGTGTACACTGTGTGAGGGTGTGAGTGAGGACAGCAGGGTGTACACTGTGTGAGGGTGTGAGTGAGGACAGCAGGGTGTACACTGTGTAAGGGTGCGAGTGAGGACAGCAGGTGTACACTGTGTAAGGGTGCGAGTGAGGACAGCAGGTGTACACTGTGTGAGGGTGTGAGTGAGGACAGCAGGGTGTACACTGTGTGAGGGTGTGAGTGAGGACAGCAGGGTGTACACTGTGTAAGGGTGCGAGTGAGGACAGCAGGTGTACACTGTGTAAGGGTGCGAGTGAGGACAGCAGGTGTACACTGTGTGAGGGTGTGAGTGAGGACAGCAGGGTGTACACTGTGTGAGGGTGTGAGTGAGGACAGCAGGGTGTACACTGTGTGAGGGTGTGAGTGAGGACAGCAGGTGTATACTGTGTGAGGGTGTGAGTGAGGACAGCAGGTGTACACTGTGTAAGGGTGAGAGTGAGGATAGCAGGTGTACACTGTTTGAGGGTATGAGTGAGGACAGCAGGGTGTACACCGTGTGAGGGTGAGAGTGAGGACAGCAGGTGTACACTGTGTAAGGGTGACGAATCAGTGAGGACAGCACTTGCATGCGTGTGTATGTCAAACAATGTGCCACTGTCATGGATGTCACATCATGTGACACTAATAGTCACCTGTGCTTTCAAAGGAAAACCATATGGATGTATGTTTACGTAGCGTTTACATTCCAACTAAATCCAGTAACATCTCAAATGCTCATAAGTGTATGTGTGCGCAGTGAACCGTTCTTTGTACATTTCTGCATTATCTGAAAGATTTTAAAATAAAAACAGAGGAAAAGAGAAAGTGGCTTGGATACTTTTCATGCGTCATGTTGCAAATATAAAACAAAGACACACAAACCCTGAGGGAAGTGGGCCAGCATCTGTACCAACTTGATGAAACACTAAGTAACTTCTTTTTAATTATTGGAAGAAAATGCACAAAGTAGTAAGGATAATATTAAACATTAAATTTCTATGAAACTTCCACAAATGTCTCTTATTTTTACTAAGAATGAATTTGTTATTCTGATTGGCAGCCTTTTCTGTGTACTTTTTATTATTATAATTAAAATATCCTCATGAAATTCTTCCCCAAAGAGCCAAGTGCTGGGAAATATACTAGGTTATGAGATGGTTGACACTTTCAAAACTAATTTTGTAATTAGGTTATGAGTCAGCTGACACTTTGAAAACTAACTGTAAAACATGTAAAGGTTTTAAACACACTGACTTCAACTCCTTTAACTGGTTGGTCTAGATGATTAATGTGTCATCGTCAGACGAAAAGTCTTCCCATTGGACTAAAGCCACATCTTTGTAGCCATTCGGAGGTTGATTGATCACCCATCAATTTTAGCCAGTTGAGAGGATAATCAGAGAACTTCCTTCTCATTCATTAGCAAACCACAGTTATTCAAGCCATTTCTGAAAAAAGTTTACTGCATTCAGCTTTTTCAAGACAACAGTGAAGCTCCGGCCTGTAGAACCCATGTCCACGGCTGGAACTGTCCCTGGGCGCCCGGCTTGGGAAGCCCCACAAGGCACAGACATTCAGACAGACAGAAAGACACACACACACACAGTTCCACTGCAAATCAAGTGTCCACAAAATGGACACAAAGGCTTGGCTGCCTCCTCTGTCTACCAGCAGCCTCTGCAGACATGACCAGAGGATCACAGAAAGCTCTCCAGGACACTTCCTTACCGGGTGTCACAGGTGTAAAACAGCACTAGAGACAACTTAGAGACTTCCACGTCCAGAGCCGCTCACATGGGCGCTCCCAGTGATTCCTCCACTGTGACTACAGGAGGCGACAAGAGGCAGGCACTGTGCAGTGCTGAACAGATGGGCGAGACACCATAGAAACCGGACAGAGGCGCAGGCGGGACTGCCCGTTTTCAGCCTCACACAGCCAACAGGCATGGGAAAATGACAGAAGATGTGCAGCCCCTTTGGGAAACAGGGGGGACCTCTCTCCAAAAGCAAGAGCAGGAACCAACCCACTCTTCTTCCCACCGCTGTTAGAGGGTGGTGCACAGTGACTCAGGCGGGGAGTGTGCTTGGCCCAGCTCTGAAGGCACCCACATCCCAGGAGGAAACGGGTGCCTGGGTCTGAGCCTTGCCTCTGGCTCCTGACTCCAGCTTTCTCCTGGTGCACACCTTGGGGTGGCAGCAGTGACGGCTCAAGCAGCTGGGTTCCCGCCACCCACCTGGGAGACCCGGATGGCATTCCCAGCTCCTGGCTTTGGTCCCAGCTATTGTGGGCATGTGGCGAGCAAGGTAGCAGATGGGAGCACTTCCTGTCTGCTTCTGTCTATCTGTCTCTCTGCCTTGCAAATATATTTTAATAACTCAATGAGTCCGGAACGGCATTAATTTTCTGACATGAGCAGAATGCACCCGGCTGGACTGCATCGCGCTGACGAAGGAAGAAAGCCCTGCGGGAGACCCGCTTCCTGATACGTGTGCATGCTGTGGCCGGGTCTCTAATGCCACGTGTATTCCTATACTCGGCAGGGTCTAACCAGACCCACCCTGCCCCACGCCCCAACAATCCCTCCAGAGTCTCCCCCCTTCTGCCTCCCTCTCCTACACCACCAGAGCTCCTGTTTCTACCGTTCCACTGGTTCATTCTCACCAGCACAAATGCATAGCAGGAATCTGTTTCCTCTTCCCCAGTATCTGACCTCCCTCGCAAGAGACTCGAAACTGCACCCACACAACCTCTCCACTGCGTCATCTGCATTCTTTGTCCAACTCACTGCAGCGGGGTTCTCCACCTGTGTCACTCTCCGGCAACTGAGGCTATCCAGCATTGAGTCCACATTTCTTTATTTTTTAATTTTTTTGACAAGCAGAGTGGATAGTGAGAGAGAGAGACAGAGAGAAAGGTCTTCCTTTGCCGTTGGTTCACCCTCCAATGGCCGCTGCGGCCAGCGCACTACGGCGGGTGCACTGTGCTGATCCGATGGCAGGAGCCAGGTGCTTCTCCTGGTCTTCCATGGGGTGCAGGGCCCAAGCACCTGGGCCATCCTCCACTGCACTCCCTGGCCACAGCAGAGAGCTGGCCTGGAAGAGGGGCAACCGGGACAGAAGCCGGCACCCCGACCGGGACTATAACCCAATGTGCCGGCGCCGCAAGGCGGAGGATTAGCCTAGTGAGCCGCAGCGCCGGCCCAAGTCCACATTTCTAAACCCAGTAGGTGTGCTTCTGCTTTCTTCTAACTCAACTTTCATTCTACGCAGGGTAGTGAATATTCTGTGCTTCTTGAAACCCTTTTTCTCCCATATTCTGAAACGTCACACCCGTTTTCCTTCTCCCACCCCACACTATTTCTCAGTCTCCTTGGCGGGCGCTTCCTGTCAGAGCTTTTCCTTCTATGTTTCTGTCGTGTCACATCCTCCATCTCAGGCCCTTCAGTTCTGTCTGCATGATCATTAGCAGCCAGTTTTCCTGTCGTTACCCGAGCTGGCGCTCCCAGACTGCAGGATGGATTATCTAACAGTCCACCTGAAACCCCCGCGGATGCCCAAGATAAGTCAAAACAGAACTGCAAATGCACCCCACTCAAGCCAAACTTATTTTTCTCACAGACCCAGCTCAGAAAATCCCATCTCCAGCCACTTAATCGCCTAAGCCAAAAGCCTAGGGACAATCCTTGATTGCTCCCTCCCTCCTCCTCCTCCTCTGCCTCTTCCTCTGACCCCAACTCTGAGGCTGACGCTGACCCTGTGCCCTGACCCTCCTCCCTGCCCTTAACTGCCTAGACCAAAGTCCTAGCTCTTCGTTCTGCCTCCCTCTCCTTCCTTCCTTCCCCTGCCCCCTCCTCCTCCTTCTCAGTCGTCTTCACATCATCTTTTAGCAAACAGTCTCCTCTCGGTTGCCAAGTGCCCCGTCTTCACATGCACATTAACACCAGCCTGGCCACCTGAGCTGCCATTTTCTCTAAGCTGAGCCAGTGCAGGTTGCTTGGCTTCCCTCTTGCAAGGTGCAGTTACTCTTAACACTTAGATCTGCACATATCACTCACCTGCTCAATCCACTTCAATGGCTTCTGGCTGAATGGGAAATCGGATCCCAAATCCTTAACCCAGCACAGAGGTCCTGCCTCACCTGGCCCCTGCTTCCCTCTTTACCACACTTCTTTCTATTCTTTGCCTCCACTCACTACGCTGCAATCACTCTGATCTCCTTCTGTGTCATTAGTATTGTTCTGTCCTGCGTATCAGCTTAGCAAGTTCGTTTCCTCGATCGTCACCAGTTTTTCTTGTCACTAAAGTCTTACTCAGAGGTGACTTCCTTACGAGGCCCTCTCTGACCCTCCAATCCAAATCAGTTCCTTTTTAAATTATATTTTTAAGATTTATTTATTTTTTGTTGGAAAGGCAGAGTTACAGAGAGGCAGAGGCAGAGAGAGAAAGGGAGAGAGGGAGACAGGGAGGGAGGGAGGGAGAGAGAGAGAAAGAGGGAGGAGATGAGAAAGAGAGAGGGAGGGAAAGAAGGAGAAACACACACACACACAGAGAGAGAGAGACAGAGACAGAGAGAGAGAGACAGAGAGAGACTGACTGATATTCTCCATCCACTGGTTCACTCCCCAAATGGCTGCAACTTCAGGAGCTGGGCTGATCCAAAGCCAGGAGCCAGGAGCTTCCTCCAGGTCTTCCACACAGGTGTAAGGGCCCAAGGAACTGAGCCATCTTCTACTGCTTTCCCAGACTAAAGCAGAGAGCTGGGATGGAAGTGGGGCAGCTGGACTACAATGGGAGACCATATAGGATCCCAGAACTGCAGGCAGCAGCTTTAACAGCTGTGCCACAGCGCCAGCCCCCAAATCAGTCCCTAATAACAGTCTCTGACACCCCCCCCCCTTTCTGTATCAGAGTCTAATTCCCACCCCAGGTCCTCTAGTTCATTTTTTACTGTCTATTTCTTGCATTAGGCTGTTGGTTTTATGGTAACAGGGCGTTCGTCTTTCTTCTCCAGACTTTACAATGCATGGCATCCTGTAAGTCCCTCCAGGACTCTGTGAATGAGTGAATGCATCAGAGCTCTCCCTGTGCCAGTGTGCTCCATTATTGCTTCCATGGCTTTCTTCACTGCCCCCTTCCACGTGATAAGTATGCCAGAGAATTTATAAGGGGTAGATGCAATGTCTTGAGATTTTGTTTTCCATCTCTTGCTTTCTCTTTGAATTCAAATTCTTTTTTAAAAAAAATTTTTTTTGGACAGGCAGAGTAGACAGTGAGAGAGAGAGACAGAGAGAAAGGTCTTCCTTTGCCATTGGTTCACCCTCCAATGGCCACTGCGGCCAGTGCGCTGTGGCCAGCTCACCGCACTGATCTGAAGCCAGGAGCCAGGTGCTTCTCCTGGTCTCCATGCGGGTGTGGGGCCCAAGCACCTGGGCCATCCTCCACTGCACTCCCGGGCCACAGCAGAGATCTGGCCTGGAAGAGGGGAAACCGGGACAGAATCCGGCGCCCCGACCGGGACAAGAACCAGGTGTGCCGGCACCGCAAGCGGAGGATTAGCCTATGGAGCCGCAGAGCCGGCTGATTCCCTCAGTTTGACACTGCTGCTCCCTCCCAGCCATATCCACGCAACCTTCAACTGGGATCTGAAACCCTCGTCTGCTCTTACTTGTACTGGGTGTTTCTGTATCTGCGCTCCCTTTGCAAGCTGAATGCACCCATATTGGGAGACCAACGGCTTTGCTGTAGAGTTTCATTAACACGCTTGTCTTCCCAGCTAACCACCCTGCTTTTTGAAGCTAAGGATCATATCGCGACTTCTCATATCCATGGCTGAGCAGGCTGGAAGTTTCTAATTTGTACAGTTTATTCACATGTGGCAGAGCAAGAAGGCAGGCAGAAAATTAAATTTCATGTAAGTCTGGTAGCAGTGCGTGGAATGGTGAGGTCATGGAGGAGGAATAAAAGAGGGCTGGACAAATGAGGCTTTAAATTAATGTAGGAAAAGATTTGGGGCTCATGCATCGATGCAGAGGCTTCACAGGTCTAGAAATAAACTCCTGGATTTACTGACAGGAGCAAGGGCCATATGGATGCATGGAAAGAAATCTGCTGCTGCCTACTCGTTCTCCCTCAACGTCTCCAAAACCAGGGGAAGAAAGAGGATACATGCACCAGTGGCGCATGGAATCAATAATGTAAATTCCGAATCACGAGCAATTACTTTATTTGTTCTTCATCAAATCTCAAGCAGCGTGACCATCAGCAGGCCACAGTGCTCTCCTATTTGCTGAAGGTGGCTTTTTTTCCTACTGACATGGTTTAAACTTAACCATCTGGACTTTTATGGGAAAAAGATACATGAGAATAAAGAGAATTTAAGAAGTAGTAAAAGGGAAGAATAACTGAAAATCGAAGGAAAAGGACAAAGAATGCCAGGTCCACAGGTCCTTAGAACTGTGTCATGAGCGTGTTCCAGGGAACCCATGTGGCCACTCCGCATGAACTTGGGTGACTTGCTCAACTTCTCTAAGCCTCCTGACTGTAACGCTGGGTTTTATCAGAGGATTACTTAAGAAAAACCCACAGAAAGGCTCTATTATTCACATTCTTTGAATTCAAATAAACTCAAGCTAATTAGCTTCTAGGGAAAAGAAAGCAAAACAAACCATAGTGATGCATGGAGCCGAAAATCCCAAGCAGATTTGACCCGGGGACTCAAAAGATACCACTGTAGTCCATCTGTGGGTTTAATTCTCAGGCAGCTTCTGTCTACATGAGCAGGAGGAAGGACCCTGGCAACTGCCACCCTGTGTCCTTAGAGCTCATACCCAACGGGGGGCGAGATCCTCTCTCCTATTCTTAAGAAAGACTGATTATACCAAAGGTTTTCTCCAGGGGTAGAGAACTACAGGTTAAGGATGCTCTTATACTTATCTCTAGAAGTGGTGCAGGACTCTGACAGTCCCACAAGGAACCCAAGGAGACCGAATAACATTTCCCTGAAGAGAAGGAGAAGGGCAGACAGAAGCAGTGGCCACCACGTTACAAGTCACCTCACCTGTGCATAAAACCAGCTCCTAAGTGAAGCTGTCAGACGAGGGTCACCATTTCTACTGCAGGTGGATGGGTTCTGACTGCAACCCCCTCACCATTTCTACTGCAGGTGGATGGGTTCTGACTGCAACCCCCTCACCATTTCTACTGCAGGTGGATGGGTTCTGACTGCAATACCCTCACCAAGTACTGCAGGTGGACAGATGGCGCATGCATTGCCTCTCACCAAGTTCTGCAGGTGGACAGATGGCGCATGCATTGCCTCTCACCAAGTTCTGCAGGTGGACAGATGGCGCATGCAATGCCTCTCACCAAGTACTGCAGGTGGACAGTCTCTCACTGCAATACCCTCACCTACTCATCGACGAAAGGTGGTGTGAGATGTGCAATGAGCTCTTCTGCTGGAAGCAGACATGTCCTGGGTGTTCTGAGTAGCGTGCAAGGAGTTTCTTCCAGTATTTCAAGAGAGGACAGCGGCAGCTAAGGAGCAGGGCGAGTTCTAGTCTTAGATGTACGTGTGCGGGAACGAAGGAATCGGGGTTGGTAGAGGTTTGTGTGTTTCTGAATGACCAGATAAGGAGCTTCACAATAGAGGCTGTGCCGGTAGGAAACAATGTGTCAGCAACTTTGTTTAATTTGTGAATTCTTACTCATTGTCCTGGTTCAACTAGGCAATCAAGAAAGAACAGGTTCACCTCTTTTCCTGAGATGGGAAATCTTCATAAAACAGCAAACTAAAATTGTAGCACATGAGCCATGGTTCCTACAAGTAATAATCTCTAGGGACAAGGTCATGAGGCACAATATTTTATTATCTATCTGCAAATATATTATTATCTACCTGAAAATATAGCACTAAGATAAAACAAACATTATGGCCAGTTAAAAGCTCTAATACGGACAATGATAAACCAACACTTTGGGTTAGAAACGCACTTGACTGGGAGCTACGCAGGGGCAGAGTGAGCCAGCACCTCTTTATCTCTGAGTTAGCACAGGCACACACCCGAGCTATCCTTCACCCACAGTGAGTGGCTGGCAGCATGATCTGAGGGTGTACCCTGGCTCCTGTGTGGACTGAAAAGCACCACTGGGTAAGGCATTTGATGGAGCTCTCTTTCCTCTGTGAAATGGGCACAATGCCGGTCTTGAGTGCTTTCCATAATTACTGTGTGATTACAGAAAAGCCCTCTGCCAAGCAGAAATCCCTTCAGATCTAAGCTTCCACTGTTGCTATACATGGGTAAAACATCCTTACTTAGAGGAGCTGTGGTCTCAGGAGGTGCAGCCATGCCTCACAGGGAGGCATCACTCGGAAGCTCACCGTGAGTTCCAGCACACGGATCGTTACTGCTGCACCTGCCTTCAGCATAAACGCCCGCCTTCTCCTTCCCTTTCCCACAGGTACCTGCTGACAACTCATCTGTCGGCTTCTCAGGCCAATACACTGGAAGCCTTCTTCACACCCAGGCTCAAGCGATGCCATCTGCCACTGCCTCTTTTTCATGGCCTTATCCCTTAATTTAATTTTTCTTACTGTACTTGGGTGCCTCGCATCTCCTTCTCGCATCCCATTTAGTGAATCAGAAAACATTTGCTGAGCCCTTACAAAAAGCCAGAGCGGGTGCTAAATGCTGAGACTCAGAGCACTTAGGGCTGACCTTTGCCCTGGAGATGAGGAAGGAATTTCTGAGTGAGGGTCAAGCAGGGCCAGCCTGGATAGCAGGTGACCGTAGGGGAAGAGAAGCACAGAGGAGGGGCAGCTCCATTGACAGGAGGACGAGGACACAGGTGCTGTGGAAGCAGGGCTCTGTGCAACGGGTGGAGGGCAGACAGTGGCTGAGTAAGGATATATGGTGGGAAAGGGGTTCCAGGGATGGGGGGGTGAAGGCAAACAGGAGCCTGACTCCTCTGGAGGCGCTGTGTGTAGACCCGCACAGCGGGGGAGAGCAGGTTCCATGGGCAAACGATGGAAGAGGAGTTTCTGAGAACAGCAGTGACTCTAAGTCTCAATCAGAGAAGCCTGAACCCTACTGTGAGGGCTGCAATACACCACTGAGTGATTACAGGGCTCAATCAGTGTTTCGCAAAGGCGCCCCTGACAGCTGTGTGCAGAGCGGACGCGGCGGCCCCTGCATGTTAGAGTGGCCTCTGCCTTGGTGGTAGATCAGAGGCTGCAACCACAGGAAGCCACCAGCCCTGGGCATTTGAGGGAAAGCTGTCATTCCCAATGGAAAAGGCCACTTTTCAGGGTGGGGGATTCTCAGTGTCCACGGAACAATTCTGTTGTCTTCGTGGCAAACACGTCTTACAAATACATATTAATATATGCCAGCGTTTAATCAGGCTTGGTAAGTTAGAGTTGGGGCCAACGTGTTGTTAAATGAGAATCCGGGCAGAAGCCAATGTCGATTGCTCAGAGTGGCTTTGGAGAGGCCACGAGGGGCGAGTCTGACCCTTCGTGCCCTGGTACGTAGCTACGAATTCCCTAGGAAGTGGCTGTCATTTCTAAAAGCTACTTCACGACAGAATGGTCCAAGGAAGTGGCCAGAGGAAGTGACCCATAAAGGGTTCCAAGGAAACAAGACTACCTGGCACCTGAGCAGCTGAGCCGTCCCCAGTCTGCTCTCCAACAGCCATTTGCACACTAAGTGGCCTCTTCATGCCCAATTTCTTTATACATAAAGGAGTGACGACTGAGAGGTAAGCGACACAGCACATGGCACACTTTGGAGCAGTGGGGTTGTTACTGGTGTAGGTCAAACGCATCACTGGGTCTTTCTCTTCCTCTCTGCTTATTTATTTCTATTGTTCTCATCATCTGAGTTTCTTACCGTGCTCCTTCTTGTACCCAACAGTTCTAGAGGAATGTGGCAACCCAATGACGTCACCATGAGTTGTTCTAATTATTTCAGGGAAGCGACCCTTCATCCATGAAGTTCTCACAAACCAGTCCTGTCACCTCTGAATATCACTGATGTCTTTTCTTATTGTGAAATTACAGTGTGCACAGAAGTCAGTTTCTCATACTGCTCCCCCTTTTGCAAGAGCAGAATTGTGCTGAAGTTACTTCCATTACCGTTAGCAAATATTTTATGCAAAGATTTTTAGCCTGCTTTTTTTGGCTTTTTCAGAAAATAAGAAAAAATGTCTGAGTATTTGCTTCAAAGTAACCACTAATATCATAGATTTCACATGGCACTGAATGCATTCCCAACCACAATAGTAGCGAATAAAAGAAACCAACATAAACAGGAAGCATTAGAAGAATGGAAAACATCCAACAAAGGGTTTTATCAAAGGCTTCTACACACATAAAAGCCTCTGTGTAAGAGCACTTCATATATGAGAGAATTTTACGCATAATACATATTATAAAAAGCTATGCACAGATTTCAAAAATTTTTGCACTAAAACTTATCTTTTAATTCCATTTTCCCACAAATTGCCTCGTTTGAGAACACGGCTTTCTGTAGGCCAAAAGGAGAAGTCTCATCAGAATCAACCTTCTTGCACTCTAATCTCAGACTTCCAGCTCCCCAAAGTAGAGGAATGGATACTTCTGTTGTTCAAGTCACTCCATATGTGCTGTGTCCCCACACTGAGATGCACTCAAGTTCAAGATCACGCGGATGGGTCAGGACTGTCTGAACTTGGAGTTAAGATTTCTGACGAGCCTAGAACTCATGAAGAAAGCATCCTATCTTAACAAAAAATTAAAATAATTAAACTGTACGTGTTGAGAGGAAAACTGAGGTCCGATTTTATTTCCTGTAAACACTTTTCTTTTTTTCTCAGGATTTGCTGATTTTTTTTAAAGTCCAAGTTACAGAGACAGGGAGGGACAGAGAGAGATCTTTCAGTCTTTGGTTCATTCCCCAAATGGCTACAATGACCAGGGCTCGGCCAGGCAGAAGCCAGGAGCCAAGGGCTTCATCACAGTTTCCTATGTGGTTGTCGGGGGTCCAGCGACTTGGGCCACCTTCGGCAGCCTTCCAGGCACATTAGCAAGGAGCTGGTTTGGAACTGGAGCAGGTGCGACATGAACCAGCATCCACAAAGAATGCCTGGCTTAACCTACGATGCCGCAACAGTGGCCTCTAAAATACATTCATAGAAACAGGGAAGCAGGGCCCGGCGCCGTGGCTCACTTGGTTAATCCTCCGCCTGCAGCGCCGGCATCCCATATGGGCGCCAGGTTCCAGTCCCGGTTGCTCCTCTTCCAGTCCAGCCCTCTGCTGTGGCCCAGGAAGGCAGTGGAGGATGGCCCAAGTGCTTGGGCCCTGCACCTGCATGGGAGACCAGGAGGAAGCGCCTGGCACCTGGCTTCACATCGGCGTAGTTCCAGCTGTAGTGGCCATTTGGGGGGTGAAGCAATAGAAGGAAGACCTTTCTCTCTGTCTCTCTCACTGTCTGTAATTCTTCCTGTCAAATAAATAATTAAAATCTTAAAAAAAAAAAAACAGGAAAACAAGTTTATGTGTGTTTTATGCCAAGCAAACTGGGGAACCCACAGAAGTTCCTTAGAAGAATGTCAGGGCGTAGCCATGTCTGAGGAACAAAGTATGAGTGGAAGGCTTGCTTCTCCAAACTATTTAAAAACGAGGACAAATGACTGTGATAAAAAATTTCCCAAATTCTCATGAAGCACTACAATCTACAAAAGCAAACGCATTTGCAAATTGAGGTAGGAAGGTATAGGCTGTGTGTATGTGTGCATGCATGTGTGTCTGCATATGTGTATGTATGTGTGTGGGTGCATGCACATATGTGCACGTGTGCACACACGAGAGCATGTGTGTTGTGTATATGCGTGCATTCACGTATCATGTATGAATGCATGTGTGTACATCTTTGTGTAGATGTGTGTGCATGTATATGTGTGTATTGTGCACACGTGCACATGTGTGTGGCATATGTGCATTGTGTGTGCGTGTATCATGTATGAATATGTGCATGTATGTCTGCATGTGTGTGTGCGTGTTGGTGCATACATGTGTATATGTGTGTTGGTGCATACATGTGTGTATGTGCGTACACAAGCATGTGCGTGTGTGCTTGTGCATGTATGTAACATGTAAGAAGCATGTGCATGCATGTGTGTATTAGAATGATAAAGAGAGCCAGCTGAACCAGAGGAGTGGAAGGAGAGTGGCGATGCTGACGAGACCGGCATCAGGAGAAGGCGCTGAGACGTCTGAGCACTTCAGAGAGTGAAGCACCTAACGGGCCAATAAAGAACGTTCCTGGCAGGTCAGAACTCAGAGCCCCTGTCCAGGGATGGCCAAGGAGCTGGGACTGCCCCTCGCGTTCACCAGCTCCGTCCGCGCCACACGCATCACACGGCTCACCCAACCCCTGCACCACGGAGCTACTGCACCGTGTTTCGAAGGGCGCCGGGACAGAGTGCCACGCAGACAAACCCAAGTCTCCCCTGAGAAAACCTTCTGGACTTCCGTTTTATGTGACTAAGTGGAGAATACCAGGGGGGTCACAGCTGTGAGCTTTTCATTAAGCATAGCTGCCACTATGGGATCAAAGCACCCAGCGTACTGACTCTACCCAGCGCATGAGGGCAGCTTCAGCTCATGGTGTTAGCATGAAATTTATACGAAAGCCCACCTGAAAGCTGACACAGAGCCCAGGTGCAGGGTTGTAAAACACCCATCGTACTGGGTTTCTTGGCATGGACAGGTGGGTCAGACCAGGTAAGCACTGCCTTATGACAGGCTGCCCTATATAGTCTTTGCAGCCGTTTGCCAGTGCTTGGACCTATTGTGCTTACTGTATTTCTATTTAGCTGATATGGATTATGCACATATATGTGCATTATCATGCAGATGCGTTTGAATAGCGGAAGTTGGTGAGGATGAATGCGCGTTTGTTTCTCTAACAGTAACCACAGCCTTCGTAGGAGGAAACAACAGGGGCGGCTCTAAGCCAGCAGAGGGCTTGCTGTTCTACTTCACGCCTTGAGTAAGCTTCCCACTTGCTCAGGTGAGGGCTTGGCCAGAGAACAGGGGTACAGGCGACCTCCTCCCCTGAGCCCCTCCTCCCTCTGCTCCTCTACCTCGCCCCTCCCTGCACCCCACGCTGTCAGTGTTGTTTCTGCAAAGCCTAGCCCGTTGCGTGCTCTGACCCACGCTGGTGCCTGGCTCCCAACTGCTGCGGGGACTACTCTTTCTAAGAAAGGGATTTCCCAGGTCTGAGCCACATTCTAAATGCTTGTAGTCTGGCTTCACACTTGGCCGTTCCAAATGGATCAAATGAAAGCTGTCAGGGTCCCATGGACGCTCCTTTCAGGGGTGCAGCTTCTCTCTGCGTCTCCTCCCTGAGTTGCTCCGTGAACGCCAGGCCTCCGCTTGTTTGGAAAGAAGAGGAAGCCCCTATGCTGGTGCAAAGCATACAATGAGAGCTGAGAATGGGTACACTTCACTGGAACTGTAGTTTTGCTTTACTTAATAGTAAAGTCAAATAATAATACATTGTCCCCCAACCCAGCTCCTTAGAGAGGTTCATTTCTCTGGGAATAGGTCCAGTCACATCTATTTCCAAAAGACGAAATTATACAAACTTTAAAGCAAGATGCCCTTCTCAATAACAGAGAAAGTGCTGGTTTGGTTTTAAATAAATATTCAACATACTTTAAATAATATTTTGGCTTCACAGCATTTTGATTTCAGTAACTAAGAAACACTAAAAAAATACAGTGGCTTATCAGACCACACAAGATAAGGTAACAGAGTTGTAACTATGGGAACGGCTTTTGATCAAAAATATTGGCAAGACACAGAGCTGTCTGTGTGTGCTGCATTCTAGAATACATTCCTTCTAGGTGTGGTAGGATATTTTTATTTTTTTTGCTCCTTATAAAGTCTCACTACTGCATTTACATAATGCTTGCAACCCACATAGCTCATGGTTTCCATAAAACAGATGGATAGCTTCGACCTCAGAAAGCCACACTTCTGCGTTTCTAGCAGCCCCTATCGATTACTTACCCTTTCAAATCACATCTTAGCCTCAGAGGAGAGGAGACTTACTGCACATCTTGGCACTTCACTTAGAAGTTTTTTTTCAGTTTTATCTGAAAGGCATAAAGTAGAGTGAAGAGAGGGGACAGAAAGAGATCTTCCAACAATGGTTCATTCCTCTAATGCCTAGAGTAGCCAGGGTCAGGCCAAGCCAAAGCCAAGACACTGGAACTCAGTCCGGATCTCTGACATGGGTAGCAATAACCCAAGTACCCGAGCCATGAGTTGCCGCCTCCCGAGTGCACACTGACAAGAGCTGGAAACAGAAGTGCAGCCGGGACTCACACCCAGCGTCTCCCATGGATGTGGAATGTGTGTATCCAAGTGGCATTTAACCACTGCACCAAGTGCCCGCCCTTGTCATGGGGCTGCTAGACACAGCTTGTTATCCCAACCACAAGTTCTTTCCTTAACCGTGACTGCTGGCTTAGGTTTACAAACTTCTTCACCTCCCATGGCATTCACTTCAATTTTTGAGACGTAGTCCTACGTTTACTAGGAGATGGAGGGCAAGGCTGTGACTTCAAGTACTAAACAGGCATGACTTTGCTGTCTTTTCATGTTCTGATCCCTTTCCGATTCATTCCCTATCAGTTTTATTAAACTGGTTTATGAACCAGTCAGGTTGTATTTTGAGGCATGTGCTATGTATAGAAGCAAAATTCTCCGTGCCCAATTATAATGCATTTGGGTCATCCTGAAACATAAAACACACACGATAAATAGAATTCAAGCTCTTAGTAGTGTGAGAAAACTGGCAAGGGCTGAGCAAATCCACGGGAACACACAGGCTGCAACAGTGAGGATGCCAACGTCACCCGCTTTTTTTTTTTTTTTTTTTTTTTGACAGGCATAGTGGACAGTGAGAGAGAGAGACAGAGAGAAAGGTCTTCCTTTGCCCTTGGTTCACCCTCCGATGGCCACCGCGGCCAGCGTGCTGCAGCCGGCGCACCGCGCTGATCCGATGGCTGGAGCCAGGTGCTTCTCCTGGTCTCCCATGGGGTGCAGGGCCCAAGCACTTGGGCCATCCTCCACTGCACTCCCGGGCCACAGCAGAGAGCTGGACTGGAAGAGGGGCAACTGGGACAGAATCCGGCACCCCGACCGGGACTAGAACCCGGTGTGCTGGCGCCACAAGGCGGAGGATTAGCCTAGTGAGCCGCGGCGCCGGCCCGTCGCCCGCTTTTGATGCTCACGTACACCGTGAGGCAGAAGAAAGGCCCATCTGGAGGAGACAGCGATGGTGACGTGGACCTGGCCGTCCAGAACTGGAGCGGGTTCTCGCAACCAGAGGACAGAGGAGAAGAATTCTGGCTGCTTCACTGTGAGCAGATGGTCAAGAACGTGGAGACCCTGGAAGAGCGAGGCCCCTGCAGGGAACTGCTGCAGGGTTTCCAGCAGGAGCGCAGGACCCGCGTGAGGAATGGGAACCGTGACGGCGATGGAGGGGAGCTGAGCCCGGAGGCCCCCGGTCATGGAAGGGCTTGCTCTTCCCAACACCCAGAGGGCAACGAGAGCAGGGAAGTAGCTGTCCGTAGGGAAATGGACCAGAAAAACCATCGGACCAAGAGACAGTTACTCTGAACTAATAATGGTCCAGCGAAAGCGTTAAAAGCATTTCTAAGGGCTGGTGTTGCGGCACAGGGGCTTGAGCCACCGCCTGTGACGCCAGCATCCCATAGCGGAGTGCAGCTCGACTCCAGGTTGTTCTGCTTCCGACTCTGGGAGAGCGGAGGATGCCTCCACCAGAGGGCCAGGGGATGGACCCGAGCACCCATTTCAAAGACCTGGATAGAGCTCCCGGCTCAGCCTGGCCCAGCCCTGGCAGCGCAGCCATCTGGGGGAGTGAACCAGCAGATGGAAGGTAGGTAGGTAGAGATCTCTCTCTCTGTATCTCTATAACCTTTCAGATAAATCTGTCACTCTGCCTTTCAAATAAATCTCACAAAAAAAATCTGTGAATTTAATTGGATCCCCCAGGAGATGCTCCAGCTGCTGCACAGCTGGGCCTGGCCACTCCTACTATGCCTCTGAGCACCACAGTACACCACTGTCCCCAGGGAGCTCTCTTCTCCTCACTCACTAGCACACTAACTCCACCTGGCACTTATGGAGTGCTGTACGCTGTGAAAGGGTTAACTGTTTTACAGATGGAACCACAGAAACTGACTTTCCCAGTCACATAATCGAGAGTAAGGTGCACGTCACTTTATGCTAATTCCAGCCTTTGAGGTCTCTGTAAAACAGCTTTTGATGAGTCACATACATCTCATTTTTAAAAGGTTTGACAAGGGGCTGGTGCTGTGGTATAGTAGGTTAAGCTGTCACCTGCAGCACTGGCATCCCATATGGGTGCTGGTTCAAGTCTTGGCTGCTCTACTTCTGATCCAGCTCTCTGCTAACGCCTTGGGAAAGCAACGGAAGACAGCCCAAATCCTTGGACAACTGCACCCATGTGGAAGGCCCAGATGAGACTCCTGGATCCTGGCTTTGGCCTGCCCCAGCCCTGGCCATGACAGCCATTTCAGTAGTGAACCAGCGCATGGAAGATCTCTCTCTCTCTCTCTCTCTCTTTCTCTCTCTCTGTCTATCTCTCTCCCCCCACCTCTCCTGGTCCATAACTCTGACTTTCAAATACATAAAAAAATCCTGACTTTCAAATACATAAAAAAATCTTTAAACAAATTGACAAATAGTAGTGCACACATTTGTGGAGTATGGCATGATGTTTCAATACACACATAAACAGGTAACATTCAGAGATGAGCACAGCCGTCACCTCAACCATTTATCATGTCTTTGTGATGAGAGCATTCAGCATCTTCCTCTCTAGCTACTTTGAGATACCTACCACGCGTCCATGATGCACTAGGGTCACCCGCCCGTGCGACAGATGGCTGGAACTTCTCCTGACCTCTGGAACTCTGCGCCACGAGAGACTCTAGGGGCTGGTGCTGTGACGCAGGGGTCAAGCTCTTGCCTGCAACACAGTTACTCCACATGGGTGCCAGTTCAGGTTCCGCCGCTCCACTTCTGATCCAGCTCCCTCTGTTGTACCTGGGAAACACAGCAGATGGCTCAAGAGTTTGGTCCCTGCATCCAGTGGGAGACCCAGATGGAATTCCAGGCTCTGGACTTGGGCCTGGCCCAGCCCTGCCTGCTGCGGACATTTGAGGCGTGTGCCAGAGCATGGAAGATCTTTCTGACATTCTTCTTCTCTCTCAGTAACTCTTTCAAATAACTAAATCTTCCTTTAAAAAAAGAAGATTTATTTTATTTATTCCATCTGCTGGTTCACTCCCCAGATGGCCACAATGGCCGGAGCTGCACCAATCCGAAGCCAGGAGCCAGGAGCTTCCTCCGGATCTCCCATGTGGGTGCAGGGGCCCAAGGACTTGGGCCATCTTCTACCACTTTCCCAGGCCACAGCAGAGAGCTGGATTGGAAGATGAGCAGCTGGGACTAGAACTGGTGCCCATATGGGATGCCGGCGCTTCAGGCCAGGGCTTTAACCCGCTGTGCCACAGCGCTGGCCCCATAACTAAATCTTTTTTTTAAAAAGGGAAACTTTAAAATAGGGGGCTCAACCAGAAAGCCATCACTGGGAGTCCTGCTGGGGGAGTAGCTAGTCCCTCATCAACCTGTGCACCTGCCAGATGACAGGTGACACTGGGTTATTCTCCAGCCTTCCGCTCAGTCCCTCCCACCACACATCTCTGCTCATTTCTCCTTACAGCCTGCCTACAACACGCTCGTGGAAAATGCTGCAATTTTTCCTTAAGAGATCCTTTGCTTAGAGAGAGGCACAGTGGAATGGCCTTTCCCAGGGTCTAAAATATGGTCTGAGCCGGCGCCGCGGCTCACTAGGCTAATCCTCCGCCTAGCGGCGCCGGCACACCGGGTTCTAGTCCCGGTCGGGGCGCCGGATTCTGTCCCGGTTGCCCCTCTTCCAGGCCAGCCCTCTGCTGTGGCCAGGGAGTGCAGTGGAGGATGGCCCAGGTGCTTGGGCCCTGCACCCCATGGGAGACCAGGAAAAGCACCTGGCTCCTGGCTCCTGCCATCGGATCAGCGCGGTGCGCCGGCCGCAGCGCGCCGGCCGCGGCAGCCATTGGAGGGTGAAACAACGGCAAAGGAAGACCTTTCTCTCTGTCTCTCTCTCTCACTGTCCACTCTGCCTGTCAAAAAAAAAAAAAAAAAAAAAAAAAAAAAAAAAATATATATGGTCTGAATCCGTGCTGTTTGCTCACAGATTTGGTATCCAGGCAGAGCGCTCGGGGCCATTTGCATTTTTGTTGATTGTTTCTCCTGCCTGCCGTGTGCCCCTCACCAGCTGCTCTGTGACTCAGGTCATGTGTGGCTGGCTGGCTGCTCGTCACAAGGGACAGCGGCGCTGTAAGACAGGAACAGCTCCGGATCTGGAAGGGGACAGAATCCGAAATGCAGAGTCCACGGTGCTGTACCACAGACTGCGGGCTGCGGGCTCGGGGCCAGGCTAAGCACAGGCGTGAGGCCCAGGTTGGAATCGGCAATACCTGGGAAACACACAAATAAGGGGGGAGAGGAAATATGGCTTCCACAGGAGAGAAAAACAGCATGCTAGTTATTTATCGATTAAATGCCAGTATTTTATATATCTATACATATATATATTTGATGACAGAGATTGAATTATGAGGTCACATATAGGTATGATGCTTCATGTAATAATAAATGTGGAAGGTACAGGGCAGAGACAGAGAGGTGGAGAGGGAGGGAGGGAGGGAGGGAAGGAGAGAAGAGGGGAGAGGGAGGGAGGGAGGGAGAAAGAGAGAGAGAAAGAGAATAAGAACCCAGTCTTGGCTCCGTAGAGGTCATTACAGCACACGATCCTGGCCAGCGAGTGACTCTGGTGACCCGCTCTGTCCACGTGGTCAGGGTAGACGTGTCCACCACTCACTGACAGTCAGACGGACTCAGAGAAACTGCTTTGCAATGCTGACTAGCTCTGAGCCCCGCCCAGTGTCCTCCAGCCTTCCCCACCGCCAACTCTCAAAACCAAGGGGTGGCAGGGAAATGCCTTGGGATTCCTAAGCCGGCGACTCCAACATAAAACTAAAGAAAGAAGTATTTTAAAAAACGACTCCCTGCCATTTGAACTATCTCCCCATTCTTCAGGTGTCTGCTCTGTCTGTCCATCCAGCTAATTCTCCGTGGGGCCTGCTGTTCAAGGTTGCTCAACGTGACATTACCAACATCCTTCATCCCTACCGTCTCCCTCAACAACATCACCCTTCTCCACCAACCTCCCAGCACGGTCCCCACCGCCGCACCTCTCCTTGTGGTCCACAACACGTCGTTCTGGAGTGCTAAGTCCCTGCATAGATGTGGCAGGAAACAGAAATTTTAACTGTAAGAAAAATAGCACCCAAGACATTGAGGATGGGTTCCCCTGCCTTCTATTTTTTAACTCCATCCTTTATTTCTTTACTGAATGCTTTCCAAGCTCCGCCGACTCCAGGACTGAGCCAGGGACTGGAAATACTGCAGCCACAAAAAGCAGACGCAAACTCTGACTCCGTTCACGGACTTCTCGTTCTAGAAGGAGGGACGAACGCGAGTAATTGCGACCGGGCTCGCCCCCTCTTATTTGTAACGATAAATAGTGGAGAATGCAATGCAGTGCACATATTAGTACCACCAGCAGGGAGACACGCAGCACGGGCACGAGTGGCACAGAGCATGATTGGCTGGGTGAGTGCCGTTGGGTGAGAGGCCTGAGGAGGGGGCAGGTGTCACCCATGTGATGAGGCTCTGGATGCGCTGGGGAGACGGCAGGCAGCAGGGACACCACCCGCCAAGCACCCTGAGACTGCAGAGACCTTGGCACACAGTCGCAACGCTGACACAGACACCGGTCAGTGAAGGAGTTGTGGGCAGGGCCTAGGCAAAGTTTCCCCTGCTGTCCAACGGCCACGTCCCCGGTGGCTGGTTTCTATCAGTTCCACCTTAGCAGAGGGAGCGCAGATCCTCCCTTCCTCTGTCATCATGGCACCATCTTTAAAACCTTATTTCTTGGCCAGCGCCGCGGCTCACTAGGCTAATCCTCCGCCTAGCGGCGCCGGCACACCGGGTTCTAGTCCCGGTCGGGGTGCCGGATTCTGTCCCGGTTGCCCCTCTTCCAGGCCAGCTCTCTGCTGTGGCCAGGGAGTGCAGTGGAGGATGGCCCAAGTGCTTGGGCCCTGCACCCCATGGGAGACCAGGAGAAGCACCTGGCTCCTGCCATCAGATCAGCGCGGTGTGCCGGCCGCAGCGGCCATTGGAGGGTGAACCAACGGCAAAGGAAGACCTTTCTCTCTGTGTCTCTCTCTCTCACTGTCCACTCTGCCTGTCAAAAAAAAAAAAAAAAAAAAAAAAAACCAACCTTATTTCTCAGTGTTTGGATGTGGGCAAAATTGGAAGCAGGATTTGCTACTGGGCTGGCATTCTATGGAGAATCTCTCCAGCGGCCAGGCAGCAGCACAGTGGCTCAGAGGACCACAAGTCTGACCGCTGACCTGTCAGCCGGCTGGCCACCCTTCCTGGATGTGACCAGTGAGGAGTCAACGACCCCAGACAGACCCAGTTCACTGCTGATGCAAGCAAGAGCAGCGTGACCGTGTCAGCTCCCCAAGGCCTGGTCCCTCAGCAGCCACTCAGCCTGAGTCACAGGAGGAGCCACAGCAGTGGGCCCACCGTGACCTGGAGCAGCCTGCAGACCACAGGCAGGCGCCCGTGGAGATGTGCACGGGGCCAGGCCCGGGCATGGTGGTCAAGACGCTGCTTGGGCACTCGCGTTCCAAACAACAGGGCCTGGTGGTTGTTGCTATCTGAGATTTTATTTTACTCATTTGAAAAGCAGAGTGACAGATGGGCAGAGAGACCGAGAGTTTCCATCTGCTGGTTCACTCCCCAAATGGCCTCGGTGACAGCCAGGAGCCCAGAATACCACCTGGGTTTCCCATGTGGGTGGTACATGGGGCATTGTAGGCTGCCTACCCAGGTTCACAGTAGCAGGGAGCTGGATCAGAAGCGGAGCAGCCAGGACTCACTTTGGCACTCTACCAGCGTCAGAGGCGGCAGCTCAACCCGCTGTGCCACAGTGCTGGCCCCGGAGTGCCAGGGTTTGCGTTCCAGTTCTGCTTCCAGTGCCAGCCTCCGATAACAGGCACTCATGGAGGCAGCGCATAGAGGCTCAAGTCCTCAGGAAATCGGGACTGAGTTGCTGGCTCCCAGCTTTGGTTTGGCCCGGGCCTGGCTGCTGTGTGCATCTGGGGAGTGATCCTGTGTATGGGAGATCTTGCCGCGTCTGCATTTCTCTGTCTTAAAACAACAACAAAAACCCAGAGGCCTTCAGTCGGCCTCTAAGGAATGGAGTAGGCCGTAAGTCCCATGCGTGCCTGAATGCAGGGGCCAGTGAGAGGCAGCTCCGTGTGATTCTCCCGTGAGACAGGGTCATTGACTCTCTGCAAAGCTCACCTCCCGGGACTCCAGGGTCTCAGGACCTCCACCGAGCTGTGGGTGAGACCGGTGGAGCTGGCTCTGTGTGGAGATGTGCAGCATTGCTGGGGCCCCTTGGCAGAGCCATTCCACAGAATCCCCCCTCAGCCTCAACCCTGCTTTAAAACCTGTGTCCCTGGTCCTTAGCAGTGGCTTACAGTCAACAGGACAAGGTCATGTCACTAGAACAAAACACCAACTCTCTCTCTCTCTGTGTTAACATGGGTGTGACTAGGCTGTATCTCTTTCTTCTTGTTATGCAGATGGGAATGAGGCTATGGGCTAACACAGAACCATAATTATCCACTCACAAAACAGTGTTCTTAGCTCTGCCAAAGACTCAGAAGGGGCTTCTGCAGAGACATGGGGTCCAAGCTAACGTTTCAAGGAGAATGAGTTCAACTGACAGCTCTGTTTGTGGCATTCAATAACTATTTGAGATGCTTGGTGAGAGACAGGCCTGGCCAATGTTGTGGTTGGATGTGAGGGCACAAACAAGCTAACGTAGGGTCTTTATAGCAGTCTAAGTATTGCAGATTTTATCTTGCATGTCATTTTAAGGATTAACATTGGAGAGGTGGATTCTATTTGTGCATCTAATAATTCTGGCAGCAGGTCAGATTTGAATGTCTCCTCTCTAAAACTTAATGAAAGTAAACCAAAACAAAACCAAATAAAAATAGACTAGCAGGGTTTGCAAATGGAAATTGACCACTGTATTCTAAAATTTACATGGAAATGCAAACGAATGAGAATCGCTAAGACAACCTTGAAGAAGACAACTGCGTAGCAGAGCCTGCCTTGGTGGACCTCAAGATTTGTCTCAAATTTAGATAACTAAGAAAATGTCAGCTTGCTTTAAGTCTGGACACGTACAGCCGTGCAGTGGACTAGCAGGCCAGAAAGAGGCTTACACAGATGCGGGCGCTTGATGTACAGAGAAGTGAGTCCATCAGAGAAATGAGAGAAGGTGCGTTCTGGTGAACAGAGAGTGTTCGGACATTGCCACAGCTACGGGGGAAAAAGCAATGCCTTACAAACAAATGACTTCCAGGAGGAATTCAGATTTAAACACGAAAGGCAAGGCATCTAGGTGAAGATACAGAGGAATGCATTTATCACCATGGGTAGGAAGCAGATTTTAAAATAAAAAAGCATCACTCATGAATTTCTGACACGTATTACTTCAAAGTCAAGCGCTTTTTATCAGAGTGCACCATTGCAGAGCACGAAGCACCAGGCGAAGGGGCGGAGAAGCGGCTGCGTCATCCGTGAGCGAGCTCAGGAAGAGCTGAAGGTCTCATGCGCTTGGGGACTGACTCATGGCCCCCGACGAGACTGCATTTGAGGATAGGGCCCCGTCAGGTCCTTCTCAGGAGACAAAGGGACCCCAGAGACCACGCGCACAAGAAGGCAGCGGCCCGCAACCCAGGAACGGAGGCCTCACTGGAGACCAGCTCTGACGGCACCTGCTCTTGGACTTCCAGGTTCAACCGCCGTGTGCAACACAGCTGTGTTATGCCACCCGGCCTACGTGCAGTCCAAGCACACTAAGACAGTGCTGAGCAGTGACAGGACAGAGGCAGCAGGCAGGAAAAGGCAACAGCCTTGAACAAGCACTCACCAACAGCTCTCGGGTCAAAGGCATGAGGAGCTTTTACAGTACCAGGGATGGGGACAGGCAAGCAGAAGCCACTCCATAAAACTTCAGGGCCTGAAGAGCTTTGCTAAAGGGAATCAGACGTCTAACTAGCTGAGCCCAGTGCTGTGGCACAGTAGCTTAAGCCACCGTCTGGAGAGTCAGCATCCCAGATGGGTGCCAGTTTAAGGTCCAGCTGCTCCATCTCTGATACAGCTTCCTGCTAATGTGCCTGGGAAGGCAGCAGAAGGTGGCCCAAGTATTGGGCTCCTGCATGAAATGGGACACACAGATGAGGCTCCCAGCTCCCACCATTGCAACCATTTGGGGAATGAATGGGCAGACTGATCTTCTCTCTCCATCTCTCCTTGCTTCCCTCAACCCTCTCTCTTTCCTTTTTTAAAGATTTATTTATTTATTTGAAAGTCAGAGTTAACACAAAGAGAGAAGGAGAGGCAGAGAAAGAGAGATGTTTTCCGTCCACTGGTTCACTCCCAAATTGGCTAGAATGATCTGAAGCCAGGAGCCAGGAGCTTCTTCCAGGACCTCCCACATGGGTGCAGGTGCCCAAGGACTTGGGCCATCTTCTACTGCTCTCCCAGGCCTAGCAGAGAGCTGGATCGGAAGTGGAGCAGCCGGGACTTGAACCGGTGCCCATACGGGATGCTGGCACTGCAGGTGGTGCTATGCCACAGCACTGGCCTCTCTCTCTCTCTTTCCCTGCATTTCAAATAAATAAATAAACTTAAAAAAAAGAGAAGTCTACAGCTACGTTTAAAGCGCTGGAGAAGAAAAGCCCAGAAAAGCTCTCGCTCTGCCTGCACAGATCAGTAAAGTGAGCGGCTGAGTTCAAGGGTCATCAGGACTTTCTGTTAGCAACGTCACCTGTGTCTCCTGAGTTGTATTTCATTATATTGAATTACATTTCAATTATTTATTTCATTTTGTATGTTTCACACATAATTACAAATGTAAAACAGTAACAAACAAAAAACAAAAATGCAAAGTTAAAAAAAAAATAAATCCCTACAGTGGATGGTTAGCATTTGGTAGCATGTGTCAAAAGCTAATAGGAAGGAAAAGTGCTTCCATGAGCCAGCGCAGTGTTTAGTCCTGTCCCAGTACCACCTCTCAAATGTGGTACTGGAGCTGAAAAATGGAGCTAATTTTTATTTCCCATTGTGTAGCCTCAAGGACAGCTGTCTGCTCACTCTCGCCCTCTCCTGGCTGGGCAAAAAATTAGCTCCCAGGCTTGCTAAGCTCTAGGTTGCATCTGGAATCAGGAGAGAAGAGGACAGAGAGAAAAAAACCCACTTAATGTCCCAAAGAAAAGTGCGAAGATCCTGAAAAAGAGACAACAAGCCTGTGGAAGATAATCAGGGGCTGGTGCTGTGGCGTATTAGGTAAAGCCACTGCCTGCAGTGCTGGCATCCCATATGGGTGCGGGTTCAAGTCCCGGCTGCTCCACTTCAAATCCAGCTCTCTGCTATGGCCTGAGAGAGCAGTAGAAGATGGCCCAAGTCCATTTGGGGAATGAATGGGCAGACCAATCTGCTCTGCACCCGCATGGGAGGCCCAGAAGAAGCACCTGGCTCCTGGCTTCGGATCAGCCCAGCTCTGGCCATTGTGACCATCTGGGGAGTGAACCAGCGGATGGAAGACACCTCTCTCTTTCTCTCTCTCTCTCTCTCTGCCTCTCTGGAACTCTGCCTTTCAAATAAATAAATCTTTTTTTTTTAAAAAAGATAATTGGAGAATTTCAAGTACAAAATCCCTAAAATAAAATTTGCTTGAAAACATAATAGAAACAAATACTTGAAAAGTATTAAAAGTATTAAAGATGGAAATATCAAGATACGTTCTGGTTGTTGTTGAACCTCAAAGAAGAAAGCTTTTCAGGTGTGAGATAGGAGCAAGCAAGGCGCCCTCTGCAGGAGAGACTGGGCTGCCCTGATGTCCCCCAGCAGTCCTCAGTGTCAGGAGGCTGCTGACCAACTTCATGACTCGAGGGAAAAGATGTAAATGTGTTACGACCAGCCGTTCTGTTAAAACTTCTGTTTATTGACTTGAGAGCGAGCGAGTGAGAGAGTGAGGGCATGTCCATCCACTGCGCTCACTTCCCCAATGCCCACAGCAGTCCCTCCCCAGTGCAGAAGCTGGGGGCAGGAACCCAATCCAGTCTCCCGCGTGGGTGGCGGGCACCCAAGTATGTGAGCTGTCAGTTTCCTCCTGAGATCTGTATGGTGGTGGGCACCCACGTCTGTGAGCTGTCAGCTGCCTCTGAGATCTGTATGGTGGCGGGCACCCATGTCCATGAGCTGTCAGCTGTCTCTGGGAGCTGTATGGTGGTGGGCACCCACGTCCATGAGCTGTCAGCTGTCTCCTGGGAGCTGTATGGGGGAGGGCACCCATGTCCATGAGCTGTCAGCTGTCTCTGGGAGCTGTATGGTGGGCACTCATGTCCGTGAGCTGTCAGCTGTCTCTGGGAGCTGTATGGTGGTGGGCACCCACGTCCATGAGCTGTCAGCTGCCTCCAGGAGCTGTATGGTGGGCACCCACGTCCATGACCTGTCAGCTGCCTCCTGGGAGCTGTATGGTGGTGGGCACCCACGTCCATGAGCTGTCAGCTGCCTATGGGAGCTGTATGGTGGTGGACACCCACGTCCATGAGCTGTCAGCTGCCTCCAGGAGCTGTATGGTGGGCACCCAGGTCTGTGAGCTATGAGCTGTCTCCTGGTATCTCTATGGTGGGCACCCACATCCATGAGCTGTCAGCTGCCTCCTGGGAGCCATATGGTAGTGGGCACCCACGTCCGTGTGCCATCAGCTGCCTCTGGGAGCTGTATGGTGGAGGGCACCCACGTCCGTAAGCTATGAGTTGTCTCCTGGTATCTCTATGGTGGGCACCCATGTCCGTGTGCCATCAGCTGCCTCCTGGGGCTGTATGGTGGGCACCCACGTCCATGTGCCATCAGCTGCCTCTTGGGGGCTGTATGGTGGGCACCCACGTCCATGAGCTGTCAGCTGCCTCCTGGGGGCTGTATGGTGGGCACCCACGTCCGTGAGCTGTCAGCTGTCTCTGGGAGCTATATGATGGGCACCCACGTCCGTGAGCTATGAGCTGTCTCCTGGGGGCTGTATGGTGGTGGGCACCCATGTCCATGTGCCATCAGCTGCCTATGGGATCTGCATTAGCAGGAAGCTGGAGATGAGACTCAAACTCAGGTACTGGCGTGGGATGCAGCTTCCTCACCACCAGACCAATGGCTGTGATCAGCCTTGCCGTGCACTGGGTGAGCGTACTGCAAACACACTGACTCCTTCTTGGGACGATGTCCAAATGACTTACTGGATGGTTAAACCCAGCAAACGAAAAGGCTGGGACATGGATAACTGAACACAAGAAAGAGAGGGGTAGAACCCTCTGTTAGGGGCCATGTCCCTCTCGCTTATAGCAACTCAGGAATACAGAAGTTACACACCCCTATCGGGAGAAGGGAGACACCTTATTACTGAAACCTGTGGTGGAGGATCTAAGGTGGCCCCAAGACCGCCAGCCCCTGCTGCCCCCAAACCTGCCCAGTTGTTGACCTAACACCAACCTAGGCCCCGCAGAGAGGACATTTTATAGATGTAACCAAGGTGCCAAACCAACTGCCCTTCAAAGAGAGAGATGTTCCAAGAGGGCCCGGCCTTGTCCCCCAGAGACCCTACAGGCACTCCACCCACACCAACTGCCCAGGAGACCCACGGGTGAGAGCCGTCTGGCTGGGGTTTCTTGTCCAAGGAGGACACGCCGGAAGGCAGGCAGCCCCAAGCCCACAGGACGTTCGAGTCCTACGGACGCCAGGATGTGCATCAGCAGTGTCTGCAACTTCACAGAGCCTCCAGCTGTGGACTCGGCAGGACGGACCCTTGATTTCAGCCCTGTCCGGGCAGAGGGGCTGTCAGTCTGCTCTGAGCAACCAGGAGGTGATGGGTAGGGGCCATCAGAAACCACGGTGCCTGCGGCCGCGCGCTGTGCACTCTCTCTCGTAGGGGGCAGCAGGCGACTGCTGCCTGCAACTGAGATCTTCCGCTAAAAGAAGCAGGGCCTGATAACGGTACAACTTCAATTTTTCAAAGCTATTTAAGATTTAGTTTGCAATTGTATTTTAGGTCATATCTTCTTTGATGAAGAAACAATTAGCAATATGTCAATAATTCACTTTTAATGTAACATAGTTTTTAAATTGGAGTAAGATGGTGTAATTTTGAAAATAAAAGCAGCAGTACAAGTCCATGTTAACAAAACAATACTGTTTTGTCTGTCTGTCTAGGTGTTTATGCTTCTGTGTTTCTGTATAGAGGTGTCTGCATCTCAGACCCCAGTGATTATTTCAAAATGATATGATAGGCTTTTTTTTTTTGCTATGTTAATCTTTTTAGGTTGAATGGCTTAGATGTATGTAAATAAGCAAATTTTTATAATCAAGTAAACATACAGGAGCCAGTATACGTGAGGGTGATGCAGGGCAGGTGCTTATCTATTTCTCTTATGTTAACAAAAACGCAGAACAATGGCACACCTCTGAGAGCCCCTGTGCGGAGCGTCCTTGTTCACGCCGCTGCTGGTGGCATCTTGGAGGTGAGGGCCTCCGTCTAACACGGTGTACCGGCTGCTCTACTTTCCAGACAAGGAGACGGGTCTCATCCCTTCCGGGGACCGTGCAATCACATGTGATAATGAGAACGCTTTGTTCGTCAGCTCGAAATCAAAAAGACTCCACAGGAAAGAAAGGAAATCATCCACTGGTCTGTACATTTGGAGATGCCATAACCCTGTGTCTTTTATATATATATATATATATAGAGAGAGAGAGAGAGAGAGAGAGAGACAGAGAGACAGAGAGAGACAGAGAGAGAGACCAGAGCAGCTCAGTTGCTTCAATTCCTTTCACTCTTTCCTCCTCCTTATGATTACTAAACAACCCACGGGCCTTTGGCTTTGTGAATACCTGGTCTACAGCCCACAACACATCACCCACTAACCACGTGGGAGCACTTACATTTAAATATTAAGCATTAAATACATCTTAAAATTCCGTATCTCTTCATAATTGTTATGTCCAAAAGCTCAATGACTGGAAGCTGACTCTTTGGACAGAGCAGGCGTACAATGTTTCTCTCATTCTAGAATGTTCCAGAAGACATAGATGAAACAGAACTATTTTGTTTCATGAGGACAAGTTTTTTTTAAATGTTTCCCCAAAATGTGTTATCTCTTTTTTAAATGTATCCTCCTAGGTCACACTGTGAAGCTTGCCGTATCAAAAATAAATAAATAAATAAATAAAAGAAATACTGGATATTATCCTATCCTGTGATTTAACTAGCTTAAGAATCTGCAATAGAATTGAAAGGAAAAAAACTCTGACTGGGAATCAAAGTTGACTTCAAAGGTAATCTCAAGCTCTGCATCTACAAGCAGTTTATTTTTAGGCTCAGTCTAACAACGCAAATACTGTACATCACCTCTGAGAGTCAACATGAACCCTTGTCTATTTGCTTACATTTTTATGAGGCATCCTATAAAGCTTCTAGAAATATTTGCTGGACATATTAAAAGTCACTCTCAGCGGCTCAGCTTACGTTGTCTATTTCTGGCAAGTTCAATGGCACTTAGCAGAACTACACTGCAGACGCCAGGGGAGAAAGGACTGAATTTTCCCAGCAGTAAACCAGAATGCAAGCCTGCAAGGGCAGTGAGCCAAGCAACTGCACAGATGAGTTCAAAACCTCAGTCGCAGAGCAAAAGGCAAGACCCTGGATACGGGGCGTATTTTCATTTAATTTCCTTTGCCTGAGGACAATCAAACCTCTCCCTAGAACTGGGAAAAGTATTTCTCTTTGAGTAACTCTGTTGACACCTACAGGTTGATATAAATTACATTTAAGAAATAAAAGTATTTGTGGTCTCCAGTGGCACACCCCAGTCGTAATCACCTGTGCTGAAGTGGATTACTGGGTGACCTTGGACTTGCTCACCGTGGACATCCTGGAAATCCATGCCGAGGTGGACACCGCGAATACCTGGGCTCCCTCCCTCCGCCTCGTCCAGGTGTTTGGCTTCAGAACATTTTTGGGTTCTTAGCGCCCTGCTCACAAACATGTGCTGATCATAAAGCCTGCAGAGTGAAGACGGAATTTTGATTTCCCAAAGATGAAGTCTGAGTTTCTAAGTTATTTTATGGAATTAACAGTTCTCTTACCTGAATTAACATTTATTTATACACTCATAAATTACAAAAAATGCTTGCACAAAATATAAGTACTGACTCAAAATATGTGTGATTTAGGAAATAAGACCACTAATATCCAAAGCTGCACACAGAAGTTTTCTTTCTCTGTATTTTTAAATACTGACTAACTCTCATTTGGAGGTAACATTGCCTTTGCACAGTCATCACTCTACCACTGAGATAGAAGTTTAGGCCAGACAGAAAAATCCAGAAATCTGGAAGGCTCAAGTTCAAGTGCTTGCTCCCCACTCTTTGCAAAGATCCCATGGGAATAGCGGAACAACGTCAGTGTCGGACAGGGTGTTGGGCACACATGGACTGCTTGATCTAACACCAGCAGCTGCTGATTTGCGCTGTGCTCGGAAACTGTGGGATCCCAAACACCAAGAGCAACCCAGGGAAGGCTGTCTCCTGTGTGCTGTCATTCATCAGCAGGTGTGAGGGGGGAAAGAAGGCTCTGTGACCTCCGGGCACTTGCAGGCTCTCGGCCGCTTTCACAGCCTGGGTAGTTCCTATCCCAGAGCCTGCAGGATCTGCCTGTGTCCTCCGGCTGCACAGAACTCACGGCACTGGCTGCTTTCAAGAGAACCTGCTTTGTGAGCTCAGCCATGTTCCTTTCTTGGGCTGGGCTACGTGTGTGCTCGACCATATCAGATAGCAACCATTTCTATGGAAAAGTACCCTGTGAACCAAGTTAAAGGTCCAGTGATGGACTGAAAAGGCCGTGTGTAACAACATCCAACAGAGTGTCTCATCTCGTCTACCCCAAAGCATCAACGCACAGAAGAGAGACAGGCAACCTGCTGAGCAGGTCATCTACATCAGAGGCAGTGAAAACAGCCGAAGACGTGTACCAGAGGCTCACCTCGACCAGAAGCAGGGAAACACCAAGTTCACGGCTGTATCTTTCCCCCACCTGGCTGGGAAACCTTTGCTGAAATCAAGCATTGATGAAGATTCTGGACAGCGCCAATGTCCCACCTGTTGCTTGATTTGAACTGCTTCAGCTCTCTCTGTTTTATTCCAATAGATCTTAGTGTTCTAATTACCAAAACAGTGCACATTTTTATCCAGTCACATTGACTGCACAATACCCACATCCCCTTCTTTTTGTAACAGGATGCTAATGTCTCATCTTTGTGAAAGTACATCCCATTAGGACTGCCAATCAAGGGACCCCAGCACCTTCAGAACAGGGGACTGGCATGTGACGCAAGCGGAGCTCACTCCTTTACTCTGAAACTCAGTCAGAATTTCGCCAGAGCCCTAATGGAACTTGCCGACTACACATGTCATCAGTCTAAGGTGCCGCGATGTAAGGTGTTCCTGATGATCCATTCCACCTAGACAATGCACTGACCACACACACAGTGCTTTCTGGCCACGAGGACCTTCCATGTTTAGCGAACGGGCTCCTGTAGGTGTGCCTAGAAATAGATACCTGCCACAACATCACTTTTGCACATAAAAATGTGCGATAAACTGGCTGCGGAACACCTGAGCGCACTTCACTTTCTGAACCATCTTTCACCCAGCGTTCTCTTGCAAGCCAGCCTCTTGCACCTGGAGTTCTCAGCGCCCCAACTTCTCTGGGGCACCACCTGGGTCACAGACAAAGCACCTTTTAGTTTCAGGTATTTTCTTCCAAGCCACTGATGCTTCTCCCGCAAGTTTTGGTGCTTCTGGTCGTTCTCCCATCAATGAGTATCTGCCTCACTGACACAGAATGCACGCAGCACAGCTATGTTCCTGCCTTGGCACACACAACAACTGTCAGTAAATCCCAGTTAGCGAGATCACAACGGTGTCTTACATGTCGTTAAATCCAGTAGGTGTGGTGCCAGCCACTGCCACGAAGACGCGACCAGCCTCGACACCCTTTCTCGGCTCAGAGAGGGGCTCTACCTCTTAATGCCTCTGTCTGGCCGTGACCGTGAGGCACCATCGAACAGATTGCACAGCACAGCTGTGAGATGTGGACAAGTGCAAAGCATGTCCAGCTTAGAACAGCTCACCTCTGCCTACTCCTCGCAGACGTCTAGCGCTGTCAGAGGCGCCATCATCTCTGAGATCCGACCCTCCGGATGTTCCTTTACTTAGCATTGACTACGCTTCATGTTCTCTCCTAGGTTCTTCGCACAGATACCTAATTGGATTCCATGACACGCCATGACATGCATACTGCACATACATAATTACAGAAAACATACAAAGAGCACGCATGTAATACAACTGGAAGCAATCTAAATATCTCTTCGTGAAAGAAATATTAAACAATTTATGTTAAGGAAAAAAAAAAACAGAAAAACCAGCTTCGGTGTGCAAGGTTGCTCATCTTACCTTGAGAACTTCCTGTGACTTCCCCAAGTTCACGAAGGTGTAAAGGAACCAGACAGGCACTGCCTGGGGGCAGGTGTACAGCAGGAGCTGAACCCACAACCAGCTGCAGCCAAGATGCTGGAGGGGGGCGAGGAGAGGGACTGAGGGGGCCTCCACCTCCTGCAGGCTGGGAGGCTGCGTCTCCTGCCGCTGTGTCCTTGGAGACCCCTTCCCACTGTCGCTGGATCTGTCAGATGTTCAAGGAAAGCCAGCAGTCCAATATTCTACCTGAAATCAATGGACAGGGAATTTCAAAAATCAAACAGCACAGGCCAAACAAGGTATGTATGTGACAGGCAGGAAGCTAGAAATTAGCCTATGTGTGTGAGAAGGGCCCGAGGAAACTGACGTCCACAGCAGTCCAGCATCTGCATTTCATGTCCTGGCCACACCCTGAGAACCTGCCAGGTGGTCCCGCCCCTTCCACCTGGCCTGATACACATCTTTCCTGTAAGGGGCACCATAGATAAAAGCCCATCGGCTGACGCCAGCAAGGCTTCCCCTGTCTGACCACCTCAGTGGTAAACTTGGAAAAGAATTTTTCGTATTTTTACCCAACAAACCCTTCCGCCAGGGCTCCCTATCCTTTGTTCTGGGGGAGGGGTGTTGCCGTTGATTTCTCAACAATGTTGCAGTGGATTCCTTTCTGAGAGGAGGAGTGTGGTGGGGGCAAGAGGCACGGAGTCACCACACAGGCACTGGGACTCGGGTGAGAGCAGGTCAGAGGGGAGCAGCCCACAGACTCGTTTATTTCAGTTGCTACAGCTGCTTATATAGCCAAGACCCGCCAATCTGGTCAAGGGGCGGTCTATGCCCCAACCAATCACAGCCTGTTGCCAGGCAGTTTCCAAAGCCATCCAATCATAGCCTGTTGCCAGGCAGGCTCCATTGTCAGGTGGGTTTCAAAGCCATTCCTGAGTAACTGACGCTCGCTTGCCAGTGGCCACCTTGGCATGGCCTCATTCCACCACATTTCCCCCTTTTCATTTATTTTTGAGCAACGGGAGGCATGATTCTTGGCCATACCATTGTTGACCCCGTTTCCATGTGGTCTCCGTACGCAGCTGTGCCTGTCTTAGGTTGTCCCCCAGGGGATCTTACCCGTCACAGACTGTGCACTCAGCCCTCTGCTCTGCCCAGGTGTGTTCTCTCCATCCAACCACGTAACCTCACTCTCCTGAACCGAGCGCCTGGGGGCTCTCTCTCTGTCCCCTCCGTCCTGACGGCTGCCCTACCCCCAATAAAGCCTTATCACTCCGCGGTCTCATGCCAGAACTCTTTCTTGCGTGAAGACAAGAACCCCACGGCTTCCGCGGCCTTTTCTCCGGTGACATGTGCAGGCCAAGTTTTGGCTCGGGTCTGATATCAAGGGTAAGAGAAAGGAACCGGGGCCTCTTGGCCCTGGGGAAAACATGCCTGTGTCTACCAGGTTCCTCTGAGGGGCACGAAACTTCACCCTCGGGGAGAGTCCCAGCGGCTTCGCCCAAAGCCCCTCAAGTGCTCCCTTTGCGTCCTTGCTCCTTTCTTCCATAGCCAGGGACCCCCGTGGACCTTGGAGACAGAGGCCACACGCTGAACCTGCTCCTGAAGACTCCATGCAGCAAAAGGGACCAAACCAGCTCTCCTCCTTGGGCCTGGAGACTTACAGGAGAAGAAACATTTCCATGTTGTTTAAGCCAATATTGTCTGCACCTGAAGCTAAGCCCACCTTGGGAAACTAAACTAGATAAGTAAACTAAATTAGATGAGTAAACAGAATTTGCCAGGCTTTAGCAAAGCAGCTGATTAAACAGCTTCCCGTAGGACTGAGTCTAACAGAAGTGCCACCGAGGTGTTACAAGGATAAAGAAAATGGTTGGCCAGTTCCTAGGTTTTTCACACACATAAAGAACACCACTCTGGGAAGAGAGGCTTAAGCAGAAAGAACAGAGGCCTTTTGTAATCGGCTCAGCAGCGTCCCCACCGTCAGGCCCTGATTCCTGCAACCTTCCAAAGCTAGCTGACCTGGAGAACACTTCGCAGGTGAGGTTAAGGACTTTCAGATGGGGATATTGTTTTGGTTATATTAAATGCCACGACCTGGGTCTTGCTAAGAGGCAGTCTTGGGAGATTGGCTACGTGTGCAGAAGAGCACAAGGCAATGCGACTGTCAAGGCTGAAACTGGAGTGACGTGGCCGCAAGCCAAGGCACGCGGTGGCCGCCAACACTGGCTCAGGTAAAGGAGGGACACTCTCCTCGAGTCCCTGGAGCGGGGGTGGTCCTGCTCACCCCTGGAGTCAGGACTTCCTGCTCCCAGGATCGGAGGCAGTGAATCTGTGATTTGAAGCCACCGACTCTGTGTCCCGCAGAAGAGCAGCCACAGGACGCTGAAGCAGCTACCGAAGAGCACCCTTCTCAGCCAGCACCAGTTGTGCCAACGCAGAGATGAGCCGCCGGAAGTTAGATTTGCGCTATATGAGCTATTTTATTATAATGCTCTGCAAGTGTTTGGATTTTTTTTTTTTGACAGGCAGAGTGGACAGTGAGAGAGAGACAGACAGACAGAAAGGTCTTCCTTCTGTTGGTTCACTCCCCAAATGGCCTCTACGGCCGGCTCATTGCGCTGATCCGAAGCCAGGACCCAGGTGCTTCTCCTGGTCTCCCATGGGGTGCAGGGCCCAAGCACCTGGGCCATCCTCCATTGCACTCCCGGGCCACAGCAGAGAGCTGGCCTGGAAGAGGGGCAACCAGGACAGAAACCAGCGCCCCGACCAGGACTAGAACCCAGTGTGCCGGCGCCTCATGCAGAGGATTAGCCTAGTGAGCCATGGCGCCGGCCAAATGTTTGGATTTCGAAAGCCCCTTGTCATGGGAGAATTTACTGTGAATGTGCAAGACCGTATTTAGCCTCACGTCTCTCGTAAACCTCTTGAATCAACTTCCCAGACTTAACAACTCAATGTTCAAGCCCAAGGGGGCAGATCTTTTAAATGACAGATGAGCAAACACATCTCTTAATGGCCTTGGGCAGGTACGCACCTGGCAGCCAGGGGCTGTGCCTGGTGTCCCCAGGTCACGAGACGCAGGTGGCTTTCCGCCTTCGCCTCCATCCCTGCCCTCACTGTGTGGTCGTCTTCTTCAACGCCAGAAGGCTCCCGATACTCGTCTTCTAAAATTTCTTCCCAAACAGCAGGTGCCAGGGGTTCAGTGGCCGCATATTCAAGTAGCAGGATCTGGCATTTTGGAAATCCCACAGGAACTCGGTAGGTCCTTGGTCCCTCTAGGGTCATTCACAGAAAACCAGTGAGTGAAGGCCGGGTAAGGACTCGGTGGTAAGATGGTGTGGTCCTGAGCAAAGGGGCAGCTGTGCAGGACACGTCCCGCGGAAGGTGGAGACGGAGGGGCAGCTGTGTCAGGGCCCACTGAGCCACTGAGGGCTGGTAGAACCCCACAGGTCACTGGGCCTGACCCCCGAGGCCCGATGAAACTGGGCAGATGGACAGTCTAAAGGGTGGTGACATGTTCACTGTGCAGGAAAGCCGTGCACCCGGGACATTTCTAACTGCTACGATGAGGCTCTCTAACCACCTCCACCTGCCTCCCACCTGTCAGCGTCCCTGGGCTGCCCTGCGCCTCCCCAACAGCAGCCTCAGAAGGGACTCTGCCCGCTGCTCCGAGGAGTGCAGCCTGGCGTCAGTCCCCTGGCCTCTGGGCAGGCCCAAGCCCCGCTCTTCACCTCCCCTGATCCTGTCCCCTGCTAAAATCAAGTCTTCTCGGCTTGAAGGAATGGCTTAGAACCCTAAACTCCTAAAACCTAACGAGGTGGAGATCCCAGGGCTTCCAAAGTGTGGTTATTCGGGGCACTAAGTCGAAGCTGCCCCTGGATCCAGAGCTTGCTTGCCCACCCACGTGGGACTTCCGGCCTCTCCAAAGCGGCCACCCAGCCTGAGCGGTCCTGAGTCCCAGGAATTAGGGCCCCCGCCACGCAAAGACAAGACGATCTGCCCACGCTGGCTCTGCTTGCCTGCAAACTGACTGTAGGAAAGCCAGCAGCCCGCCAACCAGAAGCCAGCCCAGAGGAGCTGGGGCAAGAGAGAGAAAAAGCCAAACAGAACACCCAGCCAGATTCTTGGGGAGGAACTATTTCAGGAACTTGAAAGAGCACGCTCCTTATTTGGCTGTAAAGGAGTGGAGATTTTTGTATGCTCTCGAGAGGCCTGGCTGCGCCCTTCCCCGCCCTCAGGGGGATGGACTGTGCTAAATACACAGAAAAATGAATTCCCCCTGAAGTCTGAGTGGCAGGCTATTTTCCTGGGGATGGCGGGAAGAGAAAGCGAGGGATTCTTTTTGCAAGATAGACATAATGGAAACGGGATTCTAAAAATAAGCCACGGGAGCACTTCCTGTTCTTGGTGCAGCTGAATGAGGCATAGCCGGGACTGTCAGTGAGGAGACCCGCACGCAGGCCCTGGGGCTGCGGCCGAAACACTCCTCCTGTGCACAGGGGAGACTCGAGTGAGTAACTAAAGGGAGAGCAGTTTCTCTCCTGTTTAAAATTAATATTGCGGAACTTTCGGATGCAAACTGGAGGGAATTCCCTTTTCTCTACGATTCGATGACACAGACAAATTGAGCCAGTGACTCTGTATGCCAAGTCCTAACACAGCAACAAAGCTGAGATCCACCACGGCCATGCAGCCAGCACCGTGTCTCTGGGTCAGGGAGCAACATCTGTGGGTTAAGGGTCCCAGTGTAATCGTTTTTCAAGGAACTACTGTGTTTCCCAACAATTTTCAAGTGCTGAAATCCTCCCCAGGCTGGGCAGTCTCGAATCTGTCACTGCATGGCAGGTGAGCCGTTTCTGGGATAATCAATCTGTGGACTGGGTAGCAGGGTAGTAGACGCTTCTACTGAAACCAGAGAAAGTCGAGGGCGTACAGAATCAGTCGTGTCCCCATGCCCAAAGCGCCAGTCACGAAGTCTCTGAAAGGTGGTTTGTCCTAGCGAGGCCAACAATCCCCAGGGGACTGACGTCATTCCCAGGGTGCACCCTTTACTTCCCTGAGCTCTTCAGTTACGCACGACCCAGGCTGAACCGAGCAGCAGGTGACTGCGTCATTCACGGCTTCCAATCGAGCAAGCTGACCTTTTCCTTAGACCAGCTTCAAGTCCGTTCTTCGTCCTGGCTGCGACCATTTCAGATTCTGCCTCCTGGTGCCTTGTGCGCCTTGCAAAGGCGTGAGCTCATCGTGATGAAAGCCTTAAATACCCACTTCTTCCTCACCCCTTCACACAAGCCCAGGGACTTTGTCTTGCCTTTTACTCTAGGTTGCTGCCTCCTCTGAGTTAGGGGGAGAACAGATGACATTGCTACTCTTTAAAACCCGTATTTGGATTTTAAGTCTTGCCTCTCACCTTAATCCAGTCTTTCTCAAGCCAGTCCGGTCTAAGGACCCACTTGTCTGAAATCCTGGCAGTTCAAAAGGATAATTTTTAAGTTGGGTCATTTGTTAACAATCTTCGGAATCTACCTTAACAGCAATGCAAATGTGTTTCAGATCTTCTAACTGACCACCTGACAACCAAGCATTTCCAGTAATACTGGTCCTGGGGTTGGTGGTTACAATTCCACTGGTGCCTACGAGTGCTGTTTTATGGTGTCTGGACTAGAGGAGATAAACAGCTGTGAGCTTAATGGTAAATGATGAGTCTGCACGGAGTGGTGGCCAAACACCAGCACTGCTTGTCTCAAGGTTTTACATAAATGAGGCCAGATAAGTGCATGCAGGGTGGGAGAATTCACTCACCCACTCCACGGTTGTGGCACCAAATTAATTTCCCCAAAACAGCATCAATGGTCAAATTAACTCAAGTGCCATCTTGAATTTTATGATTTGCTTAGTTTTTAAATTTGCTTTCACGGGTATTACAAGAACAAGAAGCTGTCAAATGGATTACACTGCAAATATTCAAATAACATTTTAATGGTAATTTCAGTCAGCGTGGATGCTCTGTGATTGGTGCGATCTGTGTTTGCACTGTGCTTTTCTCAAGTTTAAGGAACACCATTTGGGGCTGGGGGAAGGACCGGACAGAAAGCTGAGCATCAGTCAGACAGGTGGTCCCTCTGGCCGGGCGGACATCCTCAGTGCCAGCCGCTGTGCCCCGCTCACCCGCACTGTCAAACTTTGGTGAGCGGTCAGTCCGAGCACTGCAGGCAGAGAGAGGGCTGGAATGCTAGCCTTGCCCCTTGGAAGCGTCTCTGAGACCATGACTGACAAGGGAACGGGACTCTCATCCTTCAGGAGCCATGGGAAACAAGGAACTTCTGAGCCATCAGACTGATGTCTGCTTATCGACGTCCCTTCGGTCCCAGGAGGACGGCTCAGCCCGTGCTTTACCTTGGCAGAGGAACGGAGAACACTACTGTGCAGACAGCTTATTGTGATCAACAGGAAGAGTGTGACCACAGCTGCAGATACTCTAAACACAACCCAAATACCAGATTCCGAAAATGTTGGCAAATAACATTTTAAAACATCCGAATCATTCCTGAAGTTGCTTCAGAACATTGGTCTATTTCATGAATGACATGAAACCACTACAGGACATCCAACATTTTCCACGTCCTCTGCCCACCCTATCCAATCAATTCACAAGTCCTCTCACTGGGTGTAGCAAATACCTTTGAAGACTGTCTCCTTTCTTTAATATTTATTTTATTTATTTAATTTTAAAGGCAGAGGGAGGAGGGAGAGGGAGAGGGAGAAAACCTTCCATCCACTGGTTCATTCTCCAAAGGCCTACATGAAGCCAGGAACCAGAATTCCATCTGGGTCTCCCACATGGATGCAGCGGCCCAAGCACTCGGGCCTCCTCTGCTGCTTTCCCAGGCCATGAGCAGGGAGCTGGATCAGAAGTGGAGCACTTGGGACTTGAACCGGTGCTTGTATGGGATGCCAGCATCTCAGGCGGCTTAACCCACTGTGCCATAACGTCACCCCATCTCCTTTCCTCATCTTTATTCTGCACGAGGATTCCAGGCCTCCATGCTTTCAACCTGGGGTGGTTGGGACCTTGAACTCCCAGACTGGTTTCCCTCACATTGACGGGCCATATGTCCAAGCCCTCTTACACACTGTAGCCTGAATTTCGCCTCACAGGCAAACATTATGATTTCTCTGTCTATTTCCCCTTCAGTGTGGCCCATCTCATGCAAGACAGGGCACATGTTCCGAGGCAGGCTCACACAGCCCTCACGGTCCACTTGGACCACTTGGGCCTCGGTCCGCAGACTCCCAGCCCTACTGACCTCACTGGGCCCCTCTCACAGCCTTTCCCTGGGCTGGATGTGTTCTCCCTGCTCCCCGTGCAGTCCCAGTCTCCTTGTTCTCCACGTCACCCTGTAAACATCTGCAAGATGCACCCCTTGCACCCGGGCTGCCCTTGCCACGCCCACTGTCCCCTGTAGCATTTTAATTTCTTATCACAGGACTGCGCCTGCTTGATTGTAACTTGTCTATTCCTCCGTGTTTCCTGCTGATGGAGAATACCCCGTCTGCTGCGCCCCTCGTGGGAGACCCGGCTGATCTTTGCGCTCCCAGCCTAGCATGTTTAGTGCACACTTTGGAAAGCACAGTGATGCACAGAGGTTTACTGGATTTCTTCTTTCTATGGAAACATAATGTGGACATAGAGAAGTGCACAGCTAAGTGCACAGTTTAATGGGCTTTCCCACAGGGCCGTTACCACCCAGAAGTCTCCTCGCTCATCTCTGGCAGCCCCGTCTCCCTGAACATAACCCACAACCCAGTACAGATTTGATGCATAGTCTGGGTGATTCCTGCCATTGTGGGCAGGACTCACCCACTTCATTGAGGGCTTGAACACAGAGGACAGGTGAATTCTGTCCCCCGTGTGAGGTGGAACACCCACATCTCCTTCCCTTCAGACACTGGCATTTCTGGTGCTTAGGCCTTTGGCAGGATGCAGGACTTCTCAGCCTCCGCCATGATGTGACCTAACCCCTTCCATGTATCTGTTTACCCACCCACTTGTCATCTGTCATCGGTGTCTGCTGTTTCAGCTTCTCTGAGAATCCCATCCATACAAAACCATTATATATGTTTATCCAGGCTAAAGCAGAAGACCATCTGGGTCGATGCTGAATTTGAAGGATCATGAACCATTCCAGCCCAAACCCTGTGATACTTCTGGTGCACATCTCGTATATACCTAGAAGTCAGAACACTTGCTCACTGTGCATATTCAAGATTTCTATACAATGTTACATGTTGTGGTATGACTAGGAGATTCACAGAAGAGAGAAATACAAATTGTCAATAGGAAGGCAGGAGGATGTTTATTTATTGATCAGGGAAATGTCACACAGTTTTCCCGTGACCAGATGGGATGAACCTTTGTATCTATATAATATCAACTTAACGAGGTAACAGATATCCTCTAGTGTTGGAAAACGTGAAAAGTAGTGTCCTGTGTGAACCAAGCACACACCATCCGAGACCCTGACCTCAATAGTCTCTCACTGTCATTACCTGAACTTCAGCCACAGAGGCTGCACGTGTCCATAAGATCTGTTAAACACGGTGTTTCCAGTGCACACTCTTTCTACGTGTTCCTGTCTGAATACAGGACACACATAGAACCAATGGTGTCTGTCAGTCAGGTGGTGACACCGTGACTTTAATCCTGCTTATATTGTCAGCACTTCAATTGACTTGTAAGACAGCATATGTTGCCTTTGCCTTCTAAGTGTCTTATGACTCACGGTGGACACCACAGACTGGTAACATGGCTAAGTTCATGGGAACACACGGTGGACACATGAGAGTATTCTAAAGTCTTTGGAGAAATGGGATGAAGAGACAAGTCTTCTATTGGTGCAAAAATATTTGAGATTCCTACATAGTTTTTTTTTCCAAACTTTTTGAAGACCATTGTATATGCTTAATGTGTGGCTTAATGTGTGGTGATTCTCTCACACCGAGGGCCATGAACCGGGGGCCTAGGCTGGGTGGGCGGCTCTGGCTTGGGTCTCTAATGGACTGCAGACTGCAGTCGGGCTTCCGGCCTGCCTGGGGAAAGGGACATGGTTGCAGCATGTCTGATTCCCAGGGCCTGGGCTCCTCACCACGTGGGCACCCACGCATGGCTGCCCTCAGAACACGGCACCGGGCTTCTGGAGTCACTGGCCTGACACGGAAGGAGAGGACGACCACTGCGGCCATCCTGTCCTTTCTGACCCTGCTTTCCAAGTTCCCACCGTCACCGCTGCTGTACCCTCCTCACCAGATGGAGTCACGAGCGACCTCCAGCACCACCCCACGGGCAGGAGAGTCAGGCCCCTCTTACGGGCTAAATGATTACGTATATTTGAGAGACAGAAGAACAGACGCCCATGCAGGAGGTGGGTGAGGAGAAACAGAGAAACAAAGAGAGCTCTCATCTAGCAGTTTATACCCCAAATGCAAGCGTGCCCGCCCTGGCTGAGCCAGAGCTAGGAGACGAGAACGAAATCTAGGTCTCTCCTGTAGGGGGCAGCAAGAGCCCCACGGCTTGAGCCATCCCCAGCTGCTTCCCGGGGCCTGTATTCTTGAGACACTGGCATCAGGAGGCCGGTGCTGCGGCTCAATAGGCTAATCCTCTGCCTGCGGCACTGGCACCCCGGGTTCTAGTCCCGGTCGGGGCGCCGGATTCTGTCCCGGTTGCCCCTCTTCTAGGCCAGCTCTCTGCTGTGGCCAGGGAGTGCAGTGGAGGATGGCCCAAGTGCTTGGGCCCTGCACCCCATGGGAGACCAGGAGAAGCACCTGGCTCCTGCCTTTGGCCATTGGAGGGTGAACCAATGGCAAAGGAAGACCTTTCTCTCTGTCTCTCTCTCTCACTGTCCACTCTGCCTGTCAAAAAAAAAAAAAAAAAAAAAAAAAAAAAGAGAGAGAGAGAGATGCTGGCATCAGGAGTCAGAGCTGTGAATCAGATCCAGGCACTCCAACATGGAACAGGGGCATCTTAGTCACTGTGCCAAATCTCCACCCTAAACACATAGTTTAAGGAAATTTTATTTTCGTTCCATTTGAAAGACAAAGAAATAAGGGGCAGACATACAGAGCAAGTCTGGCAGGGCCAGCTGCGGCCTCCAACGGTGCACGTTCGCAGAAAGCTGGATGGGAAGTGGAGTGGCTGGGACTTGAACCTGGCATTGGGCAGCCACTTAGGCCAAACACCTGTCCCTAGCCACACTGTGTAAACTGCAGCATTCACTAATGGCTGGTAAGATGCTGGCAGAATGGCTCTCAGCAGCTTGGAAGAAATACTGCAGCATCCCAGCATCTTTTTAGCAAGGCTGCTTATGCCACCAACACACGGTAACTCATGGAAAAACAGACATCAACTCCTCCAGGCCCACACGGAGACAGGCTGGTGCTGTGGCTGACAACCCCAGGCTGCAGTGTCAGTGCAAGCTCCTCTGCTCCTATTCTGATCCAACTGCTTGCTAATGCTCTTGGAAAGAGGACTTTTCCAATAGCCGCGTCCCTGCACCCAGATGGGAGATCTGGATGGAGCTCCAGGATCCTGGTTTCACTCTGGGCCAGTCTTGGCTGATAGCCATCTTGGGAGTGAACCAGCAGATGGAGTCTGTCTGTCTGTCTTTCGTTCTGACACCGTGACTTTCAATTAAATAAGTCCTAAAAATTATTTAGAGGAGTCCTATTCCAAAAGTGGTAAGACTAAAGTACTGTCTTGGACGACTGGCTTTGTACATAGTCATCTTTCAGTCTATGCATGAGAACAACCAATCCTAAAAAACTTATCTCCAAAGAAAGAGCCGTTATGTTATGCATAAAACAAAAATTTCATAGGACAAGCAAACATTATGTTTGAGTTTCAATAGGAGAAGTTTTCCTTTTTGAATGACAGAAACGATGGCTGCTCAGATCTGTAGTAGACTGCATGATTTGGCTGCATTTCTTGGACTCTCCCATGCCCACACCCTCTGCTTATAACCGACATACATGGGTGACCTGCGCTGCCCCTTGCCTTGGGGTTTGGAGTGTGACTTGGTTTGCACCATAGGCTGTTAGCAGACTCAAGGTGAGCGAAGGCTTGAGAGAGCGCGTGCGTGTTTGCACCTGCTTGCCTGCCCCTCTGCTGCTGCTGTGAGGACATCCCAGGAGTGGCCTGTGGGGGACAGGGCACGAGTGGAGCACAGCCCCATGGGCCTAAAGGCCCCATCAGGAGGCAGACTCTCACAGCTGACAGCCTAGGCCCACTCACGGGGGAAACCTGGGTTCAGATGAGCAAAGTCACAGAGGTGATCCACGGCCACCCAGAGGCACAAGCAGCGAATGCCATCAGGAGCCAGCGAAGGCTGGTGGCCGGGTGGGGGCAGCGACGACTACAGGATGGTGAGCGTCTCCACATGCACACGCCCCTTCCCAGGATGAATCGGAAGGGCTGTCCATGTGGGAAGCTTTTCCAAGCAAGTTCCCAAGACCCTTGAGAGCCTGGACAATGGCTGAATATTGCCCTCCCTCCTTAGAGAGTGCGACGAGGTAGATGCGTCGGATTCACAATGGCCCCTCAGCCCTCTCTCTCCACTGCACGCAATGGACATCTCAGATGGACTAAAACAGTTTCAGTGCCAATAGGCCCCCTGTCTCTTCTTTCACATTCTTTTTGAAAGTTACTTCTCATTTTCATGCTATCTGAAAGGTGTGTGTGTGTGTGTGTGTGTGTGTACAAAGAGAGAGGGAGAGAGAGATACATGGGGAGATCTCCCATCCTCTTGTTCACTCCCCCACATTGTCAGGGTGGGGCCAGGCTGACGCCAGGAACCAGGAATGCTATTCAGGTCTACATGGGTAGCAGGGATCCAAGTATTCGAGCCCGCACTGGTGCCTCCCAGTGTCTGCATCAGGAGGAGGCTGGATTAGACGCTGTGTGGCTGGGATTTGTAGCACACACTGAGACGTGGGGTGTGGATATGCTAACTGGCAGTCTAGACCCACTTCTCTTTGGCTTTCCGTTCAGCCTAAGTGGCTCCATCTGATCCGCACAGGGCTTTGAGCTGAAATGATACGCTGAGCTCCGAGCTGGGTACAACCACAGCTCCACGACCGCCTACAGTGAGTCCCAGAAGCCCTACGGCTAACTCGTGCATATCCAGGGAGAAGTAATGTGGCAGAGGGAGCTGCAGGGGTGCTGACTTTGACTACACATCAGGTTCTTGAGTTCCAACCTCTTCCCCTGGTTCTCCTGGGGCCTCAGGAGGAAGCCGAGTGAGATGTTTCTGGCAGTTCAACCCCCTCCTGTCCGAAGCACAGGGAATTTTGGGGAAACCACTCCCGCTCCACTCCTGTGGGAATCTGCAGTACAGTGTCCTTACCATCCTCTGGACACACAGTGAACGCAGGATGGTTCAATGAAAGACACCAGGCCTCTGGATCGCCTGTCTGCAGGGAGACTTGGTACCCGTGCTAAGCCAGAATGAGAGCGTTACTGCTCCTGGACCATGCAACAGGAGGATGCGGCTTGGACCTGCCAGCACCTGCCCTGTGGCTCCCAGGAGACAATATAAGGAAAAGCAAAATTCAGGGATGGAGCACCGTTCTCTGAGAATGTTATCTGAGCCCCTTATCCATCGCATCTCGGAGATTCCATCATTTGAACTGATAACCATCCCCTTTCCTTTCCTAAAATTACCCGAGTACAGGGCCTGTTCTGTGCAATCAAAACAACTCGGGGTGACTGAGGAGTCTTGTTCTCACTCTACGGAAGAAACTGCCCCTCTGAACGCTCCACTCTGTCCATGGTCTCCTAGCAACGATAGCACAGTGTGGAAGGACGTTATCAGAAGTCTGTCCAAGGCCCACCGTCTTTCAGAACCACATGTTCTAAGTTTTGTAAAAATTCAGAAGCTGTGGAACATGTCCTACTGTTGCACAGGTTTATGAGTTTTGACAAACACGCAGATGTGAGTCACCACAAGTGGTCTGACCCTTTCCCTCCTAGGCCCCTGGCACCCAGTGGGCCCTGTCCTCAGGGTTCCACTGTTTCCAGAAGTCACATGAACGGAAATACAGCCTTCTGAACCTGGCTTCGTTTCACTTTGTACAACACATTTGAGATTCATTCATATTGTTGTGTGTGATTGACACAAATGTGTTCTGAAACATGCTTAGACTGGCATTTCAATCATATCCCTGTTAGCATGAGTGCAGCACACATACATTTGAAAAATAGGAAAGGAGGCCGGTGCCGTGGCTCACTTGGCTAATCCTCCACCTGTGGTGCTGGCACCCCAGGTTCTAGTCCTGGTTGCTCCTCTTCCAGGCCAGCTCTCTGCTGTGGCCCGGGAGTGCAGTGGAGGATGGCCCAAGTGCTTGGGCCCTGCACCCCATGGGAGACCAGGAGAAGCACCTGGCTCCTGGCTTCAGATCAGCACGGTGCACCGGCCGCAGCGGCCATTGCGGGGTGAACCAACAGAAAGGAAGACCTTTCTCTCTGTCTCTCTCTAACTCTGCCTGTCAATAAATAAATAAATAAATATGAAAAAAAAATAGGAAAGGAGAAGTATGCTGGGGTGAAACACAATTTATATCTCTTTGGAATCTGAATGTGGGGGTAGCCTTGTTTAGAAATAAGTTATAGGGCTGGCACTGTGGTTTAGTAGGGTAAGCTGCTGCCTGTGGCACCAGCTGGTTTGAGTCCTGGATGCTCCACTTCCACTCCTGGTGCAGCTCCCTGCTCATGGCCTGGAAAAAGCAATGGAAGATGGTCCAAGTGCTTGGGCCTCTGCACCCAATGACCCGGAGGAAGCTCCTGGCTCTCAGCTTTGGCTTGGCCCAGCCCTGGCCATTACAGCTATTTGGGGAGTGAACCAACAGATGGAATATCTGTCTCTTCCTCTTTCTCTAATTTTTTTAAGGAAATGCTACTTGATGATGTAATCAAAAAAAGACAAGGTCATACTGGATTTGGTCTAACCCAGTGACTGGAATTGTTAAAACCACATAGAGCTGGGGGCATGAGGACACACGGGCGAGTGCCACGTGACCACCAAGGCAGACCGCGAAGGGACACAGCTGGAAGCCAGGGAATAGCAAGTGTTGTCTGCATCCCCCTGCAGCCCAGAGAGCCAGGGAACCCCTCTTCCTCCCAGGTCCAAAAGGCAAGCTGAACGCCCAGTTCAGACTCCCAGTGTCCAGAGCTGGGAGAGGACACACCTCTCTGTTTGGAGCCATGCACACTGTGGTCATTTTTATGGCAGTTTTAGGGAACTTACACGAGAAAGCATGAAGGCATTTGGACTTGCTCTCAAGGTGCCTACGTGAAGACCAGTGAGTGTGAATGAGGAGGAGGGCGGTGACGCCTGACTGCTCTCACTTCACAGTTTGGCCCTGGGGTCACGGCACTGCAGGTACTGCGCTGCATGTACCTACCTACCTCTGCGTCGACCCATCTATCACCCATCATTTATCCGTGACTATCATCTACTTGTCTTCTAACTCCTCTTTGGCTACATCTTCCAAGGATCAAATTTACTCCCAGGAACTACAAAGTGAGACCTGTTACTCATACACATGCCCACGTCACTGACTGAGGCTGGGAGGCCCTCTCACCACCCTTTTCCTTGACCAACCTCCAGAAGACCATAAACTCAGGATACCAAGTATCAGCTTCTAAGTAATTTCCCAAGTTACATGAGGAAATGAAAGAAAAGCCACATACCTTGAGAAAAAATCTTGAGGTGATTTTCAGGCTGCTTCTTGGATTCTGGATACAAACAAATTATGGGATATTTTTGTTACACAAAAAAATACGGAGGCCAACGTTTCGGCGCGCAGGTTAAACCTGGGTGCTGGTTTCTGTCCTGGCTGCTCCACTTCCAATCCAGCTCCCTGCTAAGGAGCCTGGGAAAGCAGCCGAGGATGGCCCAATTGGTTGGGCCCTATATCTGCATGGGACACGTGGATGGAACTCAGCTCCTGGCTTTGGCCTGGCCCAGCACTGGCCATTGCGGCCATGTGGGGAGTGAACCAGTGAATGGAAGCGCTCTCTCTCTCTCTCTCTGCCTTTCAAATAAATAAAATAAATCTTAACAAAAAATACATGTGTGTGTAGCACAGTGGGTTGGGAGCCTGCCTGCAAAGCCCACAGCCCTGTGGAGTGCTGGTTCAATTCCTGGCTACTCCCAAGTTTCCACCCCAGCTGCCTGCTACTGTGCCTGGGAGGCAGCAGATGATGGCCCAAGGATTTGGGTTCCTGCCACCATCGGGGGAGACATGGATGCAATTCTTGGCTCCTGGCTTCTGCCTGACCAGCCCTGGCTATTGCATTCGAGGAGAGAACCAGCAGTTGGAATCTCTCTGTTTCCTTCTCTCTCCCTCCCTCCCTCCCATCACTCTGCCTTTCAAGTACATAAAAAATAACCAATAAATCAAAAATTTAAAAACGTACAGGCGTGAGCATTTCACTTGACAGTCAAGATCCTGGCTTAATTGCCTACCCAAGGTGTCAGAGTGTGTGTTTAAGTCCCAGCCCTTGACTCCAGCTTCCTCCTGATGCAGACCCTGGGAGGCAGCAGGTGATGGCTCCCATGATAGGGCCCCTATCAGAATGAATTCCAGGCTCCTGGCTTTAGCCTGGCTCAACCCTGGATGTCGTGGGCATTTGGGGACTGAACTAGCTGATGAGTGATCTCATTGTTTGTCTGCCTCTCAACTGAATGAGTTTAAAAAAATGATTTCTAAGCATATAGCATTTGGTACTTAGATGTGGAACAGTGCTGTGCTGTAGTGTGCTGGGTCTCTTCCTGCAGCACCGGCATCCCACATGGGCACTGGTTTGAGTCCGGCTGCTCCACTTCTGATCCAGCTCCCTGCTAATGGTCTGGGAAAGCAGTGGAAGATGGCCCAAGTTCTTGCACTCCTGCACCCATGTGGAGACCCAGAAGAAGCTCCTGGCTCCTGGCTTCGGATCGGCTCAGCTCCAGCCATTTCGGGTATTTGGGGAGTGAACCAGCGGATGGAAGACTTCTCTTGTTCTGTCTCTTGCTCTCTCTGCCTGTAACTCTGCATCGCAAATGAATAAATCTTCAAAAAAAAATGTGGAACAAAAGATAAGAATAGCAATAAACAGATCAGCATGTCAAGGAAATCGACACAGTGGAGTTATTTTCCTTGAGATACTTAAGTTATGAAAACATGATACATTGATACAGTGAAGCCGACAGCAGTTACTCCAGCTTGCAGTCATCATGCAAATCCGATTCTCAAGTCTCAAGCTATCAGACACCACTGATTAGTCTCCCAAAACACAGCTTCCCGGGCCTCACGCCCCAGATTCCCAGGTGACAAATCTGGGCAGGGCTCCCTGCTACCAGCGGGAACCAATACCAGGGAACACACTCTGGCACAAAGATGCTTTGACCTCCCCCCACCTGCGGCCAGATGAAGGTCAAATACCAAAAGCCAACTATCACAGTGGACGTGACCGAACACTAGGCTCCAGAAAGGAAAACCAGGATCCAGGGTGAAGCCACGTCCCAGGCTACACGAAGCAGGAAGGGAGGTCAGACGGAGCAGGTGAGACCAGCCTGGAACACAGGAGAATGTGGGAAGGCAGCGCACAGGGAGAAGTCCCTGCCTGCAGCTGGCCCTCATCGGCAGACGCGGGTCTTCTCGCGGGTTCCTCCACTGGGGTCTCAGCTCACCTGGGGCTCCGGCGTCTGTACCTGCCCAGCACCCAGCAGTTCACTTTAGTGTCTAGCATTGGCCTGAAGCTATTCACCCTCGCCTCTGTGAGCAGTTCTCCGTCCAATGGTCTCGTTTCAACGGAATAAAACCAGTATGCACACCGCCCATGTGTGGCTGCAGGACTGCCACTTAGTGATATTTACCCCATGGTATTGAACTTGTAATGAAGACCTTCTAAAAATGAATTTAAGCTTTAGATAAATGAAAGGAAGTCGCTGTTTCTTGGGTAACAGTAAGACATTTATTTCTTTATAATTTGTTTTCATTCATAAAAAGGACAAAGCACAGTCCTATTCTACTCCATTGAAAAAATGATAAAAAATAACTAAAAAATCAATTCAATATTTATCAGTATCAAATGAAACTACTATCACCTTTCCTGAAATACAAAGAAACAATGGATATGTCGCTACCTATATAAAGTTTAATCAAGAATCTTGCGCCTTAAAGCAGATGAGCTATTAGTTAGTGTGACAAGTTTAAAACTGATGGTCCCAGTCGAATTTGCACAATTGTATGAGGAAATGAAAGCTCCAGTTATCACTGTATGAGAGATTTAAATCTACTTATCTCTGTCACAAATTGAAAACCGAACAACCTCCAGAGACTGTTTTCTCCTTACCTTCAGAACCAATTCATGCAAAATCTAGCCAGGTTTGCTCTGCGTTACCATACATCAGAAAACAAAAGGCAAGCATGCATTTGGCAAAAAATCTGGGTGTTGTTGATGATATAAAAATGCCCGCACAGTCACGCCGCAGAAGGAAAACCTCAGAGAGTAACAAGGGAAACACAAACATTTCTACAGAGTGTTCATTGCCCTAACGTACGATGACGTTTTGTCTCTGTCTTCAAACTATTAAATATTTTATGAAATCCGGCAATGATTTGAAGACTGTTGACATACTTCCACTGGGAAATCATCCATCTCACTTATTGTAAAAAGTTTCATTTTATAACAAAGAGTTAAATGTAAACGGATGACATATTTATTGATATTTTCATAATGAGGAATCTAAACATTTACATACAGATATATAGTACAAAAATTATACAAATTAAAGAAAGGGGGATAAAGTAGTAATAGATCTATTTTCCTTCTTGTAAATATTTTTTATGAACCTATAAGGTATCCTTTCTAAAAAGATAAACTCTATCTCTAATTAGCTCGCAAGGTTGTGCTAATAAAATAGGATTTTACCTCTTGAAATGTCAGACATTGCACTGTTTCACCAGCCAGCTAATTCTTCAATACCCGATTTCGTTCACAGCCACACTCAAACACATTTCCGCGCACACCATGGAGAATGAAGAAATGTGCCTCTTCCTCTTCACAACTTTAGAAAAAGCCAAGGCATCGCAGGTGGGAGACACCGTGACAGACACAGGAGTCCCTGCCCGTGGCCTTCCACTTTTGCATACTCTTTAAAGTACCACTAGCAACATATTGATTTGGTATTTTCAGCCAGTTTTCAGTATTGCATCAAAGTGGGAAATGAGTTCAAAACTATTTTTTTAATGGTTACTGCAGCTTTTTCGACCTGTAAGTGATGACCTGATCCCATGCCTCCAACAAAGAAAGGTTAGTCTCAGGAATGAACACAAAAACAAAGCTACCAGAAGATTATTAGGCCATTCTGATACTCACTTAACTGCCATTTATTCTAGCAACAGAAAGACTGTCACATCTTAATAAAAAAAAAGGAAGCATTCTGCTTTGAAAATCCATCGTTCCACAAATGAATAAATACAGCAATACGGTGGGACTCTAGCTAAGAGCTGTGATTTCTGAGGTTTGAGATTGATGATAAGAAAAGCAAAAAATAACTTCAGAGTTGAATACAAAAGTAAAAAAACTTTATATGGCATGTTAACTTCACTTTTAAAAAACTAACTGAAAAAATTACTGATCCTGAAAATGAAATATTTAGAAAATTACTTGTGTGAAAAGAATACTGATAGTAAGTTTGAGAATTTGGCTTTCAATACTCAAGAAAATCTTTCAATTCATTTAGTAAAATGATGTGATGACGAAATTTATGACTAAAATTCACTTGCACGCCATTATTTTTTGGAAACTAAAAATATCATGAATGGTAGGGGCCATTTTAAAGTATGCAGGACCCAAACAGACAGACTGTATTAGTCTTACATTTACCACGTACAACCAATGTTTCAACCTCTATTATATGTCACAACTTGTTATTAAATTTAAAGCACCTGTGCATGGTGATTTTACTGTCACTCTACAGCCTATAGTATTGAACTGAACACTGTAACTTGTCCCATTGAATTAAATCATGCAGCGTCCACAGAATCAGGTTAAGTGGTTTATAAGGCATATTGGAACGAGTTAAAAATCACTTTATACCCATTGAGAAGTTCATTCTTTTGGACGAAAGGGGTTCCTGAATGCCTCAGTCATGGATAGTTTGTTAAAGTAGAATTCATTTGGTTTAGGATGGAGCCACAGGGATTGGAAGGAAGTGTCGCGATCCCAGGGACGGACGGGTCCTCAGCGCCGGGGTGGGAATAGCAGCTGTGACACCACATTCAGAACTCCAAGAAGACGAGGACGCCGAGGGCAGGCAGCAGCAATCCCAGGAGACCCGGCGACGGGGCAGACGCACCTGCAAGGCAACCCAAGGCAGCGCGTTACTCCCTGCTCACAGTCGGGCACTCCTGAGGCCTGCTCCGCCGAGGGCAAGCCCTGCGGCTCCCTGAAACCAGAGTGCTCTTTACTTTCCAAAACTGTTCCATATCTGTGAGAGAGAGAGAGACAGAGAGACAGACACAGAGGGAGGGAGGCAGGGGCAGAGAGCACCAGGCAAAAGCCCAGACTGGGGAACTCGGCTCAACCCAGGTCTTCCACGTGGGTGGGAGGAACTCAACTACCTTAGCTTCCACGGCTGCCTGCTGAGGTCTGGGCTGGCAGGAAGCTGCGGCCAGGAGCCCGAGCGCAGAGTCACAGCCCAGCACTCTGATCTGGGATGCCGACACCTCACCCAGCTCCTCACAGCGAGGCTCAGCATCTGTCCCCGTGCAGGGCTCCTTTTACAGAACTGCTTTCTTTTATTCTCAAGTGGTTTAAGAAAGACAAAAGCATTGATTAGATGCCTTGCGCGTGAGCTGGTGTGGACTATTTATGGAAGTGCTTAGATCAATCATTTAAAATAAGATGGTCAAAACTGTTTGTTTTCCTTTTGATCTTGCAATCTCAAATTCCTACCAGGTTATGTATGTTAAGCACATATTATATATTATTATACGCCTATGTAAATAATTGTTCTACTTATATATAAATAATATAATGGAAATAGGATAGGTAGGAAACCATACATAATTTTTGAAGGGGCAGCATGGTGAAACAGAGAGTTAAGCCTTGTCATGAGGCACCCATGTCCCATACTGAAGTGCTGGTTCCAGTCCTGACTAATCCATGCTTCCGATCCAGCTTTCTACTAAAGCAACCTTAGGGGAGTGGGTGCTGGCCCTTGTCCTTGGGCACCTGTACCCACATGGGAGAACACTTGGAGGCTCTGGCTCCTGCCTTCAGCCTGGCAGTGCCTGGAAGCTGCTGGCATTTGGGGAGTGAACCAGTGCACCAAAGATCGCTCTCTGCCTCTCTCAAAATCTTTCACTCTGCCTCTCAAGGAGATGAAAAACAAATAAAGATTAAAAATAAGATGAGAAAACATGAGTAAAAATGGCAATATGGACAGCTGAGAGGTCTTGTGTCACTTCACCTCCCGGTGGGGTTCACACGCACAGTGCTTGCACCCTGTGATTTGCGGAACACATTTCTGACGAGGTCCAGGATGTCCTTACCTTTGGAACAACTGCTGGAAGGTGTTCCGCTGTGAGAGAGAGAGGAGAGCAGGGAAGATGCTGCAAAATGGCATCACATTCTGCTCCTCCGGTGGGCCAGGCACGTGTGTGGCTCCTCCCCCGCCCACATGTGGCTTCTTGAGAATGGTTACCCAGCAGGCCCCTGAAGGCGTGACCCAGACCTCCATCCTCGCCACTGCCAGCCCCTCCCGTCCACACGCTGAGGGAGGAGTCGGCACTTTTGGGGTGCATTTGTGGAAGTTTATTCTCTGAACGTGAGACCTGCAGTCATTATTTTCTAGCAGATTGAAAATGACCAGCCTTCTCTTTCTGCTCTCTGCCCGTGGAAGCTGCCGCTGCTGGCGTTTGGGGCTCGCGGGAGCCGTGTGCAGCTAAGGGAACACGCGTGTGCGGGGGCGAGGCTCACAAAGCCGCAGGTGCCGCGTGAGGGCGATGGTGGCCACGGCTCCCAGAGGCATTTTTGCTTTCATGGATCGGTTTGGAGCTACATCAGAAAGCGAAGGGGACCATTCTTTCTCTGATACCAGCTTTGAAGGAACAAAGAAGTGTGAAAGTAACTCAGTTTCTGACAAGCAAAATGTTGATGCTAAAGACAGACTAGATAAAGGTAGAGAAAATGTAATCCCGAAATCTGGAATACAAACCAAGGAAAATTATCTCACTGATGAGGAAAGGAAAGGCAGGAAACATTCCTGTTGAAGAACGCCCAGTAGGGAACGAGACTATACAAACCAAGATTCTTTATCACTGGCCACCTCTTCACGGTCACAGAAATTCTGTGGTAATACAATAGGACACAAAATACAGTTGCCCATGTCCCACGTAATTCCCAAAACCATAAAGAAGGTGAGGACGATGACCATACAGACGAGGTGGAAAGCAGTGATGATGGCCAAGGGCATCGTGTGAGGTCCACGTCAGCTGAGCCGCCTAGTAACTTTTATAAAAGCATGAACAGAAAGTATCCCAGCATTATTAGCTCTTGTGTCTCGTCTTCCTTCTCCTCCTCATCTCCCTGTTTGGGCACAGACGCAGGGTCTGACATCTCTGAATCTAATTCCTCTCCATCACTGAAGAAACGTGTATCTAGTAACCCTCTGATCACCAACAGAAACATGAATCAGGAATAGACCCACGGGAAAAGGACCTTCAACTACTAAACCAAACGAGGTGACCACACAGGGGAATCGGAAGACACCATGTCCGACCCAACTCCTTTACCACCTCCAGACATCAGCCCTGTTCAGTCTTTTGAACTAGGGGCATCAAATGAACAAAAAGTAAAAGATAAAAGGCAAGAAAGTGTGAGTAAGGAAACATATGAAGATGTTGAGGATTTAAAAATTAATTTGGGGCTGGTGCCATGGTGCAGCAGGTTAAAGGTCTGGCCTGAAGCACCGCCATCCCATAAGGGTGCCAGTTTTAGTCCCAGCTGCTCCTCTCCCAATCCAGCTCTCTGCTATGGCCTGGGAAAGCAGTGGAAGATGGCCCAAGTCCTTGGGCCCCTACACCCGTGTGGGAGACCTGGAAGAAGCTCCTGGCTTTGGATCGGCACAGATCTGGCTGTTGCAGCCATCTGGGGAGTGAACCAGCTGAGGGAAGACCTCTCTCTCTCTCTGTCTACCTCTCTCTGTAACTCTGTCTTTCAAATAAATAAGATAAAAAATTAATTCAAAGTGTTTGGAAACTGCCATAAAAAGGCAAAGACAAACATGAGCCTAACCTTGCCTCAAAGTTTTCAGTGTCAGATTCCAATGTAGACCCCAAACACAAACAGAACTTACGTGACACAACACACCTGAATCATCTTTTGAAAGCTGTTCTGCAATGAGATAAAAAGGGATCACAAAGATACACCGTGATCAGCCTGTGTAGCGCCTAGGAAAAACCACCCCTTCTCAAGGGCAGTGAGACAGGCTGAACACCAGGACACAGAAGTACAATTCCCAGATCCGCTGGCCACCCCCCTGAACTGCACCACGGCGCTCTCAACAGATGGACGGAACTGCAAAGGGCGGGAAGACAAAGTCCGGCTTTACTGAAAAGGCTTGAAGCTGTGAAGCCTGCAGCTGGTATGAAACGCTCATCGCAACATGAGTCACCTCCACCCATCTCCATCCTCAGGATGATGGCCAGCACTGCAAGAAGATTGGCAAGGCCTCTCGGCCAGCACAGCCCAGCGGGAGGAGCTCCCAGCACTCCCGGTACAACCAGTGCTCTCGGTTCCCAGACGGAGCGACTTGTGTTGGAGAAACCCAGCGGCCTGTTGCTGAGACCTAAACCCTCTAACTTCCGTACAGCTTGGTTGTAAACCCTTTATTTCACTTTAAACACTGTTTATATTTTTACTGAAGTGCCATTCTACATTACTGTAATTCTCTGTATTGACATCTATAGTACTGCTTTAAGCAATTAGAAATACACAATAATATGTTCCAATTTATTGCTACTCAGTGCAAAATCACTGTCAAAAAGACAATTTAATGGGCAGTGTTTTTTTTAATGAGATGTATTTATATGAGATGTTCATGTATTTATAGAGAAATGACGTGCGTGAGTCTTTTCTCAGGACAGAAGTTATCTCAGTTGTCACCTGAGAAAATGGTGATGACTCAGTGCACTGCAGGTTGCACCCAGGATGTTCACCGCAGAGTTCTCATTTTAGGCTGTTTTCATTCCTTCAATGCTTTACCCGTGAGCTTTGATCCTAAACTTGACTGAATTCGGTTTGATTCAGAATCATGTGGCATGACTCATAACTTGATTGTATGATGGCCACACTTTGTTACTCGAAACATATCGTGAAGTCAGTTTGCATTAGCGAGCTGGTTTAGACCGGAGGAGCAGGTGGAGGGCAGCTTGCACTGGGATGGACCCTGTGATTTGCCAGTGATGTTCACACTCCGTGTCAGGGCAGAGTTAGACCTTACAGTTACGTTAACCACTCCAAACCACTTCAAACTGCGTATCAGACAAGTCAACTTAGACGCTGAAGTCTGGTAAAGAGCTCCCAATGGCTCTGAGGAGAGAGGGGGGCTTTAGGACCACCGTCCACTGCCTTTCCAGTAGTTCAACCACAGGCCGGACCAGGTTCACCAGCACAGGGATGCTGAATCACCGAAGCAGCACCATCAGCTTAAAGCACCAAGAAGCAGATTCTGAGTTGTGCTGGAGCAGAGTTTCAACTGATACCAGTCAGCACCAGCACGCTGTCCCGGGACTTAGCACTGCATTGAGAGAGGGGACTCAGCAAAACAGAAACGCTTCAGAAACTCCACCAAGTGCTCACAAGGGCTGGAAAAGAAAACTAAAATATAAGTGATGATGGCAATAACCCACACATTTGTTAGGACTACTGCTTTAACTACGAGCTAAGTTTCTTGTTTTGTTTTAGTTTGGTTTATGAATTTAAAGGCTGAGAAATCTTGATGAAATTGGTAATGACAGATAGGGTGTAATTATATTTTCTAGCAATCTATAGTCTCCTATTTCCTATAGCCAAGTATGATGTTTCATAGTTATCACTGCTTTTCATTACTGGTCTTTTCAGTGTAATATCCTAAGAATGTACTGGAAAGAGTTCATATTAAATGACAAATCTTTCTTTGTTAAATGTGAATTTTTATAGCCACAATAAGGAGGTTTGTTTTTATTTTTCACTGCTCGAGCTCTGTAGCATGTCTGTTGAACTTCTCTTAACACGTTTAGCAGTACACCAAATTATATTTTACTAAATACCAATTCATATTTCTTGGCCTTAGTTTGTTTTCATAGATTTTGTTTATTATAGAACACAGGAACAGCGTGGTTAGAAATTCTCACTGGAACCCGTCCTGGCTGTGAGGTTTTACTGCTGTGCACTTAGGCTATAACATGATCTGACGTTATCTGATGCTTTGCTCCTAGTCAACAAGTTTTCTGCCACCTGCTTTCTATGAAACTTCAGCTACACTGAACCAAGGTTTCCTTTTGTTTGCGTAACTCACTGCACCTTCAGGGTTTGTAGAACATATCCTTGAGATAACGAATTTAAAACTCACCATCTAGACACTGGCCTGTGAATTAGTCAATATTTGAAAAAAAATGTTTTTAAAAACTTGACAAAAATAGGTATATAAAACCTTTATGTTCATAATGGCATTTGTTTCCAAGTATATTTTATATGGTCTTGCCACCAAGTGTGCAGATGCAACACATATACTTTTGTAGATAAAGTAGTACTTTGATTTTAGACATTAATTCCTTTCATTTTTACTACTTCAAAAGAGGAAGTTCAAGTATTACTGATGGCAAGGATACAATTTAAAGTGCAAGTTGATATTGCTATGGTTACAGGTACAAATGTATTAGAAACAGGAGTTCAAAACTGTGATATTCTTTGATATAAGTCAGTGTGGTTTGAAGTTGAAGTTCAAGGTGCATTTTTGATGAAAGAGTCATAAGTATATTACTCTCTTCATTTTCAACAACATAAAAAAAGATGGAGAATCTAGCCCTATTTAATATTTTGTTACCTTTTATTTAATGTATATACTTTGAAGATTTCTACCTACACCTAGAAAGTCTACTAATCTGAGGTCTGGCAATGAAGTAAGATTCTTACAGAGGCTTTTCCTCTATGTCAAATGTTAGACTAAATTTGCCTCCTTTTTAATAAGATTTTGTGAAAGATTTAATAATTAAAATGATTTCTTCAAGGGCAGCTTTATCTCATCCTGCTTCAGTTTCCATTAAAAGCTGCTTTCCTAAGTAGTAGTAGAAAAGTCCCCTGATTCTGAGAAAGAAAGGGACATCCAAGTACAGGAAGCACACAGAACTCCTTATAGACATGACAAGAAAAGAACGTCAGCACGACACATTGTAGTTAAATTTTCAACAGTAAAAGATACAGAAAAGATTCTAAAATCTGCATGAGAGAAACCCCAGATTACATTCAGAGGTTCTCCAACTGGGCTCACAGCTGACTTCTCAGCAGAAACCCTATAGGCTAGAAGATAATGGGGAGACATAGTCCAAGCCTCAAAAGAAAAAAAAGCCTGTCAACCCAGACCTGTACCCTGCAAAGCTCTCATTTATGAACGAAGGTGAAATAAAGACCTTCCATAACAAACAAGCTGAAAGAATTTGTCTCCACTCGTCTGGCCTTACATACTTACGGATGTGCTATACAAAGAAACACAGAAAGATAAAGAACATGAAGACAAAAAGTCTCCCAGTAAAAATATGACGTAAATTCAAAGCAAATAATAGGAATGTTTAAGGGAAAATGGCAGGGCCAAGTTAATAGTAACCATGTCCTGAATTCTCCAACTAAAAGATACAGACTGGCTGAATGGATAAAAAAAAAAAAAAAAAAAAAAAAGTCCGTCTTTTTGCTGTCCACCAGAAACATACCTCACTAAAAAATACACACAAAGACCAAATCTGTGGATGGAAAAAATATTCCATGCTAATGGTAAGCAAAAATGAGCAGATGTAGCCATGCTAATAGCAGACAAAACAAACTTTGAGCCAAAAACTGTGAAAAGAGACAAGGAAGGGCATTATGAAATTATTAAGGGATTGATTCAACAGGAAGATGTGACTATAATGAATTTATATGCACCCAATGCCAGGGCACCTGGCTATTTAAAACAAATGTTAACAGATCTAAAGGGAGACATAGACTTCAATACAATAGTATCGGGGACTTCAATACCCCAGTTTCATCAATGGACAGATCAACTAGACAGAAAATCAACAAAGAAACAGAGTTAATCTACACTAGGGACCTAATGGACCTAACGGATATCCTCAGAACTTTCCAATCCACAGTTGAAGAACACACACTGTTTTCACTAGTGCATGGAACTTTCTCTACGACAGAGCATATGCTGAGCCGTTAAACAAGTATCAGTAGATTAAAACAACTGAAGTCATACCATGCATCTTCTCTGATCACCATGGAATGAAGCTGGAAGTCAACAACTCAGGAATCCCCAGGGCATAGCAAACACATGGAGACTGAACAACATGCCCCTAAGTGAGCACTGAGTCACAGAAGAAATCAAAAGGGAAAACAAACATTTCCTGGAAACGAATGAAGACAACAACACAACGTATCAAAACTTACAGGATACAGGAAAAGCAGTGTTAAGAGGGAAGTTTATACCAACTGGTGCCTATATCAAGAAATTGGAAAGGCATCAAATAAATGATCTATCAATCCATCTCAATGACCTAGAACAGCAACAAGAAACCAATCCCAAATTAGTTGGAGGAAAGAGATAATTAAAATTAGAGAAGAAATAAACAAAATTGAAATAAAAATACAAAATATCAATGAAATGAATAGCTGGTTTTCTGAAAAAAAAAATAAACAAAATCGATACATCATTGGACCAACTAACCAAAAAAAAAAAAAAAAAAAGGCAGGGGTGGTGATGGTAAGACACAAATCAGTGTAAGTAGAGACGAAAAAGGAGATTTAACAATAGATAACACAGAAACAAAAAGAATCCTAAGGAATTACTACAAACAGCTATATGACAACAGATTGGAAAATCTAGGAGAAATAGATACATTCCTGGACACATCCAATCTACCAAAATTGAGTCATAAAGGCATAGAAAGCCTAGACAAATCAATAAGCAACAAGGAGATTTTGAAGCAGAAATAGACTCTACAAACCAAGCAAAGCCCAGGACCTGATGGCTTCACTGTGGAACTCTACCAGACTTAACTAGCTAATCCTAATTCTTCTCAAGCTAATGAAAACAACTGAAATGGAAGGAACCCTCCCAAACCACTTCTAAGAGGCCAGCATCACCTGAAACCAAAACCAACGAAAGATAAAAGGTACAACAAAGAAGCTCAACTACAGAGCAACATCCCTGATGAACACAGATGGAAAAGACAAAATAGCGTGCGGATCGAATCCAACAGCACATCAGAAAGATCATTCACCCAGACTTATCCCTGGTATGCAGGGATGGCTCAGCAGATGAAAATCAATCAGAGTGATACATCACATTAACAATTTGAATAATAAAAACCATATGATTATCTCAATAATGTAGAGAAAGCATGTGATAAAACAGAACATCCTTTCATGATAAAAACCCTAAGTAAATTAGGTATAGAAGGAACATTCTCCAACATGTTCAAGGCATTTTATGACAAAGCTACAGCCAGCATCCTATTGAACAGGGAAATGCTGGAAGCCATCCCACTAAGATCTAGAACTAGAGAAGGATAACCACTCTCACCATTGCTGTTCAATGTAAGCAATGAAGTTTTAGAACCATTAGGCAAGAAAAAGAAATCAAAGGGATACAAATTGGAGAGGGGGAATTCAAATGATCTCTGCTTACAGATTACATGATTCTATACATAGGGGAATTAAAAGACTCCACTAAGAGTCTCTTAGAACTCAAACAAGAGTTTTGTAAAGTTGCAGGACATAACATTAACACACGGGGCCAGCACAGTGGGTTAAGCCTCCACCTATGGCACCAGCATGCAAAATGGGCACTGCCTCACGTGCTGGCTGCTTCTTTCTGCTCCAGCTGTCTGGTGTGCCTGGGAAAGCAGTGGAAGGTGGCCCAAGTGCTCGGGCCGCTGCACCCCTGCGTGGGAGACTGGGAAGAGGCTCCTGGCTCCTGGCTTCCCTCTGGCTCAGTTCTGACTGTTGAGGCCATTTGGGGACTGAACCAGCAAACGGAAGACCTGTCTCACTAACTCTCCCTATCTTTCTGTAAATCTACCTTTCAAGTAAATGAATAAAATCTTAAAAGAAAATTAACACACAAAAAACAGTAGCCTTTGTGTGCACAGACAATGCCATGGCTCAGAGGAAACTCCTTAGATCAGCTCTGTTCACAATACCTGCAAAAATGTAAATAATTTGTAATAAATTCAACCAAGGAGATGAAAGATTCCTACCATGAAATTTACAAAACATTAAGGAAAGAGATAGAAGATGACACAAAAATATGGAAAAAATCTTTCATGTTCATGGATTGGAAGAATTAATATTGTCAAAATACTCATACTGCCAAAAGCAATTTACAGATTCAATGCAATTCCAAGGACATTCTTCTCCAATGTAGAAAAAACATTCATAAATTCATATGGGAACACAAGAGACCCCAAATAACTAAAGCTATCAAACAACTGAAACAAAGCCAGAGGCACCACAATACCAGATTTCAAGACTCACTACAGGGCAGTTGTAATCAAAACAGTCTGGTACTGGCCTAAAAATAGACATGTAGATCAATGGAATATAAAGGAAAATCCAGAAATCAATCCACATACCTGTAACCAATTAATCTTGGACAAGAAGCTAACATCAATCCCTGGAAGAAGGACACCTGGTGTTGGGAAAACTGGATTCTGCATGCAGAAGTATGAAACAAGATTCCTACCTTACACCTTGTACAAGCAAAATGAATCAATGATCTAAATCTAGGACCTCACACTGTCAAACTGATAGAGGAGTACACTGGGGAACCTGTGCCAGACACTGGCATAGGCAAAGTCATCTTCAAAATATCCCAGAAGCACAGGGAATCAAAACAAAGTAGACAAATGGGATTACATCAAGCCTAGAAGCATTTGCACTGCAAAAGAAACGCTCAGCAAAGTGAGAAGGCAACCACCGGAATAGGAGAAAATACTTGCAAACACGCATGTGCTGAAGGATTAATATCCAGAACCTATAGAAAGCGCAAGGAACTCAACAACAACAAAACAAACAGTCCAGTTAAGAAATGTGAGAAGGACGTGAACAGGCATTTTTAAAAGAGGAAATTCAGACAACAGACACATAAAAAAAATGTTTAGGATCCCTAGCTATCAGAGAAACACAAATCAATACCACAACAAGGTTTTACCTCACCCCAGTTAGAAGGGACTTCATACAGAAATCAACAAAGAACAAATGCTGGCCAGGATGTGGGGAAAAAAGAACCATTATCCAGTGTTGGTGGGAATGTAAACTAGTACAGCCATTGTGGAAGACAGTATGGAGTTTCCTCAGGAAACTGAAAACAGATCTACCGTATGACCCAGCCATCCCACTCTTGGAAATTTATCCAAACAAAATGAAATAAGCAAATAAGAGAATTATCTGCACCCCATATATATTGCTGCTTAATTCACAATAACTAAGCTATTGAAAAAACCCCTATTTCCATCAACTGATAAATACATAATGAAAATACAGTGTATACACACTATGGAATACTACTCAGCCATAAAAAGAACGAAATGTTGTCTTTTGCAACAAAATGGATGCAACTGGGAACCATTATACTTAGTGACAATGAGAAGGAAAACCTTTCTCTGTCTCACTCTGTCAAATTAAATTTAGTCAAATCAAATTAAATTAAATTAAAAAAAATAGCCGGTACATGTCTCCATTGCACAGTACACTGGTTAGCCTTCCATGTTGGCCCTAATGAATGCTCTGTGCTAAGGACTTGGCCTGAGGCTGGCTGCAGGCGCTGTCCCCCCAGCTGCACCCCTTGGCCATGGTCATCTTGGTGAGCCGAGCAGTGTGCATTTCTGTACTTGCCTGCCCATGTGGCTTGGCCTGGTGCACGCTGTGGCTGCCGATAGAAGTTGGAACAACCATAGATGTCGTTTGGAAGCTCTGGTGTCAGGATGAAAACCAAGTACAATTTCATAATTTGTGGCTTCGGCGGCATGGAATTTGATTTATTTAAAATAAACTCCTCTTGCTTACAAGTATTGTATTTGATTTCCTTAATGGCTCACATTTATGTAATTGTGGTCTTTGACTTCAAGTCTCTGCCACATTCCAGACAGAAAGGACAAACCACTTGAATTACTATGTTGAGTCTTGAGGGGTTTTTCAACATACAGTAGCTTTACAGCTTCTAAAATCTGTAACACATTACTGCTATCAAGTAGCATTTGAGTCCTTATGTGGCATCCAGTAAACAGGTATTTTGATTTTCACGTATCTGCTGACTGCTAAACATGAACAAACTGCGCATCTCTTGAGTCATTTCCCCCATCAGAAGAAATATAAGTGAGACTTGAGACCACGTGTCTTCCGGATTTGCCTGATGTTTTGTTACCTAAACGTCCCTCACTGATGATTTCCTCCAGGAAGGATTCCTGCTCCCGGCCGACACACACTAGGACACTTCTATTCAGTCTGACACGGTGCACACAGCTTTGATTGACAGAGAGCAGCTCCACTCAGTGCCCAGCTCTGGAACTTACTACCCAAGCTATGACCGCTAGGCTAGCGCCGACGACTCCACAATGCGCAGCATTTTCTCCGCGCGGGGTCACTGTTGTGTACATGAACTGCTAATGCACAGTGAACACCTCAGGACCAGGACGTCACCCCAACCCTGTTTGCAGCTGTGCTGAGCAACGTGAAGCCCAGTCTACTGAACCGTGGATAATCAGATGAGCGCCGGCTGGTCCTGACCCTTGGGGATTCCGGAGTGCACGGCAGAGCGACAGCACATGGGTGGGACCCGGGGCAGGGGGCTGAGGACCCTCTGTGACCTGCAGGGGAGCCCCTGTCGTTGGTTTTTGTCTTACTCTCTCTAGTGCATGATCCCTCCGGCTCTCAGAGGTGGGGGGCGAGGAAGGGGCTTCCGCTGGCCCAGGAAGGATTCCCCCCGGCAAACAGTGTCTTGCCATCAGGGGAATATTCAAGGCCCCACAACGTCAGAAGGGAGCTGGGGTCCTCCCCCTCGGCTGGCTCACACATGGGCTTAATTTCTCCCAGCTCTGACAAGGGTCTCGGCCTCAGGGAAGGCAGTGGGGTCAGGAGGGTGGCCCCTGCTGCCTAGCCGTGTGTCCACAGGCAGTGGATGCGTGAGGACGTTGGGTTAAAAGAACAAAACCAGTTCTGGGCTGAACAAGTGGAAAGGAAGATGGGAAAAGAGGAAATCCAGGTCCCCACTCAGGGAAGTACGCGGGGCACAGACACGGCCCCACTATGAAGCTTATGGGCGGCACGGCCAAGCCACTGAGGGTACAGCGCTCAGTTCCCATGGTCTCGGGTCTGTGTGACCTCCCTGTTGGTGGAGGGAGACTTCGCAGGGTCATGGGAAAATGGAATTTTAAAATCTGCTGATTTTGGTGCACATGCACGGGTCTTCCTGATACTCATTTTCCATCCGATTCCGCCTGTGTGACTGCGTCTGCAAAGGTCCGGGGCCAGAAGACCTAGGTAGCGCATCCTCAGTTCTCACACCCTAGCCACAGGAGGTGTGGTTTTATTCCCATTTCAGCAGGAGGAGTGAGGTTTGAATAGAGGAAAGGACTGGCTCCAGATGACCCGGCTGGGGATGAACCGGGCTTGGGGCTGCCCCCAGGTGAGGGCAGCTTAGCAGTGGCTCTGTTCAGCTCCTGAGGACTGGAACAAGCACCCTGGTCAAGGAGAGGAGTGGGGCCATGTTTATGAGTAACCATGGAGACCCACCCAGCACAGGGCTACATGAATCTGGCAGCCTTTCGGATCCTGTTGGCTGTGGAGGACGGCTGAGCAGAGTTCTCCATTTTACAATTTCAACCACCCACAAGCATTTCATCTGAAAAGGCACAGCACGGTGGTGTTTTAGAACTGCGGTTCTGCAGCCAGTCCTCGCAGCTGAGAATTCTGGGTCTTCTCCTGCTTGTGTTACTCTGTGCCGCAGACAGTGAGAGAGAGAGAGAGAGAGAGAGAGAGACAGAGAGACAGAGAGACAGAGAGAAAGATCTTTCATCTGCTGCTTCACTCCCCACATAACCACAATGGCTGGAGCTGGGCAGATCTGAAGCCAGGAGCCAGGAGCCAGGAGCCAGGAGCTTCTTCCAGGTCTCCCACACAGGTGCAGGGCCCCAGGACTTGGGCCATTCTCTACTGCCTTCCAAGGCTATAGCAGAGAGCCTGATCGGAAGAGCAGCAACCAGGACTAGAACCGGCGCCCATATGGGCTGCGGTCGCTGCAGGTGGAGGATTAACCAACTGAGCCACAACAATGGCCCTTCCCCTAGGTTTTTATCTTATTCTTCATCCTGTCTAAACGTCTCAAATGAGAAATTATGAAAGAGAGCTGAAGCGTGAAACTCACAAACCGTAAGGTAGGAAAGGTTTCTTGCCTGGAAACGGACATCAAGTTGCAGAGACTGTTCCGAGAGCTCTCCTGTCGCCACGCATCTTCTGAAGTTGTTTCCAGATGCTGAGCAGAGCCCCACATCGCGTGGGGTGCTGCGTGGGAAGGGCGGGCAGGGGTGCCAGGCACACACGGGGGTCTGTCCTTTGGACGATATCTCCAGTTTATGCTCATCACCTCCTACTGCTCACTAAGAATTACAGAATGGGGGAAATGTTGTGGCCCAGCAGGAAAAGCCACTGCCTGCAGCACCTCCGTCCTGTTTAGGTGCTGGTTTGAGTCCCAGATGCTCCACCCCTGGTCCAGCTCCCTGCTAAAGCACCTGGGAAAGCAGCAGAGGACGGCCAAGGTGCCTGGGCCCCTGCACCCACGTGGAAAACCAGGAAGAAGCTCCTGGCTTCTGGCTTAGGCCTAGCCCTGCCCTGACCACTGCAACCATTTATGGAGTGAAACAACAGATGGAAGATACGTCTGTCTGTCAATCTCTTCCTCTTTCTCTGTGACTCTGCCTTTCCAATAAATCCTAAAACCAAGAATTACAGAATTGCTAAGAGAATAGATATTTCACATCCTTAGGGTAAGAAAAGGTAAGTGTGAGGTGATGAAGGATGTTAATTAATTGGATTAAATCTTGCACAATGTATACATAAATTAAAACATCACTTTGTGCCCCACAAATACACAGAATTACAATTTGTCAATTAAGAGTAAATATGTATCATAAAGTCACACAGTTAAAGATAATTAAACAACAACTCTTTTTACTTGGACTTGCTTCTAACAGTTTTCCTAGGGAAAAAATGCCCACACGGTTTTAAATTTTATTTAATTTTTTTGAAAGGAAGAGAGACAGACGTAGAGAGATCAGCCATCCACTGGTTCACTCCCCAAATGCCCAAGCATCCAGGGCTGGGCCAGGTCTGCTAAGAACCATGAACCCAGCAGTGACCTAATAAACCCCAAGTGTGGCAAATGTTCACCCCAGTTGTCAATTTCAGATCAACTTTAAATCAAAATTATTGCAAACAATAACGTCCTGAATTTGACAAAGTGATAAAATAAATTTTCATCCTAGTTGATTTTATGAGTTTCTAGAATAGAAGGGAAAAAACAGAAAATAAAATGGATATTAACTTAAAGGTACAGAAAATTTTTTACATTTGATGGGGTTCTGTTATGGGATTTCTAATTTATTACAGGGTTTATGTACTGGCTGTTTATTTTATTTTGGGTGATTTTACTCCTAAAGCCTCTCTTTGAGATAGCAAAAATACTAAGCTATACAGAGAAGAAAGAATCGTAAGAGTTACTGCCCGTTCTGTCAGTAGCTAGTTACATCACTTTGGGCAAAAGAGAATTATCCAGGCTCAAGACATGGATGTGGATTTTCCTTCTGTAGAATGACAGGGTCCAATATTCTAGGTCTTGGGGTCCTGCTATGGCGAGGAGTGTGATTGTAAGCAAACCATAATATACTTTAGATTATCAAGCACTGAGCCATATCATTTGCAAACGTATTTGTTATATTTCCTCTCATGTGCGATAATCAAAGTTGATGTTTGTTTATAAATATACATTATGAGTTTGATCACGTAAGTGAGAGTGGCTTGGGTGGGCTTTTCAGTAAGTGGAACCCACTGATCTCGCCGCTCCTCGTTTGGCAGCTCTGTACCCACACTTGGCACCCACGCCAAGCCAAACAGGTTTTTTCTTTTTTGGGCGGAGCTACGTGGTTCGCTGGCAGCATGGCCTGCAGTGTGTCTGCTCCTGGCGGCTGCCTCTGGCCCCGCCCTGTCGCGCCCAGTTGCCAGGATGCATTTCCTCTCTGAGAACTTGTAGTAGACAGATGGCCGAGGACTTGCTGGACAAGGCAGGCCCGATTTCCAAAGGCCTCCTGGCCAGTTTGTGGGCCAACAAACACAGGCTCGAGAACCCAATGTTTACACTATTTTTGGGGTACGTAAGACTGCATTTATGAGGACTTTGAAAACTGACTTACCTTCTGTAGATATAAACGCTAGCATTTTCACAACAGCATGAGATGTGAGGCAAAATGAACTCTATGTGAATACTGTTGCCACGCACTTGGATGTGTGACCTCTGAGAGAGGTACTTAAACCCTCCAAAGTCCATTCCTTATCTGTAACAAGGGGGCCGTAACACTTACATGCTAAGGTCTTTTTGACAATTGAGTGGAAAAAAATTGGTCAAAAACGCGTAGTAGGGTGGGAGCAGAGACGCCAAAGCAAGATGGCGGCGTGAGTGCTGGGCGCCTGCAGAGCAGCCTCGGCCGCAGGCCTCCTCCAGCAGGCCGCCCCTTGTAGCCCCTAGCCAGGCTCCGGAGATGGACATCTTCCAGTAACAGACCTCCAGAAGACAGCTGGTTAACACTCTTGTTTGTCTGCAAAGTTGATCCAAGAAAAGTGCTCACTCCTGGCCAAAAAGCAAGAGCGGCCTTTACAATTTCGGTTTCACAATGCTAAACCAGAAGGCCTAGATGCATACAGTGAAGGTGGTCCACAGGTACTGCCAAGACTCACGAAGACAGCCACTGCCCTCGTGCTTTGGTGGGGACGTGGAACACGTGGTACGAAGAGCAAGATGAAGCTGTCCACCTCTGCAGGTGTGACGGAGGCTCCCCAGCGCTCACAGAGGCCATGACTAAGCTCCGAGACGATCAGGAACTCCTGAGCTTCCGCAAGGCAAGAAGTGACGTGCTGCCGTCCAGGAGGAATCAGCTGCTGTTGGAACTGCGTTTCGGGAATGAGCCGGTCCCGCGGTCAGGACCCACGGGAAGAATCGGTGTACTACACAGTCCCACGGATTCAGGAAATGGAACCCAGAATCGTGGTCCCACTGAAGACCTCACCCCTGCAGTAAAGCTAGAGAATCTGTATGAGCCACGCATTCACCTGGCAAGTACTTGGCGTAAGATAATTGCAATGACACACTGATGTCAGCTGCTACCTGCAGCTCCTGAGACCTCTTTTCTTTGAAACTGACAGGACGGCAAGAAAGGAAACGGCCACAGCTGGGCTGCCTGTTAGCAGGGCTCTGCAGCTCCTCGAAACCCCAGGGCTGGCCAGATGTCCATGATCACACTTTGCCACTTCTCCCACCCTCCAGGAACACAGGGTCCAGACTGAAATTTTATCATCTCTAAATAAGACCCAGCCATGAAAAAGTATTAGCCATTTCTTTATTTTTTTATTTATTTTTTTATTTTTGACAGGCAGAGTGGACAGTGAGAGAGAGACAGAGAGAAAGGTCTTCCTTTGCCGTTGGTTCACCCTCCAATGGCTGCCGCGGCCGGCGCACTGCGCTGATCCGAAGGCAGGAGCCAGGTGCTTCTCCTGGTCTCCCATGGGGTGCAGGGCCCAAGCACCTGGGCCATCCTCCACTGCACTCCCTGGCCACAGCAGAGAGCTGGCCTGGAAGAGGGGCAACCGGGACAGAATCCAGTGCCCCGACCGGGACTAGAACCCGGTGTGCTGGCGCCGCTAGGCGGAGGATTAGCCTAGTGAGCCGCGGCGCCGGCAGCCATTTCTTTATAAAAAGCAAACCTGTTTTATAATTACAGATTTTTAGAAAATTTCTTGTATCAGGAAGAAATGCAAATCTGTCGAGTCTCTCCAGTGGTTTTTATGAAACTCAGACCAAGAACAAATTCTGAGTGTACCCAGTACCTGAAAATGTTCTGATTCCCTCTCATTTTTAATTAGCATAGTACAAAAAGCCGTGTCAGGACGAAGCTGGCAGTGGTGGGCAAGGGGTATTTCATCAGGAATTCAGTGTGTTGTGATCCCTGTTGAGCAGCAAAATGTGGCCTGTATATGCATGTGGGGAGCAACTCGGACTAGACTGTTACTGGAATTAAGACTTATTCTATGCATCTGCTCTCCCACAATATGGCGCTGGGAGAGAAGAAAACAGCTTCTACACAGCTGCCTCCAGTTCAGCCAATAAACAGCAGGACCTGCTCCTGATTGGAGGAGAGTAGCATACTCGGCGTGTGGGCAGCCGAGTTGGGATTGGCAGAGGAGGACTATAAAGGAGGAGAGAGACGGCATGCACCAGGAACATCTAAGGGGAACATCTAAGGGGAACACCTGTGCAGCCCCCGAGAGAGCCGGCCAGCGGTGTGCCGCTCCCCTGCGGAAGTGGGGAATGTGGCAGGGGGAACCGCCCTTCCACGGAGGTGGAAGGGATGGTAGCCAACCCGGGAAGAACCAGCAGAAAACCCGGGGAGGGCCGAGCAGACGAAAGAACAGCGCAGGGTCCTGTGTCGTTCCTCCACGAAGAGGGGGAGCGACACATGCATATTGTATGCGACTTTGAAATGAACCCTTTGGACGGCACACATTTTTTATTTGTAAAATTGTTCTATAACAAAACAAGTCACACTAGGAAAAGAGGTTTTATTTCTTGACCTCAGATATTCTCTGGTTACTATTTTAATAAATTCACAGCAGATTCTTCCAAAATCACGTAGGAAGGGTGGTGCATGTTGGGACTGAAATCGGCCCAGTGCTGCCTTCTCTGTCTGGCTCTCTTTGATTTTCTTTTCTGACAGTGTGCCAGTGTCGTGGCTGGAATCATGGGCAAGTTCTGTCGAAATGAAAAATTATGTCTGCCCACAAATTAAAGAATTTATGTGTAAAATAAAAGTGTGAATAAATCTCATATTAAATGTCAAACTTTTACATGTGAATGGTTTCTTTAAGAACATATAAAAGTCAATAAAGATTAATTTTCAAAAAAAATGCATAGTAAAAACCATCCATTAACTGTGATTCTGAAATACGAACTTTAATGTGTTCACTTCTAAAAGGTATCATGTTATGGGTATTTGGTGGAGACATGCCGAGTCTGGGTTGAGACAGGAGAGACCAGGGCCATGGTCTCCGGTCCTCCTCCGGAGAACACACAACATGCAGAGAATGGATCTCAAGGATGTGTTTTATGCCCAACTGCTAACAAAATCCTTGGGGTCGGTGCCATGGCTCACTTGGTTAATCCTCCGCCTGTGGGGCCGGCATCCCATGTGGGCGCCAGTTCAAATCCCAGCTGCTCCTCTTCCCGTCCAGCTCTCTGCTGTGGCCCGGGGAAGGCAGTGGAGGATGGCCCAAGTGCTTGGGCCTCTGCACCTGCATGAGAGACCAGGAGGAAGCTCCTGGCTCCTGACTTCAGACTGGCGCAGTGCCAGCCAAGGCGGACATTTCGGGAGTGAACCAATGGAAGGAAGACATTTCTCTCTCTCTCACTGTATCTGTCAAATAAAAAAAAGTCTAACACAATCCGTAACCAATAGCATTCTCATCGTTTATTCGTGATTAATTTGACAAGCAGAGCCAGCTTGGTAATACTTGTAACTGGGCTTGGAAGCAGCAGTCGGACAGAACACTGTGACTGTGGTAGCCATGACTTCTCAGAACCCGTGGAACTGCTGTCAGCACGGCTCCTCTCAAGCCCCATGCAGGTCAGAGAGACTGAGACGCCAGCTGCCAACTGCATCTGGCCGGCCTCAGAAAGGCAATGACTCAGGTATTCCTTCTGTCTTGCTTTCTCTCAGTTTTTGAGACAAAGAAGCAAGAAGGAGAGCCAGGAACATCCCTGTGCCCCAAGCCAAAGCTGAGGCTCCTCCCGCTGCCAGGGCTGAGGGACCTGCGGAGACACAGCTAAGCCTTCTGGGCAGTTTCCGGGAGACACCTGTTCACGGCAGGTCCGGATCACCCAGGGGTGAAGGAGGACTGTCCGCTGCCCTTCTCCCTCCACCCCCACTGCTCCCTGTGTCCTGGGGGGAGACTGGATGATGCCCTGGGGTACTGAGAAAAAAGACGAGGAGTGAAACTAACTGGTCCTGGGAGCCACGTTCCCTGCCAGGTACAAGTGCCTCTAAACGAAAGGAGCCCTCACAGAGGGAAGCAGGTATGAGCGCCTGCAAGGAGTTTGTGGAAAACGGAATTCAAAGATAAATTTCATTGAGTGCAAGAGATTTTGAAATCTGTGCGTAGGTAAGTTTTTCACAATACACATTTCCATGAGCTTTGTGAATATCCGCCATGCATCTTCCCATGAAACCCACGGAGTCCTCAGCCCTTCATGAGTGTGCACACGTGACCTCAGCTCCGGTGTGGCACCTACGCTCACGGCCATGGGGCCGCACAACACTCGCTCCCAGGTGAGACAACGGAGCTGCGAGGACCCGGCCCCCATCCTGAGGCCGGCTGCACACGGCTGACCCCTCAGACACGCTCTGTTTTTTACGGGCCTCCCTGAATGGCAGGAGTTGGAGTTTGTAGGAGCGCGTGTGCATGTCTACGAACAGTAACAATATGGGAGGAGGAAGAATCTCCAGGCCGAGGGAGGACGGGTACCTGCCCAGCTTACAACAGGAGGCGTGAAGAGCGGAGCACTGTGAAGACAGCACAGAACAGCTGTCGGTGCTCCGAGCCCCAAAGCAGACGCTACGCGCAGTCCCACGTGGCTTCCTGGCGGGTCCCTAACCAGCAGCTGCCGTGCCTGTGGCCAGTCTACCCGAGATGATGCCTGCTCTACGTGTCTGATCTTATCCCAGTGCAAATAAAGCTAAATTTATAGTTAAACCTGCATTTTTGTAAAATAAAATTTTCATCTAACCAAAACCTTGTAAAACTGAAATACACAGTGAGTAATAAGGATGGATGAAAAAGACATTTTTAAAAGATTGTCTCAGTCATGCCTGTTTTCTGGGGGTTTGACCCTAACGTGTCTTCAGGAAATATGTGCTCAGTGCAAGGTTTTTGTTATTGTCATCACTTAACAAGTGCCTACTCCGCCCAGGACACTCTGCAACACGTGACTTCACATAACTCTCTCAACGCACTGCTGGAGTCTGTTCTGTTATCTTCACCTACAGATGAGGAACTAATACCTTACTCACATTTGCCCACGGAGCGGAAGGCCCAACCGAGTGCTGAGCTCAGACCTAAGCCTCAGCCCAGGGCTTTCTGCCGCACCGCCCAGCTACCTGGCGACCATCTCTGCACCACGCACAGCACCCCCCGAGCCCACCTTCCTCGTTGTATGGCGTTCAGAGTGCAAATCAGCACAGAACTGGACACTGTGACAGACGCAGTCGCTAAGAATCCAAGTCTCTTCCTGATGTCAAGGGGCACTCAGAGAAACTGCTGGGGTAAAACTGGGGCCAGAAGTCTCCGTGGGTCTCTCGGGCTCATGGCTGACTTTGGAGCAATGACCAATGAGTGATTCACCGATTTGGAGGTCGCACGTGGGTATTTAGGATTTTCTTCCTTCCATGATTCAGATCCCAGGGTCTGTTAGGCCCTGGAGACTGAGCCGCAGGATCCAGGGTCCTCAGCCATCACCCGGGATGCGCTGCTGCCTCTCTGTTTTCCCACGTGCACAGAAGCTCCCAGAAGCAGCAGCCCAAATCCACTGAGTCCCTGCAGCTCTTCAGAGGATCAAGACCGGCGGAAGCTTCTGGTGGCAGGTGCACAGGAGAAATGGTGCCGCAGCTGTTTTGGCAGCCGTCTGAAAGTGCACGCAGCCCTGGGTGCACCTGCACCCTGGCCACTCTGAGGAACTGCTCAGAGAGGGTGCTTGTCCAGTTTCTCATCAGACCACACCAGACAGCTCCAAGGCCTTTGCACTGTATCTGCGCAGAATTTCCTTGCTTCTGCTTAAATATTCTTCAGAATTCCTGCTCTGTTCAAAGGGCTCCTTCTTAAGCCACAGTCCCATGGGCAAGACACTCAAGTTTTAAGCCCCTTTCAAAAGTTCTGAGGTTAATAAATAGGTGAGCGTTCATCACTTCTGCAAGGAGTTTATAAAACGTGCAGGGAAGTGCTGTGTTGTAACCATCGAGAACTCTGGGATTTTCTTTAAAAACTGTCCTGCTTCTATGGAACACATTGGACGCACACACAGAATGGGAATGGGAATTGTCCTTAGAACATCAGCTTGTCTACCAGTTGTGCCACTTTTAGCCACTCCACTGTCATTTCTCAAAATTTTTAGCTGATGCATAAAAAGTGCATGTATTTATGTTTATGATGTTTCCATATGTGTATACATAGGTAATGTACTAATCAGAGTAAACATATTTCTCTCTCGAAGCAGTTAACATTGTTTATGTTGAGAACACCTAAGACCATTTCTTCTTTTCGTTTTTGAAACTAAATAACTATGGCACATTATCAGTAGCTATAGTCATAACACAGTGGAAGAGGGCACCAGAAATTCTTTTTTCACATATACCTTAGCATCCTGTCCCCTTGCACGCCCTCCCCTCACTGTCCCTCTCCCTGGTGACCACCAGCCCACTCTCAGTGCTGTGACAGCAGCCTTTTTAGACATGGCCATGGGTGAGGCCATGCGATGCCTGTCTCTGTGCCTGGCTTCTGTCGCTTACGCCAAGAACCCCCAGCCCCATCTCTGATTTCACAATACAGGATTCCTTCATCTTTCTGGCTGAATCGTATTCCACTGTAGACGCACGCCTCCCGTTCTTCATTCATCAGCCGATGGAAGCTCGGGTTCTTTGCATTTCCTGGGTTCTGTGGATATACACATGGGGACGCAGATGCCTCTTCCACAGACTGATTTCATTCCCCTGGGTACGCCCAGAAGTGGGACTCTTAGTCAGAAGGTAGTTTTATTTCTAACTTTTTTTTTTGAGAAACCTCCATACCGTTGGCCAGATTGGCTGTACCCATTACATTCGCAGACGTGGCATGTGATCCTTTTCAGCCCATTCTCACCAGCACCTGCTATATTTTGTTGTTTCATAGAAGCTGATCCACCTGGTGATCTTGTGGTTTTCATTTGCATTTCCCTGATGATTAAGGATGTTGTGGACTTTTTCATGTACCTGTCGGTCCCTTGTATGTCTTCTTTTGGGAAATGCCGACTTAGATCAATTGCCCATTGTTGGATTTTTTTTCTTTGTGACGGACTTGCTGGAATTCCCTCTATAGTTTAAGTTATTACCATGCTGTAAGATGTAGAGTTTGCAAATATCTTCTTGCATTTTGTTTGCTGTATCTTCACTTTGCTGATTGTCTCCTTTAATGAAATCCCATTTGTCTATGTTTGTTTTTATTTCCTACGCTTTTGGGGACTGACTGAAACATCTCTGCCCATTTCAATGTCCCACAGGATCTCCCTGTGCTTCCTTCAGGGAGCTGTGCAGTCTCAGCTCTCACACTTAGGCACTTAACTCACGCCGAGTTGATGGTTCTTCTTCCATAGCAGGATCTCAGCCTCTTTGCTCAACACCAGCAGGCTGCAGGCCAGGCTCTCATTTTGTTCCACTGGTCTGTGTCTGTTTTCATGCCAATACCGTGCTGTTTCATCACTGTAGGTTTGTATTATAGTTTGAAATCGAGTTGTGTATTGGTTCCTTCCTGTTCTTTTTGCTCAAGATTGCTTTGGCCTTCTGAGGTCTTTTCCTCCCTCCTTCCCTCCCTTCCTTCTTTTTTTGTGGTTTCATACAATTTTCAGATTGTGTTTCTAGAATGTCACTAGGATTTTGACAGGGACTGACCGAATCTGCACTTTGCTGTGGGCTCAGAGGCTCAGTCTGCAGTTGCTGACTGTGGGGCCCCGTCAGGTCTGGACCAGGTTCCAAGTCTGCAGTGGGCGTAACTCCCTCCCCCTTCCCAAGGAGAGGCGTCCTCCTCCACGCGGTGCTCACGGGGTGGGGACGACTCGGGCCGTTCCTTCCTTCCTTGTCACTACACTGAAGCAGACACGGTGCTGTGTTAGCTGGCCCCCGGGCTCTCGTGAAGGCAGCTGGCACATGGAGAGCTGTCCACGCCGTGCCCTCTGGGGCAGCCGATGGCTGCAGCATCCTTGCTTCCTCCAGATGTTACTTTTAAAATGAGTCCACTATGAAATTTCTGGAGTCAGTACTGCCTTTTCTCTAAGATTTCTTCTTGCTGCCTTTACAGCTCTCGTCTGTATCTGATACACAGGAATCTCCAGATGCTGCTCAATGATGATACACTAGTACACCTGAAGCAGTTTCCAGTGAATTTTCTAGGGATGGAGAGAAATGTCATGAAAGCGGGAGAGGACGCTGAGAGCCACGGCACGTCTGTGACGTGCACTGTCTGCCTGCACTGCCGTCTGCCGTATCTCCTACCTTCCGTTCCCAAGCTGGGGCTTCTCAGCTTTTCTCGTGGGAGTGCTTCTCTCCCGCCACGGTCACCACTGGTGTTACTACTTGCATCAGGTCTTCCCTCGTCCGCACTACTTGGTTCAGCTCCCAATGTCACCACGCAGCTAACTATTCATAACAGGAAACCCAGAGTCCTCCAACAGCCACGTTTCCTTCCCTGCAGTGCATCAGCCTGGTCTCCACGGCAGCACCAGCACCGCCCCACCGCCTTAGGAACTCAGCCTGAACGCTTCTTTCTTCAGTAAAAGAAAAAACAGAGGGAACACCAAGTCACAACGTTTCCACAGTCTGAAGAGCACCCGTGGTCCAGCCGTGCCTACCCTGCCTTCATTTTTGTATCCCGCGTTCCTGACTTCTGGAATGAGTGCTGTTCTCAGATACCCCAGAGTCGACATCCGGTTCTTCCGTCTGCAATGCCCCTGCACCTCCCTGTATGCCCGGGCGTTCTTAGTGTCCCTCTGGGATTCACTCAAGTGTCGTCCTTTGGGACAAGCACGTGTGGGCTTAACTGTCCCTCCCAGGTGCTGGCGCCCACAGCACCTAACAGATCACGCTGCAGCTGACTCCCCAGCTGCCTCAATCTCCTGGAAGTTGGGGTGTCTCCACCACAGAGACCACGTTTGACTCAGCTTCCAATTTCCAGGTCCCAAGTGACACCTCGCGCAGACTGGTGCTCAGTACATTTTGTTGTGTGACTACAACTTGTTTCGTCCTGTCACCAAGTCCTGCTTAGAGCTTCCCCTGTGTTGTGGTTTACCACGATCTCTCTTTCTTTCCTGGAAAAAAACTAGGTATGGAACTAGTTTCCCTTAAAGCCCCCACCTGGTTGCCTACACCAATCGGTGTATCACCGAATATCGGTATTCAGGGGCCATGATCCACTCAAGTACTCAACACAGATTTAAGAACAAACCAGTCTTTGACTGATACTTCATATTTTGCAAGGGACTTTGTTAACCAGTCCCAGGTGAGTTTTGCAATATAAATCAAAGAGGAACTAGAACTCAGTAAGAGAAACTAGCTGCACACTGAACTTTGATGATATTTTTTCTCTTGGGAAAGTTCTGGCAGCATAGCTGATTATTTTAAGCGTTATTTCACACCTTTCTGGCTTTCTGTAGTGATCATGGCCTATTTTAGGCTGAGATGTGTTTAGAATGTAATTCTGGCCCAGGACCATGAGGCCATTCCTTTAGAAGGACACACTTAGCTAATACTTTGTTTATTCAGTGCTTAGATATTCTGGCGTAACCGAATCAGATTAATTTTCCACTTGAACAGATGGAGCCCTGGCAATTAAGAGAAAGCTCTTTGAGTTTTTTCAATTCTGCCTCCTTCAACGACCACACAGATTCCACTGGCTTAGGTGGCAGGAGAGGGGACAGCAGAGCCCTTCCCAGACACCTAACGACACCTGGTCTGGAGATGGGTGTTGCAAAGCTCACCCCGGGTCACCAGGGGTTCACTGCCTACCCTGCGACATGTGGACGTACACAGGAGAGGCTGGGCACCCCTGGGAGTCTTTGTCTTTCTTTAATGTCATGCCATGTCCCGGTTCCAGGTGTGTTTTTTTTTTTTTAAACTACCATCTGGAACAAATCACATCTGGACAGAGTGTAAAATGAAGAGCACATGGCACTCGCTTTAGCATTAGGATTAATCTCGAATTCTGGCTCCTCACTCTGCCTGATGCTGGGCATGGTGCTTAAACACTCGGAATTTCAGTGTTTTCATCAATAAAATGCTGAGAACCGTAATTTGCCTAATTGTGTTACTGTAACAAAGATGGAGAGGAGACTGCTATTACAAATAAGTATTTCACAGTTGGTAGGTCTTCCAGTTATTACAGCTACGAGGTTTTTTTTTCTGACCCGCTCCATTTGTCAAAACCTGAATGCCATTCATCTGTGGTCTCTGTAGACCACATGCAGAAGAATTCTGTCACCAGAGTCAGGAAGGGAGAGGCACCTGGCCAGGCGCCATGGCATTGGCACAGCAGGGATTCAGGACATGGCGTACGGCAGGCCGGGGGCATCAGGGCTGCGCTGGCCATGCCTTCACCACTCGGATTTGAAGGCTGTGCAGCCCAGCAGAGGGCCAGGTCCTCAGAGGGGCCCCAAGCTGCTTTCTGAGCAGGGGCAGAGCGTGTCTAGGGAGTGGGGAGAGGAGACGTGAGGTCACTCCTGAGAGAGGTACACTCACACGACCCAAAGTGCAGCCAAAAACACCGCAGGTTCTGGCTAAGTAGGCAGCAAACATCTGAATCTGATTAAAATGGAATCCTGTTCTCTTTTCAACAGAGCTTCTCTATGTTTTAACAGAAAAGAAAAATGTGATGGCCACACACTCGTTTACGAATTTCAGCTGAATGAGAAGCTATGCTGACTGTGCTGGGTACCTGGTGTGGGAATGACGCCTCCTCCCCCACGGAGATCCCGGCTGGGTGATGGCCAGCTGCACCCAGGAAGCCAAAGACCAACGGCAGCAGGGGCGGCAGAAAAGGAGCCCCCCGGAGTAGGAGAGCTCTGGGGCAGAACACAGTCCAAGGATCCTGCCAACGCCCGGCACTGCCGCAGGGACAGACACGAGCTGGAAATCCCGTAAGAGGGAAGCTGGCGAGAAGTCGCCCTCGCTGGCTGAGCAGAAGTAAACTGATTCCCAGCCACTGCTTCAGGCTAATCTGATGTAACATCAGTTACAGTTCATTCTTTCTGCATGCTTATTTCCATCTCATTAATCCACAGCACACGGCCAGGGAACAAAAACCTGAAAACCCCCTTCAAGTCCAAGGAGATCCTTCATCAGCATCTCTGTGAACATGGATTTTGTAGAAAGCAGACAGACATTCTGCTGGGCTCTACTTGAAATAGCGTCCAAAGGTCAGAACAGTTATTACCCTGGGGAAGGAGCCATAAGAGAAAAGTGCGCTACCTGGAATCACGCCTAATCTTTAGTCGCAAGACTTGTGATGTTGCATTTGCCAAATTAAAAATGGCTAAGGATAAGCCAAGGACACACTGTTCACATCCTACGCAGCACAGCTGCATAGAAAATACACCAATGACAGCGACCCGGTGTCTTCAACTTCATACACATAAACGGGAACTTCTCAGACTTGCACAAAGGCACCCCATGACCTGAGTCTCCAAGGTGATGTCAGGGTAATTAAGTCATCGAACAAGCACTCTGAAGACACCGTGACAACTGCAAACACCCTGTGCAGACCTTCTTCTGCGTGAACCACAACCCATGCCCTGGAGCTGCTGAAATCCAGTAACGTGACTGCCCCCGACGCACTGTGGCTCGTTTGGGCTCATCCTGCCCACAGGTTAATTATAAAGACCAGAGATCTGTTCAAGGAGGAAGCGAGAATGCGGCAGCCAGGTGTTGTAAGAGGTTAAGCTGCTGACTGCGACACCAGCGTCCCACGTGGGCACCGGTTCAAGTCTCGGCTGCTGCACTTGCAATCCAGTTCACTGCTAATGCACCTGGGAAAGCAACAGAAGATGACCCAGGTGCTTGGGGCTTTGCATTCATGCAGGGAGATTGGAAGAAGCTCCTGGCCCAGTCCTGGCCCAACTCTGGCCACTGCGCCATCTGGGGGAGTAAACAAGCAGATGGAAGATCTCCCTCCCTCTGTCTTTCCCTCTCTCTTTCTAATTCTTTCATAATAAATAAATCGCTTATTAAAAGTATTATAACAGAGTTACTGGAGTTCATACCTTAGTTACAAATTATATTAATTTGACAAATAAGTGAGAAAGGAATAAATAAAAAAGAGTAAGAGAAGTTCAAGTTCAATGATTCTCTATTTTTTATAAATTGAGCCCAAAGTCCCACAGAAGTGTAACAACTGAACGAACGTGAGCCAGCATTATCTTTTGGGTAATGATAGCTAACTATATGTTAGTCACTTAAAATCCGTTAAAAACAGTTACACGTTTTGGATAAAGCATTTTAACTCTTAGGAAGAAAGCAAAACACGGCAGGTCGCTTCAAGGAGACGCTAAAAGATGTGCCCAAAGCAACGTGGCTGACACAATCTCACCGTCACTGGGGTGGTGCAGTGAGCAGCTTGCACAGGGCTGACTCTGCACCCTGGCTGAATCCCAGGCCCGGGAAGGCTGTGTGAGGGCCGGGTTCCTGCAGAGTCCACTCCGGGAGTGGCACTGTGATGCAGCGTGTTAAACTGAGACTTGGGACCAGCATCCCACATTTGTGTGCCGGTTTGAGTCCCGGCTACTGTGCTTTAGATTCAGCTTCCTGCTAATGGTGGCCCAAATAATTGGGCCCTGGCCCCCCAAGATGAGAGACTCTGATTTGAGTTCGTGGCTCCTGGCTTTGCCATTGCCTGGCCCTAGCCAATGTGTGGGCATTTGGGGAGTAAACCAACAGATCGGAGATCTCTGTCTCTCTCTACTGTTCTTGCTCTGCCTTTCAGGTAGATGAAAAATAAACACTAAAAAAATTCGTTTTGAGTATCAGGTAACCATGAGAGTACATTTATAGGTCTGAAGATTTATGCAGCCATTTGAGGGCACAAAGAACAGGTCTTCTCATTTATAAAAAACAAGTCTTTCTCCAAAACCTCAGAATATTTAATATCACTAGAGCACTTGATACGTCAAAGAATGTGAGAATTATGACGGCTATATTTTTCAAATATAGAGGTATTATTTCTTCTACTTTTAATTTTTATTAAACTGGTTTGCTTTAAGTTTTAGGTTTCTCCTTGGATTATGACACATTTGTAATCTTAGAATCACATGCACCAGTTTCTCCATTTATTATAAAATTCATTATATTAAACATACAAGTGTTTCATTTTAATTATGTCTATTTTCCTTCTTCTGCTGACTTTATTTTAAGCATATTCTCTGTAAGTTTTACTGGTGCTTGCAATTTAGAACACATTCTTTATAACTTCAAATGGTAGAAGAAGTCTTTTTTAAGTCGCATTTAATTATGAATTATACATGCGAAACCTGACTCCCATGTCTTACAGTCTAAAGCACCAGTGAATGTTCTTCAGGCATTTCCAATCTTGGTTTCTCAGACACTGTAATTTATTTAAATAATTTTTATTGCTAGCTTAATGAGAATGAACAAATGTTCAATCAAAATATCTGGCCAGGTTCTTTGGAGAACAAAATATAAATATGTATTCACAACTAATATGCTACCTCATTCCAAAACAGCTTTGAGATAGTTTACAAAGACCCAAAAAGCATGATCAAGTAATAAGAAAATAAAGGGAAGGAAATATCATTAGGAACCATTGGGATGAAACTAAAACTAATACCAAAACAGCCACAACATCGGCTAATCTTCCTGCTAACATCACAAACATTTATTAAGTGTGCGCGTGTTCCAGGCACATTTCACTAAAAAGCACTGTACATACGTTCACGCTTCCTAAAGTGAAATGCACAATTCTCTATTGACATTGATGGAGGTCTGCTGTTCGGTTCATCTATCGTGAAGATAGAACAAGCAATGTCCCAAGAAACTCCTGTCCAGGAGGACTCCTGGTGCCCACGGTAAAGAACAGGCGTCACAGCTGGCGCCGCGGCTCACTAGGCTAATCCTCCACCTAGTGGCGCCGGCACACTGGGTTCTAGTCCCAGTTGGGGCGCCGGATTCTGTCCTGGTTGCCCCTCTTCCAGGCCAGCTCTCTGCTGTGGCCAGGGAGTGCAGTGGAGGATGGCCCAAGTGCTTGGGCCCTGCACCCCATGGGAGACCAGGATAAGTACCTGGCTCCTGCCATCGGATCAGCATGGCGGCCATTGGAGGGTGAACCAACGGCAAAGGAAGACCTTTCTCTCTGTCTCTCTCTCTCACTGTCCACTCTGCCTGTCAAAAAAAAAAAAAAAAAAAAAAGAACAGGCGTCGCGAGGGGGTGCTCTGAGTGGGGGCAGGGGGCAGGACAGCAGTGGATAAGGACACCATCGCAATGCCAGGGACGTACGTAACACATTAGGAACAATACCCCCCAGAGCACCCCCAACCCAAGCCCTGCTGCGGTGAGCGATCACACTGCCTGATTTAGCCTGCGTGGGGAGCAGCGTTCCTGTTTAACACAGAACAGCGAGACACATCTTCAGTGCTGAGAGAACGGGGCGTTAAACTGTAGGGCTGTCTAGGGAGGTGCACGTGTGTGCACGCGTGTGAAGGGGTGGGTTGCTCTGGAGCTGGACAGAGGGGTCCTCCTGCCTGTCCTCCCTCCACAGAGACCTCAGTCTCCCCACCAATCAACAGTGGGCAGGGGTTTTCAGATTTCCTCAGTAAACTTCGTACCAATCCAGTGTGAAAACATTCATTCCCGAGGCTGGACCACGGCGCTCCCTGCTCTAGGCTCAGCACGTCCGGAGAGAACCTTCCGTCACCATTGACGATCACAGAGAACTGTAGAATCAGACCTCAGCTCACTGCCCCGTGTGGATGGTGTTCTTTATTTAAACATCCCAAGCCAAGTCACTGCCAAATACCCAAGAAATGAACCAATTAACCTATGCCCACCTCCACCCCCCAACTCTTCCTAGGACCCTGGAATCGACAACACCCCGACCCTACCTGAGTCCTCCCTACCCCACAGCAGCCTCCCCACTTCCTGCTGTTCCTGAGCCCGCGATGTGCGAGTGGTGAACCCCAAGAGACAGGATCTGGGGATGCAGGGACTGCTGTAGGAGCCGCAGAAGAAAGACCATAGTGTGGATGGAAATGACCACTCTTGCAATAATCACAAATCTTTCACTTGCTTGGGCTCAGCTCATTTCTGCAGAGGGTCTCTGAACTCTCAGGGCTGCACTGCACGGCCTCACGCTGGGAGCCGTCTACGGAGTGGCCTGGCTCCTGCCTAACCCCACGGGAAGTGCCCCGACACACAGCCTTTCCTCCACAAATCACCGCGGACGGTCCCCAGGGTGTATCGCGTGGGCCATTTCAACAAGCGGACGGATCACCTTCCCGGCTGACCGTGTTCTGTTCCCTCTGGCTAAGGCATCAAAGGTTTCCTCTTGTATTTGCGAGAAACGTCTGGGGTTTTACTTTTAACCATGACAAACTTACTTTCTTTTCAAAATGTTTTTCAAATTTATGTGGCAGTGGGTAAGTGTCAAAACTCCAGGAGTGTGTCGAAACCCAGCCTGCTGTCTGGCATGTGCGTTTTCCTGACACGGTCACAAATTTCAACGCTGCCTATGACATTTCAAAGGAAGAGGATCTGGGAAACAGTGTGTTGATGGTTAATGCAAAGGTCAATTAAAGACACTCTGATTTTTAAATTCACTCATTTGCTGCCTTTACCTTGGGAGAAACCGGAAGTTAATGAATGGCCTGTGAGTTCAGTGAAGTCCCTGGGGACAAAGGATGCTTCTGACCCCTCCGAAGGGGTCAGCACTGAAGAGGTGTCTCAGGGTAACTCTGATGCCATGAAGGTTTCTGCAGCTACAGAAAACTGCAACACGGAGCTTACTCATCATTTCACATGCAACGTGCAGTTCTGCTACCACGGGTGACACTCAGTGGAGTTCCACGCTCCTGGCTGCAGCCCTGCACCAAGCCACGGAATGTGGGGAGTAGCCAGCAGATGGGAGACACCCCTCTCTTTCCCTCTGCTTACCAAAAAACAAAGCCAACTAGTTAGAGATGTCTCACCCTGCACGACAGAAACCTCCGTGTTAGAGGAGATAAAAGGAAGAGGTTCAGAGCCATCCTTGACTTCGCCCTCTGAGCTCATCATGGAATGTGTCAGAGACCTGGGCTCCACTGGGGAGAGCTCTTGGTAAGCGTCAGCCTTGTTCAATGTGCACCTCTACCCGATCCCAGGTCGTGTTTAGACTGAGGCTGAGCCGGCATAGCCAGCAGTGCCCAGAGGGACCCTCTCCCCTGGGAAAGTGTGAAAGGAGATGGTCTAAAGACCACCCCCTTTATATCTTTAGACCATCTCCTTTACACTTCCCCCGCCAAGTCTAGGCAACTTGAATTTTCCACCTTTCTACCACGGTGTGCTGTCTTCCCACTGCACCGACTTTGGAAGCAGCACTCTGACACGAGCACGCCTTGCCCTCTGGGCTGCACAACGTCTTCACGCGTGCCCTCTGAGGGAGAACCTGGAAAACACCATCTGCTTTGCGTCTCAGAGCAGGGAGCCACTGAAATCAGCCTCAAGACCGACTCTCTCTGCCTGCTCCTCAGGACTCAGCCTTGCTCCCTGCTCGCCAGCCCCACCCATGCCTTCTCGCTCCATTCCAGTGTATCCTCTACAGAATGGCCGACAGGATGCTAACTCCGGGGGCATGAGGCACCTCCAGAGAGCACAAGGAAGCTTCCCCACTCCACTCAGGAGGGGCACACGTTCGGATAATCGCGGGAGACAGCTGGGTTGGCAGGGGAGCGGTGCGAGATGCAGTCCAGGCCAGGCCCTTGCAACTGGGCCCTGTCTTCTCTCCAAACTCTTCGCACATGATGGGGTTATTAAGAGCCCAGGTCGCACGGTCAGCTTCCTGTCGTGACCTGCTCTTTCCTGCCCCTCCCACAGGGCCACTCCTGCCCTCGGCTGTTGCATGGCTCACTCCTCACCTTTAGATTCCAGCCTGCACGTCACCTTCTGAGAGGCAACGCCCCGTCACCCCACCCACATCAGTTCGACCTCTCGTACTGGTTACATTAGCTGCTGACATTGCCTTGGGATTCTTGTCCAACCAAACAAGCTTATGAATGATCTGCTAGCTCCTCGGGTCTTCTTTTTTCTGATTTATGTATTTGACAGGTAGAGTGATAGTGAAAGAGAGACAGAGAAAGGTCTTCCTTCCATTGGTTCACCCCCCAAATGGCTGCTACAACCAGCGTGCTGTGCCAATCTGAAGCCAGGAGCCAGGTGCTTCTTCCTGGTCCCCCATATAGGTACAGGGGCCCAACCGCTTGGGCCATCCTCCACTGCCCTCCAGGGCCACAACGAAGAGCTAGACTGGAAGAAGAGCAGCTGGGACTAGAACCCAGCACCCATATGGGATGCCGGCACCATGGGCGAAGGATTAACCAAGTGAGCCATGGTGTCAGTCCCCTTGGGTTTTCTGATAACCGTGAGAATGCACGCTGCAGGCAGGTTTGTCTATTATTACAATGGGTCATCTGCAGAATGCCTGACAGGTGTTCAGTGACTGCCTGTTGCAGCAACCAGAGAACAAAAGGACTGTGAAAATCTGTAACAGTTTAGGAGTAAGCCTTATTGTATCCAGGGGAAAATATCTGCATATTACAACACTGAAGTATAGCTCTGGAAACTAAGACCACATGATGATATCAACGCATCATGTTAATTTAATTAAATTAAGTCTAGCACCCCATGATGCTCTCATTCCTTGTTGAAGCCTGCATGGCAGTTATGGAGTTAAACACCCAAAAGAACCACCAAGAAGGCAGTTTCCTACCCCTTTCTCTTCTGTTCCTGGCTGGGGAGGACAAAGCAAAAGCACAAAATGTGGTTTCCACTACTGTGTTTAAGGCTGTGGCTTCGGTCATATAGTTTAACTTAATAGCTGGGAGTTAGCAAAAAAAAAAAAAAAGTAGGTTAAATGTTCAGATTACATCATCTGTGGCGGCATCAGGATAATTACAGATGTATTAGCCGATGTGAAGTCGATAAAATGAACATGCAGCAACTTTAAATCAAACAGAAAGATGCGTGGTTCTTTTAGAATCTGCCTGATCCCACCACGGCCTCTCCCTGGGCCAGGACGTCAGTGTCTTTCGGTCACTCTATGGCACAGCCTGGAATGCACCCCCCTAGCCTTGTTCCCGGGCTGCATTTGGTCCCCACCATCACGGACAGGACTTTTCAAGTGAGGAAGCCCCATCCAGTCACAGCCGCCACAAAGGTTTCACAGGGCTGCGTCCTCCCCTGGGAAAGGAGTCAGGACTCGGAAATGTCCCTAAAGCCCTGCCCAGCCTGGCCACGCTCTCTGTGGTCAGGAACGGAAAAGAAAACCCAAGGTGTGCGATTGTCTTACTCACACAGAAGCAGACAGATGCTCTCCGTGGATATTCACGTACTTAAGGTCAAGGATCCTTATATCAACTGATATCTAAAATTTATAGCAAATATCCAGTATGGTGGCAAATAAAGTAATTACATTTTATATGCAGTGTGCCATGGCTATTGGAGACAGAAGGTGCAGTATCAGTGACCACATACGTGCCGTGCCGCCTCTGCCTTCATGTTCCCTGTAAACACTCACTAAGGAGTCATTAATGAAGACAGCAGAGCACGTCCAGTCAGAGGGAAGAGGAGCTATACGTCACCACGCCCAGGAAAATTTCTAAGATACGTCTAACGTGAAGCGTCCATCTTTGCACGAGTCGGATTTCTGGATCGGCACGTGACAGGACACAAGTCACCTGCCCCACAGAGAAATATGTTGATTTTCTAGAGCTCTAAAGTATAGTTTTAAGCTAGCCAAATTATCCTCGGTACCAAAGTTTGCTCTGTGCAGAAATCCAATGCAAATTAATTCAACAGTCATTTGTTAAAACCCTGTGGGGTGGGGCCAGCGCTGTGGTGTAGTTGGTTAATCCTCCACCCGCTTCGCCAGCATCCCATATGGGTGCCAGTTCTAGTCCTGGCTGCTCCTCTTCCCATCCAGCTCTCTGCTATGGCCTGGGAAGGCAGTGGAGGATGGCCCAAGTCCTTGGGTCCCTGCGCCCACGTGGGAGACCCGGAAGAAGTTCCTGGCACCTGGCTTCAGATCAGCGCAGCTCCAGCCATTGCGGCCATTTGGAGAGTGAACCAGCGGAAGGAAGACCTCTCTCTCTGTCTCTCCCTCTCACTGTCTGTAACTCTTAACTCTCAAATAAAATAAATAAAATCTTTAAAAAAAAAAAAAACCCCGTGGGGTGCCAGTTGGTCCCCAGGGTGCTGGGGATTCAAATGGTGAAGGAGGTAGACAAGAGCGCACCCCCTGGGGCTGAGTCAGAGAGGGAAGGGGATGGACAATGGGCAAGTAGGAAGGTGCTTGCAAAGTTCATGGGAAATGGTTGTGTTTACTTCGGTGTAAAAGACTTTGGAAACGCATGCAATGTTTTCATCATATGCATTTCCATGAGCTTCGTGAAGAGGCCTCTTATAATTTAATAAATAAGATGATTTTAGCTGGCGTTATGATACATGATGAAGAGTTACTTGGCTCCTTACACTTGTCGCTGTTGAAGGCTTCTCTGAGCGCAGCATTGGAGCAGAAACCAAACAAGAGTGAATGTGTTCTGCTGAGATCCGAGCCTTGCCAGGCGGAACGAGGAGACGTGCTGCAAGGTGAGGACAACACTGTACGCTCAGGAACACGGAGGTGGGCGACTGACCATGGGGAACCCACGCACTGAGATGGGAGAGTCGGGCGGGCTAGAGTAATAGGACCCTACAGGCCGTGGGGAAGAAGGTGGATGTCATTCTAGGAAGAGAGTTCTACAGTCTTACTAGTTTAAATGGACCCAAGTGTGCACAGACTGGCCTCTAAGACACCAAGACTGGAACCCTAATAAGAATCGTTAGAATTGTGGTGAGGTCGGGGTGTGTGCGTGTGTGTGTGTGTGTGTGGAAACATGCAGAGGTCAGCACATGAACCGTGCCTGCCACACTGTAGGCATTAATGTGCATTTGTTGAATGAATGAATGAACGGCACAGTCCTTATCCACACTAACACCCAGCAATATTTTACAGTACTAACTACTATTACATAATGCATTACTAGCTACATATTTTGGAAATGAATACCAAAGCAAAGTACTAGGAGTCTTTAAACTTGCAAGAAGTCCTAAAATTTCCATTTATATTGAAATGCTTTTCTCATGACAGATGATTGACAATTTGCAAGTAAGTCCTAACTTAAGAAAACGCTATACTCTCACTATTCCCCAAGTAGCTGACATTTCATAACGTCCATTCTACAGCTCCTTTGTACAGTTAGGGTTGGATGAGATAAGTAGTAGGAATTCTGGAAGTAACACAAAATGTCAGTTATGGATGGAAACGAAAGAGGAAAATACACTGAGTATGTCTGAGGCTCTTGTGGACGTAGGCTATTTACACCGGAACGTCAAATTACGATTGTGGCCATCACACCCCGAGCGCCTGAGAGACAGGTGGTAATTTTCAGATTGAGCAGTTTGTTAAAAAAAAAGTCCTCAAAAGTGAAACTATGTAAATTTATGAGTTAAAACAAGTTCCCCAAATTCACCCCTTCAAGAAAACACACATATCAAATGCCATAATAGTTTCCACAAAAGAAATGGGAAACAATAAAGACAAGGGCACATGTAGTTTGTTACTACATTAACATACGCAGGACAAGGAAAAGGGAGTTAGAAATGTACTACAAATAGTCCAGTGAATTTCCTTTTAATACAAAGGATATTTGGATATTTTTAAATAGTAGCCTAGTATTGGGTGCCATTTTTACACATTATAATATTTTAAACGTGCTTTTTATTTGAAAACACATTTATGACAAAATAAATGTGAAATATATTAAAGGGATATGTGTAATGATCTGGTATATGTGTATAGCATGTTGCCATCATCAAATTAACTGACACATCCATCACCAAACACAGACTCTCCAGAACTTGTTCATGCTATGACTGGAAGTCAACACTTGTGCTTCTGATATGTAGATAATAATCACCAAGTATGTGGCATCTTGTAAATTTACTTTTGTGACTTACCAGGAAAACACATCAGGTTTCCCTGCTTCCAACGCATTCCACATCTCCGCAAGGAAACACTGCTGTCGGTATGCATACCCGTCTTACCTCCCCTCTTGGAGATCCATGTGCCCTGGAAACGTCCCGAATGCTACGTGTGTGAGACCCCCGCCCTACCTGAAATCTTGACTTGAGACACGACTCCGTCTCCTCCGTCGCTGTGCGCCCGGACCTCGACCACATACTCCCCATCCCTGGGGATCGGGACTTCGATGGAGTGCTTGTGCGTGGAGTACAGCTTCCCGTCGTGCTGGCCGTCGGGTCTGTAGAGAACCTGGGAGAGCCCGAGACGAGGAAGAGTCAATGCAGTCACAGGAATGAGAGGAAACCAGAAGAAAAACGCCTGTACTTCAACTGGCGAAAGCAAATGCGTTTGAAACTCACTTGATTTTCAATTCACAGAAATGGATTTCTGTCCATTTTTAGGGTCATTCCAAGAGCATGCGCTTTAAGTATCTGAATCTTGGATTTTGAAACGACCCAAAAAAGGCATGGAAGGGATGTGTCTTTTTAGGGAAAAAGGTATAAAGAAAGATTCTCTCAATATATTGACATAGTCTAAAAATATTTCCCCTCAATTTTGATTTTTTTCTGTAATATCTGAAATTCGGTCGGCACTGCAAACCACATACTGCCAGTCATGCACGATGCTGCGCCTACATGGGAATGACCTGCTCTGGGTTTTGGTCATTTGCAGATGATAACTGGACACACCAAGGGGCTTTCTGAGGCTGGGTAACACGCCACAATCCGCCAGTCTACCCTCTCTACTCCTGAAAGCAATATTCTATTTGTCTTACTCACTGGACGTAACATTTTCCTAAAGTGCACGGTAGGTATCTTTCCACCTCAGTTTGTCCTGGCACCATGTCCTCTGGGCCTGCCGTGCAGGCAGAGCAAGAAAGCTCAGTGTGGCCTTTGTTGTAGCAGTAGGAATGGCAGAGATCACACTCAGTAAGGAGGAGGCCTGTGTGGGGCTAATGAAGAACATTCTTTCCCGTACCTTGTATCCTGTCACTGTAGACTCATTGGACAGGGCGACGACGTGGTCCCAGGTGATGATGTAGCGGGAACCCGATCTCACGGAGCTGATGATCCTGGGGGGCTGGCTGGGAGCTGTGGGGAGCAGCAGCATGCAGTGAGCGCTCGCCACAGCCCAGGGACTACCGCGCTGATGACAGTGACACCACCCGATTTTCATGCGTGCGTCCCCTGTGCCAGGCGCTGCACCAAGCTTGTGTACCCCTGAATTTATTCAACGCAGCCAGAGGCCCTGTGGCTAGGCAACAGAACTGTTGTTACTGTCTTCTCATCCATCCGTCCTTGAAACTCCGTTTTCAAGGTCAACACTTACCTTCGCGTGGCTGAATCTCACGTCCCTCTTGCTCTGCTCACACCTAACATCACTGGAACGTCACTCTCGCTCTATTCCTAAATTCACGGCATCTCCACATCTGGGTTTTCCTTCTCCCTGACTGCCGTCTCCTCATGAGCACTCCGAGGTGGCTCAATTTGCAAATGCTGGACGGTCTGAGGACTTGACCCTGGGCACCCTTCTCTACTGTGAACCACTTCTGAGCCCTGCCGCCTGCGCCCGTGGCCTTTAAACACTCACAGTTCCACCCTCGCCCCTCTCTGCTGACCCAGTGTCCCTCTGCCTGTCTCTGCCTGTGTGTCTCAAGGATGTCTTATCTGTGACACCATCAGGACGGGACACATGCCTCGTAATCCCAACTTTCCCACGCACACGCCTTTGCCAGCTTTACCAGTCACTCGGACCAATTCCCAGTTGCTCCAACAAAAGTCTGATATTCAGTCTTAACCCGTTAGCGGAGCGTTGTTGGCCGTGCCACTTCTGTGTCTTCTCTACCACCTGGTGCTAGCTGCCGGGACTGTCAGCTCAACTGCAGAAACAGCCGCTACGTGGGTTTCACCTTACCCCACCGCTACGCACCTGCTACCCCGACACCAGAGTGACACTTCTGGAAAACACACAGTAGACAGCAAACCCAGCGCTAAGGTCTTCCAGCGGTACCTTATACCCAAGCTCTTAGGGTGTACACGAGCCCCCATAGTTTGGCCCCTGCTCAGCTCAGAAACAACGCCGTGGCCCCAGCAGGCGATCAGCATCTAAAATGTTTCAAGTTTTTCCCACCTGAAAGCTTTGCCCCACTTACTCTCCTGGCCTGAAACCACGCCCCCATCCCAGCACAGCAGGGTCCGGATCACCTGTCACTCAGAGCCTGGCTCAAGTGGCATCTCCCAGAGCTCTTCGGAGCACCCAGCTGGACTTCGGGTGCCACTCAGATCAGTCAGTTTTACCTGTTCGTTCATTTTTCGGTCCTGTCACCTGATCTGACCATGCTTATTTATTTCCCAGGATCTCTGATTTCTGTTTCTTTCCCCTTCCCTTAGGAGTCAACACTGTGAGAGAATGATCTCTGTGTGCCTTGGTCCCTGATGCACCCTCACCACTTGGACAGTGCTGGACACAGAGCGTATTTCTGATGAATGAATAAATGGAAAACTTCACAGGAATGGACGCTTCTTTTATAAAGGAGAAAACCAGTCTGAAGAGGTAAATGAGTCCAGCTAGAGTGTTATACATTTCGCAAGAGGCAGATGCAGATCTCAAACTGCATCTGAAATGAAACACTGGCTCCTACCATGCAATTGTCATCTCATTAAGAGATTCTCTGTGGCCAAGGGAACTTCATAAATTTGCAAACCCTGGTGGTAATCCTGCCCATAGATACTTGTGAAATTCTAGTAAGGCCTGCCGGCAAATCCATTAATCCACACACATACACACACATTTATATTTATTTCCAGCTTGGATTCAGGGGCAGGATAGCAAAGGAAGCTGCAGAGATGAGAATGGATGAAAACCTCAGAGCAAAGCAGGTGGCTCTGTTGCACGGACGTGAGAACACACAGTAACAACAGCAACCGACTCACTCACTTCACTCGCATCTGCACTGGGCGACGCTGAATGTTGATAAATCAAAGTGTAAAAATTGAGCAGGGTTCAAGGAAGACCAGTGAAATATCCAATGACACAAAGCAGGACTGTTTTATATAGGTGTTACCTCTAATTTTACTTTTAACATAGAGCATTAAATGCAGGAAGACAGTGTCCACATTTTTCATTACTGCCAATAAATGATCACATTTAAAATGTGATTATCACTGGACTACCAAGACCACAATGTGCTCAGACTGCTGGACAGGAAATTTGCCTCAAACGCATCATGACTGAATAAAGTGGTAGTTTTCTTCTTATTATTAAAACATTATTATTGTTATTGAGGCAGAAAGAGAGGGAGAGAGCAAGCTCCCATCTGCTGGTCACTCCCCAAATGCACACAATGACCAGAGCTGGGCCAGGAGCTGGGAACCCAATCCAGGTCACCCACGTAGGTGGCAGAGACCCAAGGAACTGGGCTGTCACCTGCTGCCTCCCAGGCCCTGTGTTAGCAGAGAGCTGGACTCAGAGCTGGGAGTCAGACCCAGGGCTCCAATATGGAATGGGAGCATTTTTTTTTTTTTTTTGACAGGCAGAGTGGACAGTGAGAGAGACAGAGAGAAAGAAGGTCTTCCTTTTCCATTGGTTCACCCCCCGCCAAGTGGCCGCTGTGGCCGGTGCACTGCGCTGATCTGAAGCCAGGAGCCAGGTGCTTCCTCCTGGTCTCCCATGGGGTGCAGGGCCCAAGCACTTGGGCCATCTTCCACTGCACTCCTGGGCCACAGCAGAGAGCTGGACTGGAAGAGGGGCAACCGGGACAGAATCCGGCGCCCCGACCGGGACTAGAACCCGGTGTGCCGGCACTGCAGGCAGAGGATTAGCCTAGTGAGCCGCGGTGCCAGCCAGGAACAGGAGCATCTTAACCTGCACCCACTCAGCGGGAGCACCTGACAACAACAGGAAACTGAAACGTGCGACTCACGTGCTTTCTTGGTGAAGGTGTCGATCACGTCACTGGAGGGCCCACAGCCCGCACTGTTGCAGGCCCCGACTTCCACAAAGTACTGGGTGTCCGGCAGCAGGTTCTCCAGCCTGGCCGAGTACTCCTGGCTGGAGACCTGCACTCTGTGTGCCGCTGCTTCTTTGTCATGGGCGGCCCAGTAGCGGATCTGCAAACATCCAAGACAAGTGACGGCTCGCCACGGGTCAGCCTCTGCAGCGGTGGCTCTGTCACTGCCGGTGCAGGTTCTGAAATGCCACCTGGAGTACCGACCCTCTGACGGACCTCAGGTCAGGGCAAGGCCCACACGCAGATGCAATCCAAGGTGTTAAAAGCAAATCAAAGCCTTACCTCATTGCCTGAAATAGTCTTACCCTAACAAAAAAATGGCATGAAACCACACAGGAAACTGTAAGATTAACCTTCTAAATAGAAAAGTGGTCTCTGTTGGGAAGCACTGGCCAGACCAGTGTTTATCGCTGACTTATTTCTTCCTGTTTATGTGACTGTAAGAACCGCAGTAAGGCCGTGCGACAGGAGAACAACTTGACCCCCAGGTGTGGTCGCACGTGGCTGAGACGGCGTGGGCGCAGGCAGCACTTTCTCCACGCTCCCTGGGGAGGTGAGTCTGTGCACTCGCTTCCTTTCATTGGCCTGTCACCTCTGGACAGCAACGAAATGGACCTAACGACTGGGCAGGCTGTGCAAGTTATCAAAAATGTGCCCACATCATTAGAAATGATGACATCTGTCAAGCGGTTATGGAGTTTCTTATCTCTTAAAGCTTACACAAGGTATGAATGATGACTTTTATTCTTCAAATAAAAGCACTTTTGGAGCCAGACATCTGTAAGTTCTATCTAAGCCTTGGATACAGAGCTACTTGGAAGGGTGCTGGTGTCTCACATGTTTCCACTGTCCCTCTCTGGGGCTCCCTGTGTCAGCGCTGATCAAACGGCGGGGTCGCTGTGCTACTGCTCCTTCACTCGACTATGTTAGGAGCGCCGCGGGCACAGGAAGAGCAGTGTCCAATACTGCACACACGGGACTGCCGGGCACGGGGAGCTCACTCACTGATTAAACAAGCAGGTTGGTCACTGTGCTGCGAATGTCTACAGAATCTACCAAGCGTGCTCTTCACAATCAGACCTCAGAATTAAGAGTCAAGGAACAGGTTCCCATCAAACCGCTAATGTAGGTGATACTGAGGTCCAATCATTTCGAAGAAAATGTAGTCTTCATCAAAGTATGAAGAAGCTACAAGACAAGCCTCATTAAAAAGTCAAACCCGTATCTTCTATAAGGAGCGATTGTGCGCTCTATAATCTCTGGGCTAGAACAGCGTCAGCGCTGCCCAGAGAACATCACAGCACACCACGCGTGCGCCCTGACGGACAGCGCTTTCACCCCGTCTCCACAGAGGCTCGGCGTAAAGAAACAGCTGCTGCGAGTTACGGAAGCACCGGCCCTTCTGCCCGTCAGCCCTCGTTTGTTTTGTCGTTGGCTGCTGCTATAAACTTCTGCATCAGGTTTCCATGTTCTCTCCTTTAAGTCAGGAATTCTGTCCATCTGGACAAAACATCCTCAGATAAGTGAATGGCAACGCATCTGAATTTTCCCTGCGGGCACCGAACAACGTGACCGCAGCCGCCCTGCAGATTCCGCCCCAAGTGGCAACCCGCTCCTTCTGGGTTCCGCATTCCAGTTCCTGCCCCCTCTGAGCCAGGGCCCCTTCCCGGTCAGGCTCCTCCCGGCTGGTCCTTTCAGATTCAGGTCAAGGAGAGTTTTCTCGGGATACGTCGAGTGGGCCCTAACTTCTGCCTTCATGGATAACACCAGGAGACACATTTTGGTCTATCTGTAATGGTTCCTTTTGGATTTTGTTTTTTAAGAAATGGAGCTGAGTCAAGTGCAATGACAAGCTGTAGGATGCCCCTGAATAATCAGCTGCCAAAATGCTTTGCACACACCTGAGACTGGACAGCCTCTGATGAGAACGTCTGTCTTTCAGGAGAACTCGAGGACCGTGAGAGTCATCGCCTCACTTCGTTTTGGCCAATTGTTTGCTAGCACAGTCTCTTTCCACCTCTCCTAGACAAGCCGGGAGGAGCCTGTTTGACTCTTAGCAGGTAGCTTACACAATGCTGAACACCGAGCATACAGCGCCAGCTGTCACACGACTCAGCGGCACACAGGATACGCAAGGGTGGAACATATTTCAAAACCGCTGGTCAAACGCTTACGAGCAGGTGGATCTAGCTGACAACAACCGAACCCACCTGATAGTTTTCCACTATTTTTTCTAGAACGTGCTTCCAGTGAACGGATATCTCAGAAGACGATAAGACTTTGACGCCTACTTCTGTCGGGGCTTCGCTGGGAGCTGAAATGTGATGAGAACATTCTTAGTTACATTCTTAGCCCGTCACTTCCATGAAGAAATGCAAACAGCACCGCTGCTCCAGGAACGAATCCAAATCACATTTCAATATGCCCAAAATAGCGTTAATGTTCCCAAGATAATTTCTGCTTTTTTTAAAAAAAAGATTTACTTATTTATTTGAAAAGCACAGTTAAGAGAGAAAGGGAGAGAGGGAGAGAGGTGGAGGGGGGAGAGGAGAAGAGAGGGAGGGAGAGATGTTCCACCCGCTGGTTCACTCCCCAGATGGCTATAACAGCTGGGGCTGGGCTGATCTGAAGCCAGGAGGCAGGAGCTTCATCTGGGTCTCCTGTATGAGCGGAAGGAGCCCAAACACTTGGGCCATCTTCCACTGCCTTTTCCAGGCCATTAGCAAGGAGCTAGATCAGAAGCAGAGCAGCCAGGACTCAAACTGGCACCCAAATGTGGTGCTGGATTAGCAGGAGGTGGCTTTACCCACTATGCCACAATGCCAGCCCCCCAAAGCAAATTAAGCCCATTAATCATTTCACTACTGCTTCCTTTATTTTCACTAATGTTTTTTTATCCTATGGCTATTGGTGCATCGCTTCTTGGCCTTTTGGCTAAGATCAAGTGTGGTTATTGGTGATACATGGACACATATGCATTCCTACTCACCATGTTAACAAAGAAACACGTACACATCATGTGTGTGCTTTCTTTTCAATGAACCACAGATTCATGAACTTCTATGATACTTGTGAACAAAAACCATACTATTTGTTACTTGTTTCTTCCAAGTGACACACTCACGAAAGCCTGCTGATGCAAATTAAAGTGAATGATACTGAGCTTATCAACTCTCCATTATCAAAAATAGGGAACCTGATTTTTATGAAAAAAATGGTTAGAGTGCATTACCTCTTGCTTGCTATGTGTATGAACGAATGATACACAGCAACAATATTCCTAAAGTTCCCTCTTTCATATTCAGGCTAAGATCTTTAAAACATTCAAGATCTTCTGAAACAAGCTGTGACTTCCACAGTTCTTGGGCTCAAGAAAGCTTTCAATGTCTAATCTTCCAAATGGGCATCAAGTCAAATATGTATCAAAAAGGCCCTCTGTTCAGGGAAAAATGATTTATGTCCCTTATAAAATTTACACAGAGACCAAGGAAAGCCCTAAGCGGGGCTGATCCATTTTTGTTGTATTTCATTAAAGATTCATAATCCTATTTAATGTTAAAAAAAAAAGTCCCATGTGAGAGGGGTTGCCTTTCCAGGCCAAGGTGGACAGGCGGCCCTACAACAGGTTTCCCAGGCCAAGGTGGACAGGCGGCCCCACGACAGGTTTCCCAGGCCAAGGTGGACAGGCGGCCCCACGACAGGTTTCCCAGGCCAAGGTGGACAGGCGGCCCCACGACAGGTTTCCCAGGCCAAGGTGGACAGGCGGCCCCACGACAGGTTTCCCAGGCCAAGGTGGACAGGCGGCCCTATGACAGGTTTCCCAGGCCAAGGTGGAGAGGCGGCCCTACAACAGGTTTCCCAGGCCAAGGTGGACAGGCGGCCCCACGACAGGTTTCCCAGGCCAAGGTGGACGGGCGGCCCTACAACAGGTTTCCCAGGCCAAGGTGGACAGGCGGCCCTACGACAGGTTTCCCAGGCCAAGGTGGAGAGGCGGCCCTACGACAGGTTTCCCAGGCCAAGGTGGACAGGCGGCCCTACGACAGGTTTCCCAGGCCAAGGTGGAGAGGCGGCCCTACGACAGGTTTCCCAGGCCAAGGTGGACAGGCGGCCCTATGACAGGTTTCCCAGGCCAAGGTGGAGAGGCGGCCCTACAACAGGTTTCCCAGGCCAAGGTGGACAGGCGGCCCTATGACAGGCTTCCCAGGCCAAGGTGGACAGGCGGCCCTACGACAGGTTTCCCAGGCCAAGGTGGACAGGCGGTCCTATGACAGGTTTCCCAGGCCAAGGTGGACAGGCGGCCCCACGACAGGTTTCCCAGGCCAAGGTGGACAGGCGGTCCTATGACAGGTTTCCTGGCAGTGACAAGGAAACAATCACAGCGAATGCAAGTTTCAGCCCACGCGAGTTTTATGGGACTCAGAAACAATTTAGGAAAGAAGGACAATTATCCTAAAGGTCAGGACTAAGTTGAGATGGCAGGCACGGCTCTTTGCCTGAAAGCTGAGTTTAGAATCGAACGCGGCACTGGACACAGGTAAAACAGCCTTCACCTTCTCTGAGCGAGGTTCCCATGGTGCTGTCATCACTAGAATTCACGCAGGTTGTGTTTCCGCTGCGTAAGCAGAAGCACACAGAGTCTAGACAGGTCATCAGACTTCCTCATTATTTCATTATAAACTTAAATTGCTGTGATTTTTCATTCTATCAATGCACTCAGTTGAGCTGACTTTGAGAAACATGTGCATGACTGCCTTTCCCACCTGCATGCTTAAAATGAATTTTATTCTGTATATTTAAGGTGTGCAACATGACGTATGGAGCTAGAGACACAGCTGTGTATGTTACTTGCATGTGGGCACTGCGGCGTACCATAAGCAGGTACATGCGAGGGTGTGCTCCCTTGTAGCCCAGGAGGAGGGCTCCAGGACCCTGCACATACCCACTCACAGATGCCAAGTCCCTTGTATAAAGTGGAGTAGTACTTGCCTATACCTTCACATTACATTCTGCCACCCACCTTAAACCATCCCTAGATTCTTTATATATCTAATACATGTAAATTCTATGTGAACAGTCATTATACTGTATTGCTTGGGATATAATGGTAAGAGTATTTCTGATGTACAATTGGCTGAGCCAATGGATCGCGAATCCTTGGAAGCAGGGTCGACTGGTTCAGCAAGAGGCAAGTACGCGTTGGAGGCAGCGATCGGGATGATGTGAAAACGCACCCCACTTGTAACAAATACGAAGGACAAAACAGCAGACCTGAGAATTTTGGTGAGTTCCAAGGGATGGCTAAACGATGACATTAGACTAAGAATAACAGAAACTGGTAAACTGACAGAGCACTTTTCTTCGGAGCAAACAGAGCCTTGCGCCTGATCTTAGCATCTGAACTCCTCCCTCCATGCATCTCACATGCATTCAGAGACAGAACTGGACGAGGATCAAGGATGCGTGTGTCAGATCAGAAGGCAACAAGGTCTCCGTCTGCTCTTACAGCCAATGATGACTCGTAGGGTGCATGGGGTGAAGAGACAGATAAGGCAGCCTGTCTTTATTAATGGAATATAAATGATAAAATTCCTAGTAAATTTATAGAAAATTATAGAAAACAAGGCAATCAGGGCTGGCACTGTGGAATAGTGAGTAAAGCTGGTGCCTGCGGCACCAGCAACCACATGGAAAGTGGTTCAAGTCCTGGTTGTTCCACTTCCAACCCAGCTCCCTGCTAACGCACCTGGAAAGCAGCAGAAGATGGCCCAAGTCCTTGGGCCCCTGCACCTGCTTGGGAGACCTGGAAGAAGCACCTGGCTCTTGGCTTTGGTCTGGCCCAGCGCCGGCCACTGCAGCCTTCTGGCGGCTAAACCAGTGGATAGCAGATCTCTCTCTCTCTCTGTCCGGGCCCGTCCCCTCTCTAACTCTGCCTTTCAAATAATAAACAAATCTACCTTAAGGAACAGAAATGAGAATAAGGCAACTGTGTTTGGTATAAAACTTCTATGTCATGGAGCACAAACACAGAAAGGCCCATAAGAGCATGCTCATTTCACTTGAAATTTCTAGAAAAACAAAGAGGGCCACTATCAGTACTGCTTTTTTCCCCCTCTGATCTAGGGGACACATTTTTGCCTTTCTATTAAAACAGCTCTGACTTTTGGACCCCGTTTTCACATAATCATCTACGGTTGCCTCAGGAGAAGTCCAGCACTTCGCTGTGATTTTCTTAAAAGCTGTAATTAGCAGGTTAAATTTTCAGGCAATTTTACAAATATTGCCGATGTTACAGAATTTCCAAGTAGACTTTATGCAGACACAGACACACTGACGTTCCCATCGAAGTGTGGACAATTTCTGAGACTAAACCTTAACAGGGGCCAGGACCAGGAGCCTACGCCCATGACCCAAGTGGGGATCTCCTATTCACTATGAACGTGATGTGAAGGAAGACGGTGCCAGCAACTTGCCTGTTGTTGGATGGGGAGGCTGACAGATCAGCTGTACTATACGCACACTGCCGTGAATGCCGCTTCGAGCGCAAGTCCTGAGCGAAACCCAGCTGCACCCGCACCAGGGAACCCGGCTTCCCCGTGGCTCAGCCGCCAGGCCCTGCCCCCACCTACCATCCTGCGCAGAGTTGATCACAGCGATGAGGCTGTAGGGCCCGTCCCCTTTGCTGTTGAAAGCCTTGACTTTGACCTGAAACGCAGTGGAAGGGCTCATGCTCTCGTCTTTGTGCACGTAGCGGCCGGTATCTGGGTTCGTAACCGTCACCTTTTTCCATTCTTCTCCATCAAAGGGCTTAAATGCAACTATGTAACCGAAGTTGTTGCCATAGTGGTATTCTCTTGACAAAGGCTACAGAGAGAGTGAAACAGCGCAATGGGTTTAGTGGCGCAGGTGACGGGGGGAAAGCCCTACTGAGTAATAAAACAGCACCTGGGCGAGTGTGCTCTTCGGGAAACACCCTTGGTGCTTAAGCGGCAGGTGCAGGTGGGAAACGTCGGAGTTCATGGGAAGCTCAGGTTCCCAGTGGTGTCCTGGCTGTTTCAAGGGCGTGGCTCTGGGCACTGCTGACTGGGAGAGGTTCTGCCCTGGCACAGGACTCCCTCCCTCCCCTCCCTGAGGCCAGAACCTCCTACTTGAGGACCACGTTCTCAAGGGCCATGGACTGGGCTATAGCCGAGCTCCACCCTCTGGCTCTCTGGCCTCCCCTGTCCTTGGTACCACCCTGAGTAACACGGCACACTTTACTTCTTTGTTTACTTTCTCGTCTCCCCGACTACGGAGCATCAGTGTTATAAAGGCAGAGGCCACCTCCTTCCCGCGTTCCTCGGCCCCCCAGCACCAGCACTAGAGCAGGTCCTCCAGGAACATGTGTGTGATGGGTGAGCCAAGGACGCTCTGCACAACGGAGTGGCAGCTGCCAGCCCTCTACACCATCTGTGCTTTGGAATAACGAAACTGCCCAGAAGCATGAAACAGTGTGGGTGTTGAGAGGAGGGGTAGCAGCTCACTCGCTGGTCGGAGGCTGGCTCTAGTACAGAAGCCAGCACTCCGCATTGCTGGTGCACTGCTCCTAACTCCTACACATGCCAATGGCTTGGTGAAAAAGCTCACGTCAGCCCCAACAAGGCATTACTTACAAATCCTGACCTGCAGCTGGTTCTAGTACTTGCCATGTAGTACCTTATAACTATTAAGGGAAATGCACACGTTGTGTATTTACTTTTTCCATCCAAAAATCAAAGTCAAGAAGTTTGGAAGTAAGAAACTCAAACTAAATATAACATAGTTGCTCGGATAGACTTAAGTAAAACAGCATAGAAACTGTCTTTGGTTGCAGCATTATTTTTTTTTTTTTTCCCGGCCGGCGCCGCGGCTCACTAGGCTAATCCTCCGCCTTGCAGCGCTGGCACACCGGGTTCTAGTCCCGGTCGGGGCGCCGGATTCTGTCCCAGTTGCCCCTCTTCCAGGCCAGCTCTCTGCTGTGGCCAGGGAGTGCAGTGGAGGATGGCCCAAGTGCTTGGGCCCTGCACCCCATGGGAGACCAGGAGAAGCACCTGGCTCCTGGCTTCAGATCCACACGGTGCGCCGGCCGCAGCGCACTGGCCGCGGCGGCCATTGGAGGGTGAACCAACGACAAAGGAAGACCTTTCTCCCTGTCTCTCTCTCACTGTTCACTCTGCCTGTCAAAAAAAAATTTTTTTTCCCCCGGGAGGCAGGCAGACAGACAGAAACAATTGCTGGTTCAGGCCCCAGTTGCCTGTACCAGCCACAGCTGGGGGAGGCGGAAGCCAGGAGCTGGGACTCTAACCGGGTCTCCAGTGTGGGTGATAGAGACCTGCGTGGGCCACCACCACTGCCTCCCTCAGCCTCAGGAAGCTGCAACTGAGAGCAGAGCTTGGATTCAAACCCAGGTGCCATGAAATCGAATGTGGGCATCCCATCTGCTGTGTTAGCCACTACGACAAACGGCCACCTCTGGGTGCGCTACAGCTATCCTGAAGCAAAACCTCAAGTTTGTGCAAACTGTGATTTTCAGATTCTTAGGTGGCATACATGAGCATTTCTGCAAAAGTTTAAATATTGTGTTTTTTTTTTTTGACAGGCAGAGTTAGACAGTGAGAGAGAGAGAGAGAGAGAAAGGTTTTCCTTCCATTGGTTCACCCCCCAAATGGCCGCTACAGCCGGTGCGCTGCGCCGATTGGAAGCCAGGAGCCAGGTGCCTCCTCCTGGTCTCCCATGGGGTGCAGGGCCCAAGCACTTGGGCCATCCTCCACTGCACTCCCGGGCCACAGCAGAGAGCTGGCCTGGAAGAGGAGCAACCAGGACAGAACCAGCGCCCTGACTGGGACTAGAACCCGGGGTACCAGTGCCGCAGGTAGAGGATTAGGATTAGCCTAGTGAGCCGTGGCGTCGGCCTGCATACTGTTCTTACTGGCAGTTTTCTGCTGAGTTAATTCAGCAGGCAACAGAATTGGTTCAGGAGCTTTCAAATGTAATGATTTTCAAGTCCTAATCCTGAAAACTTGGTGTTTAGAATACTTCCCGCTCGGAACTTGTGGACAAAGCTCATCTTTTCCTGAAGCAGGTATCCAGATAACTCAGAAAGCTTATGAGAACTGAGCCAGACAGAAAACAGTAAGATGTTCTTTTACAGTACTGGAATTTTTTGGATACTTTGTTGATAATAAAACGTAGAAATAAATACTTTGAGGTTTATTTTAACAAAAGATAATTTTTCTAAGTTTTTCTTTGAAGTGTGGTTTAAATGTCAAATATAAAATGTGGCTACAGAGCACAGAATGTAGTCAAGTATTGCTAAATATCCACTCTTTACACAAATCAATTTGATTCATGCACGGAATAAAGCTATCATTTTTCCTGAAGGCCCCAAAACGCTCCTGAGCCTAACTTTTGCCATTTACTATCTGGAGTGCTGAAACACCAAACATATTTACTAAGTAACTGAATCTGAATAACATGTGTTGCCTGGATACATGCCAGCAATTTCCTTCAGACATGTTCGTGCTGTCACAGCCCTGCCGTCCCCTCTCACTTCAAGGATCCAGCTCAGCGGTACCGTTCCCGAGCAGACCGCTCTGAGGACCCTGCCAGCGGAACCCCTCCTGAGCCATCCTGGATCCTCACTCGCAAGCCCTTCAGGTGCCTCCTCAGACCATTCTGAGTGACTGCTCTGGGGTCAAGGTGCACCTCCGACGGAAAGTCGGGTTTGGATAAAGAGAAAGACGGTCCACTGCGTCTCTGGAGTTCGGAACGTCTGGAGGAAATGTGCTCGCTGCAGTTGGGGTCTCGGACCACGATGGTGCGGAATCTCTCTGGAATCGGAAGTTAAATGCTGGACCTTCCAGGCTAAGGGTCCCTAGTCACCCAGCCTGTAGGTCTGCGTAGGACTCCACACTTAACCGACAGGAAGCCGGAGGAATGGACACCCACGGGACACAAACGAGGAAGTGCACCCTGGAAGCCACCGTTTAGTTAACTCCTTTCAGCGAGCACAGGGGCTGGAGAGTAAGTGGATAAAGCCGGGGGCTGCGTGCTTACCGCCCAGGGGGCTGCGTGCTTACCGCCCAGGTGATGGTCAGCTCTCGGTTGCTCCCGCCGCCGCCTCCCACGTCGGAAGGAGCCACGTTCGGGGCTGAAACGAGAAAGCAAAGCAGCGATGAGACAGGGGCTGTGCGTTTGTGTTCCGGTGTGAGCGTTCCAACTGACCACAGACACCGTGAACACCTGTCTCGCCTGATCCACGCCGCTACGCAAGGATCGTGCCCCGAGCTGCGGTCCCTGTCTCCCTGCAGAGCCCAGCAAGGGACAGCAGGCGTCCGCCCCCAATACCCGTGGCCTTTCCGTGTCCCCACTGCTAGTTGGATCTCAAAAAAGATTACACAGACTTGTCCACAGATTTCCCAGACTTGGCTGGGAAAACGTCTTACAGTGTGTATTTTTAAAATATTTATTAATTTTGTTAATACGTGTGTGTGTGGGGGAGAGAGAGAGGGAGAGGGAGAGAGAGAAAGAGAAAGAGGGAGAGAAACACCAGTGAATGAGGATGAATCTACTCTCTGCTGGCTCACAGCCCAAGCAGTGGCTGGGGTTGGGTGAGGCTGAAGCCTGGAGTGCGGAACTCAACCCAGGTCTCCCACAGGGGAGGCAGGGACCCTGCCCCCTAGGCCATCGGTGCTGCCTCCCAGGGGTCACAAGGGCAGGCAGCTGGAGTCGGGAACCAGCCCTGGGCATGAACGCCAGGCACTCTGACACGGAAAGTTAGCTTTCCAACAAGGGGTCAATTACTAGAGCCAATGCCTGCACCTACACGTTTACCCTTCTTATAAATACTTATTTACTTGAAAGGCATAGTGACACATGCACAGAGAGAGAGAAAAAGAGAGGGGGAGGGAGGATGACAAGGAGGAGTGGGGGAGGAGGGGCGAGACGGAGGGAGAGAGAGGGGGAGAGAGAGATTTTCCATCCACTTGTACACTCCCCAAATGGCTGCAAAGGCCAGGTATGGGCCAGGTTAAAGCACACAGCCTGGAACCCATCCAGGTCTCCCACAAGCACTTGGGCCATCTTCTGCTGCTTTCCCAGGCCATAGCAGGGAGCTGGATCAGAAGTGGAGCTGCCAGAACTCAAACTGATGTCCATGTGGGATGCTGGTGGCAGGTGGCAGCTCAGCCCACTGCACCACCGTGCCTGCCCCTACTTTTACTTTCGAATCCTGTGAACATCCAACACCTCCTTGTTTTATTATAGAAGGTTTATATTAGATTGCGCATTTTTCCATTCCACAACATTTAATTCAAAGTTGACCTACTCTTCAACAATCTCCCATTGAGCTCATGATTTTGAAAAAAATACAGAAATGCACAGAAATAAAGGAAACTATGTATCTTTTTTAAAAAAACATTTATTTTATTTATTTGAAAGACAGAGTTACAGAAAGAGGTAGAGCCAAAGAGAAACATCTTCCATTCGCTGCTTCACTCCCCAGGTGGCCACAATAGCCAGAACCTGCCGATCCAAAGCCAAGAGCCAGGAGCTTCCTCTGGGTCTCCCAAGCGGCTGCAGGGTCCCAAGGATTTGGGCCATCTTCTGCTGCTTTCCCAGGCCATAGCAGAGAGCTGGATTGGAAGTGCAGCAGTCAGGACTCGAACCAGCGCCCATATGGGATGCCGGCACTATAGGCTGGGGCTTTAACCCACTGTGCCACAGCACTGACCCCAGGCAACGATATCTCTTCATAGAGTATTTTTATATTTTATTAGGATTAATTACTGATCCCCCCCACACACGAGCCTTTAGCTGTGAATATTCAGTTGTAGACTAAGCAGTTCAGGGACATTTTTCCACAGATGGAACTGACACCTCCTCTCCACTGCCACACACAGGGCAGGGGGCTGCCTTGTGCACTCAGTCTTGGCCACAGAGAGACTTGTTTTATAGAAGCACAAAGAAGCCAAGGAATTTAACAGAGAACACAACAGGCACGTTCTAGATGCTAAATCATTGCAAAGAATCTCAATTAATATGTTGGGAAAATACTGAATTTTAATCAGGGATAGTATTCATAATTTTACTGTGAAAGATTAAAAAGTGATGTGTTGTTACGTTTCTTTTTCCATCATTTTAGTCTAATAGTGGTTCCCTTAAGATACCTGGTAGGAGTATGCCTATATTTTAGTCACAGCTCCAAAAACATTTAAAAAGGAAAATCAAGCTGATGCCAAGACTATCCTTCCTTATGAAAAGGAACAAGGTCTGCCAATTTTCCTTTTAGACTCTAATGCCTGAGTAATTTGCATACAAATACCTCTTTGAGCTTTGCTGTTTTATTTAACCATGCATACACTGGCTTGTGAAAAACCCTAAATAATGAAAAAATCACAAGATTAGATAAAGCTCAACCCTTGGTTCAAAATATGTTCATTACTCTAATTCTGGTTAAGTATTGCTTTAAATTGTGCAGTCATTGTTACAGATAAAATAAAATCAGGAATATAATTTCTCACTTTAATCTGCATCAAAATTTCATTGCATTGAAAGCAATCTTTTTTAGTAAGATTTTAAGCTGCTTATATAAAGCTCCAGTTTAGAAAACCAAAGTTTAGAAAACATGCGGTCGGTGCTGTGGCACAGTGGGTTAAAGCCCCAGCCTATAGTGCCGGCATCCCATATGGGCGCTGGTTCGAGTCCTGACTGCTGCACTTCCAATCCAGCTCTCTGTTATGGCCTGGGAAAGCAGCAGAAGATGGCCCAAGTCCTTGGGACCCTGCAGCCGCTTGGGAGACCCATGCATGAGAAGCTCCTGGCTCTTGGCTTTGGATCCGCAGGGTTCTGGCTATTGTGGCCACCTGGGGAGTGAAGCAGCGAATGGAAGATGTTTCTCTTTGGCTCTACCTCTTTCTACCTCATTCAGATCTAACAACTGCTTTTCGTATGTATTCGCAAGCCCTGAACTATAAAGTTCTGAAGGCAATGAAATCAATGAGCTGTGCAACAGTGGGCATTCAAACGAGAGCAGTTCTCTGTATCTCGTCCGAGCTCCTGGTCTGATGCAGGAGCTCACTGCCAATGTTTCCACGGCACCTGCCACTGCAGGTAGAAGAGGTGGGGGCTGAGACAGTGACTGGACAACAGCAGCGTCTCAGAGGTCCTATCCGGCAGGACTTGTTGCCATTCGTGGCTTTGGTTTCAGACAGGAAACTTTAAAGTAGGTGGAGCAAAGTAAGCCTGTTACTGGCTTCATGGAATCAGCTGGGGAAATTTTGGCTGGGCAGACAAGAATGATGTAAAGGGAAATAACCAAGATGCAAAATGAATTCTTAGGAAGAACCCCAAACGAGTATGGATTATTTGACTAAATGAAGTAAAAGAACTGATGCTTTCCAGTTTACCTTCCCCAGTCCATGGAAAGGCAAAGCATCTAATGCCAATCTTAGCCTTGTTTTCAGACAACACAGATTATATTGGGCAACAGCTTCTTGAAATCCCGATCTGCCCATCACACAGCTGCTTTGCTCCTCTGTCTCCTGTCACCAACTTCAACCTCAAGAACCATCACATCCTTCTCTCCCCTTCTCCTTCTACACAGAATTTTCAGTGCCAACTACAGACTGTGCTGTGCAAAGCACTAAAGACAGCCATGCGGATGCCATCGGATTCCAGTCCTGCAGGGGATCTCTGCAGAGCTATAGGAATTAAATACGCACAACCAGTTTTGACTGGAGGTACTAGGTATCCCTAATCCACAAGTTTTTTGAACGAATGATGCCAGCTCAATAACTGATTCACCTAGAATTTGTATTTATGTATTCGTTTCTATTTATTTGAAAGGCAGAATGAAAGAGAAAGAAAGAGCTTTCATCTACTGGTTCACCCCTACATGCCACAGCAGCTGGCACTGGGCCAGGCTGACGTCAGGAGACAGGCACTCCATCTGGGTCTCCCAACTAGGTGGCTGGGACCTAACCATCTGAGCCATCACCACCACCTTCCAGGGCAAGCATTAGCAGAAAGCTGCAATCAGAAGCAGATCCAGACCACCCACTGTGGGGAGCAAACCGGACTAGACTGAGTTACTGGAATTAAGACTTATTCTATGTATCTGCTCTCCCACAATATGGCGCTGGGAGAGAAGTAAACAGCTTCTACACAGCTGCCTCCAGTTCAGCTAATAAACTGTAGGACTTGCTCCTGATTGGAGGAGAGCAGCGTACTCGGCGTGTGGGCAGCCGAGTTAGGATTGGCGGAGGAGGACTATAAAGGAGGAGAGAGACGGCATTCACGAGGAACATCTAAGGGGAACATCTAGCTGAAGGAACACCTGTGCAGCCCCCCGAGAAAGCCGGCCGGCGGTGTGCCGCTCCCCTGCGGAGGTGGGGAATGTGGCCAGGGGGAACTGCCCTTCCACGGAGGTGGAAAGGATAGTAGCCAACCCGGGAGGAACCAGCGGCAAGCCCGGGGAGGGCCGAGCAGACGAAAGAACAGCGCAGGGTCCTGTGTCGTTCCTCCACGAAGAGGGGGAGCGACATAATGGTGCCGTGACTCGGATATGAAGCCTAGGCAGGGTTTAGTGTCGTTCCTCCGCGAAGAGGGGGAGCGACAACCCACAGCAGGTGTGCACCTGTGACCCACCACAGTGAGTGTGCATCTGTGACCACCCACAGCAGGTGTGCACCTGTGACCCCCCACAGTGAGTGTGCACCTGTGACCCCCCACAGTGAGTGTGCATCTGTGTCCACCCACAGTGAGTGTGCATCTGTGACCACACACAGCGGGGGTACACCTGTGACCATGCACAGTTAGTGTGCACCTATGACCATGCACAGAAGGTGTGCACCTGTGTCCACCCACAGTGAGTGTGCACCTGTGACAACGCACAGCAGGGGTGCACCTGTGTCCACCCACAGTTAGTGTGCACCTGTGTCCACCCACAGTGAGTGTGCACCTGTGACCACCCACAGTTAGTTGCACTTGTGACCACCCATAGCAGGTGTGCACCTGTGACCACCCAGTTATTGTGCACCTGTGACCACCCACAGTGAGTGTGCACCTGTGACCACGCACAGTGAGTGTGCACCTGTGACCACCCACAGTTAGAGTGCATCTGTGACCACCCAAAGCAGGGGTGCACCTGTGACCACCCACAGTGGGTGTGCACCTGTGACCACCCACAGTGGGTGTGCAGCGTCTAACCACCCAAAGTTGGTATGTAAGTGTATCACCACACAGTGTGTAGCCTGTGGAAGACACGAAGGTTGATTAGTCAAAGACCACAAAATATCATCTGACAATAGAGGAACAGCTATGTTAGAAGACACAGGCCTTACTTTCTCCACAGTGGAAGACAAAGGCCCATCTCAATATGTCACTCCTTGGCTGCACCTGACACTTCCTGTTTCACAAGTGTGTGTACGTGTCAGGGGGGACTTTGATGACTGTTAATACCACAAAGTAATTAATTCTATGACACGATACAGTCTGAGCAAACATAATACAAAAGGTGATGCCTAAAGCACGTGGTGCCAAGAAGGTGGTTCAGAGTCGCATTCCTGTCACAATTCTAGACTTGATACCACTCCGAACAACCTTTTCTCAGCATTTAACTTTTATTTATTCAATTTACTGAAAGGTAGAGAGAAGAGTTTAATGGAGAAGGACAGTGAGACAGGTGGACAGAGATCTCCCATCCACTAGTTCCTTGCCCAAATGTCTGCAATGGCCGTAGGTGAATCAGACTGAAGCCAGAAGCCCTGGACTCAGTTCAGCCCTCACATGTGGGTGGAGGGACACAAGGACTTGAACCATCTCTGCTGCCTTCCAGGGTGCACGTGAGCAGCAAAGTGGAAGGAGGACAGAGCCAGGACGGGAACCAGGATGGGAACCAGGCTCTCTGTAAGGACGTGGGTAACTGAGCAACACCTTAACCAGGCCCCAGGTGCCGGCCTGCCTGGCACGTAAAGCTAAGGCACTGAGGCTGAACATCCCTCAGAGAAACACAAACCACCGGTAATGCGCACACGTCCCTAAACACGCAGCGATGCAGAGATGGGAACGTGAAAGAACTGGGCTTTCTCACGAGACACGGCTTTGTTTCTTGTGGTTTTTAAAAATAAATGTAATTTCGTCAACTTTGAGACTTTTAAAAAAACCCAGAGACAGATGTTATGGTAATCCTGCCCGGATGATGTGTCTATGCAGCACACAGCAGTCACCCTCTGATGTAAATGACTAAGACGCTGTTCGTAAGAGAACTCCTGGGACGGAGGGAAGTCTCCGCCCAAGCCAACGCAAGCATCCTTCCTCCCGTGAGCGGTTTGACTGCAAACAGCAGGGTTCGGATGAAGAAAACTTGGCCCCGAGACCACGGGAAATCAACCCTGCTCGAGGGTATTAAGCAAGGTCTGCATTTGAGACAAGTGTGCTACATGCTTTCACGGAAGTTTTCTTAGACCAATTTAATCAGCTGGTATTTTCTGTAATTTTATTTTGAAAATGAATGCTTGCTAAATCAAATCAAGTGCAGGATCTCTCAGTGTGAAATTATGCGGTCCAAACCACCAGTGGGCTCATGCTCCCTCTCCCTCCCCCCTCCATCCCCCTCCTCTCTTTTTCCAGGAAAGGGCAACATGTTCAGTCCATCCCACTGACGCCTCTACCACCAACATGGGTGGCTGTAAGGGGCAATAACAAACAACCAACACCAGGATCGTGGCCATGTGGTGTCTGTGCCCTGTGAGCCCTCTGCTCAGAACACCACAATTCCAGGTTTGTCCTAATCTGTCCTAATGCAAGTCCTCTGAAGAGGAGGACAAGAGACACATGTGTTCAAGTTGTGGGTGGAAAACCGAAACAGAAAACAATACATATTTAGGTCACATCACTTTCTTTTTTTTTAATTTTTTTTTTATGTGACAGAGTTAGACAGTGAGAGAGAAAGACAGAGAGAAAGGTCTTCCTTCTGTTGGTTCACCCCCTAAATGGCCGCTATGGCCTGAGCTATGCCAATCTGAAGCCCAGAGCTGTCGCTCCCCGTCTTCGTGGAGGAACGACACAGGACCCTGCGCTGTTCTTTTGTCTGCTCGGCCCTCCCCAGGTTTGCTGCTGGTTCTTCCCGGGTTGGCTACCATCCCTTCCACCTCGTGGAAGGGCAGTTCCCCCTGCCACTTTCCCCACTTCCGCGGGGGAGCGGCACACCACCGGCCGGCTCTCTCGGGGGCTGCTCAGATGTTCCTTCAGATAGATGTTCCTGGTGCATGTTGTCTCTCTCCTCCTTTATAGTCCTCTTCCACCAATCCTAACTCTGCTACCCACACGCCGAGTACACTGCTCTCCTCCAATCAGGAGCAAGATCAGCTCCTGCAGCTCAGTCAATCAAATTGGCGAGAGGCAGCTGTGCAGAAGCTGTTTACTCCCTTCTCAGCGCCATATTGTGGGAGAGCAGATGCATAGAATAAGTCTTAATTTCAGTAACTTAGTCTAGTCCGAGTTGCTCCCCACACAGAGCCAGGTGCTTCCTTCTGGTCTCCCATGCAGGTGCAGAGGCCCAAGGACTTGGGCCATCCTCTACTGCACTCCCAGGCCACAGCAGAGAGCTGGACTGGAAGAGGAGCCACCGGGACTGGAAGAGGAGCCACTGGGACTAGAACCCGGTGCCCATGTGGGATGCCGGTGCCGCAGGCAGAAGACAAACCAAGTGAGCCACGGTGCCAGCCCCAAGGTCAAGTCATATCACTGTCATGGCCGAGGATGAGATCTAACCTGCATGGATGTCTGCAACGCTGCCTTTACGAGGCAAAGCTCAAGGTGTGAGAAGAGCCTGCATGTGAATTCTGCATCCTACACTAACGGACACAAACAGCTGAGTGTCTCTGTGTCTACGGCGCCTTAGCGAGCACGAGGGCGGTGCTGCCGACATCAACACCCTATGAGGATTAAAGGAAATGAAGGTGACAATACTCGGCACAGACCATGTGGGCTAGTGCGGTTTTCTCCCTTGAGTTCACAGCCATCGTTTTTAGCTGATAAATCCGTGAAACTTTGAGACAGCTTACTGATGGAAGTTGTATGAATTACCCGGCTTTAAAAGCCTAGAGGAACTGCAACTCACAACTGGATGGAGAAGCCAGGCCAAGGAAATAAGGCAGTCAGAAAAAGGGGCGAGGCACAGGAAGAGGCCACAGCCGCATTCCTGGCACACTGCCACTGCTTTAAAACCTCCTCCCCGAGATGAGGCACCGACTTTGGCCAGTCATAGTCAAAATAAACTCAGAGCTCCTACAAGAACACTTTTTTTTTTTTTTTTTTGACAGGCAGAGTTAGATAGTGAGAGAGAGACAGAGAGAAAAGTCTTCCTTTGCCGTTGGTTCACCCCTCCAAATGGCCACTACAGCCGGTGCTGTGCTGATCCGAAGGCAGGAGCCAGGTGCTTCTCCTGGTCTCCCATGCGGGTGCAGGGCCCAAGCATTTGGACCATCCTCCACTGCACTCCGGGGCCACAGCAGAGAGCTGGACTGAAAGAGAAGCAACCGGGACAGAATCTGGTGCCCCAACCGGGACCAGAACCTGGGGTGCTGGGGCCACAGGTGGAGGATTAGCCTAGTGAGCCGCGGCACTGGCCAGAACATTTGTTTTTGATAGGGAATAATCCAAGAAGGGCTCTCATGAGAATCAGAGCTGTGTGGAGGAAACGGGCCAAGAGTGCTGTGACCTTGCACTAAAGCCTATTTGAAAGCAGTTGGTCTTCCAAGTCTGAGCTGCTGGGGCAGCCGCAGCTGGGCCATGACAGAGGGCACCGTTAGAGTGACAGCTACGAGGGAAACATCCCAGTGATGTCTCCGAGATGCCAGGACTCCCCAGAGGTACGGCGCTAAGAGAGCCCGGTCGCAGGCTCTCTGCTCCCTGGCCAGCCCCGTCTCTGCCCACGCCCATCAGCCCTGCAGCTGCTCACTGACACACGTCTCACAGGCACACAGTCCTGAGCCTTCTCCTGCCGGGGACCTGCTGAGTGCAGTCTGCCAGTGAGACTCAGACTCCCCACTGGCTTTACACTCTGAGCAACGACTGCATTGAGATGATCTCCCGTGGCTTCCACCCACTCCTTCCCCTACATTAACAACAAACAGGCTGGCGCCGCAGCTCAATAGGCTAATCCTCCAACTGCGGCGCCAGCACACTAGGCCACAGCGCGCCAGCCGTGGTGGCCACTGGAGGGTGAACCAACGGCAAAAGGAAGACCTTTCTCTCTGTCTCTCTCTCTCTCACTGTCCACTCTGCCTGTCAAAAAAAAAAAAAAAAAAAAAAAGAAAGAAAAAAAAAACAAACAAAAACAAACAAACAAAAAAAACCAACAACAACAAAATTCTTACTCTTTGTATTTCCATGTTTGATTGCTGTCTCCAGGACACAGAATAGATACATTTATGATACGCACATGCATGTCTTTTAGAAGAACTGCTTACGTCTACGTCCTACAATAATTTCCCCATCCCCAGCTTAAAATGCCCCAGCGTTCACCAGCCTGTGAAAACAAAGTGTTTCCCGTACATACCAGCACCATCTGTTTTGATTTTGTTTGACGGTATACTGGGCTCTCCCAGGCCTAAGGTGTTGGTTGCCACCACTCGAAACTCGTACTCCATCCAAGGGATTAAATCCACTGCTTTTGCCGCTTCCATGTTTCCTTCAATGATTGGGGGATCTAGAAAAAACATTAAACAAAAAATATGAGTTGATGAACTTACCCTTTACATTTTATCTATTTTATTTATTTGAATGACAGAGGCAGAGAGAGAGAGAGAAAGGAGATCTTCTACCCACTGGTTCACTCCCCAAATGCCTACGACACGCGAGGCAGAGCCAGGGCGAAGCAAAGAGCCAGGAACTCAATCAGGGTCTCCCACTGAGCCATCACTGCCACCTCTCAAGAGGAACCTCTGCAGCAGGAAGCTAGGATTGGGAGCAGATCTGGACTGAAATCCAGGTACTCTGATGTGGCAGGTGTCCCAGAGGGTATCTTAACTGCTGCTCAAATGTCTGCCATGAATAACTTCGCCAACTCCCCATTTTCGTTTCACTGTTTTGGAGAGAACGGCGGGTGTTATAGGCAGTTGAAGAAAACTAACGACAAGGAGTGACAGGACGTTGAGTTCAGGCAGGGAGGCCACTGCTGAACACGCTCAACAGAGGACGCCTGTTTGCATCACCCGTCTGGTAGGTCTCGGGTTGGGGAATCCTGCACTTCTAACAGGCTCCTGGCCATGCCTTTGCTGCTACTCCATGGGCTACACCCTGAGTAGCGAGAACTCTAGGAAGACTCTAGAGAGACTTCTGGAGGCAAGGGTGCAACCGGGGCAAAATTGTTAGGGACGGTCACTGCTGCAGTCCAGGACCAGAAAACGAGGTACTACCGAGATGGTAAAGGACGATGCTCACGCATATTTCTAGTTGGTGGAGTAGATTTATACTCTCTTCGCTCAGAGCAGCGATAACAAACATTAAAATAATTCAGTACTCCTCAGAATTCATGCTAGTGGATACTAACATGAGGTTATAAATTATCAGTAGGATATGACTCTAGCTTATTTATTTCATCAAGATACGATAAAATATACAATCAAGCAAAGTCTGTATTGTAAGCTCTCTTTAAATATTTCCATGTGATAAATAATAACCTACACATACACTTGCATTAAACACCTGCACACCACTTATCTGGAGAATTTGTTCCTTTAGGCCTATGACTCATCACCTCATTATTTAGGGAATTTGAGTCTGGCAATACAGACCATGAAGGTTATGTCTTCCTAAGCTACTCATCCATTACCATAACAAACAGGAATCATTCTAGGTTCCAGGTTCTAATTTTGCACAAATTTTCTTGTGGCTGAGCCCATCCCGTGCTGCACCTGCTGTGATGTTAACTCTGCTGGACACTGATTCTGCCATCCGTTCTCTCCGTTACGGGTTTGTTGACTTCTGATGGGAAGTGTGGCACCACCATCTCCTCTGCTTTGCTTCTACCTCTTGATTTCCTGCTCTCCCACCCACTTCACATTCATCCAGAACCCTGCAGCTCCTGCACATGGGGCCTGGCTGGGAGGTAACTGGGACAGGGAAAGAGGTGTTCTGGTTGGTGAAGGGCTCTGCTTAGACCAAAGGAGAAACAGTGCTGGCTGTTAGGACTCCGAGAAGCCCCCCCAGGGTCCCTCTTCTCCGTGGACGCTTTACAATCACCTCAACCCCCTACAGAGAAGAGTCTGCAGAGCGTTAAATGGTGTCTGACACCCTGCGACTGCCGCCTCACTTGGAGAAAGGTCTTGGCTGACCTATAAGTAAGGTTTAAGGCTATCATTAAGTATCTTTGGCTAAGACCATCCTGGATCGTCTGAGTGGGTCCAAACCCAATGGCAATCCCCCTTATAAGATGTACAGGGAAGACACCCCTAACATGGGGAGGCAACGGGACCATGCAGGCTGCACCCAGCAGCCAGGGTGCAGTGGGGACCACGAGCCACTGGAAGAGACACGGCATGAATGGAGCTCAGCAGAGGATGCAGCTCAGCCAGCACTCTGCCCTAGCGTTCCACCCTCCAGCACCACAGGCGGGACAGTCTGCTGTTTGTAGCCACTGTGCTGATGGTCGTTGGCTATGGAAGTCCTAGAAAACCAACACAGAAGCTGGTGGAATTATCTCTAAGTTTGTGACTTAGGAGGCCGCGTAAGGAAGTGCGGTAGAAGGCCCCAGGGGACAGCCTGACCCTCAGCGCTGCTTCCAGTGCCACAAGACCCCAGCACTCATCAAGACCCCATCGCCCACAAGACTCAGCATCACTCATGAGCTGAGTGTATGGAACAGCAATGTGGGAGGTGTTCCCAAGGGCCTGTCTCGGCAAGGGCGTGGTGTCTGCCTGGTGGTCAAACACAACGTGGGACTCTTCCAGCAGGTGGGCGGTCGGCGGGTGTGGGTGGTCCTTCCGGGTCACCACACAGAGAACCACGTGGGAGACTGACTTCAAGCACGTGGGAGGGTCCCACCAAGAAACACCCCCCACACACGGAAGACCAGTAAGAGGTTGCAGGAGGAGAGAGTTGTGCCTGCCCTCCTGGAGCATTTGAAGGAGTGGTCAGCTATACGGCAGGGAAAGGCAACACCAGTTATTTGGGGCAGGAACTGGATTCCAGCTGAGGAGCTGGGCCTCGGATTTTAATGATGGAGCTGAAGAAAAAGCAGCGGCAAACACTGGGGGCTCACGACCTTGACAAGGCGGACCTCAGGAGGAAGTCTGTGAGCCAGAGGCAAACGGTTCTCTCAAAGGGCAACAGGAGGCAGACGTCAAGCAGACAGGCTCACAACGTGCCTCCTGCACAATGAGGGGAGGGGTGTGGGGTCTACAATGAAGCAGAGTCTTCCTACCAGGACTGCTGAGAGCCTGGAAACTGCTCGTCTTACAACAAAGTCATCCTTGCTAATTCGTAGGAGCATCCATGCCAATGACATGGCATGCGAATGTCAAACACAGCTTTCGGTAGACGGTTATACCACACCTCACAAATGCCATTAATGTAAGCAGTCAGAATCATAGCAAAAATAGCCAACGGCTTTCACCACTGAAAAAAAGTTCCCAGAATGAAATGTGGCTTCTACCTGGCCTGCTGTCACTGCTCCGGGTCTGCCAAGGAATTCCAACCCAGGACACGTCACAAGGACAGAAGCTCAAGGCAGGCTTCCCCTCTCTCGGCCACTTCCCCCAGCTCTGACCTCGCTACGCAGCCCGTGTCATCTCTGCAAATGGAACTCCTAGACTGGCCACAGGCACACAAGGTGCCCACTCCTGCTGACGCCACAAATAAGAGTGTCCATTGTTAAGTCAACAACGGGAGTCACTGTGCACCTGCTCCCCACGTAGGATCTCTGTCCTTAATGTGTTGTACTATGTGAATTGATGGCATAACTAGTACTCAAACATTACTTTATACTTTGTGTGTCTGTGTGGGTGCAGTCTGTTGAAACCTTTACTTAGTATATACCAAGTTGATCTCCTGTGTATAAAGATAATTGAATATGATTCTTGATGAAGAATGTGATGGGAGAGGGAGCAGGAGATGGGATAACCGGTTGTGGGTGGGAGGGAGGTTATGGGGGGAAAAGCCGCTATAATCCAAAAGTTGTACTTTGGAAATCTATATTTATTAAATAAAAGTTGAAAAAAAAAAGACAGAATGCATTTCGAGGTAGATAATGCACTTCTAACAACCCACAGGTCTTCATGTTTGACAGAAGACTTCCTGGAGAACATGCACTGGCGAGCTGACGACACCCACCTGTCTTCGCATCTTTCCAGCCGTCGGAGAGCTGGGTCTTGGTCTGGATGGTGTACTTGGAGATGGGGCTGTGGTTGTCGGAACCGCGGCTCCAGGTGAGTGCCACAGACGTGGCTCGCACGTCTTCTATTCTCAGGCCACCTGGGGGACCTGGGGGACCTGGGGGGAAACAGGGGTGATGAATCAATGGATACCAGCTAGGGAATGAAGTGCACGACCCACCACAAAGCAGACCCCCTTACAGTCAACCCAGAGGACAGGTGCATGGCAGGACCAGCGCGGCTGTGCTTCTTGTAAATACAGACCCAGGTGGATTTCACAGGACGATTCCACGCGTCTCTCAGGGAAGGAGAGAAATGGTGCCCTTATCCAGGATGTACAAAAAGCCAGTGGCACCGACGGGACCTGACAGACTCACACAGTGAGGCTCCGTCTGTGCCCACTGAGCACGGGGACCAGTGGTGGTGGCTCAATTCAGGACGCACAGGAGGGTCTTCTGTGCCCCTCCCCCAAACAGAACAAATTCTTTTATATAATCTTTTTTAATTTTTATTTTTTATTTTTTGACAGAGTGGATAGTGAGAGAGAGAGACAGAGAGAAAGGTCTTCCTTTAGCCATTGGTTCACCCTCCAATGGCCGCCACGGCTGGCACACTGCACTGATCCGATGGCAGGAGCCAGGTGCTTCTCCTGGTCTCCCATGGGGTGCAGGACCCAGGCACTTGGGCCATCCTCCACTGCACTGCCTGGCCACACCAGAGAGCTGGCCTGGAAGAGGGGCAACCGGGACAGAATCCGGCGCCCCGACCGGGACTAGAACCCGGTGTGCTGGCGCCGCAAGGCTGAGGATTAGCCTAGTGAGCTGCGGCGCCGGCCCCTTTTATATAATCTTAAATGTTGTAGGTGATTGTTTTTTTATTTGGAGCAGAAATCTCTGGGAATGACTTCAAGTATCATTTTGTATAATCAATTTCATGTTAGTTGTAACAGTAACCGTAAACAACAGTAAAAGAAATGTTTTGATTGTATAGTAAGTAGACACAATCATCAACTCAGATATTTCAGCAATGCTCTGAGAACTCCAAATTATGGACTGACGTCTCAGGACACGCGCAGTGCCGCTGTGACGTGTAAGACGAGGTGTGGGACATACGCTTCCCTCGTCAGCACCGGGGTCATTCATTCATCCCCTGGCGTGACAGCACTGTGGCGAGGGGCAGAGCTTGGAAGACCTTTGGAACCTTTAAGAACTCTCTGCCTTGAAAACTGAGATGGAACAGCAAAGTGTGTCTGCAACCGGATGCACAGAGAGCAGCCGAGGCTGCGACACAAGCACACGAGGGTGCTGCAGGTGCCATCACGACTTCTTCTCTGGAAAAATGAGAAGCGGGGTTTTCTCACTGCGAGCTGACTTCGACTGCTCACAAGGGCTCTCCGTGACCGCAGCGTCCTAGAAGGGGCATTTCAGAAAACACCCTCACTTGTTTTCCTTGCACCAGAGGCGACCATCAGCAGGGGAACTCGGGGTCTGAACACACGATCGACGTGGGTGAGCCGTCCCACGATGAACCTGCATGTCTGCAGTCACCCGAGGGGGGCTTTTCCTCCACATGGGCCTTGGGCCTTGTGGAAGCCCAGATGACACCAGAACCCTCACCAGTCTCCCCAGGGCTGGTCCACGCAGGAACAAGGATGTGCATCCCAGCGGACACCCACGAGCAGGAATACTGAAACATCACAAGACAGACCCTACTGATGGCACTATGTTTTATTACCTGGAAACACATCACGAATGTCATCTGCAACAATGGACTTCTTGATGCTAAATAACTGAAAACAGCCACACAAATACAAGGGAGCACATTTGACACTCATGGGGAACGCACTGCATTTTCACAAACCACACTGAAGTACAGTGCACATCTCCGTCCGAACCTAGAAGCTCAGCGTTCCACACAGAGCATGACCCCACGTGAGACGCGGAGGGCTCCTTCACGGTACTAAAAATGAGCGAGGAAAATCAACGGAGCGATTTGCACAGGGAGAGAGTCCATGCATTTAGGCACCTTCTATAAGCATAAGGTGTGGCACTCAGAAAACGTCAAGCAGCACTGAAGACCAAACTACCCTAGGTTAGTGTTTAATCACGAGAGTGACATCATTTCCCAACTACGCGCCTCTGAGGTTCCTGAGGCTTTGAAGCAATCGTATTTCACACAGGTCAGATGAAAGCCATGTGGTATTAGTACGTTTATTGTAACACGCTCACTGTTCAGAAAATGCTGTGATTATATCTGTCAATTCTTTCCTCTGACATACATCGGGGCAGTATTGGGTTCCTAATAAATATTCAGAGTACATAAATGAACTTATCACACTTACTCTTCGGGCAGGGCTAATGGTCATCACCATGCCACCTGCTTTCTCCCACTTGCCTTAAAAGACTGCAACACCCAAAGGTCTGGGGCTGAGAGGACAGACAGACAGAGCAGGGAGACAGCCTCAGACCCTGGCAGGGCATCCAGCAAAGTGACATGGAGTAGATCTTTCCAACTGCAATTGCCTACACACGTCTCCCAGAAAATAACAGAAAAAAATCCAACCATCCCAAAGCACAGATTAAAACACACTTTGCTCTCAATTCTGTGCCCCGAGTTATCTTGAGCAGGTTCCCTGATTTTACTAGGCTGGCATGTTCTCATCCGTAACACGGGAATATCCAGAGTGACTATGCTGGATCACTGTTAGGGTCAAATTCCCATCTTTAAAGAAGGCAGCGCTAGGCACGGTCCAGGGAGCTTTTAGGTGGGAACAGCAGTATCAGCCAAATTGCTGCTCCTGCTCCCCGCGCAGCTCAGCTGCTGGGTTGCAGTCATTATTCGCAGTTGCACATCGTTGTCAGAGGTTCTTCATGTACCACTCGTCACCTAAAAAAGTGGGGACCTCTCAGAGTTACATGGGGTTTCTGGAAAACCTGATGCCGGGGTGGGGAGAACGAGGGGGCACGCTGGAGAAGAATCAGAAGTGGCCAAAGCAGAGGTAAGAGCGTGGTGGCCTGGAGACCACGGAGGACGTCTCAGTTCAACCCGGGCCCAGGCCAGCGCCGACTCGCACAGGAAGGTTTCTAAACGGTGCCGGCACATCCTGCTTGCTTAGATTTTTCTTCAGAAAGGAGAGCAAAGTACAGTGGCACCAAAGGAAACAGCACAGCTACCTTCTCCCCAGCCCAAAGGCGGGCACTGAAAACTGCCCGCCCGTCTGGTTAAGGCAAAGCCACACGCGACTCAGAGACTGGAGCTCCTTTTCTGTTCCTTTTTGGGCTTTCGCTATTGCATAGTCTCAGCAAATCCTAACGGACAGAACTGACGCCAGCAAACACGTAATCAGGTGGGTTATTACACCTGACGATGTCGTCATCACTTGGCTAACATCGCTGGCCAGTTTCTATGGGCATCCTGGGTCAGACCACTTGGCCTCCTAGAACAGTCTGCACCCCAAAGCGAAGTTATCACAGAATGAGCCTGTGGAATTCAAGCTGCTATGCTACGCCACGTTATTTTAGTCTCTTGTTTCTTCCTTTCTTTTAATTATTGAAGATTGAGTAGGAAAAGAGAAATGAACTGGAATATATTTGGTTAACCCCGGCAAAGTCTTGACATCAGTTCTGCTAATGCTAGTTCATTCCTGAACTGGAGAGAGGAAAAGGAAGCAGCAGGTAAAAGCGGCAGGGCAGACAGCGGCAGTCGCCGGAAGCGTGCTTCTCTTTCTCTTTCACGGGTTCACTTCTGCCTTCACATCTCTTTGCAGCACCTCCTGCCCCCTGTGCTGCGGCCTCCGAGATGCGGCTTGTGGAGCTCCTCCGTCCTAGCCCATGGTAGAGCTGTTCAGTTCGTTTCCTGATGACACCCAACACTGACAGGCATCACCGAGCGACTGGATTTCTCCTTCACGACATCAACAGCACCGCCTTCAATGCAGACTTTTCTGTCTTTCCTTTTCCTATCCAAGCACACGGTCAGTGGCTGCCCTCTTTGACCTTTAGTACTTCAGGGAGAGGCTGGCATTGAGCGCTCACCGTCCACTTCTGTGTGCACCTGCCTCACTAGTCTATTCTCCAGCCCTCACTAGGTGGTCGATGGAGACGGCGCCATAAAATCTCTTAGGGATAAATAACAGCCTGAAAATCCTTGTTAGCGTCCTGCTTCTGTGTAGCGGGTTCTGCAGAGCCGGCTGGAGGAGCCCACGGAAAATGGCAGTAGTTTGTTCCTGCTGCTTCTTCCCCTCGTCAAGGGCCAGGATTGCACAGAACTGCCATTTGCTACAGAGTGTAATTTTTTTAAAGATTGATCAGTCAGTCTGTCTGTCTGTCTATCTATCTATCTATCTATTTGAAAGGCAGAGTTACAGAGAGTCTGTCTGTCTGTCTGTCTATCTATCTATCTATCTATCTATCTATCTATCTATCTATCTATCTATCTATTTTAAAGGCAGAGTTACAGAGAGTGAGATTAGGGAGAGACCGGGATAGTGAGATCTTCCATGTGCTGGTTCATTCCACAGATAGTCACAGTGGCTGGAGGTGGGCCTGTCCAAAGTCAGGAGCCAGTAGCTTCTTCCAGGTCTCCCACGTGGGTGCAGGGCCAAAGAACTTGGGGTATCCTCCAGTGCTTTCTCAGTTGTATCAGCCAGGGACTGGAAGGGAAGTGGAGCAACCGGGACTTGAGCTATAGCCCATCTCGGATGCCAGCACTGCAGGCAGGGGCATCACTGGCTATGCCACAGTGTCGGTCTCTGTGGAGTCTAATTTATCACATCCACATTCTGTTTCCCTAAATTTTCTGTGTTATCAATAGTGTTTTGAGAAAGGGCAGATAACAGGCACATTTCAACATTTCCTAGAGAACACACACATTTTGGAGCTCAGTTAAGCCAAACCTGTATGTTTTGCAAAAGGGAGGTGAAGTCTACATAGGCTGTTGTCAGAATCAAACAGCAGGTCAGCGGCAGAGGGCAGAGTCAGGACAGGAGACAGGGGGTTTTTGCACAACAGGCCAGAAATGAGCAAACTCTGAACTGTAAATTCACTTTATGCAGCTCCAACGCAACCATCAGCAAAAGACCTCCAGAGATCACCTGAACACCAACAACGTCCCAGGACTGCGCTCCTGGATTTGTGTGTGTTGTTCAACAGGGTGTGCACTCACAACAGGAAATCCACGTGACACAGAATTATGAGTGAGTAGACAGGGAGACATATTTGTTTACACTTTAATAAAAATGATCTTCCAGCAAGTACTGGTTACAGCTGAGGCATGGCCGAATCTTTCATATCTTACCAATAACCTTACCACCAAGCGCTATTATTTGCCTTGTCATATATATGAGAAAACACAGGGACAGATGAAATAAAGTCATCATGGCCACTTAGATAGTAAATGGCAAAGCTAGCTGTTAAACCTGACGAATCTGTCAAGAGACCAACTTTTCAAGGACCTGCAAAACTCCACAGCTTGATGACAATGTTAAGGGCATCCTATGGAAGTGACAGCTTTTCACAGGTAGCCTTTATGTCAGGGAGAGTATGAATTCCCTGGGCTTGAGGGTATACTTTGGAGAAAATGACGGAAAGTACTACATTAGTCATAGCTGTCTAAATTCCTACCATCTAGGTAAGCAAAGATAAACACATCATCATTTAGAAAACCACAGTCGACATGACGTCAGTCATTCCTGATCACTAGAAAGGTGTCTGTCAATGTTTCTTGAATCTTACTAATATCAGATACTGCGCTGTTTCTCTTTAGGCCTCGTCCACATGCAGTGAAAAAGAAAAGTGAGCAGAAACGCAGCCCTTAACCGCTTCATTACTTCCCCTTCAGAAAGGCACGAACAAGAGGTGAGGCGTTTGCGGAGAGACGGCAGGAAAAGGTGTTTTCCAAATGACTGTTCCCACGTGAGAAGCTGAGCCTGTAATTCTCAATCCACAATCAGACTCCTCTGACAACTCAAGTGGAACAGAAGAGCAGACACAGGGCCCTGCGGGGGCAGACGGCACAAGGAGTGGCCGCATATGCACCGTGGGCACTACGTGAGCGGTGCTGTCCAACAGGCAGAAGGTCTCCTGTGCCCTCTGCCCCCGGACACTGGCATCCGAACAACTGGAGCTGCAGGTGCACCCCAGAGCGACTGGCCCTTCCGGGACTCACTCCACATAGCAACGCACTGAACAAGAACCCTGCTGACTGCAAAATGGTGTGAGGAGGAGGAAAGGGAGGAGAGACAGGCCCTGGTAAGAAACTGGAAGCAAATCACTGCATCAAATGTCCTGTTTATTTTTACCAAAATGGCAAACGAGAAGTCTGAAGATATGAAGGAAATTTTTTAAAATTACATAACAAATTATCCTCCCTTTAAAAATAAAATCCTCTTAAAATGAAAACTGTTGAGAGAGAAAGAGCATCGGTCGTATCAGGACAGGTGGTTCTTCTTCTTCAAGATCTGACAACCACAGTCCCCGTGTCACTGCTCGCCCCTGCTTGCCCCTGGATCAGGGATCAGTGAAGACCACGTTCTACTGTCAAGACATAAAGCACACACTGATGATGGGTGATCTTGTTGAAGCCAAAGGTTCACTACGACAAAGCTGGATGGAATCAACTCTGCTCTACCACGTAATGGGGCAGCTTAGCTTCCTGTAACCTCCGGCACAGATGGAAGGAAAACCAAGTGAGGCCGGAGGCAGGTCAGGGGCCTGCACCACTCTTGGACTTGACAGTGACATCGTCAAGTCCAAATTGGACGTCCTCCCTTTCTGGAACCAGTCACACTGGTCCTGTGCCCCTGCATCCAGTTTTCATTCTTTCTTTCACAAACCATAGTCTGATCTGGACTTGGGGGAATTGTTTCAGACACGGACTATGCGGGAGGAGGCCCATGGTGACAACTGCTACTCAAGTCCCTGGAGTGTGGTTTACAGACCGATGAAAACGCTTAGGCTGCGTTAAGTCTTACTAAAATGGCAAGTGTCTGGATCCCTGGTCTGATCTCCAAGGGAGTTCCTTCTGAGACAGTAAGTGAGCTAGAGAGCATAGAAGGTGGAAACAAGGAACCCACTGAGCCAGCCACGTAGGGTGACCAATCAATTATTTTTTAAATAAAGTTATAAAAATGACTTAAGAATCCCATCAACATGTCAGCATTTTCCTGACTGCTCTTCTGACCACAGAAGGCAGAGAGTTTGGCTGGGGGGACGCAGTGACAAGCTGGCTCAATATCTCTGACCTGACCAGAAACTTAAGAACAAAATGACTTCTTGTGAAGAAACAAGAATTGTAAGCATTTTTTTTGGACTCCTGGGGGAGAGGGAAAGCAATGCCAGTGAAACGTGAGCAGTCTCACCAAGAATTCTACGTGCATCAGTTTTAATCCCCTGCTCTGCCCAAGTCCTTGCAATAAAAAGCTCACTCTCTGCCCCATACGAAAGCATCCAACAGGGCTGAGGACAGGAAAGTCAGGAAAACATCCTATCTGGGCACGGGCTGAGGGCGTAGCCATCTCCCCTTCCATCTTGTCCTGAGATGACGCGTTCCTCCACACGCTGTCCGGCGCTCACTTCCTCATCCCAGGAGGCACTCCACAGATCCTACGCAGCCACGGGCCGTCTTCCGTTGTGTGCGGCAGCTCCTCATCTTTCCCTGCCAAACAGCACACGTGGTTCTTGAAGTCCACTGCGCCACAGCCCTCTCCGCACAACCTAACGGAGACGACTCAGCAGCGAATCCCAGTGGCGCTGCTCGTGACCTGCTCGGACAAATCAGACAGTGCACGTGCTGGCGATACTCCTGTATCACAACTCATTCACTCCTGCCAGGTGCTGATCCAACTGCCGACACACAGAATTTCAAAGCACAACAGTACACGAAATCGCAACACTTTCAGGTGGCCAGGGAGAGGCTGGGTTAATTGGCTAGGCATTTCTCAGGTGTTAGTGAGGCTGAATGGTTGTAGGAAACAGCTTACTGCTCAAAGCACCCTAGAGCTTTAAGAAGGGGGAGACATTCTCTAAGAGGCAGGGTGCGGGAGGGAGCCGCAGCAGCTCTATGATGGAGTTAATCAGTCAGTGCTGGGGGGTACGTTAAACAGGTCAAAAAGGCCTTCACAAATGGTGGGTGCCAGTGGTCACCAGGCTGGAGGCAGGCTCGCGCAGACGGGGAGAAAGGGGTCCAGCATGCTTTTCTCTCCATCTTTTCTGCTTCTACCTGCAAGAGGAAAGACCAGCACTGAAGGGGCTGCAGATGCCCTGTTACGGCCGCCTCTCCACAGCCCTGCAGAGCGTGGTTGGGACAATGGACCAAGGCGCCTGTCTCCCCCAGGCACTGGGCACGGGCTGCGGACACCCTGTTATGGTCGGCTTGTCACAGCCCTGCAGAGCGTGGTTGGGACAATGGACCAAGGCACCTGTGTCCTCCAGGCACTGGGCATGGGCTGTGGACACCCTGTTATGGCCGGCTCGCCACAGCCCCTGCAGAGCGTGGTTGGGACAATGGACCAAGGCACCTGTGTCCTCCAGGCACTGGGCACGGGCTGCGGACACCCTGTTATGGTTGGCTTGTCACAGCCCTGCAGAGCGTGGTTGGGACAATGGACCAAGGCACCTGTGTCCTCTAGGCACTGGGCATGGGCTGTGGACACCCTGTTATGGCCGGCTCGCCACAGCCCCTGCAGAGCGTGGTTGGGACAGTGGACCAAGACGCCTGTCTCCCCGAGGCACTGGGCACGGGCTGCGGACACCCTGTTATGGTTGGCTTGTCACAGCCCTGCAGAGTGTGGTTGGGACAATGGACCAAGGCACCTGTGTCCTCCAGGCACTGGGCATGGGCTGCGGACACCCTGTTATGGTTGGCTTGTCACAGCCCTGCAGAGTGTGGTTGGGACAATGGACCAAGGCGCCTGTCTCCCCCAGGCACTGGGCACGGGCTGCGGACACCCTGTTATGGTTGGCTTGTCACAGCCCTGCAGAGCGTGGTTGGGACAATGGACCAAGGCACCTGTGTCCTCCAGGCACTGGGCACGGGCTGCGGACACCCTGTTATGGCCGGCTCGCCACAGCCCCTGCAGAGTGTGGTTGGGACAATGGACCAAGGCACCTGTGTCCTCCAGGCACTGGGCATGGGCTGTGGACACCCTGTTATGGCCGGCTCGCCACAGCCCCTGCAGAGCGTGGTTGGGACAGTGGACCAAGGCACCTGCCTCCCCCAGGCACTGGGCACGGGCTGTGGACACCCTGTTATGGTTGGCTTGTCACAGCCCTGCAGAGCGTGGTTGGGACAATGGACCAAGGCACCTGTGTCCTCTAGGCACTGGGCATGGGCTGTGGACACCCTGTTATGGCCGGCTCGCCACAGCCCCTGCAGAGTGTGGTTGGGACAATGGACCAAGGCGCCTGCCTCCCCCAGGCACTGGGCACGGGCTGTGGACACCCTGTTATGGCCGGCTCGCCACAGCCCCTGCAGAGTGTGGTTGGGACAGTGGACCGAGGCGCCTGCCTCCCCCAGGCACTGGGCATGGGCTGTGGACACCCTGTTATGGCCGGCTCGCCACAGCCCCTGCAGAGTGTGGTTGGGACAGTGGACCAAGGCGCCTGCCTCCCCCAGGCACTGGGCACGGGAGCACAGGAGAGAAAGCTGCCGGGACGAGCTCGGGTCCAGCTGAATCTCTGCCCGGGAAACAGCGACTGCCTTTCCTAAGGACCGGAGTTGTCACCCGAGTCCGTGCTCAGAATCCACACACACACACACACACACACACAGGGCACACTCAACTCACAATCCCACACTCACACCCGCCCAGTCACACACACACTCACAGTCACCCACACTGACAGGGACACACTCCAACTCACAGGCACACACACGCACACCAGCCCAGTCTCTCACACACACACTCACAGTCACCCACACTGACAGGGACATACCACACCAACTTGTCGCTCCCCATCTTCGTGGAGGAACGACACTAAGCCCTGCCTAGGCTTCATATCCGAGTCACGGCACCATTATGTCGCTCCCCGTCTTCGTGGAGGAACGACACAGGACCCTGCGCTGTTCTTTCGTCTGCTCGGCCCTCCCCGGGTTTGCTGCTGGTTCTTCCCGGGTTGGCTACTATCCCTTCCACCTCCGTGAAAGGGCAGTTCCCCCTGGCCGCATTCCCCACTTCCGCAGGGGAGCGGCACACCGCCGGCCGGCTCTCTCGGGGGCTGCACAGGTGTTCCTTCAGCTAGATGTTCCCCTTAGATGTTCCTCGTGCATGCCGTCTCTCTCCTCCTTTATAGTCCTCCTTTATAGTCCTCCTCCGCCAATCCCAACTCGGCTGCCCACACGCCGAGTACGCTGCTCTCCTCCAATCAGTAGCAAGTCCTACAGTTTATTAGTTGAACTGGAGGCAGCTGTGCGGAAGCTGTTTACTTCTCTCCCAGCGCCATATTGTGGGAGAGCAGATGCATAGAATAAGTCTTAATTCCAGTAACTCAGTCTAGTCCGGTTGCTCCCCACACCAACTCATAGGCACACACACGCACACCAGCCCAGTCTCTCACACACACACTCACAGTCACCCACACTGACAGGGACATACCACACCAACTCATAGGCACACACACGCACAAACTCAGTCTTACACATTCACAGTCACACACACACACAGGTACACATTCACAACTCGGAATCCCACACTCACACCAGCTCAATCTCACACACACACTCACAGTCACCCACACTGACAGGGATACACTCCAACTCACAGGCATACATATTCACAAACTCAGTCTCAGACACACTGTCAGGGACACACTCCAACAACTCACAATCACACACTCACAAACTCAGTTTCATACACAGTCATGCACACTGACAGGTACACACTCCAGCAACTCACAGTCATATACACACACACACTGATGAACTCACAGTCACACACATACAGGTACACATACCAACTCAGTCACACACAGTCACACACACAAACTCAGTGTCACACACACTCACACCAACTCACAATCACATACACACATACAGTCATACACATACACACACTCATATAGTCTTACACACACTCAGGTATACCCTCACACCAAGTCACAGTCACACATACATATATACGTACACACATACACAAACTCACAATCATAAATACACAGCCTCACATGCACAGGTAAATAAACCAACTCACACTCACACACACTCAGGTACGCACTCCAATCAACTCAGTCACACACACTCACAAACTCAGTCTCACACAGATATACACATCAACTACAGTCACACACATACACGCTCACACAAACTCACAGTCTCACACACATGCAGATACACACCCACACACAGTCACACACACAGGCACACAGTCACACACATACACATACATGTACAAACACTGTCACACAAGTCCTACAAACTTTCAAGCTTCAATCCACTGTAACACAAGTCAACCTAGTAAACATAACGCCATAGCCTCGAAGACTTCTAAGAAAAACCTCCTGAGGATAGATTTAAGCACTCACTGCGAGAAGTTCATCAGTGGTTGGGGCTGGATGTCATGGAGGCCTGCATCTTGAGTTGTATTTTATTTATTTCTTATGTCCACATATGCAATGATAGCAGAGGAGGACATTAAGGGCAATATTTACGCATGTTGCCATGGATAACACATCAGCTGTAATTACTTGTATCTTTGGTTGTAAATATGGGGTCTGAGGCTTGCAGCCACCGAGGAGCGCAAGGCCACGGGCGACAACATGGGGAGGGCACATTTCTCAGCCACATCTCCCTGAAGCCAAGGCCACAGCCCTTCCATGATACTACTGACAACTGCATGCGGACACTCACATGGCTATGCCACTACAGAGAGTAATGCGGTTAACATGTGGTCATCCACCTCTTAACCACACACACACACACACTAAGGGCATTTGGTCGTTAGAAGGAGGCCGCAGCCGCACCACGGCTCACTAGGCTAATCCTCCGCCTAGCAGCGCCGGCACACCGGGTTCAAGTTCCGGTCAGGGCGCCAGATTCTGTCCCGGTGGCCCCTCTTCCAGGCCAGCTCTCTGCTGTGGCCCGGGAGTGCAGTGGAGGATGGCCCAAGTGCTTGGGCCCTGCACCCCATGGGAGACCAGGAGAAGCACCTGGCTCCTGCCATCGGATCGGCGCACTGCGCTGGCCCGCAGCACGGCGGCCATTGGAGGGTGAACCAACGGCAAAGGAAGACCTTTCTTTCTCTCTCTCTCTCTCTCATTGTCCACTCTGTCTGTCAAAAATAAAATAAAATAAATAAATAAATAAATAAATAAATAAAAATAAAAAGAAGGAGGCCGCCTGAGAGCCATGGCTGTCTGCTGGTGACAGCCACTTAAGGAGCAGAAGCAGCGTCCAGGAAAACACTTTTGCGTGGTGCCTGCAGCAAGTTTGGTCCTGGCAAATACCGGTAAAGGCCACAGACCTCACCAGAAGCTTGAAGCATGGGGAATCAAGTCCTTCCCAAGAGAACGGAAATGGCTACTTTAAAAGGAGTTTCAGAGCTTTACCCTGTGCAGTGAGATCTTGCCTGTTGGTTACTTGAGCTCTCAGGTGCAGACACAGGGCGGGGGCGGTGGGTCGGGGCAGACCGCAGGAGGCTCCCCAAACTCCCCCAGGGCCGGCTGTTTCCAGAGTCAGTCACAGCAGAAAGGAACCCAGCCTGGGCCTCTCGCTGTTTCAGGGGCTGCAGGGAGGCAGGCTCTGTCTTGAGAGACTCAGCTGCCGTGCCTGACTGTGTTCCTCGGCGCTACGGACTGACCAGCGGGCACAGGGACACGCCCGGGAGGGACGTGGCTCCCAGCAGAGAACCCAGACGGCGGTGCGTCGTTTCTTCTTGGATTCCACGTCATCTGTGCACCTGCTGGCACACTTCTGCAGCCCAGAGCATTTGTGATGAAGCGGCTGGCGCCACAGGAGAGCCTCACAGACGCTCTCGCCCCTTCCCACGTCCACGCTCGGCCAGCGGTGGGCACGAGACCTTGAGAGAGCGTCTTACTTTCAAGAAAAAGGTCTGGGATTTACACGAGCATCCGCGATCACTTACGAGAGCACGGGGAGGCAAACGCCGTGAGGGAAGAGGGCTGTGGCGGAGAAGGGCTGGGCACTGGGGCCAGCTGTGCTCTCTGTGGCTCCCTGACCCGACCTGGGCTTGCAAGGCCAAGGCTTTTTCCCAGCTTCCTTCACCGGTATTTGCTCAGACGCCACAAACAGCTGTCACCTCATCACGCCCAGGAACGCAGGTGAGGTGGGCCGGTGGCCGGGGCCAGCAGTGGTGGGCAGCCAGCCTGCAACAGGTACCCCAGGACAGAACCGCACCTCCCTGGAACTGGGGATGGCCGACTCCACAATGACGTGGGTGAGCTTGGATGGGATCTTAGATCATACACATTTACTGGTTACTATCTCAGTCACAAAGCTAAGGTGTCTAACGGGAAGTGAAAAGGAGAGAGAAAACAGGAATGGAATTCTGACTTTGAATCATGGAACATTTAACCCTCCTCACTCACTACCTTGGAATTATCAGACTCAAAACATTTCTTGGGGGGCAGTCCCATGAACTTGAAAACTCAAACCACGGTAGCAGCAGCGACGAAGATGCACAGTATGAATGATACGTCTGATGTTCGTCTTCGCGGAAGTTGGACTCTAAGCAGGGAAAAGCCAGTTCACGCGGATGAACTGGCTGCCCACACTCTGGCTTGATAACGGGAGAGTTGAAGATTTTGTTTTTCTTTTAACATTCCCTCTGTCTGTGCAATGGGACTATCAGTTCCAGCACGACCCTCTCAGACACTGGCAGAATGACACGGTGAGACCACAGGAAAGCCCAGTGGATGTACACATAAGAAGCTAACGCACTGAAACAATTTAACTGTATCAACTACAAGAAGCTGGAGAACACACGTTAGAATTTCAATGATCTACTTTTAGGAAAGACGGCACATTACAAAATCACGTTTTAAAGCATACTATAAATCTATTTATTGCTTTTGCTATTGGAATTGTAACTGTATAAAGCCAGCAAGTTGAAAAAAAAACCCACCTCATAACACTCTTGTCTTCCCTGTACTACCAGGCCAGCTCTGAATAGATGCTGGGGCAAAAACAAAGCTGTCCACTGTGTAATAGTGACTTTCTACAAGATAAACTTTTTTTTAATCCAAAAGGAAAAAAGGCCTGCATTTTAATATTTCCACAATGATTATTTCATTTCATGTATCTGAATTAATATTTAGAAAATATTTTTTACAGTTTAAAAAAAATTCACTTACACAAAGAGAGACAGTGAGAGGGGAAGGGAGACCTTCCATCTGCTAGTTCGCTCGTCAAATGCCTGCAGCAGCCAGGGCGGGTGCAGGCCGACACCAGGAGCCAGGAGCTGCATCCTGTTCTCCCACACTGCCTCCCCAGGTGCGACAGCAGGGAGCTGGATCAGAGGCAGAGCAGCCAGGAGTTGAGCTGGTGCTGATACGGGACGCCCCTGTTGAAAGGGGCCGCTTAACTGGTTCAGCTACAGTGTTTTCAGCCATGCAACGCTGTTCCATCTGAGCTTACGTTGCCCGGATTCCAACAACACCCCTCCCCTCAGTAGCTCAGTGAACTGTGGCAAATAAACGTGGCCTTCTTGGACTCAACCTCCCACTTTATAACTGGGGACTAGTGATTGTACTTTTTTTTTTCTTTACAGGCAGAGTGGACAGAGAGAGAGACAGAGAGGACAGAGAGAAAAGTCTTCCTTTTGCCGTTGGTTCACCCTCCAATGGCTGCCGTGGCCGGCGCACCACGCTGATCGGATGGCAGAAGCCAGGTGCTTCTCCTGGTTTCCCATGGGGTGCAGGGCCCAAGTACTTGGGCCATCCACTGCACTCCCTGGCCACAGCAGAGAGCTGGCCTGGAAGAGGGGCAATCGGGACAGAATCTGGTGCCCCGACCGGGACTAGAACCCGGTGTGCCGGCGCCACAAGGTGGAGGATTAGCCTAGTGAGCCACGGCGCCGGCCTGTACTTGTCTTTTAAAGCTGCATCTGATAATGACTTTAGTAAATGTAATATTCTTAGATAATAAATGCATGAGACGTGATACGTGATATGTATTTCAATATCAAGGCACTCCAAAATACTTAAGGAAAATCAAATTGAAAGGTAAGGTTATGATGGTTCACGTACTTGATCCCCTGTCACCCAAATCAGAGACCCAAATGCAGTTCCAGGCTCTAAGCCTGGGCCTGGCCCAGCCCTGGCTGCTGCGCCCATGTGAGGCGTGAACCAGCAGATGGAAGCTCGCTCTCTCTACCTTCCAATTAGTTAATTAAGTAATTACTTAAAACAATAAGACATTCAGAGCCAGGACTACCCAGGGAAGAAGAGGACAGAAGGATCCCCCAAGGAAGCCTCCCCACTGTGCTGCAGAGGCGGAAGGGAGCGTAAGCTCACAGCAGCGGGGGGCGGTGTCTCCCAGCAGCTCCTAACCCCACACTGCGGTATCATCAACTCTGGCATCCGGGAAATGAAGCATCAACCAAGGCACTGTCAAGGCCCAGCCGACCGCTTCCAGGGCTTGGCTAGGCCTGAAGGAATCCCAGACGTGGAGATACACCGGAGAACGTCCTGGAGTTTATGTCCATGGACAGTGAACCCACACAGGGAAACACAACTGAAAATCACAGATTTTTTTTTTTTTAAGATTTATCTTTATTTGAAAGGCAGAATGACACGCAGAGAAAAACAGAGCGAGAGAGCGAGTTCTTCCATTTGCTGGTTCACTCCCGAAGTGGCTGCAATGGCTGGAGCTGGGCTAATCCGAAGCCAGGAGCCAGGAGCTTCTTCTGGGTTTCCCACGTGGGCACAGGGGCCCAAGCACTTGGGCCATCCTCTGCTGCACTCCTAGGTGCTTTCGCAGGGAGCTGGATCAGAAGTGGAGCAGCCAGGACTCCATCCGGCACCCATATGAGATGCCAGAGCTGTAGATGATGGCTTTACCTGCTACGCCACAGCGTTGGCCCCAGTGACATTCTATGAACTTCATGAGATGTGAGAGCTGTTATTTCTACTAGAGTTATTTTTTTTTTCTCTTTTGCAAATTCCGTGTGTGTTATAACCAGACAGGCATCTCAGCTCAGGAGTCCAGCTGTGGTATGCACCACGTGGCGGGTGCTGGCCCTTCAGGGTTCTCCTGTGACCTGCATGTGTGGAAGGTTAGGGGAGGGGGGCCTCACTTCTGGGCAGGCCCTGCTCTTAGCAGCTGTGTCCCAGGCCGCAGGGTGGTGCCCAGCGCCACGTCTTCAGCCAGTGTGGACAGCGAGGGCCATTTTCTGTCTCCAGCCTGCAGGCTGCCGAGACGGAGCCTTTAGTCTGTCTCTGCGGCAGCGTTCCCTTGGCCGGAGCCAGTGGAAAGCAGAGGAAATTATCCAAGGATCTGAGGGAAATGTGTGTTTTTTTGCCCCAAATACTTGAAAACCCACCTCAACTCTCGGCTTTGATTGGACTCTGATGGTCTGGATCAGATATTTCTGCCTGCAGATGTTTGTCTCTTTTCTGGGTCTCTCACCACATGAGTGTGAGTGTGTGTGTGTGTGTGTGCATGTGTGCGTGTGTGTGTCTGACTACATGTGCATTTATATGAAGCCTTTTTCATCTTTTCTTCCTAATTTCATGGTGATTAAATGGATTAATTTAAAACTCCTGTTGAATTCACTTCTGCCTGGGAGACCTCATGAGTAATTTCTAATATAGATCCATACTTGCTTATTTAATACAGGAAGGAAGTCTTGAATACAGTGTGACTATTTACGCCTGATGCTACAGAAATCTAAATTCTGATTTAGAATCAAGAGGTCCACATGCCTTTTTTTTTTTTTTGACATGCAGAGTGGACAGAGAGAGAGAGAGAGAGAGAGAGAGAAAGGTCTTCCTTTGCCGTTGGTTCACCCTCCAATGGCCGCCGCGGCCAGCGCACTGCGGCCGGCGCATTGCGCTGATCCGATGGCAGGAGCCAGGTGCTTCTCCTGGTCTCCCATGGGGTGCAGGGCCCAAACACTTGGGCCATCCTCCACTGCACTCCCGGGCCACAGCAGAGAGCTGGATTGGAAGAGGGGCAACCAGGACAGAATCTGGCGCCCCGACCGGGACTAGAACCCGGTGTGCTGGTGCCACAAGGCGGAGGATTAGCCTATTGAGCCACGGCGCCGGCCATCATCAAGTTTTTTGTTTTTCTTCTGGTTTTGTTTTTTGAAATCTGACTTAGGAAACACTGTTTACTGCAGTACTGACCACACAAGCAGAGGGCCTGGGAAAGTGTAGTCCTGATTGCATGCCTGATTTTGGCAATTCTAGTGGCCAACACGTTTGTCCACTCAGGTGTCGACAAAGCGTTCCTAGTAGCCACCAGCACTGCCAAGACCACTCTAATTCACGGAAATGTCAGGCAAAGCGGTAAACCTTGTACAAGTTAGAGCCCACTTTCTTGCTTTCGTAGCCTAATTCTATGGTCCATTTTTGAATGCTGCCCAAAAGCAACTCCTGCAGGAGGGTTGATTGGGCGAGCTGCACATGTGTGTGTACATGAGCTGCACGTGTGTGTGTACATGAGCTGTCCATGTGTGTGTATGCCAGTTGCATGTGTGTGTACATGAGCTGTCCACATGTGTGTGTACACATGCTGCACGTGTGTTTTTACACGAGCTGTACGTGTGTGTGTACAGGAGCTGTCTGTGTGTGTGCATGAGCTGCATGTGTGTGTGTACAGGAGCTGTCTGTGTGTGTACATGAGCTGCACGTGTGTTTTTACACGAGCTGTACGTGTGTGTGTACAGGAGCTGTCTGTGTGTGTACATGAGCTGCACGTGTGTTTTTACACGAGCTGTACGTGTGTGTGTACATGAGCTGTCCATGTGTACACGAGCTGCATGTGTGTGTGCATGAGCTGCACATGTGTGTACATGAGCTGCACGTGTATGTGCATGAGCTACACGTGTGTGTACACGAGCTGCACGTGTGTGTACATGAGCTGCATGTGTGTGTACATGAGCTGTCTGTGTGTGTACACCAGCTGCACGTGTGTGTACATGAGCTGCACGTGTGTGTGTGCACAAGCTGCACGTGTGTGTGTGTGCATGAGCTGCATGTGTATGTACAGGAGCTGTCTGTGTGTGTACACGAGCTGCACGTGTGTGTGTACATGAGCTGTCCATGTGTGTGTACACGTGCTGGCTGCCGAGTCCGTCCTGAAAAGGCTTTCCCTGCAGGGCTCAGCTCCGAGCTGCAGGACTGACACGCGCTCCGGCAGACACCACTCACACAGGGCGCTGCACGGTGCTGGGTTCCCCGGGAAGCAGCCTGAGACCAAGCCCACAGGCAGGAGCAGTGAAACCCACAGCACACCTGCCAGAGAACAGGGAACTGCTGCCGACTCCCTCAGCGTGGAGCTGACACTGGGAGCGGAAACTGTCTGAAGCATAGGCGTTTGCTCCTTTTTTCAAAAACTAAGACAAAACAGTTTTGAACCCCACGGGTCTTTTAAATAGTGAGCAACTCATAGTGGCTTGTCTGCTGAATGCCTTTGGCCACAGACGTTACCCCTCCCTGTTAAGGGTTGATTCAGAACTTCTGTCACTGACACAGTATGATTTCCAGGTGATGTCAACAAATTGGTCACTGCAGGAAAAAATAAACCGTTCACCAAAATCTGGTCTAAGCAAGTTAAAAGTCCTAATAGCAAGAAAGGCATTACAACCTCCTGCAAAGCTATGATCACATCAGGGCTCTGGCTGGGGGGTTGCTTTTCGTTTCGGTTTTGTTAGTTTTTGGTGGAACTGTTACAGGCGTCTGTGGTGTGGTGCTCTGATGGGGTGGGCACCTGGTCTAGCAGCTAAGACTACGGGCTTTGAAGTTGTTAAACTAAGAGTCTTACTCGGCATGAGCTGGTGCTTAATTTCACCAGTGTTAAAACAGGACAAGGGGAATAGCGTGGAGTTAACCTCGTCTCTTCCTGGGCTCCCAGCCCCTGCACAGCCTCCAGCTAACACCACCACCACTTTTCACTGGGCTCCGGATTCACTTGCACTGGGTTTGCGCTGCAGACTCTGAAGGGCATCACTGAAATCTATTTCAAAATTAATTCATCCCCAAAACACATAAACAAAACCACAGGACCCGCAACCTGTCTTCCATGCACTCCCCAGTTGATGGCTTGCTTCATTGTCACCATCTTGGGGGTGGGGATTTGGTCAAAACAGAGATTGGCCAAGCAAAGCCGCCCTTAAGCATCTGGTTGCCTCAGAATGCTGCAAATTCGACGCTCCCCATAATGACATTCTTCAAATACATGCTCGATACTCGTTTAGAGTAAGGCCTGAGACAACAGCAGGGGGAAGAGGTGGGGGCAGAGCTCATGTTCCCCTCTGCTCCCCACTCATCCGCCAGCTCTGAGGGCTCCCCTCCTGAGACAGGAGTGCATGGGCCACCATCTGTTCAAACAGTACCAGGGTGCGCCTCCTCCTCATCACATCACACTTGCCCCAAGATAACGTGCCCGTAGGAACACAGCCTTTTGTTTTCCCAGTGTATTCAAAGTCCTGTGATGCTTTAAATGTTTTGAGCTAACTGTAGATTTGCCTGCAACCATGAAAACTAGTACAGACAGATTGTGCATAGCTTTCACCCACCACCTATCATAGTAACATTTTGCACACCTACAGTTCAACATCACAACCAGAAGCGGACTTTGATATAGTCCACCGACATCACCCAGAGTCCACCAGCTTCACCTGCATTTGTGTGTCTGTGTGTATGCATTTGGTTCTCAACAATTCTTAGGTTCAGCACATGCAGGGACTTAAGGGACCAGGCCCTCAGCTGAGAAACACAGCAGTTCATCACAAGGGTGTCCCACACTTCCCTTTCACAGCCACAGCCTCTCCCTTCTCCTCCTCCTCTCTAAAGCCTGACAACCACCCATCCCCCCTGCAGCCCTACAACCCCGTTCTTCTAGACTGCTGTATCCATCAGCCCAATTCCCCTCAGGTACCCCAGGTTAAGACGTGCATCAACAGACAGATGGCTCTCCTTCATCGCAGAACGGTCTTCCATCTCAGGGACGCACCAGCCATCTCACAAATCACCTGTGCAGAGCATCCGGGTTGCTTCCTGTGTGGGCAGTTCTAAATAAAGACATGACACGTGTGCACAACCATTTGTGGACAAACGCCCAAGAGCGCAAGTCCTGGGCTGTAGGGTGAGCACAAGTCAGTTTGCTAGGAAACCGTCACGGTCTCTCTCAGAGGGGCTACCAAAGTTTACAAGTTCACCAGCAACAGGTGAGCGACTTGGCTTCTCTGCATCAGCTCTCTTCTTTTACAGTTAGAGCTCTGGGGTGCCTGTCATGGTATCTCGGTTTACACGTGTGCCGCCCTACGGCCAGTGACACCAGGCGCCTTCGCTGATGTGCCATCTGTATACGCTTTCCAGGGAAACGTCACACTGGATTATTTTTTAATTGTTGGGTTCTGAGAACTCTCTGTATCCTCCACATACACATCGTTTGTCAGATAAATGGTTTGAAACCTTGTCCCCCGGCTTGTAGCTTATCTTTCTAAAACCAAGCTTTTAAATGTTGACAAGGGCCCGTTTATCATATTTTCTATTTTTGCATTGTGCTTTTGAGGTCAAGTCTAAGGACTCTTCAACTATTCCCGTGTTTGAAGACTTTCACCCACACTGTTTCCTAGCTTCCTAAAAGTTTCATGGTTTTACATTTTATATTTAAGTCCATAATGTGTTTTGAGTCGTTTTGTGTAAAGTTTGAGGTTTAGGTGAAACTTTAGGATGGGGTTCGTTTTTTTAAAAATCATTTTTTCCTATTTTGCCTAAGAATGCCCCAAGTGTTGCAAGGTGAGTTTCCCGCCATCAAAGCGATTTTGCTTGCTAATCGGAGAATCAGTTGAGTGTATTTGCGTTGGCCAATGCCTGTGGGTGGTGCTGATGCAGAGTTCACCGGGACCATCTTTAATCTGGTTTTGCTAAACCCATCACAGGGCTAGTGACTCAGGAAGAGCCAGGAGGGGCCTGGTTCTGTGTGTTTACATGAACCCTCTGGCAGATCTGATGCACAGCCATGTCTAGGAACACCCAGAGCTTACATGGAGAGTTTGCATGTATGTTTGCTGAGAGGCTGTTGGCGAGGAAGTGCAGGGCGGCAGGTGACTTTGGGACTCTATTCCATTAAATTAAAATGTGTATGAAGCAACTAGCAGGCTGGACCCAGGACAGCTCACCTCACCAGGCTCTGAACTTGGGCCACAGCCCGCTCTGCCTCTGGCGCGTGCTCTGGTCTGCACGCCTGGGTCTCCCGAGTGTTAGGAGGGGCCCTGGGGGTGCTGAGATCCCAGGGTTCTGTCGGCAGCACCCTTAACAAGAGTCCAGTGGCCGAGTGGCCAAGTGGCCCCTTCTGCTACTTGGGGACAGTGAAGTCTCAGGACCAGGATGTGAGCCCTCGCCAGCCTCCAACCCTCTGGCTCCGTGAGCTTGGGATTCTCAGCAGCCAGACCTCTGAGAAACACACAGCCGGTGCCCGGGAGTTACAGCGGCCCGGACGGACCGGGGAGCTCAGGCTCACCCACACGTGCTCACTGCTTCCCTACCCCGAGTCCGGCGATCTCCGCGTGCTGACCTGGGGCTGTTCTCTCCTTTCGTGACACTTACTCATGAGCTCCTTTTCAAAAGCCAGGACCTCGTGTGGGAGAAGCTCTCTCTGTTGGTCTGAACCTAACTTCATTTTCTCGGTATAAACTTCACACTTCTCAGCTGGCGGCGGGAAGATCGCAATCAGTGTAACACAGACACCATCCCGCGGTTGTTACAGTTATCCACTGCTGCACAACTCGACCCCTCCAAACCACAGTCAGCACCACCCTGGCCCACAGTTTCAGTGGAAGAAAGACTAACCACAAACAGGAACAAAAGCCTAAGCCTGAATCACACTTCTTTTCTCCCATTCAAATTTCCTTCATCAAGCATCTCCCACTCACAATCACAAATGCACACACGTGTGCACACACACACAGACTAGCTGTGGAGAGCAGCTACAGCTTTTACTAAGTATTCATTTCCTTAAAGGCAACACAGGCTAGAAGAAATCCACATCTTAATTCTGTGTGAATATTTCTATTTTTGTTTAATCTTCTTCTGGGGCATAAAATGCAATACGCTATCTTTGTTATCAAAATTTTTCTTAGTGTTGTCCCATCTATTCTGTTCACTGTCCTTGTCACGGCATTAATTTTAAACATCTGCAGTTCAGGCCATTGATATATGAACATGAGTAAGGATTAATGTATCTCAAATCTGCAAAGCTCTTACACATAGCTAATGTGGTGCACTGTCTTACAGATACATATATATATTATATATATATAGAGAGAGAGAGATACACAGAGATATAGATAACGTTTTTCTCCTATACAATCCTCTCTATGAAAAAGTTTAACTTATAAATTATACGCAGTAAAAGATGTACCAAAACTAATCATTAAATGGAACACGTTATAAAACACTGTAATAAAATTTCATGCTTTGAGGCCCTTTTGCAGAACAAAGAGGGTTACATGATAGCCAGCACTGAGATTCCAAGACAGCTGATCTGATCCTCCAGATGGCTACTAAGTGGTAACAAACGGGCAGGCAGCGCACACCACAGGCAGACACACAGGAGAAAGGGACGATTCGCGTCGCCAGGGCGATGGAGTGACTCGGCACAAAGTCCCATCACGCTGACTCGGACCACGACACAGCTAAAGTTGATGGGCTCTGTATGTCTGGAATCTTCCATGTAATGATTTCACTGCTAACCACAGGTGACTGGAGCCACAGAAAGCAGAACCCTAGAGAGGGGGCTCCTGCGACGAGGTTAGCATGTTTTGGGAAACACGCAGGTTCTTGAAGAGTCAATCTTTCAGAAGCAACTTGCAGCCCAAGTGTGCAGGTTCATCTCACCACAAGGAATGTTTTAGCTTTTTAAAAAAATGCTTCTACATGAGATAAATAATCACCCCTTGACTTTCTTTCCAGATTCTTGATCTAGATTGGGAGTAAAAAAAGATTAGGCTTCTTAATTCATTTTGGGCTGTTGTTGGTGCAAGGAATCTGATGACAATCCTAAATCCTTTTCCCAGGAAAATGCTCATGTCCCCAGAATTCTATACGCAGCTTCAGGAGGGCCCTGGAAGGTTGGAGTCTGTCTACGACTCTGGGCTGTGAGTTGCAGACAGATGCAGGAGGGTCCCACGTGGATAAGCACGCTGATGATGCTATTACTTCACGCGAGGTATGCCTTACCTACTCCTCCTCATTCTTAGAAGGCATAAAGCAAGCGCTTTCATTCATGTATCCTCGGACTCCAACCACTACAGCATCTGAGCAAGTCCACCTTTTACATCTCTTCAACACAAGCTCTGTCGCGATACTGTCTATTTTCATTGTAATTTTATCTTAGTACAAAATTAATACTTTTCTCCTAGAGAAGCAAGGTTTGCAGAGTGATGACGAAGCGGGCAATGCTTTTCACTTTCTTCTGCAGCCTTACTGACGCCCTGCTGCTGTGCACGGACGTGCGTTCTGTCTACTGCGTGCACCTGCCAGGTTCCACTGCCTTCAGGCATTTTCCTGGGATCCAAAGTACTGAGAGACAAAAAGACTTTATTTCTACATAATGGGGGGGGGGGTACAGCTGCTTGTTATTAGCTTTGCCTGTATAAAAACTACGTACTGGGCTGATTATTAACTACATAATTACATGTGACGATATCACTGCTGGTCTGGCACTCAAATGTAGAATTTCCCTCTTTCCCCTGCGTATCTCAAAACATCTGCAGGTGTTATGATAACAACTTCACCACAATGTCATCATATGGAGACACCCATTCTCTAGCATGTAGCACAGCCACTACCGTAATATTAATGCTAATTCATTTTAATGTGCAGGTAATTTCAATTCAATCTACATTCAATCTCTTGGTGGAAATGGCCTAACAGCTATCAGTCTGAGCAGAAAGAACAGTGAACTCGCCCTTCCCCAGGTAACTCCTGAAAACAACTGATGCCCCAAGTTTAAAAAATACTCTAAATGGAAATATTGAACCTAAAAGAACTTTTTTTTTATACAGGGTTTTGCAGCCTCAGGGTTTTACTTTTAATTTTCAGTAGGTGGGTTGTGGAATGAATATCTGAGTTCACCTGGTTAAAGAAACTTCAGCCAGACTTTGCTGTATTGGAGAACAGGTTCACCTGGAGTAGAAATCTCTCAAGCTCCGCCCCCCGCTGCTCCAGTGGGCAATACAGGTGTAGTCACTGACCCAGACCTGGGATGGGCCATGTGACAGGTACACTCCAGACACCATTTACTTACTAATCAGTGACAGCACAATGTGTAATAATGGCCAATAAAATGGCAGGTGAAATGTGGAACAGAACCTTCTCCGTGATTTTGAGACAAACAGCTGGGAAGCTATGCAAAGGGACAAAGGGACTCTTCCACCCCTGCACATGAGTGATACGCAGTCCAGCTGAATTACAACTCGGCAGAGATAACCCGACTGCCATAAAGCCCATCAAAGAAGGCAGCCACTGCTGTGACGGGCCAGAAGCCGGGAACTCACATGTGGAGCACCAGAGAAGGATTCGTGGGTTTGTGCTACGTGAGCCACGTCTCGAAGGCTGGGTCAGATCCGAGCCACAGTGTGGACAGCACCCGACGGAGCACTGTGAAGCTAGGTGTGCAGCACCAGGGTACTTTTTTGGATAAGTGGGACAGTAGGGACTGCTGCAGGGGTGGGGACTGCCCAGCCAGTGGGCCAAATGAGGCTTGGGAAACACTGGGTGGGCCTGGCCCTGCCAACACAACCATGGATGAGACTCAAATTCAGGAAGTCTACAGCAGGCTGATGTTTACGTTGATAATTTTGTACGGCCCATGAATGATGTCAGAAATATCCAAACAGCCCTTGGCAGAAACAGGGCTCCCCACCCCTGCCAGACTGGTGAGACTTTACCGATGAATGGCTGAGGTCAACATGATAACCTCTGGGGCTGCTATGAGACAGGGGATGGCCTTCAGTCTGCGGGTCACGAGTGAAGGGCTCATCACTGATTTAAACAAACCGTGGCCTGTTCCAAGCAGCCACGCCCAACAGCAAAGGGGCTGCACTGCCCATGAACGTCACATCTGATTCTCAAGCCCTTTACAGAGCACAGACACCAACAGCAACGTGACACAGGTACGGATTAGCTTCACATCTAGGACAACAGTCGTCAGTACAGAACCCTAAGGTGACAGCAAACACCAACAGTGTATTTCCCTCCGAAAAACAAAGGGAAAGAGCACCAGCCTCCACACGCTGGGAAAGAACTCGCAGGAAGCGGGGACGTCCGGTAAGCACCACGTGTCACAGCACAGGCATCTAGTAGGGGGCAGGTGGCGTAACTTTCTAGGAGGCGCAGAGTTAATGAAACAAAACCGGTGCTGTTCACTGCTCGTCTGGGATAAACCCTTCTTAGGACTGGGTGGACAGCTTACGTCGCATCCTTAAACACGGGGCATGTACTCTAAACGTGTAAGATTTGAACACGCAGGTAGTCCAGAACATTCCCGCACTATCTTTGGTTTTGCTAACAACGTGGATGCTCTCACCTCGCACAACAAGGTCCGCGGAGGCCGAGGAATTGTCCACGATGGTCTGGGCCGTGCACGTGTACCTTCCCGCGTGTTTCAGCTGCGCGTTCCGGATGAGCAGCTCCCCGTTGTTATCCAGCTGTCAGCAAAAACAGCAGACATGTGGTGAGGGCATGTAGAGTGCACGCAGCCTCGCGAAGTAAGCAGGAACGTGTTCTAGGTGTGCCAACTGCGTGTCCTGTTCTAGGTGTGCCAACTGCGCGTCCTTGCTCAGGTTCCCTACGCACTCAGCTTCACTTTCTCAGCTGAAACACTGTCTGGACGAATTGCTTACGGGCCATTTCAGGTTCAGTGCCTCGAATAGTCTGTGTTGACACGAGCAGAGGGCTACACGGAGAGACAATCAAGGGGGGAGACCATTTCCTTGATATCTTTTCAAGGAGAATGCTAAGCTCTAACATTCTCAGGGCTAATGTCAATGTGGATAAACGGAGGCTACTCAGCTGGGGAGAATTATTAATTTGGTTTTGCAAAGCTGAGTTCATAGCCTAATTTCGATGTGGGCCATAATTCACTTTGCAAACATACTGAAGGTTTGCAAAACATAGCCAAGTGGGCCGGCGCTGTGGCTCACTAGGCTAATCCTCTGCCTTGCGGCGCTGGCACACCAGATTCTAGTCCCGGTCGGGGCACCGGATTCTGTCCCGGTTGCCCCTCTTCCAGGCCAGCTCTCTGCTGTGGCCAGGGAGTGCAGTGGAGGATGGCCCAGGTGCTTGGGCCCTGCATCCCATGGGAGACCAGGTTAAGTACCTGGCTCCTGCCATCGGATCAGCGTGGTGCGCCGGCCGTGGCGGCCATTGGAGGGTGAACCAACGGCAAAGGAAGCCCAGTGGACAATTCTACTCACAGGGATTTTGTTGACAAACTATGAGCTTCCTGAGCTCAGAGGATTTTTTTTTTCAATGCTCTATTTCTAGTACTTGTATAGACACAGATTTAATACAATACATATTTTTTGAGGGAGGCTTTGGGAAGTTTTGCCGTGTGTGAAGATACCATCTTGACATAATTTCCAAACACAGATAATACTTACTCCATGCCTCCTGTGCTTGAAAGTGCATACTGTCTCACTCAATCCTCTTCTAAAACAGGCTTTCCAGACAGTTCCTGCTGTATCCCTTTTACTAGCAATGAAAGTGAAACTTAAGAGCAGCCAGGGAAGCTAGTCCAGGTCACTCAGGTGTAACACCTTAATGCCCATGCTCATCTTCTTAGGAAAAACACACTGACGTTCTATTCCAGTCATAGCTGTCATGACTCACAGATTAGGCTGATATTCATTTAATTGACCAGAGTCCTGTGGATGTGAAATGTGAGGCCTGCAAACGTCTGAAATTTCAGTTCTGGAAGACTCCATGTGAGTGGGTCTGTGTTCAGCCTAGGCCCCCTTAGCACCCCTCCCTACTCGGCAAACCCCGCTGGGCAACACTTGGAGTTTGCTGTTCTTGCTTGAACAGTCAATCATAACGTGCGCACACTGTTCAGGGGCCTGCAGCAGAACTACTAAGACCTCTGGATAAAGAACCAGCTGCTCGATGGCCAGACCCTGTCCTTTGATCTCAGGTCAGATCATTCCATTTCAGCCAAGGTCATCCCGTCTCTCGATGTCTACACTGGCTAAAGGCTGAAGCACTTCCCAGATTTCTGCAAAGTCCTGGGGTGAGGGAGCCCTTTTCCTTACTTCCTCTTGGTTATTGCTATCATTATTATTATTATTATTATTATTATTTTGGCATACCAAGGAACTCCAGACCAGAAGCAATCCTTTCACACACGTTTTCTCCTAATTGAATCTGTTCTCTTTGTATTAATGTATAATATAATAATAATGTATAATAATAATGTATAATATTACATTAACATGAAAAAATAAAGTTAACAAAGGTGTCTTCTAAAGCCCAATAACACAAATTACTGCCTGGGAAAGCGGGCCTGCTGATGAATCAAAGGTGGTGGGGCGGGTGGTGTCCCAGGAAGGAGGCAAATCCCACGAGCAGCCTCACACGCCACACTTCCCTCTGGCAACCCCTGCCGGGCGCATTTCTGCCGTGGGTTTCTCAGTGACCCGCGCGTCTCCCCAGGCCCCGACCCTGGGCTGGCTCCCAGCCCTCCCATCTCTGATTCTCTCTTCCCTTCTCCTCATGTTCATCTACTTAATCCCTAGACAGTTTCTGGGAGTCCTAGGGCATCCGTTCCCAAACCTCACTTCCTGTTTTTACTTTCTCCTTGTCTTCACCCCTTTCTTTTCAATCAATCGGACTTGCAGCCCACCTCTGCAAGTCACCGCACCTGATTCCGAGCAGCAGCTGCCCCCCTGCCCCCCTGCCCCCGGCAGCATCTGTCCAGCCAGCTGGGACTGCAGCACTATGACATCCCCAAGCTCTTGCTTCTCTCGGTTTCTTACACTCCCGTCGCCAACTCTTGAAGATACTCATTCCTGGTCATGACTACTGCCTCTGTCCTTGTCCAAAGCACCACTTGCCACCGGAGCCACTGTACGAGTTAGCCAACACCAGCACCCTTGATTCAGTACACCTTTCTCTATTGTTACTCGGAATGATCTTTCACAAACATACCATGCTCGACACGATCAACTATGTCAAATGAAACAGAATGAAAACTTTCATCCGCCCTCTCCTGGCTGCAGCCGTGCGCGTGCTGGTGCCCAGCCGGCGCCATTCCCCAGACCCCGTCTAACAGCTGTGCTCACACACTGCTGCCCCCTCACTTGCACCGATTTGCGGGAGGAACGTCTCCTTACCAGGAGCACAGACACCTCCTGTTCTCTGCCGTCTCTGGCTTCTCATCGAGTTCAGGTTGCTGCAGTTGCAATGGCCTCGAACCCCACCCCTAAGTGTCTCGGCCTAAATAGCTCGGCCCCTGCAGCCAGCACCAGTTCACATCTTTTCCTCCTGCAAGTCCTCCCCTGGCCTCTGGACTAAGGGCTTCCCCTTGTTACACTTTACCATAACACCGTGTACTTTGTCATACGACTTATCTCAATTCTGATTAACGAGTTATGGAATTATGTGATTAACAATGGTCTCCCTGGCAAACTCTCAGCTCCGTTTTTGTCTTTCCAAAAATCTCATTTATTTGAGAGGCAGATGACAAGACAGGTGGACAGAGCTCCCGCACTCCGCTTCACTCCTCCAACGCCTGTAACAGCCAGATCTGGCCTGGCTGATGCTGGGCGCTGAGACCCAAAGCAGGCATCTCCCACGAGTGACAGGCACTGAACTGCCTGGGTCGTCACTGCTGTATTAGCAGGAACCTGGAGCCAGGAGCCGCAGCCGGTACTGACCCTGGACACTCTGACGTGAGACATAGGCTGTCCTTCTTTGAAATCCAGACATTCTCATGGTGACTGTCCCTCTCTTCTGTAAGAGTCTGGCTTTCATTTCTCCCACTAGACTACAAGTTCCTGAGGGGAGAATTAAGTCTCCCTCATGACTGCACACAAACTACTTAAAGCACAACCTGACTGCAAAAGGAATTCAAAGAATAAATATTGCACAAATGAATGATCACATACATATTTTCTAACATGTTGGTGATCTTACAAGGGTTTTTTGTGGGGGTCAAAGAGCTCAATTGAGAAGTATTGTTATCTGTATCCAAGAGAACAACTATCCACAGACAATACATTTTAAATTATTTACACATTATTTTCATGAGAAAATAGAAAAGCTTTCATTAAAACTGAAAATTTAGAGATAAGACGATGCAGTTAACATAAAAGAAAACATTAATCTCAAAGTTTTCCAATGCAAACGTGCAGCAGAGGATTTGGCTCACAGAGCTCCAGCCTCTGCTCTCGGCCTGCAGTGCTTCTCTCCGCCTGGAGATGCTGGGTAACACTGCAGGGTCCAACAGTGTGATGCAGGATGGAGTTCGAGACAGCTGGATAATCTGTGTAGGAGCTGGTCACAGTAGGGGTTGAGTCTGCCTGGACTGTCTCACACTGTGATTTAGGGTAAGAGTTCTCTACACCTGCAGTCTCAGTGTGGTAACTGACCACGCCAGGATGACAAACACTGTGACCAAGAGCAAGGGCTCTGGGTCCGTCAGCATCAGTCACCCTAGAGACTGAGAGGAACCCTACAGGCAGTCAATCAATCAACCCTGCCCTCAGGATGAGGCCCCAGTGGGAATGGAGGTTCAGGCAAGCCTAACTTGGCAACTCTGTGCACACAACAGCACAGCAACACCGTCAGAGCAGTGCTTCTGGGCTACCACGGAGAAGAGCCTGGGACCCTGCTCTGGGCACCTCTTCCCTTAGCTGACTTTAATCTGCTTCCTTTCTTGCAAGCAACCGTGACGACTGACAGTGGCCCTCAGTGAACCCTGTGAGCCCCTCTGGTGCAGAGCTGGAGTGGAGCTTGGTCTTGGCAGCCCCTGGACTTGCAGCCGGAATCAGAAAGCAAGGGTGGCTGTTGGCCACGCTGCCCAGCTGTGTCCAGTTCCTCACATGGCAATAAGAAAGGAGGCGGGCCAGCGCCGCGGCTCACTAGGCTAATCCTCTGCCTTGCAGCACCGGCACACTGGGTTCTAGTCCCGGTCGGGGCACCGGATTCTGTCCCGGTTGCCCCTCTTCCAGGCCAGCTCTCTGCTGTGGCCAGGGAGTGCAGTGGAGGATGGCCTAAGTGCTTGGGCCCTGCACCCCATGGGAGACCAGGAGAAGCACCTGGCTCCTGGCTTCGGATCAGCACGATGCGCCGGCCGCAGCGGCCATTGCAGGGTGAACCAACGGCAAAAGGAAGACCTTTCTCTCTGTCTCTCTCTCTCTCTCTCTCTCACTGTCCACTCTGCCTGTCAAAAAAAAAAAAAAAAAAGGAGGCAAAAATCTATCACTTCATTACTTACAACTATGTTTGTAACAATATCTGAGGTTAGCAGAAAGTGGACTCTACACATTATGAGCTTTTCTTCAACTGACGTAAAGGTTAACTGGCACATAAGTCCAAGTACTTTTCCAGGGAGAAAGATAACTAATAATTTAAATATATTTCTGAAGCAGATTCATTTAATGTGCTGTGACTTCCTTAATAGAAACTCACCTGATGGTAAATGCTCATTAATACAAATGTGTTAAGTAAAATCCTCTTGATAAGGACTCAAGATAATACTTACATTTGAGAAAGAATCACGTTTGCAGAAAAGTAAAAATCACTGAGCTTTGTTACACTTTTTCATTAAGTAAAAATCCACTGGTGGCTTCAGGGACTAATTCAAAGATAATCCTCTTGCTGAACTCCCACTGTTTCAATGAGCCATGTGATTATATTGGAATTAAAAAAATAAAATCCCTTAGCAATGAATGTTTTCTTTTTTTTTTTATTTGACAGGTAGAGTTATAGACAGTGAGACAGAGAGAGACAGAGAGAAAGGTCTTCCTTCCGTTGGTTCACCCCCTAAATGGCCGCTATGGCCAGCGCTGCGCTGATCCAAAGCCAGGAGCCAGGTGCTTCCTCCTGGTCTCCCATGGGGTGCAGGACCCAAGCACTTGGGCCATCCTCCACTGCCTTCCCAGGCCACAGCAGAGAGCTGGACTGGAAGAGAGGCAACCAGGACTAGAACCCAGCACCCATATGGGATGCCGGTGCCGCAGGTGGAGGGTTAACCAAGTGAGCCATGGTGCCAGCCCCAGTGTTGAGTATTTTCTTACCCAACTCTATAATAAAAAAAATTGAAGGCAAGAAAGTCACATAAAAATAAAAGCACTGTGACACCACAGCTGCCCTCAGAAGTGGTTATATCACAGATCCAATACTGTTTTCTTACAGAAATTGTTTTTTTCAATTTTTAGTTTGAAACACAATTTCACTGACGCTATTCCAACAGGAAGGATGTGGCCCTTCATTTTACAGTGCCACATGTGAAAAAAAGAAGCTCTTTTATATCTGAAAATACTCTAGAAGATCTTGGCTTACTGAATCCTCACAAGAAATGCTTGCACAGTTTTTCACCCAGATCTTCTAAAAGCTTAACCAAACAGCGATGTTTCTCCAAGATTTATTTATTTATTTGAAAGGCTGAGTTCCAATAAGGCAGAGGCAGAGAGAGAGAGGTCTTCCATCTGCTGGTTCACTCCTCAATTGGCCACAATGATTGGAGCTGCACCAATACGAAGCCAGGAGCCAGGAGCTTCTTCCAGGTCTCCCACATGGGTGCAGGGGCCCAAGGACTTGGACCACCTTCCACTGCTTTCCCAGGCCACAGCAGAGAGCTGGACTGGAAGTGGAGCAGCCGGGACTCGAACCAGCACCCATATGGGATGCTGGAACTGCAGGCAGAGGCTTTACCTGCTACGCCACAGCGCCGGCTCAGGTACAGCAATTTTGAAACCAGCTCTGTGTTCAGCCTTGGGGTGTGGGTGAGTAAGGAGCGGCCTCTTGGCGGAAGGCCCTGCGGACCACCCTGAGGCTGATGCTCAGCCTTGTAGTGCACGTCCCCAGCAGGAGGGCAAAGGGGAAACCCGTGGTACCATTCCCGCGTGGCCTTGTCTCTCCCAGCGCCTTCCCGGACGCCAGCAGCACTTCCCGCAGCTCAGGAGGCGCTGAGGTTCTCGGTGGCTGGCCGAGTGCTGAGCCAGCAAGAGAGGAGCGTGGGCCTCAGCACATTCTGGCCACAAATGAGCCCCGAGCGCTCCTGACATCCTCATGGAAGCCACAGCCTGGCGGGAAGCCAGGACGCCGCCCTTTGCCGACCAGGGCTCACTCACATCCTGGGGCGTTAGTGCAGAGCCAGGGACGCTGTGGAGTGCCTATGTGGCCGGCCCCTGCTACGGTTCCCAAGTTCAAGTCCAAGGCTCTCAGCTCAGAAGTGCTGTGCCTTCTCCCCTGTTTGCCGGCTGCACTATTACTCCTGAAATGTCAGTAATGTGCACTCCCATGCTGAATGTGCCACACAGTACATGCAGGACACAGAAAAACAGTGTTCAGATGGCTGTGTGCCAGGAACACACATCTCCACCAAGCTCAGGGTGAAGGGACAGACGACAGAGACAGGGAGAAAACACTCCCTTTAGAAGACTTGCTTACAGGTGCTAGCACTGTGCTGCAGCAGGTTAAAGCCCCGGTCTGCAGGGCTGGCATCCCACATGGATGCTGGTTCGAGTCCCAGCAGTTCCACTTCTGATGCAGCTCTCTGTTTCGGTCTTTCAAGCAGCAGAACATGGCCCAAGACCTTGGGCCCCTGTACCCGCATGGAAGGCCCACAGGAAGCTCCTGGCTCATCTGGGGAGTGAACGAGCAGACAGAAGGCCTCTCTCCCTCTCTCTCCCTGCATGTGCCTCTCTGTAACTCAGCCCTTTAAATAAATAAATTAAAAAAAAAAAACACTTGCTTATTAACATAAGCTGAATTTCCTAAACGCGTCTGATAGAAGCTCTCTCCAGGAAACAAAATTATCTTGCTTTCTGACTTGTAGGTTATTAGAGCAGACAGAGAATAACTGTAGCAAACACAGCCCATTAATACCCGCCACGGCCACTCCCCCAACAGCCAACATTTAGCCAGGGTTGCCTGCATGCCAGATATCGCTATAAAAACGCCTGTGCAACTTAACTCTTCCTATGAGAAGGGAACCGCTTCAGCTGTATTTTACAGGCGAACACTGGTGTGATGGTGACCGCTGTGCCTGTCCTCCTCCGACTGCAGCTGCTGTAAAAGATGTGTCGCCCTGCTGCTGCTGCCGCCAACTCCCTGGACAGCCCATCCCGCGACCAAGCACTCTGCACACGCCCGGCGACACGCTGGAGAGCTCACGCTTCAGAATCTCCGGGATTTAGCATTAACGGCTTCATCAGAGATGAAAAAGGAGTGTGCAACGGTGCACGCAGCTGCTTGTGCCAGGACCCACACGTGACCTGCAGGAAGGCGACCTGGCATCATCAGGCCGAGTCATCTCTGTGTGTTGCCTTCCAGCTCACGCAAGTGGGCTTTGCTAAGCAGAAGTGGACGATGCCATCACACACGACGTGTTAGCATCTCACTCAACTTTCTCCTACCTAAATCTTCCAACTCCAGAGTGTTAAATGGCACAACTGCCACTGGTGTAGCCAACAACTAGAAAGGGGCAAAGAGAGCGCAGTGGTTACGTTAAAGGAAGGGTTTCTTAGGGTAGCGGTGGCAGAAGAGGAGCTCCTGTGCTCACACGGAATGAGATGCACCAGAATTCTCTAATGAGAGCGAGGACGTGGCCCGAGCCAGAATGCAGTCATGGCCTCCGCGACGGCCAGTCCAGCTATGCCAGGGCCTGGGCTCCATTCACGGCTTTCCTGGCTTCTGATGCTTATCAAAGAGGGTGTCAAGTTCACAAAGTGCATGCAGTGTATCCTCCACTATTCATCCTGCTTTGGAGAACGGTTCCTTCCTTTAGCTTAATACACCTTGTGTATGTCACCAACGCTGCCGTCTGCCCACAACGGCATCACCAGCTCAGACACATCATGCTTTCAGCACTCCAGCATTGTGCCTCCTTCTGTGCCTGGTCTCCCCTCGCTGTCCCTGCCCTGACAGCAGCACTTCCAGCCCTCAGCACTACTGCTGGGGGGTCTGTCCTGTCCTGTGTGCTATAGGATGCCAGGCAGCACCTACGCCACACAGAGGCCATCCACGGACCCCCGTCCCCCGCACCTGTGAGGACCCAAGATGCCTCCACCCATAGCCAAGGTCTGCTCCCTGCTGGAACCAGCGCGTGAGACCCTTCCTGCACATCACTGGGCCAGCCCAGGCATCCGCGCTGGTTCCTGCAGCTGCAACTGGATTCGTGCCTTGCCCAGCACCCCTGACCTGCTGCCCCTGGAACCTGGACAATCTTCAGCTCCTTATTCCACTCTGAACAGGGAGCCGGCGACATTTAAAGGAGAAAATGACTTCTGTTTTATTAGGATTCTCGATTCTCCTTTTTTTTTGGCTTGTCCTGAATCAGAAATTCTGATCAGGATCATGTCATGACCTAGTATGAAATGCAGATTTCTCTAATGTAAACATTGCTGTCCCATATTTACTGTCACTGATATTTTCTTTAAAAAAGAAAAGCAGGGAAAAGCCCCGTCACCTCTGGTCTTACATGTTGTTGTGTGTATCAGTCAGGACACACGTGTGTTGTCTGTATCAGGACATGCGTGCGTTGTTGTCTGTATCAGTATCAGGACACGCATGCGTTGTTATCTATCAGTCAGGACACACGTGCACTGTTGTCTGTATCAGTCAGAACACGTGTGTGTTGTTGTCTGTATCAGGACACACACGCATTGTCTGCATCGGTCAGGACACACGTGCATTGTTGTCTGTATCAGTCAGGACACGTGTGTTGTCTGTATCAGGACATGCGTGCATTGTTGTCTGTATCAGTATCAGGACACGCATGCGTTGTTATCTATCAATCAGGACACAAGTGTGTCGTTGTTTGTATCAGGACACGTGTGTTGTGTATCAGGACACACGCATGTTCTTTTCTGTATCAGGACACACACGTGTTGTTGTCTTTATCAGTCAGGACACGTGTGTGTTGTTGTCTGTATCAGGCATGTGTGCATTGTTGTCTGCATCAGTCAGGACACACCCGCATTGTTGTCTGTATCAGTTAGGACATGTGTGTGTTGTCTGTATCAGTCAGGACACGTGTGTGTTGTCTGTATCAGGACATGCGTGCGTTGTTGTCTGTATCAGTATCAGGACACGCATGCGTTGTTATCTATCAGTCAGGACACAAGTGTGTCGTTGTTTGTATCAGGACACGTGTGTTGTGTATCAGGACACACGCGCGTTGCTGTCTGTATCAGTCAGGCACATGTGCTACCCACCTGCCACTCACCAGCAAACACTGCTGGCAAGCAGTGGGGGGAAGAGGCGGCCCCCACTTTGCAGTCAGCCACCTGCACCGCGCACCTGACTCCCCAGTGCGCTGCGAGCCCTGCTCCAGTGGAGCAGACTCCAGCCACAAGCAGGCCCTCCGTCCATGAACGGAACCGCACACGCAGCCGAGCCGCGCTGGCTTGCAGAGTTCCAGACGATCGGAGGAGACGTATTTAACGCAGGGTGGAGAACCTTTTTTCTCTTTTCTGCCCAGGGCCATCTGGGTATTCACAACATCATTCGAGGGCCACACAAAATTAGCTGAAGGATCAGCCTGCTGTAGATGGAACATATTTCGAGTCCTGCCTGCGGCTGCCGGGCAGTGGCAGACCAAACGATTTCACAGGCCTTATCGATGTGGTTTAAGTAGACAGAGACAGGAACATTCCCCAGTGGATTAAACCCAAGGGGGTGAACACCCCCAGGTGGCCCTCACACCAGCTGGTTTGGATTCCCCCCTCAGCCGCTGGTGAACTGCGTGGTCGTTTGGTTGGTTACCTCGCCTTTCAAATTCCCCTTGATCAGAAAACGGGCAAACTGTAATAATGCACACTCCACTGAGTGCTGTCACAAAGACAACCTGAGAAATCCCACCAAAGCCGGTGACCCGAGGCCGGACAGACAGATGCCGCTCGGCAGGTGTTCCCTGTCATGAACGCGCCAGGGTCCTCAGTGAGGAAACCCCTGAACTAGGTGTCCAGCACAGCGAATGGTGCAAGATTTCAGCGGTGCAAACGTGAAATCTGTTACCAGAAAAGGATTCCATCTGGCAAAAGCTTCGGGAATTTTCAACAGGGCATGGTTGCTCTATTACAAAAACTCTTAATAACAACCACTTAGATGCTAAGCCCTTCAAGGGTTTTCTCTCATTTAATATTCACAAAAACTGCTATGAAGTAGTCAGTTCTGCAAGCGCAAGGAAGGAACCGAGTGAGTGATGAACGACATGAGGAACCGGAGGCTCCGGGAGCTCCATCACGGCTCGGGACACAGAATCAGTGAGAAAGCACGGCCTCGAGTCCAGGCCATCTGGGCAGCTCAGGGAGGCTGACGGACACTAACAGACCCGCAGTGCTAATGTTCACCTGCAGGGAGAAAATCAGGAAAACACGTGCTATAGCGCCAACTGCTGGAATGGGAAAGGTTAGAAACACGCGGCTGGCGAGCAGAGTGCGGTCACACAGCCGAAAGGAAGCAACTCAGTGACACCAAAAATCACGCAGCTCTTGGAGAAAAGATGTCTACAGGTTAGGTACCACCATGGGAGAGGAATAAAACATGCTGAAAGACATATTTTCTCAATGGTCCTTTCTAGAACCAGAAGGCCATAAATTGAATTACTAACTTAACTAACTGCTTCTTTTTCTAACTGCTGATTTGGAAAATCAAAACAGATGACATTTTATAACTGGACCTGAAAAACTTATGATTCTTTTGACATGTGACTTTAACAGAGTGAAAGAACATAAGCTCCTTTAATAGCATATTATATTGAAGCTCCCAGTTTATTAAACTTCTGCTTCACCCACATGATTTTACCATCTCTACGCAGAACTCGAAGTGGAGCACTTACTGGCCAGGTTCACATGATGATGTCATAGTGGATATTCACTGAGCACATGACAGGATCAACGACAGGACAGGTGAACTACACAGCTACCTGCACACTGTTTTTCTCTAAAAGTAAGTTACATTTTAAAGTAAGTCTTTTTATTATTATTTTTATTTTTGACAGGCAGAGTGGACAGTGAGAAAGAGAGAGAGAGAGGTCTTCCTTTTTGCCGTTGGTTCACTCTCCAATGGCCGCCGCAGTCGGCGTGCTGCAGCCGGCACACCGCGCTGATCCGATGGCACGAGCCAGGTACTTATCCTGGTCTCCCATGGGGTGCAGGGCCCAAGCACTTGGGCCATCCTCCACTGCACTCCCTGGCCACAGCAGAGAGCTGGCCTGGAAGAGGGGCAACCGAGACAGAATCCGGCGCCCCGACCAGGACTAGAACCTGGTGTGCCGGCGCCGCAAGGCGGAGGATTAGCCTAGTGAGCCGCGGCGCCGGCCATTTTTTAATTTTTAATTTTTTTTTATTTTTATTTTTGACAGGCAGAGTGGACAGTGAGAGAGAGAGACAGAGAGAAAGGACATTTTAAAGTAAGTCTTAAAAGTAAGTTACATTTCAAAGGGCTTCACATATAGGAGGACGGTTAAATGAAACGGCCCTGTCACTGTTACTGCTGTGGTGCAATTCACAAATTCTTAACAGAAATGCACATCTAGGGCTGGCACGATGGTGCAGAGGGTTAAGGCCCCACCTGTGACGTCAGCATTCCTATCAGAGCACCGCTTCAAATTCAGCTGCTCTGCTTCTGATCCAGCCCCTGCTAATGTGCCTGCGAAAGCAGCGGAAGATGCCCAAGAACTTGGGTCCCTGCCCCCCGATAGGAGACCCAGGTGGAGTTCCAGGCTCCAAGCTTTGGCCTGGCCCACAGCCTGTTGAGGCCATTTAGGGAGTGACCCAGAGGATGGAAGATCTCTTCCTCTTTGTCTCTCCCTCTGTCACTCTGCCTTTCAAATACATAAAAAGTCTTTAAAAAACAGAAATGTACAGCTTTAAACATATATAGTTATTTTCCTCTGATAATTATATGATTCTAATTGGAAAGAGTACAACTAAGATATTTTAAAATCACCAATAAAATCTCATGATTAATTCTTTTTGAAAAATTTATTTAATTTCATTTTATTTGAAAACTTCTTCCGTCAGGCTTAAGCCAGGAGCCAGAAACTCAATCCAGGTCTCCCATGCGGGTGGCAGGGACTCAGGAACTGGAGCCACGACCTACTGCCTCCTGGGTGTGCATCAGCAGGGAGCGTGATCCAAAGCAGCAGAACTGGGACCGAACCAGACCCTCTGATGTGGGACGAGGGTGTCCCGGCAGCGAGTTAACCACTGTGCCAACATCTGCCCCACCACTGACACTCAATGCAGGGCAAGGGCATTTATTTAATTTAATACAATAACGCTTTAAGTGCTAAATTATTTCAGGCTGAGAAATGTGGAACCTTATCCAAGCCTGCCCCTTGGTGGCCCAATTCAAGAATAGCAAGCTAAAATCAAAGCAGACTGATTACCGGTGATAGTTCCTTACTTACCCTAAAATGGAAAACGAACACAGCTTCTTGAAATCAAGAATAAGCTTAATCAGATTTAAATATTATTTCTTAGTTATAACTTTAGATATATTAACTTTTTTTTTTGACAGGCAGAGTGGACAGTGAGAGACAGAGAAAGGTCTTCCTTTGCCGTTGGTTCACCCTCCAATGGCCGCTGCGGCCGGCGCACTGTGCTGATCCACTGGCGGGAGCCAGGTGCTTCTCCTGGTCTCCCATGGGGTGCAGGGCCCAAGCACTTGGGCCATCCTCCACTGCACTCCCTGGCCACAGCAGAGAGCTGGCCTGGAAGAGGAGCTACCGGGACAGAATCTGGCGCCCCAACCGGGACTAGAACCCAGTGTGCCGGCGCCGCAAGGCCAAGGATTAGCCTAGTGAGCTGTGGCGCCAGCAGATATATTAACTTTTAGCAATTGAAATTACTAAAACATGATGATGTCAGTTTTGGTAGCTGATAGTTTCCAAAACCTTTAGATCTGAATTTCAAACCCACAAGGTGCCTCTCGTTTATTTTGCATTTGTGCCTGTGTGTCTTATTCAATATTTTATTTACCACAGTCCTGCCAGTCCTGCCACTGTGCCTGTTTGGAGTATATGTGCTCAGGGCATATTTTTTTTAATTAATTAATTAATTTATTTGATAAGCAGTGACAGAGTAAGGAAGAGACAGTGACAGCGAGAGAACTTCCATCCCCCGGTTCACTCCCCAAATGGCCACAACAGCCAGGGCTGGTCTCAGATAAAACCAGGAACAGGGAACTCCTTCCTGGTCTCCCACGTAGGCGGCAGGGGCCCAGGTCCTTGGGGCCATCTTCTGCTGCCTTCCCAGGAGCCCTAGCATGGCGCTGTATCCCACGAGGAACCACCAGGACTCCAGCCAGCACTCTGACAGGGATTCCGGCGCCACAAATGGCCGCGTAACTCAGTCACAACGACGGCCCCGTTTGTTTAAAGGAACAAATGCTATTCAATTATCAGAACATTTGCAGAATTAAAACAGCAAGATATTATTTAATCACGCAGCCATGTGCGCACACACACACACACACACACACACAATGTTGCCTGGGCAACTCTCACAGACAAATGCAGCCACCACACTGCTCTTCTCATTGTGCTGCCACCAATGCCCACTGTCCCCGCACGATTTTAGTCACCAGGCTTCAGGTGGGAAGAGCCACTGCAGAGCGGGGTCTGCTAATTCACCTGGAGGCACTCACTGTGGTCAGGACCGTCCTGCACGGGCGGGCCCAACACGTTCAGTGTTGTACTTAAACCCTGCACGGCACGTTTGAAGTCTGGCCCTGAGGTCTGCCTTTATTGGAACAGAGGGAGATGCCAGGGAGAGCATGCTTGGTCTTTTGTAGGTTCCAAAGACATACCCAACTTAATGACTTATTTTAAAATACTCTTATCTGTTTGTGTTTTTAATTTAGAGATCTGAATCCCCTTTTGTAAAAAGTGTTGCAAATGCAGTCTTTGGTAATGTTACCGAAGGCTGTCACCTAGTGAGCCAGAGAGTGGGGTTCCCAGCCCAGGGAGGCAGCTCTGTGAGTGAGGGGACAGGCAGTGGGAGCCCGGGAGCCCGGGAGCCCGGGCACTGGGCCTGCAGTGAGAGTCTCTTCTGGGTTGGCAGAGGGGCAGCCGTGCCAAGGACCCCGGCTGTTGTCTGCACACGGAGGGCAGGCAGTAAGTGACGGCTTATGTCTGATTTTTATTGTCTAATTCATAACTCACGTCCTCACTAGTGTTCCACGTGTCTGTATTTTCCTCTCTTTAAATCACAGAGCTCTTTCATTCTCCCTGCTCCCTTTTCCTCTTTGCTGCAATTACTGTTTACATCAGCCAGCACAATGTAGCTATCACGTTGAAGAACAGAAGCGAGCTCTATCTATCACGTTTCAGCTTAATTAGGGCAACTAATGCCCCCAAATCTGCTCCACAGAGTTCACCATAGCAATGGTCGGCAGATTTCTAGAACGTGTTTTTGAAATTACTCAGTTTCTAAAACCTGAATCAGTTCCTTCAAACACAAATGTCTATTTAAAAAAAAAAATCTGTGTAGCTATTTTTTTCACTTGCAAAAAGCACAATTCACTTTCTATGAAAAATGAAACTCAATCTGAAAGACGTAGTAAAGACTTTTGGTGCCCATTTCACTGAAGTTGAGCCTATCTGCGTTATCACATCAGAAGAGTTTCACATATATAAGGAAAAAATACCACACTGCATAGATCAAAATACAAAACTTACAGTTCTTGGGAAATTTTCTGGTTTTTTAAGTACAGTATGGGCTCAGAAACTCAGAGACAATCGCTTTGTTGTAAATTTGCAGCTACAGCTACACTAGGTCTGCCCAAGCGCTATGGTTTCAGCCAGGCGGCCGATGTGTTTGTACCTGCTACAGGGCTAACACACCCAAGCACATAAACACTGATACTGCACCGACAGTTGCCACTCTAATAACAACATATCAAGAAACATCCCCATGGATTTCCAAATCAGTCTTCAACCTGACTGAGGTTCCCTTGGGCTATCTAAGAGTTCCAGAAGAGTAAAGAAAAGAGAGCAGGACCATGTGAAAACCAACATTATTAAAATGCGCACTTACCAACTTTCAGAGGCCACGCGACTTTGGAACATCTTAACTATCCTACTGAGCGCATTCATTTCTGCTTCTGCTCTAATGACTGGCATCCAAAACGACAGTTTTGTTGTGCAGGATGTGCTGCGAACACGCCTTTCGACTCCTGAGCCACTGGTGCTCTCGGGAAAGGCTGCCCAGTGAGCAGTCTGTCAGTACACCCGTGATGTCTCTACACAGCGAACGATTCCTGCAAAACGCTCTGCTCCGCTTGACTTCCTTCTATGCCCTATGTCACTACGTTTAATCACAGGACTCCAAACACATGCTTTCCAATTCTTAAAATACACCCATTTAACCCCTCTCAAGTTTCACAGAGCAGTTCTCCAAACCCTCACCCTAAGTGTTTTGTTGATTTCTTCTTACCTCCAGTGAATGAAATAAATGCTTTAAACTAAACATTACAATAAAATGCACATTCTAAGCTCTTCCTTCGCTGAAGGTAGGAATGGAGGCACTGGGACCTACAGCGCATTTGTATCTGGGAACAGTACACATTGGTGTAAATATTGTGCTGTATTTCCAGGGACAATGCACCTGAAGCCCTACGAGTATGTGTTGGCTGGTATCTCTCTGAATTCTTACAAGGACTACTGAGAGAACCGTACACGTCCTTCTTGCCCGAGTACCCCTCATCACGGAAATCTGGAGCCACACAGCACGTGACTGCAGAAACTCAAGTTTCCATGCCGACACCCAGGAATCCCTGGGATGCTAGTAACTGAAACGTGATGCATACCATGAAATTTCGCTGGTAGTGGATGTTCTCCTTGTTGAAGTCAATCACGTAGCCGTTGAAGGACCACACGAACGTGAGATCCAGGGCGGAATCAAAGGACGCGGCACACTGCATGGTGGCGTTCTCCCCGACGGTGATGTCAGCGTTCAGAGGGGCCAGGATGATCCGCGTGGGGTCTGCACGGTTTCAAGTGAGAGAGTAAAAAGCATGATTCAAGAACGTGTGATACTCCACAAGATCCGACACGCCCCTGAATAACAGCCAATGCGTTCTGATTTCTCTGTGCAAAGCAACGAGACACTCTTAAATCCAAATGCCAGGAACAATTTCACCAAGCAAGGACCCGCCCAGAAAGCTTGTATCAATCCAGGGGCTGTTTCCGAATCTTGGTGGCGAACCACACGTCTTGCAGCACATCAGAAGTTAAACACCGTCAGGCTGAACAAAGAGCAGGACGAGAACTGGGGTTCCCCACCTGTGATGACGAGCGTCCCAGTGCTATTCGCCTTTCCCCTGTTGTTTTCTGCAAAGCAGGTGTAGACGCCGCCATCGCTCCTCGTAATGTTGTTGATTTCCAGGCTGCCGTCTTCCCAGATGAGGATTCTAGAGCAATGGGAAAAACAGTATCCATGACGCTGCAACTGAACACTTTGTTACTGCACCGCTGTTATAGACACTTCATCGTATACAGACGACAGGACAGTCAGGACGGGCTGGAAGTGGGGGCATGCTGTCTCTCGTTTCCAGAATTCTTCCTTAGCAGGGACAGAACCACGACAGGCATGTTCAAACAGACCTGCTGTTGTACTCCTGGTGGGACCTCCACCCTTCCCCGTGTGTCAGCCCGAGGTGAGGACGTGAGGGACCTAAGTCATGACACTGCACAGCCTGGGACCCTCCAGCAACGTCCTCTCCCAGAGGCCACGCTCAGGCCCTGCCCCACGATGCACCACAGGACCTCAGGTTCTTCCTCCGCTCCTGCTCCCCTGCAGACTGTTCAGCGGCACCCTCAGGTTCCTCACAATTCTGGTTGCTGTTATGCATACCTGTACATGTAACGCACACACACACACATGCGCACACACACACAGGGTCTTTCTGTCTTGGCATTCTGCACCTGTTCTTCCTCCCACATGTTTTTCTCTATACTCATGTTCCTCCTGAAATGTCTCAGTTCTACCTGTTACTTCCATCCTTGCATTTGCTAGGACATTCTGACATCAGGAAGGCCTGCTTGGCTATGCCCCAGCGTCTCACACATCCATTAATGCACTCCTGCGTGGAAACAGCAGCCGGCACCCACTAAGCAGTGAGACGTCCCCACTGAGGGGCCCTGTGATCAGCCTGTGAGCTACGTGCAGTTTAACTGAAGCAGGTTGAAGCAGTTTTCCTCAGCCCACCACAAAATGACATTCATGCCACAAAGGGATGAGTTCAGAACCATAGGAGGCCTGACACAAAGGAGGCCAGGTCACCAAGGAATGTGACCTCAGGACTTCAGCTCAATTTCACCACAGGACCCTGTCTCGCCTGCTGCTTCAGAGAAAGACACATTCAAAGAAACGTGTTTTAGAATCCTCCTTACTAACCCATTCTGCAAATAACATTTTTTAAAAATTTAAGGTGTACAAATTTCATATACACAGGTTCAGGAACATTGTGATACTTCCCACCCTACCTTCCTCCCGCCCACACTCCCACCCTTCCTCCTCCTTTCTCTATTATTCCCTCTTAATTCTCATAATGATCTACTTTCAGTTAATTTTATACTCCCAAGATTAACCCTACACTAAGCAAAGAGTTTAACAAACAGTAGGAAGAAAAAAAAAAAAAAAAAAAAACACTGGACCTCAACAGTAGAGGCAAGGGCTGTAAACAAGCATCATGTCTCAAAATGTCCACTTCACTTCTGTACTTTACACCAATTCTGTTAACTACTAAGACGTTCTGCAGGAGAACACAACCACTGGAGCCTGAACAGAACCATGCAGCTGAGGGTTCCAGGATCATCTGTCCACATATTGGCCTCTCGCAATGGCGGGCCACCAGCAGGGTACTTCTAAGGGCTGCAGAACACAGAACTATGTCAACTTCAATGTGAAATCCATACACAGTGTTGCTTGTTCATTATATGAATTTCTCACAAAATTCTTGAAGTCCCCACTCCATTTTCCACAATCATTTTCCATTAGCCTTCACTGCGCAATTCTCCAGCACCAACCTGGCACAGAAATGACTGTGATGTGGGGAACCGTGTTTGATAACTCCTTGTCCATCAGAGTGAGATCAAGTTTCTGTTTAGATTAGAGATCATTTAGTTTTGTGCTAAGTGAGCTGTTTGCTTATCTTTTTACACAGCAGTTTACATACTAGTCTACAGCATTAAGACATTTGCACACACACTCTGTATCTATCATAAAGTGGCACCTACACGGAGACATCAGATGGATTAAACTAAGAGAACTGGACCTGTAGACGCTAGATACAATTCCGAAGTCTTAAATAACACAACCAAAACAGTGGGATTCAGGAGACGGTTCTTTTCTGAAACACACAATGACATTTAGGAAATACAAGTCCACAAGAAGTGAAGTCCTTGGTAAGAGACATGACGTGGGTCCCAGTCAGAATCAGAGCAAGGTTCCACCAGGAAGGAGGAAGAGACGAGGTCAGCCAGGGCTGCAGGGGATGCCCTACCGCAGGCTGTGCAGGAGGGACCTCCTAACAGCTGAGCCCAGGCCATCTGACCTCACTCCTGGCACCGCTGCACCGCTCCTGGTCACTCCATTAACGTATCAATACCAATTTAGCAAGCTCACTCTTGTTTAAGACTAATTCTTCTATATTACTGGATGTTAAATCAACGTATTGTTCTCCTCCTGAAATACTGAGTAGACTAACTACCCCAAAATAAATCAAGTATGAATGGATATCAAGTCCTTCTTCAGGAAAAAAGCACACAGTAGAGAAACTTAAAAACAGTTTCCCATTAGTGGCTATGTGGTTGTGGGTGACTCAGCAATAAAAAAAAATCTCTGAGCTTCAGTTTTCTAAATTCCTTACAAATTACGGAAGCCTAACATGTGATCCCTGACTGCAGTAAGAGATAATGACGGGGCGGTAATGACATCTGAGATGCGCAGCACCTGCTGTGCAGGCGCAGGAACCAAGGCCATGGTCACAAGGCTGTGAGAACGTGTCTTGTGTGAGAGGCTTCCCCAGAGAGCTCCGGCGGGCGGAGTCCTGGCCCCCGCTCACCTGCTGCCGTTGACCAGCCACTCGGTCCCTTTGCTCCAGGAAAACTTTGGTTTGGGCGCGGCTTTGGGTTTGCATTCGATTATCACCCTTCCTCCCTTAGCAGCCAGGATCTTCTTCTTCATGGGGTTCATTTCAAATGTTGGGGCCAAGGCTGAAAGGAAAAGAAATCATCACTTCTGTCTTGTCTTTAGTAACACCCAAACACGCCTCCTGTATTGTGGCGCCTTTCATTCCCTTTCGATGGACAGTTAACGGAAAGGATTAACCTCAGTAAAAGTAATCACTAGGATCAACAAGCATTCCCACACACACACACCTGGCCTGTTATTTAATAACTTTTATACAGACTTCACCCAGTTCAAAGGCGCTGTAATCGGACTATTAGAAGCTTCAGTTACAATTAACAGTCGTAGTCACATTGACCTTAAAGGTAATATCTCAACTGTCTGACTCCATTCCCAAGGGACATCGAGCACCTGTAAGCAGTGACATACGGTGACATTAATCCTCTCAATGGCAACTGCATGAATAGACCCCGTGTACAGCAGAGAGAACTAAGTCCGTCCACAACACGTAACCTGGCAGGGGTGCCCCAGAACTAACAGGTCCTTCTGTTCTCACAGCACAGCCTCTCTGTCCCTGCACGTTTGCTGAGCACCGAGCATATACAGACGTTTTCTGAGATGGAAGAAGAAGCGGCCCCTCCTGAGGCGCCCCCGCCCTAGCTGCCGCTCAGCCCCTCAGCACTGGGCAGACTGCACGGGACTCTGTGCACCCACTGTGGTGCACGCCTCGATGCGTCAGCGCTCTCCTCAGGAGCCTACCCTAGGCCTGAGTCTATTTTCATCTGGGGTTCGACTCTCCATTATCCAGCCAGCTTGTCCCGTGCATCAGGATCAGCTCGTGGTGGTGTTGTTATTCAGATGTTCACACAGCAGGCCTGGGGTGGGCCTGAGATCCTGCACTGGGAAACCTCTGGCTGCACGTCCCCCCGTTCCCCCGTCCCTGGCTCTGCCTCCAAGTCCCGGCCTGCCCTGCCACTTTCTGGGACAAGGATTTAGTCTACTTCACTTCTTCTGCCGTCTGACTTCTGATAACTGGTAATGAATAACTAAGTAACCAATCCACGTGCACTGTAAAACTAACACAGTGTTCGGGATTTTGTGCAGGCTCAATAAATATTCTGAGTGACATATTGTTTAAAAGACATAAAAGAAAATTGAATAAGATTTTATTTTAAAAACTAAAATTTATGTCTAAAATAATTTTTCTTTATGCAGTTGAGGTTTTAATGACACGGTTGGGTCATTAAGTGACTCCCTCTCTATCTAATATGTGGATTTGTAGCAACAGAATCGAGGCAATGACGTCCACATTTTGGAAGAGGGAAAGAATAAGGGACTACTCTTCCAGGTGGCTGAGAAGAGAGCCTGATGCACACCTGGTCTCTGTTGGCCTTTACTGTATTCCATGTACCTGTTTGTTTGCTTTTATTATTGTTTGTCTTTAACAGTGTCCGGTACAGGGTAAGAGCTCACTAAATAGGTGTGGATGAATAAACGGATTAATCAGTAAGTCAGGAAAAGACAGAGAAGCACTTCTCCTGAGCACACAGCAGGCGGGAACAGACTGAGACCAGCACAAAGACGTCCACAACTACAGATCTGCGGAGGCTCGGGTGCTGTTGGCTTTAGTTACCACGTTCCTCGCCCTTAAACAAACGGGTGATCAGCACTTGGATCCACGCATCTTTCCATATAAGCGGATGAATTCTTAACCCACTTTGCCACAATGGCAGCCCCAGCACATATGATTTTTGCCAATGCATATAAAAATATAATTTTATTACATTTAACTATAAACTAAAACTAACTTTTTACAGAAAATGTTTTTATCAATCTGTTGGTATACTTTGGTGGATTATAGTAAATGTGACTTTAACAAATAAATATATTAATTCTTACCCATGGCCTGTATCATTCTCTGAATCTATGTCAAGTATTTTTGGGTGAGAAAACAAGTATGTATTGATGACAAGTACAAAACATTTAGTGTTTTGCACTAACTTGTCTTTTTTAATGTATGAGGACAGAGAAGATCCCTCCACAGCAGGCAGAAATTGGGCATTTGGCAAAGAATTAAACTCCTCTCATTTCTTCTCCCAGAGTCAAAACGACTCCGCATCACATTGTAGCAGACACCTGGGCCTGCAGTGCCGGCCTCACACCCCTGTGTGCGGACAGTTTGCTCCAGCACCTCCCCGCACTTCCACCGCCTCCTCTTTTCCTAGCATTATGCGCGACACTGGTGTTTGGAGAAAACTGGCCACACTGTGCCCTGCCTTGCCTCTCAGGAAGCAGCTCCCGCGGACAGAGCCTGACAACCTGGATTCAATCCATACAGGACCACACCTGGAGACGACTCCTTCAAGTGACACAAAGAGGTCACACACGTTAAGACCGCAGTCAAAACAGATGCCGTGACAATGTGAAGGGGACAAGCCATGGTGTAACCTGCAGAGGTGCGGATGAGGGAGGGAGGGGGAGGCCACCGTGATGCTTTACAACAGAGAAGCCTGGGGCAGAAAAGTCGGGAGTGGATGGGAGACCATGGGCTCCTCCTCAGACCCGCCTGGGGGCTTCTCCATGGCCACACGCAGAAACACGTCCACGAGGGCGTGGCGCCGCTGAGCCTGACAGAGGATGAAGACCTGGGCTCGGGGCAGAAGCCATGGGATCCTTCAGGGTTCGTTGGAGATGAAGACACTGAGCAGGAATTTTAAAGACGTAATGATGATCCAGGAAAAGTCACACGGACTATGTGAAGGGCAGAGGGAGGACCTCGGCACAGAGCCAGGGAAATGCAACTCGGGAGACAGAGGCTTCGCACCAGGCGGAGGGGGGTGAATGGGGACGAGAGCGTGACAGAGAAATAGTCTGGGAGCCAGGGCCTCGGGGTCACTGAAGACACGAGACGAGAGGTGAAGCGTGCAACACAGGTGGATGCAGAGGACTGGGTGCTGTGAACATAAACTCACCTACACACACACACGTGTGTGCACACACACATGTATGCACACAGGCACACACACATGTATGCACACAGGCACACACACAAGTATGCACACACACAGGTACACTCATGTGTGTGCACACAGAGGCACACACATGCAGGCACACAGGAATATGCACACACACAGGTACACTCGTGTGTGCACACACATGCAGGCACACACATGCGTGCACACACACATGTATGCACACAGGCACACACATGCAGGCACACAGGAATATGTACACACGCAGGTACACTCATGTGTGTGCACACAGAGGCACACTCATGCAGGCACACAGGCACACACATGCAGAGAGGAATACACACCCACATGTGTGCACACATGCAGGCACACTCAGCCCTCCCTGGCTGCACGCAGAGCATGGAAAGTTCCAGTGAAGTCCAAGTGAGGGACGGCAAGGCCAGGAGCTGAGATGCTGCACGCGCAGTGAGGGACCCGTGGTAGCGGGAGAGGGCTGGGGCTGGGACCTGCACGCGCAGTGAGGGACCCGTGGTAGTGGGAGGGGGCTGGGGGCTGGGGGCTGGGACCTGCACGTGCAGTGAGGGACCCGTGGTAGCGGGAGAGGGCTGGGGCTGGGACCTGCACGCACAGTGAGGGACCCGTGGTAGTGGGAGGGGGCTGGGGGCTGGGGGCTGGGACCTGCACGCACAGTGAGGGACCTGTGGCAGCAGGAGAGGGCTGGGGGCTGGGACCTGCACGCACAGTGAGGGACCCGTGGCAGCGGGAGAGGGCTGGGGGCTGGGACCTGCACGCACAGTGAGGGACCTGTGGTAGCGGGAGAGGGCTGGGGGCTGGGACCTGCACGTGCAGTGAGGGACCCATGGCAGCCGGGAGAGGGTTGGGGGCTGGGGCCTGCACGTGCAGTGAGGGACCCGTGGTAGCGGGAGAGGGTTGGGGGCTGGGACCTGCACACGCAGTGAGGGACCCGTGGTAGCGGGAGAGGGTTGGGGGCTGGGACCTGCACGCGCAGTGAGGGACCCGTGGTAGCAGGAGAGGGTTGGGGGCTGGGGCCTGCACGTGCAGTGAGGGACCCGTGGTAGTGGGAGAGGGCTGGGGGCTGGGACCTGCACGCGCAGTGAGGGACCCCTGGTAGTGGGAGAGGGTTGGGGGCTGGGACCTGCACGTGCAGTGAGGGACCCATGGTAGTGGGAGAGGGTTGGGGGCTGGGACCTGCACACGCAGTGAGGGACCCGTGGTAGCGGGAGAGGGTTGGGGGCTGGGACCTGCACGCGCAGTGAGGGACCCCTGGTAGTGGGAGAGGGTTGGGGGCTGGGACCTGCACGCGCAGTGAGGGACCCGTGGTAGTGGGAGAGGGCTGGGGGCTGGGGCCTGCACGTGCAGTGAGGGACCCGTGGTAGCGGGAGAGGGCTGGGGGCTGGGACCTGCACGCACAGTGAGGGACCCCTGGTAGTGGGAGAGGGCCGGGAGCTAAGATTCTGCTCGCAGAGGGTTTGGATGGCCACACCGTTTGAGGAGCAGCTGCGAAGGCAGGAGTCTGGTGAGGAATGTTCTGAAGACTTCCAGCACCAGCTGCAGGCCGTGGAACTCGGGGACCTGTGGGGCCCAGGGTATGACAGGCCCTCTGCATCTGGTGGCCTGGTCCCCACTGTGTGAGGGCTTGCAAACCATGGTCAGCTGCCCACACATATGAGAGGCCACCTTGGAGTTTTGTTTTACCATTTAAAAATGGTAAAGACCAGTGTACACCCTGTTCTCTCAGATTTATTGTAGACTTCAGCTTTCACAAAATAAGAACCTACATGTAGCTGAATTTTCAACCAACAGAAGAAAGTTTCGTTATTTTTCCTACTTAAATGCTGTTCAATGACAGGAAAACACCACCACCATCATTCCACTCCAACTTCATTTCGAAAGGTCTTTAGTGAACGAGAGATCAAACACAATCTATGTTCTCTTGCTGTCTCGGCTGTTCAATGGCTGCTTAACAGGAATGGGAGGATACTGACCCAAGATCTTCAACTCGGCATTCGCATAGATGGCCCCGTGCGTGTTTTCAGCTATGCACTGGTACATCCCGGCATTCTCGAAGGTCACGTCATACAGCCTCAGCTCCCCTCTGTGGTACTGCCAAGGACAAAAGCAGAACACAGCCGTGGCAACCAACGCCAGCAGAACCGCGCTCGCCAAAGCTCATCCTCGGACGCTGTGGCTTCAGCTGCCTAGGAGTCGGTGCACCGTGGCAAGTGCCTGGCTCCTGGAGACAGGCCCGGCTGGCACACCCGAGGCTCCTGCGCTCTACCCCCTCCCCAGCCAGAGCTGCGCCCCACCGCCCTGACCTCTGGGGCCAGTGGGAGACTCCAGGGAAGGTGAGGAGGCCTGCTGCCTCTGTGGGTAACTCCGCGTCTGGTCTGCACACCAGGCAGACGGTGGCAAAGCAAGGACAAGGACAACGCCAGGCAGCAGAGACGGACGAGCAGCAAGAGGGAGAGTGGAACAGAGGACAAAGGAGCAGGCAGGGGCCGGGCAGAGACTGAGAGTCGTGCAGACTTGCTGACCGGAAAGACAGTTGTTAGGAGTCTTCCTATCGCAGGGCTGGGGACCCTCCTCCACTTACCCACCTGCTAATCCGTCGCAGAGTGACCTGGAGACACCGTCTGCCCAGGGGCGCAGGAACCGCACAGCCCTGCTCTGGGACCACTTACCGCGTATCCGTTTTTCAGCCAGCGGATGGTCGGGATGGGCTTCCCTGTGGCCACACACGGCCAGTAGAGGTCACTTCCGATGTCCACCTCCGTGTCGTTGATGTGCTCCACCCACTCAGGAAATGCTGCAGGAGAAGGGCGTGGTCAGGACAAAGGGCAGCCTCAGCAAGGACAGGAGTGGACACTGGGCCAGCCCCACTCTGCTGACCGCCTCGGACGCTGACTGGCCTGACAGCAAGTGAGACACACGTGGCAGTGCCCGCACAGGCCACGCCCCTGCAGGTGTGACTACCACCATCCTGTAGGTGCCCCGCACAGGCCACACCCCTACGGGTGTGACTATCACCATCCTGTAGGTGCCCTGCACAGGCCACGCCCCTACGGGTGTGACAACCACCATCCTGTAGGTGCCCTGCACAGGCCACGCCCCCACGGGTGTGACTACCACCATCCTGTAGGTGCCCCACACAGGCCACGCCCCCACGGGTGTGACTACCACCGTCCTGTAGGTGCCCCGCACAGGCCACGCCCCTGCAGGTGTGACTACCACCATCCTGTAGGTGCCCCGCACAGGCCACGCCCCTGCAGGTGTGACAACCACAGACCTGCAGTCATCACTCTTATTTGCATAAACCTCGTTTGGCTGGGAAGCTACTTCATAATGAGTTCTAACCTTCAGGGTCTGTCAAAATGACAATCACCATTTTAAGCAATCAGTCCCAACTGATGGTGATGTCATCCTCTCACCTTTTGGACAAAGATTCGGGTCTCCTTTAACAAATGACTGATGTCCATTTTTACTTCTATGACAACAGTAATGGACACTTCTTAGCGTGTAAGAGCCTTTTGTAAGGGATTGTTTTTCTCTGACAAAGTTATCTTGGTCCAAGTCCCTGAATCTTCTTTAAAAACATTTTTAAATTTATGTATTTTGGGGATCTTTCATCTCATGGTTGACCCCCAGATGGCTGGATGGCTGCAATGGCCAGTGCTGGGCCACGTGGAAGCCAGGAGCTTCTTCTGGGTGTCAGGAGACCAGGTCCTTGGGCCATCAATCCTCTGCTTTCTCTGGCCATTAGCAGGAAGCTGGATGGGAAATGGAGCAGCCTGGACATGAATCGGAACCCACATGGAATGCCAGTGTTGCAGGCAGTGACTTTAGCTACACTACAAGGCTGGCCCTGAGTTCTTACACATTAAATACGTTAAACACATTAAATAATGTTTTCTTACACAGTAAAATACCTTCATTCATGGGAAGACTCAAGGCTGAACCCATCTCTTTAATGACCATCATGTGAAACCTGCAGGTCCCAACTGCAGTGTTTAACTTACATCCAAGTATTTAGCATACATATACAAAACAAACCAGAAAACACATTTTTTAAATCTTACCAAACCAAACCAACAGCATACAGATATACACACGTGCGCATCCTCCTGTGCATTTTTGTAGTCTATGTCACCACATTTAGTAAGTTTCCATACTCAGAGCATTTCTTGATAACATACAGAGGAAGTGTTTAGAACTTGGGCACAAGGACCTGTAAACACCAGGTGACAAAGGTTTCACTTTGTGCACAGTCACAGCAGGCCTCTCCTGTCTCGTCCCCACGTGGACAGAGAGGTCCCCTCTCTGAAACAGGCAGCTGCATTCTATGTCTGGTTTAATTATGTAACTTTCTGGTGGTCTGATTAGAATTAAAGATAAAACTTCATATACCTTATTAATACAGCAGAAGTAATAGTTCCCTTAAATTTCCTCTCTCCCCTTAGTTCTCCTCTAACATCAGACAGTGCAGAATTCTGCTCTGCTGGGAATGTAGTCTTCTTAACGTGTTGAATGAAAACAGATCCATATTCGTGAGAAACCTGGTAGAATGTGATAGCTTTATCCACAGAATTTAAGGGACAAATCAGAACCTTCCTCCCCATAGAATGACACTTGATGCACTTGATGTGTATCAAGTTAAGTCTCCAGGTCAGTAATCTACAAATGTGAAGTTCAGGCAAAACATCTCGTCTCATCTCTTACCTTAGTCATCGTGGATGAGACCATAGAGGGGGCGGGGACTGATGCAGAGAAGAGTTTTGGGGTCCACACCCTGATCAGTCCACTATTAGACAGGCATGGGGTAGGATACATGGCCCGGGGCAGTGGGCACAGGGTGCAGAGAAGTCCACCTGGCCTGGGCTGCACACGCCAAGGTTCAGAGACCACACCCTGATCACTTTGCTGTAGGACAGGCATGGGGTAGGAGGGCACGGCCCTGTGGAGTGGACACTGGGTACAGGGAGTGTCGCTCCCCGTCTTCGTGGAGGAACGACACAGGACCCTGCGCTGTTCTTTTCGTCTGCTCGGCCCTCCCCGGGTTAGCTGCTGGTTCTTCCCGGGTTGGCTACTATCCTTTCCACCTCCGTGGAAGGGCAGTTCCCCCTGGCCACATTCCCCACTTCCGCAGGGGAGCGGCACACCGCCGGCCGGCTTTCTCGGGGGCTGCACGGGTGTTCCTTCAGCTAGATGTTCCCCTTAGATGTTCCTGGTGCATGCCGTCTCTCTCCTCCTTTATAGTCCTCCTCCGCCAATCCCAACTCGGCTGCCCACACGCCGAGTACGCTGCTCTCCAATCAGGAGCAAGTCCTACAGTTAATTGGTTGAACTGGAGGCAGCTGTGCGGAAGCTGTTTACTTCTCTCCCAGCGCCATATTGTGGGAGAGCAGATGCATAGAATAAGTCTTAATTCCAGTAACTCAGTCTAGTCCGGTTGCTCCCCACAGATCCCCCTTTCTTTTTATTTTTTGGCGTTGATACGCGCCTGTCTTCGGTGTCCCGCGGCACACACTCTGCTCTACTTGCTAGAGTTGCCACAGGCTCTTACAAGTCCTATCAATCAGGCAAACCGAATCCTGGTCCTCTCTTCGCCATGTTGTGAGGAGGTTTTTAGGCGCTGATGCGTGCCTGTGTTCGGTGCCCTGCAGCGCATGCTCTGGTCGAGCCTGCAGGGGCTTACAAGCCCTATCAGGCAAACCGAATCCAAGCCTTCTCATTGCCTTTTTGTGGGGAGGCCTTACTGATGTTAATTCGTGCCTGTCTTCGGTGACCTGCGGCGCATAAGCTGCTAGCCGCCGCAGGTGCTCATCGTGCTCATCGCCTCACTTAATCAGGCAGACCGAATCCAAGCTCTCTAATTGTTGTATTGTAGGGAGGCCTTTCTATTTCTCTATTTCTCTATCTCCGGGCATTCCTATTTCTCCCATTTTACTTCTGTCTGCCAACATTCCCATTTCTCTCACTCCACTTCCAAACTTCTGTTTCTCCCCGCAGCTTCCCGCTGCCCGCCCCGAGGCTACTTCTCGGCGGCTTCCCAGCTGAGCCGCTTCAGCCCGCGCCTCTTTCATCTGCGCAGCTTCCCGGCTTCGCGAGGCTTGGCTGCGCGCGCTCCGCGGTCTCCACGCCCTTCGCGTCTGCACCACGGCCTCGCGCCAGCCCCGTTCCCTATCTATTCACGCCCCGTGCTCTCTCTGCACGCGGCGGCTTCCGCGAGTAACACAGCGTAGCTTACGTGTCCGCCACTAGCATTCAATCTAAGTTCCCCGGGCTAGCCTGGCGAATTCAACCCAGCATACGTCTCCGCCCCACGATTTGGCTTCCCGTCCTTTGCTCCCCAGGCTAATCAGACGGATCCCAATCTGGCTTACGTTTCAGCTTCTGGTTTCAACTTTTCGCCCCCTATTCCCGGGCTAACTTGAGAACCCCAAAGTGGCTTTCGTGTCCGCCTTGGCCTGCCCCCCACGGCTTCAATTTCCCTAACATTTTTCTCTACCCGGTATGTTTCCCCAAACTTTCCTCCAACAATATTCCTCCCTCATTTCTCCTGGCCTCTCCCCACAGTCCGTATCCGAGTCTGTTTGTTCTAGCTTTCACTTTCGCTTTCGACCTTAGAGATTTCTCCCAGCTTCCCCCCGTAGTCCGTATCTGAGTCTATGCCTAGGCTTTCAATAGCTTCTTCCAGCACCCTTTTCGTCCGGCTTTTCCCTAGGCTGTTTGCTAGTCTCTCTCTCCGATATTTTCCCTAGGCTGTTTGCTAGTTTCTCTCTCCGATATTTTCCCTAGTTCTTCCCGTTTCTTCCCTCCTAAGTTTTTTATCCGTCCTAGGTTTCCTATCCGAGTCACGGCACCATTATGTCGCTCCCCGTCTTCGTGGAGGAACGACACAGGACCCTGCGCTGTTCTTTTCGTCTGCTCGGCCCTCCCCGGGTTAGCTGCTGGTTCTTCCCGGGTTGGCTACTATCCCTTCCACCTCCGTGGAAGGGCAGTTCCCCCTGGCCACATTCCCCACTTCCGCAGGGGAGCGGCACACCGCCGGCCGGCTTTCTCGGGGGCTGCACGGGTGTTCCTTCAGCTAGATGTTCCCCTTAGATGTTCCTGGTGCATGCCGTCTCTCTCCTCCTTTATAGTCCTCCTCCGCCAATCCCAACTCGGCTGCCCACACGCCGAGTACGCTGCTCTCCAATCAGGAGCAAGTCCTACAGTTAATTGGTTGAACTGGAGGCAGCTGTGCGGAAGCTGTTTACTTCTCTCCCAGCGCCATATTGTGGGAGAGCAGATGCATAGAATAAGTCTTAATTCCAGTAACTCAGTCTAGTCCGGTTGCTCCCCACAAGGGAGGTCCACCCAGTGTGGGCTGCACATGCCAGGTTCACAGACCACACCCTGATCACCCCGCTGTAGGACAGGCATGGGGTAGAAGGGCATGCCATAGGGTGTAGGGAAGTCCATCCAGCGTGGGGCGCACACGCCAGGTTCAGAGACCACACCCTGATCACTCCGCTGTAGAACAGGCATGGGGTAGGAGGGCATGGCCCTGTGGAGTGGACACGGGGTGTGGGGACGTCCACCCAGTGTGGGCTGCAGCTGCCAGGTTGAGAGAGCAGGTCGAGGACGAGGGAGGGACCAGCCGTGGTGACTGACACTGCTGGATCACGTAGGACACAACTGAGAGTGCGTCACCAGCTTTCACCCCGCAGTCACTGACGATCACACAAAGAACGCTTTGGGCGCAGAACGGAGATGCAATCCAACCGGAGCACATTTACGATACAATAGACCTGCAGCTGAAACACTGTTTTGGATTATTTATGACTGTGAAATGTTTCTGATTCCTTCTGGGAGAGCTGGGAAGAAGTCAGAGTCTAAGGGGGAACGGTGCTGCTGAGCCTTCGCTGTTACCCAGTCGGGACCTGCTGGCTGCACGTGGGAGAACATCACAGAGGTGACTTCAGCCTGGAAAGTTTCAGGTGTTGCCTGACAAAAACTCCGTCTTCCTAGGTCCAAATTTATTTTAATGCACAAGAATTAAAGACATGTGCCAAGATAATTCTGTCAAGGAAAAACGATCCATCAGACCAGTGGATCTTCCAAGTATGGCTCTGGGACCAGCATCCCCAGATGCTTGTTAAACACACAAATTCCCAAGCCCACAGCAAACTTCTGAAGCAGAAAATCAGAGGGTGGAGGCCAGAAATCCGTGCTTTTACAAGCCCTCCAGGTACTTCTGATACACAGTGGAGTCTGTAACCCACTGCCTTAAACTAAGTCAAAACGCACAGGTTCTTCTACAGATGAAAGAGTTTCGGCGCAGCAGTGAAGACGCAGTGTGAGACGCCCACACCCTGTGTCAAGGTGCCTGGCGTTCAGCACCGGCTCTCACTTCACGTCCAGCTGCCCGCTGACGCACACCCTGGGAGGCAACAGGCGATGGCTCAGGACACTTAGGCACCTTCCACCCTGTGGGAGACCTGGCTACTACAGGCATCTGGGGGAGTGTATCGGCAGACTGGCTGTCTCTTTCCGTCTGATGCCTTTCAAATGAAAATACATAAATCAAGAAGTGTTTTCCATAAAAAGGCAAGGAAGCAAACAAGCCTACAGTAATTGTGTACTCGGAAAGCCAGCAAGAGCCATCCATCACTGTCAACCGTGAAATACCATCTTAACCATGGTACAAATTCTTATCTATTCTAAATCCTACTTGTGAATTAATTAGACGTAAGATACATACTTCATCTTTATAATCTACAACACTGTTTTTAAAACCATTAATCACTGGAGAGCAGCCTTCCCAGTACTGCAGCAGTTCTAAGTGAGAGACTGGAGTTACAGAAAAGCAAAGCGGCACCCTACATTGTACACAGATCTTTGCCTGGTGCTTGTCCCTCCCTCTGATGTTACATATTTCTTCTTTATAATCTACAACACTGTTTTTAATACCGTTAATCACTGGAGAGCAGCCTCCCCAGTACTGCAGCAGTTCTAAGTGAGAGACTGGAGTTACGGAAAAGCAAAGCGGCGCCCTACCTTGCACATAGATCTTTGCCTGGTGCTTGTCCCTCCCTCTGATGTTCTCCGCCTCGCACTCGTACAGGCCTTCGTCTTCCAGCTGAATGTTGATGATCTTGAGGACGGCGCCAGAGGTGCTGATCTCGGCCGTGCTGGGCATCGGTTCCAGAACCTTCCGCCATCGGATATCAGGAACAGGACTTCAAATAGAAGACACAGGAGCTGAAGGCCCACAGTGCTTTGAAGACAATTATTCTGTGTTTACCGCTAAATATTCACATCATCTATTTACTTCCTAGATGTTCACCCATTTCTTTGTGTTGGTAAAAGCACAAGTGGACTTACTTCCCAAGCGCGAAGCACTCCAACGTCACGTTCTGGCCCATCAGTGCGTACACGTCCTTGAACTGAACCACGATATCAGCGGGGTACGGCTTTGTCGTCCCTAAATTAAAAACAGCACAGAAGTCCTTGAATTACTACGCACACTGCTATTTGTTCTTTGAACTCTTGACTTTCACAGGGTGAGAACCGCCCCTGGAAGGCAGTGCCCGCCGCGTCTCTGGTTCACACCGCGTACACGGAGCGGGGCTTCAGCAGGCATCTGCAGCGGCGCTGCTCATCCTGACAGCAGCATACGCACCCCGTGAATCTCCAAAGTCCAAGAAGGCATTAGGGAGCATCAAACACACGTCGAAGGAGAGAGCACAGAGAGAGAGGCAAGTGCAGAACGGACTGGGGAAAGTGGAGGCGCGTCCACAGAGATGAGGGACAGGGGGACGGGAGGAGCGGAAACCGCGTGTTCAGGCAACATCACGCTCGTCCACACAGACACTCGGGAGTCCCTCACTCAGCATATCTGGAAGGAAGTGCTATGCCCTGCCCCTGCCAGGGAAAGTGACGGGCTCAGAGAGGCTGAATACATTGTGGAGGGTGACAGCGTCAACGTGTACCATCCACTGTCTAAGGTTAAAGAGACAGACAGATACACAGTGACCTGGTACATCAGCCACAAGAAATTGAGGCGCCTGAAGGTGTGCTGGCCATGAGGGATACCCCGAAGCCCACGGGGGCTGGGGAATCTCCCAGATGGTGTCTGAGTGGAACCAGAGCAAGTGAGGAGACAGCATATTGTGAGAAACCCCTGGAGTGTGCAAGGGAAGGTCCAGGGAACCCAGTGACGTCAGGTGCGTGGAGTCGAAGCTGAGCCTGCACCCACCACCTGGGAGACCTGCGAACATGACCCTGAACATCCCTCCGTGCATTCCTCCATGGGTGGCTACGATGAACCTCAGTCCGAGGAAATCATACGGCTTCTGCCTTTCGTTCAGGTAGACCTTGTCGGCAGTTGTATAGGGTAAGGACCGGAGAGGAAAACCACAGGACGTGGAGATGAAAAGGAGGCTGTTTCACTAACACAGGCAGACAGGTAAGTCCCACCTGGCATGGAGCCGAAGTGAGAACAGAACGGAAAGAGAGGGTACTGTTCATATCACAGAGGCAGAATCGAAGGACTGCTCCTTGGATCAAGGTTCCTGCGAGTGTGCGCCATCACCTGGACGCTTCCTGAACATGCGGACTCCCGGACACCCCTGAGCCTGCAGGAGCAGCATCTCCGGGTTCCCCTGGGGTGTATGCACACTGTTGAAAAACTGTCCAGGTTCCCCTGGGGGTATGCACACTACTGAAGAACTGTCCGGGTTCCCCCAGGTGTACACACACTGATGAAGAACTGTCCAGGTTCCCCCGGGTGTACGCACACTACTGAAGAACTGTCCGAGTTCCCCCGAGTGTACGCACACTGTTGAAGAACTGTCCGGGTTCCCCTGGGTGTACGCACACTGTTGAAGAACTCTGCAGGTTCCCCCGGGTGTATGCACTAATGAAGAACTGTCCGGGTTCCCCCGGGGGTATGCACACTACTGAAGAACTGTCCGGGTTCCCCCGGGGGTACACACACTACTGAAGAACTGTCTGGGTTCCCCCGAGGGTATGCACACTACTGAAGAACTGTCCAGGTTCCCCCGGGGGTATGCACACTACTGAAGAACTGTCCGGGTTCCCCCGAGGGTATGCACACTACTGAAGAACTGTCCGAGTTCCCCCGGGGGTATGCACACTACTGAAGAACTGTCCGGGTTCCCCCGGGGGTATGCACACTACTGAAGAACTGTCCGGGTTCCCCCGAGGGTATGCACACTACTGAAGAACTGTCCGGGTTCCCCCGGGGGTATGCACACTACTGAAGAACTGTCCGGGTTCCCCCGGGTGTATGCACACTGCTGAAGAACTGTCCAGGTTCCCCCGAGGGTATGCACACTGATGAAGGAAGAACTGTCCGGGTTCCCCTGGGGGTATGCACACTGATGAAGAACTGTCTGGGTTCCCCTGGGGGTATGCACACTATTGAAGAATTATCTGGGTTCCCCTGGGGGTATGCACACTGATGAAGAACTGTCCGGGTTCCCCCGGGGGTATGCACACTGATGAAGAACTGTCCGGGTTCCCCCGGGTGTATGCACACTGCTGAAGAACTGTCCGGGTTCCCCTGGGGGTATGCACACTACTGAAGAACTGTCCGGGTTCCCCTGGGGGTATGCACACTGATGAAGAACTGTCTGGGTTCCCCTGGGGGTATGCACACTGTTGAAGAACTGTCCGGGTTCCCCCGGGGGTATGCACACTACTGAAGAACTGTCCGGGTTCCCCCGGGGGTACACACACTACTGAAGAACTGTCTGGGTTCCCCCGGGGGTATGCACACTACTGAAGAACTGCCCGGGTTCCCCCGAGGGTATGCACACTACTGAAGAACTGTCCGAGTTCCCCCGGGGGTATGCACACTACTGAAGAACTGTCCGGGTTCCCCCGGGGGTACGCACACTACTGAAGAACTGTCCGGGTTCCCCCGAGGGTATGCACACTACTGAAGAACTGTCCGGGTTCCCCCAGGGGTATGCACACTACTGAAGAACTGTCCGGGTTCCCCCGGGTGTATGCACACTGCTGAAGAACTGTCCAGGTTCCCCCGAGGGTATGCACACTGATGAAGGAAGAACTGTCCGGGTTCCCCTGGGGGTATGCACACTGATGAAGAACTGTCTGGGTTCCCCTGGGGGTATGCACACTATTGAAGAATTATCTGGGTTCCCCTGGGGGTATGCACACTACTGAAGAACTGTCCGGGTTCCCCCGGGTGTATGCACACTGCTGAAGAACTGTCCGGGTTCCCCTGGGGGTATGCACACTACTGAAGAACTGTCCGGGTTCCCCTGGGGGTATGCACACTACTGAAGAACTGTCCGGGTTCCCCTGGGGGAATGCACACTGATGAAGAACTGTCTGGGTTCCCCTGGGGGTATGAACACTATTGAAGAACTGTCCGGGTTCCCCCAGGGGTACGCACACTATTGAAGAACTGTCCGGGTTCCCCTGGGGGTATGCACACTATTGAAGAACTGTCCGGGTTCCCCCAGGGGTACGCACACTATTGAAGAACTGTCCGGGTTCCCCCGGGTGTATGCACACTGCTGAAGAACTGTCCGGGTTCCCCCGGGGGTATGCACACTACTGAAGAACTGTCCGGGTTCCCCCGAGGGTATACACACTACTGAAGAACTGTCCGGGTTCCCCCGGGTGTACACACACTGATGAAGAACTGTCCGGGTTCCCCCGGGTGTACGCACACTGTTGAAGAACTGTCCGAGTTCCCCCGAGTGTATGCACACTGTTGAAGAACTGTCTGGGTTCCCCCGGGGGTATGCACACTACTGAAGAACTGTCCGGGTTCCCCCGGGTGTACGCACACTGTTGAAGAACTGTCCGAGTTCCCCCGAGTGTATGCACACTGTTGAAGAACTGTCCGGGTTCCCCCGGGTGTACGCACACTGTTGAAGAACTGTCCGAGTTCCCCCGAGTGTACGCACACTGTTGAAGAACTGTCCGGGTTCCCCCGGGGGTATGCACACTACTGAAGAACTGTCCGGGTTCCCCCGGGGGTATGCACACTATTGAAGAACTGTCCGTGTTCCCCCGGGGGTATGCACACTACTGAAGAACTGTCCGGGTTCCCCCGGGGGTATGCACACTGATGAAGAACTGTCCGGGTTCCCCCGGGTGTATGCACACTGCTGAAGAACTGTCCGGGTTCCCTCGGGTGTATGCACACTGTTGAAGAACTGTCCGTGTTCCCCCGGGGGTATGCACACTGCTGAAGAACTGTCCAGGTTCCCCCGAGGGTATGCACACTGATGAAGGAAGAACTGTCCGGGTTCCCCTGGGGGTATGCACACTACTGAAGAACTGTCCGGGTTCCCCCGGGTGTATGCACACTGCTGAAGAACTGTCCGGGTTCCCCTGGGGGTATGCACACTACTGAAGAACTGTCCGGGTTCCCCTGGGGGTATGCACACTACTGAAGAACTGTCCGGGTCCCCCTGGGGGTATGCACACTGATGAAGAACTGTCTGGGTTCCCCTGGGGGTATGCACACTATTGAAGAACTGTCCGGGTTCCCCCAGGGGTACGCACACTATTGAAGAACTGTCCGGGTTCCCCCGGGTGTATGCACACTGCTGAAGAACTGTCCGGGTTCCCCCGGGGGTATGCACACTACTGAAGAACTGTCCGGGTTCCCCCGAGGGTATGCACACTACTGAAGAACTGTCCGGGTTCCCCCGAGTGTATGCACACTGTTGAAGAACTGTCCGGGTTCCCCCGGGTGTACGCACACTACTGAAGAACTGTCCGGGTTCCCCCGAGTGTATGCACACTGTTGAAGAACTGTCCGGGTTCCCCCAGGGGTATGCACACTACTGAAGAACTGTCCGTGTTCCCCCGGGGGTATGCACACTGATGAAGAACTGTCCGGGTTCCCCTGGGGGTATGCACACTATTGAAGTACTGTCCGGGTTCCCCCGGGGGTATGCACACTGATGAAGAACTGTCCGGGTTCCCCCGGGGGTATGCACACTGCTGAAGAACTGTCCGGGTTCCCCCGGGGGTATGCACACTATTGAAGAACTGTCCGGGTTCCCCCGGGTGTACGCACACTGTTGAAGAACTGTCCGAGTTCCCCCGAGTGTACGCACACTGTTGAAGAACTGTCCGGGTTCCCCCGGGGGTATGCACACTACTGAAGAACTGTCCGGGTTCCCCCGGGGGTATGCACACTATTGAAGAACTGTCCGTGTTCCCCCGGGGGTTTGCACACTACTGAAGAACTGTCCGGGTTCCCCCGGGGGTATGCACACTGATGAAGAACTGTCCGGGTTCCCCCGGGTGTATGCACACTGCTGAAGAACTGTCCGGGTTCCCCCGGGTGTATGCACACTGTTGAAGAACTGTCCGTGTTCCCCCGGGGGTATGCACACTGATGAAGAACTGTCCGGGTTCCCCTGGGGGTATGCACACTACTGAAGAACTGTCCGGGTTCCCCCGGGGGTATGCACACTACTGAAGAACTGTCCGGGTTCCCCCGGGGGTATGCACACTATTGAAGAACTGTCCGGGTTCCCCTGGGGGTACGCACACTACTGAAGAACTGTCCGGGTTCCCCCGGGGGTATGCACACTATTGAAGAACTGTCCGGGTTCCCCTGGGGGTACGCACACTACTGAAGAACTGTCCGGGTTCCCCCGGGGGTATGCACACTATTGAAGAACTGTCCGTGTTCCCCCGGGGGTATGCACACTGATGAAGAACTGTCCGGGTTCCCCCGGGGGTATGCACACTACTGAAGAACTGTCCGGGTTCCCCCGGGTGTATGCACACTGTTGAAGAACTGTCCGTGTTCCCCCGGGGGTATGCACACTGATGAAGAACTGTTCGGGTTCCCCTGGGGGTATGCACACTGATGAAGAACTGTCCGGGTTCCCCTGGGGGTATGCACACTACTGAAGAACTGTCCGGGTTCCCCCGGGGGTATGCACACTGTTGAAGAACTGTCCGGGTTCCCCCGGGGGTATGCACACTGATGAAGAACTGTTCGGGTTCCCCTGGGGGTATGCACACTGATGAAGAACTGTCCGGGTTCCCTCGGGTGTATGCACACTACTGAAGAACTGTCCGTGTTCCCCCGGGGGTATGCACACTGATGAAGAACTGTCCGGGTTCCCCTGGGGGTATGCACACTACTGAAGAACTGCTGGGGATCAGCCATTGTGAGGTTCAGGGCAGGAGAGCAGCTGATGCCTGACAGCTCCACCTCGATCCAGGAAAACGAAAATAGCGTTGCCGAAGGAGCCGAGCTCACCGTGGAGCAGCCTACCGGTCAGGGTAGACCTTCTCAGCTAACTGACCTTGAGCTTAGTGTGGGACAAGTCTGGGGCACAGGCAGGGGTAAGGACTGACAGGAAGACAATCTGCAGACTTGAACTGGCAGAGAGCTGTTGTGAGACGGCGAGAACATCCAGGGAAAGATGAGAGAGAAACACGGGCAGGGAGACTATGTGCTGCGGAATGCCTGGCACCTGCTGGAGAGCCCGGCGGGAAAAGGGGGTTCAAGGGCACACGAAGGACGGGACACTTGCAAGAGGCAGAAAGGACAGGGTCCAGGGTCAGGCAAGCCAGGCTGGACAGTGGCCTCGGGAGGTAGCACACAGGAAGTCAAGGTCACTGGGCTGTTTGCAGTGAGCACGAAAGAATATGCAGTGAGGATGAAGCATGAGAGATTTTGAGGATTAGGAACAGAAAGGCAGTCAGTGAGGTGGTGAGGCTCAGATCTGAACCCAGTCAGTGAGGCAGTGAGGCCCGGATCTGAGCCCGGTCAGTGAGGCGGTGAGGCCCGGATCTGAGCCCGGTCAGTGAGGCGGTGAGGCCCGGATCTGAGCCCGGTCAGTGAGGCGGTGAGGCCCGGATCTTAGCCCGGTCAGTGAGGCGGTGAGGCCCGGGTCTGAACCCCGTCAGTGAGGCGGTGAGCCTGGATCTGAACCCGGTCAGTGAGGCGGTGAGCCTGGATCTGAACCCGGTCAGTGAGGCGGTGAGGCCCAGATCTGAACCCGGTCAGTGAGGCGGTGAGGCCTGATCTGAACCCGGTCAGTGAGGCGGTGAGGCCGGATCTGAGCCCAGCGGGATGCAGACCACAGCAGCTGGAGGAAAGAGCCTGAGCAGGAGCAGAAATGCTTTGCAGGGAGACAGGAAGTGAGCAAACACACGCAAGTGCTGAGGTTCAAGATCCTGGGCATTTTACAGGCCTGCTCCTTTTCACTATGTGTATCTGCTAAAATGGAGGCGAGAACACCAACAGTATTGAATACCACGGATGTGACTCCCTTGCAGTGAGAGAAAAAAGAGGCATCTCAAGTCTCTCCCCCACTGCCCCAGGGCACGCTCAGGGGAAGGGGCAGGAGCCAGCCTAGGTCTGTCCGCTCCTCCGAGGCTGGACTCATGGCTGTGCTCCCGGCAGCACCAGGATGAACAAAGTGTGAAGGCCAGGTGAGGCGGCAGTGGCCACAACACGCGGCACTGCACGGGTGGCACCCATGCCAACCACCTGGAGTGGAAAAAGCAGCTTGCTTGAGTCATGTATACAGTTCCTCCAAAATATCTAAGTATCAAACTGCCTTTCCCCTAAGCCTGCGGTCACTGCTCCTGGTTCGGATGTAACCTCTTGGTCTCTGGGACTTCAGGAGGAAGCAGGAATGGCCACAGACAACAAGCGGATGTCAGCGATCTCCGCTGTGACCCACACACAGGCGCTGATGAGTGACTCCGTCCTCCGTTATCTCCTAGACTAGAGGCAACGACTGGAAGCTGACCATCTGGGCAGCTGTACAAGATGACGCTTCTCAACCCCGAACGTTCAGGATCAAGCTCCGGCTGCACTCCAAGCACATGCTGTCTGTACGGTCCTGCCAGTGCAGGTAGCCGGTGTCCCTACTACACCTTCCTTCTCATGGCGCTAAGCACGCCGCAGGGAGACAACCTCGCAAAAACAGAGTGCAGCACACAAAACACTTACGTTCGGGTATCGGGATGAGCGGGATGAATTTGCTGAACACGCTCTTTGTGATAGAAGGGCTGGACACAAAGCAGGAGTAGTTGCCCTTGTCCGAAGACTCCACATTCGCAATGTAGAGATTTCCATTCGTCTGGGACACAAATCTTCGCTTATCCATTGTGATGAATACCGGGAATTCATTCAGAAGCCAGCGGTAGCTAAGATCATCTACGAGAAAATGTTGCCTAATAAGTTTTTTTTTTTTTTTTTTTTTTTTTTTTTTTTGACAGGCAGAGTGGACAGTGAGAGAGAGACAGAGAGAAAGGTCTTCCTTTTGCCGTTGGTTCACCCTCCAATGGCCGCCGCGGACGGCGCGCTGTGGCCGGCGCACCGCGCTGATCCGATGGCAGGAGCCAGGTGCTTCTCCTGGTATCCCATGGGGTGCAGGGCCCAAGCACTTGGGCCATACTCCACTGCACTCCCTGGCCACAGCAGAGAGCTGGCCTGGAAGAGGGGCAACCGGGACAGAATCCGGCGCCCCGACCGGGACTAGAACCCTGTGTGCCGGCGCCGCAAGGCGGAGGATTAGCCTAGTGAGCCGCGGCACCGGCCCACCTAATAAGTATTAAAAGCATTTTGTTTTTGAGAACTGAACCACCAGGGCATTGTTAAGCAAAGGTCAGGAGGAAGCCAAGACACTTCGTGCAGATTTTCCTGCTGTGCTCAGTTTGTGTACACTGTGTAAGCCTGGTGCTGAGCCATTGCATGTATTCAGTGCTCTCTGTCTTTTAGTTTCTGGGCTATTAATATTCTTACTTTCATTTCATTCCTGAGCCAGGGGAAAGCCCAAAGAGGTTAAACAAGTTGCTTAGAGTCTCATGACCATTAAGTAGAACCAGGATTCTGAATGCAGGTCTAATAATTACAAAGTGCATGAGGGTTTGCCTTACTGAATTTTAAATTAAACTCCAGATGACTTACCAGACTGTGGCTTTGTCTCTTTTATCTTCGAGCACTCCTATTTTAAAACTGTGTTTGGGTAAAAACAGAGTTCCTACAACCTGTCGTAGTCACATTTAAAGGCGAAAGCCACAGGAACACAGCAAAGCAGTCAGGGATATTCTTCAGCTTTAGGAAACGTATCACATGGCTGAAGATTTTATGGTGCAAATTCCTTGGGATAACATACTAACCAGGTACACCAAACACTGATTGTTCCTCTTAATTTGCTCAATTTCTCAGAGTTTTCTCTCCTCTCCTCTCCTCCCCAGCAGTCACTCAACAAATACATGAGATGAACTTCCAGGTCACAGAATGACTGCCTTAAAACACCTGAGCTCGTGAAGTTGACAAGCACTGGCAGCGAGTGTGCACTGCTCACCTCCCGGGCCAGGCAGGACAGGACTTCACTTCTCCCTGCACTCCGGAGTCATGGCCGATGAAATAACCATGACAAGCAGGTGACTGGTAAAAGCTGCCAACAGAGTGTGAAAGGGAATCCAAAGCAAATCACTCTACAGCAACCCTGACTGACAGGGAATAATAACTCGGGTTTCATTTAGATTAGCTCTGTCATTTTCTTCTCCATTTTTATGATTTATTAGAGTTACACAGAGAGAGGGAATCACACAGAGATCTTCCATCTGCTGCTTCACTCCCCAGATGCCCAGGACTTGCCCAGGATGAAGCCAGGAACCAGGAGTTTCATCCAGGTCTCCCATGCAGGGGGGAAGGGTCCACACACTTGGGCCATCTTCCACTGCCCTCCCAGGTGAACATGGAAGAGCCGGGCCTTGAACCAGTGCACATATGGGATGCCAGTGTCGCATGTGGCAGCCCTACCTGCTAGACCACAGTGCTGGCCCCAGCTATGTAATTTTCTTCAGCAACACATAGCACAAGGAAACACAATGAAGATGGTTAAATTAGTTTAATTTCACATCATTTCGTCATTGAAGCGGTATATACATATAGATACATATGTTCACTGGTTAAACAATATAAAGTGTAAAGGAGGAAGAGGGCTAGGAATTTGGTGCCGTAGTTAAGCCACTGCCAGTGACACCCAGATCCCATATCAGAGCGAAGGTTCAAGTCGCAGTTGCTGTTTCCAATCAAGCCTCAGCTCATGCACGTCCCTGGGAGTAGATGTCGGCCCAGGTACTGGGTCCCTGCACCCACGCGGGAGACTGGACGGAGTTCCAGGCCCCTGTCCTGACTCAGCCTGGCCCAGCCTTGACTGCTGCAGGCGTTTGGGGAGTGAAGCAGTGCATGGAAGATCGATCTCTCTCTCTCTCTCTCTCTATCTCTCGTTCTCTCTCTCAACCTCTGTGTGTGTGTGTGTCTGCCTTTCAAACAAAATGAAAATAAAAATTTAAAGAAGAAATCAATCCGCCATCTTCAGTCCCTACCTCAGAGTCTCTGATAACCTATGCCTTTTTCTATACTTAGGTCTGAGTGATGACACTATGTGCATTACCTTTATGATAATTCAGGGTCACAAAAGCAAAAAGATAAGAAGACATTCAGGGGGCTGCTTAGAATTCTGATATGACAGCATCCTAAGTTCACCACAAGTAGATTATTCAGAAACAAGTATCATGCCTTTTGTCCCAACTGATATTCAAGTTTTAAAAGTTTTAATTCTGACCTCTTCTGATTCAGAAATAATGTGTCTGTTTCCCATTCAAATGGAAATCAACATTTTGCAATGATTTTTGGTAACAAACTACAAAAACGTGAAAATGCCAGGGAAGTCAAGGCATCTCTTTATGAACCAGGCGCTGCGGTGCCCTGGTGGTGTTTAAGCACACATTGAGAGCGATCGAGCAGTCTGACTTCACAGTGGCCGTGCAGAGGGAGAAAGCAGGTACATTCTACACATGCGTCTCAGCAGGCACACAGCAACTATTTCCCATAAGACACTGCTTTGGTAAGGTTGTTACACTCACGTTTACATGAACTAAGCGCCAGGATAAAGGACAGTTGGTCTGACTTAACACCCAACCCGGATTCTCTAACTCATTTACTTTATGGAATCTGAGCACGTCCCATATGTTGCTAGGTCTCTGACTGTCATATCAATTTATCTAGCATACTTCAGCCTACTGACAAGGCCACCTGTTTGACCCATTTGGATAAAATGATAGTAACCACAGAAGGCTACTGTAAGTTGCAGTAAGTGTAATGAGACGCAGACCACCACTGAACACAGGTGGGGATGGCTGCTGCCATGTTTAAGTGAGGAAGCCAAGGCCTTGCCAGTGCGGTGACTTCCCTAAGGGCTCTCAGCGACGGGGATAGAACTCACGTCCCAACCTCCTTGCTCCCCCACTGTCACCATCACACGCTGCACCCAGGGGGAGGTGCCCGCTGCCCTGCCTCCCTGGCTGCAACATGAAGCCGAATCTTGACCAACACAAGCTGACCCCTGACCCCGTTCTCCGAAAGACTCCATGAAGGTTTCCTCACGGCCATGGCTCTCCTCGTCCCACACTGACGACCTAATCAACTCTCTGGGGTGAAAGCCGTCATCTACTTTCCTGCTAGCAATGCAGACGAGATCGCCTAACACATGGCTCTGAAGGCAACGTTGCAGGGGGACCAAGTGCCAGCACGTCGGGAAGAAATGTCGGCAGGACAATGAGACCGCTCTGCTGCCTCACGAGAGCCTGGACCCACAGTCTCACAGGGGAAACTGGTTTTGGCCACTACAGTGCGTTTGGCTAAGGCTACTGGCTCCTCTGAGTGACATCACTCACTAACCTGCTGAATTATGTATCTTCCTCTTGTAAATACACTTAAACTACATTTGTGTGCCCTGGAGGAATTACTGGGAAACTTTTTAGAAGATTTTTCCATTTTCTTAAAAAGCAGCTGCAGAATTTACCTGTATCAACAAGATCGCCACAGCTTCTGGCCAGTGCCTCAGTGTAGATGAGTACACACCAGGCACGCTGAGAGAAATTTCCACCAGGCTCGGCCAGGACTGGGAGCTCAGGCGGAACCTACGGGGCTGCACTCGCCTCCGTTCTCCTCCACTCTCCTCCATTCTCCGCCTGACTCTTCATCACATGCAATAAGCCAGATTTTGTTTCCCTTAAGGGTACGCCCACCTTCTTATCCCTTTTTAAATTCGCAGATGTACCTATTTTTAGGTATTTCACACTTCATCAATAGCACCCACGGTATAATAATGAGGCTGCAAGTTTTTCCCCTTCATTTTCTCTCACACGATATATAAAGACATAATTTATGTTTTGTGAAATCAGTAATTGCATTTCTGATGGTTATATTGACAAAAAATAGCTGGAAATTAAAGCATTATGTCTTCACTTTTGGAAGTCTAGAGGCTTAAAAACGTACATGCAATATGATTTACTGGAATATAATAAAACGTAAAATGAACGTTTACATTTTCATGGGATCAATGCCTACACTCAACCAATTTAATGAATAAATTTGTTACTTTCACTCTCTCGCTCCCTCATGCTTCAGATATTCGCTGAGCTCTTACTTTGTGCTGGACATCACGTTGTCACACATCAAACGTCATGAAGTTGAATATACATGAAAGTGTGCTTGAGGCTGCTTTATGAAAAAGGAAACTCGCTGGAGTCAGACTTTTCCCCTTTGTAAGCAACAGCAGAGCACGTAATTGAGAGAAAACCGCTACACATCACGGACGACGGCCCAGCTCCTCCGGAGTCTCTATCCTCGGAAGCCTGTGAGAGCAGTGGCATCCCGGGAATCCTGAATCAAAAGACTGCAGTGTAGCAGGACGCACTGATCACAACAGATCCAAAACCTGAGCACACTGAGATGCACCTCAGTGATCACCCACTGAAACTGCACACGTGTTTTATCATTTTCAAGTGGATTTCTAAATCTGAAAGCCATTAAAGACTGTGCAACGCAGGTCCACGGATTCTATGGCTTGTATGTTCTCAGTGACGGAATTAAGACATTGACCAGTCGTACTAAGGACTGAATCTCAGGCCACCAACTGGGCCGACAGGGTGTGGAGGGTCAGACCCGGCTTCCTTTGCCAGTACGATTGTACACTTCACTGCGTAAGGCTTAACCGAAATGCATTAGGCAGGAGAATGTACACCACTCACACACACATAAACACACAAATATACATACACATCCATGCACACATGCACACATACACACACACATGCTATGCCTTAGGAAGCAGATGTCTGCTCTTGTATGTGTTCAACATGGGATACCTAATGTTCACAGGTTTCGAAAACTGCTGATGACATGAGCTGACTACTCAGAATTTAGTCTGTAAATAACGATGCTTCCTGGAGTCATTTAAAAGCCCGCTGATTCTGTGTCATGTCCATGTAACTGCACTGTCATTATGGGATGTAGAAGGGAGTGACTCTGCCTGCAGCTCAGGGGTTCTCAGCTTCTACCAACATGTTGTGATCCATGAAATCCTCCAATCAACACAGATGCCACAGGCAGGGAAGCAAGGCTCTCCGTGGACAAAGCTCAGAGCCTCCGCCCTCTTCCTCTCTCTGCCTGTCTAATCCCATCCCGCAGGTCACCAGTCTCATGGCTCAGGTACTCCCAGCTCAGAGATGTACACACATCCCGAGGCGCCCACCTGACCTGCACGTGATGTTCAATAGACTTGGCCCTGAACTCGCCAACGCCTGCTCTCAGCTACGTACGGGAGCTCTTTCTCTCAGGAGCTCGTGCAGCCTGAATGCCGACACAGGCTCCTGGGTTCTCTTACATTTCCCGTACGGCCTACTAGCGAGGCCTCTTTGCTCCTTCTTCAAAGACTTTCTAGAATTTAACCCAAATATATCTGGAATTAAACAAAGAATTGCTTGTTAATATAGAACGAATCTAGCGTTATCAGAATTACCTTCTGGCTCCATCGATGCTACCGAGGTTATCACAATATCGCTTACCTGCTCTCCTGCTGCCCGCTTTGCCCACCACCTACTGTTCTCTGAGATCAGTCGCTAGACCCATCTGTGTAAAACCCGAGTCATGTGACAGGCTGCCTCTGCTCAGAGCCCTCAGTGTAAAGTCCTCCACATACAGCCCTGTGCCTCTCATCTTCCTTCTCCCACCTCCCTCTGCCTTCCTGCTCCCCAGCAGCGCCCTGGCCTCCTGGCTCTGCCACGGCCCCACCTGCACCTGCTGCCCGCCCCATCTGTCAGGTACATCCTCCCTCAGAACCACGGACTGCCAGCTCCTTCTTTGCCTTTAGGTTTTTGTTTTTTGTTTGTTTGTTTGTTTTGTTTGTTTGTTTTGACAGGCAGAGTGGATAGTGAGAGAGAAAGACAGAGAGAAAGGTCTTCCTTTGCCTTTGGTTCACCCTTCAATAGCTGCCGCGGCCGGCGCACTGCGGCCGGTGCACCACACTGATCCAAAGGCAGGAGCCAGGTACTTCTCCTGGTCTCCCATGGGGTGCAGGGCCCAAGCACTTGGGCCATCCTCCACTGCACTCCCTGGCCACAGCAGAGAGCTGGCCTGGAAGAGGGGCAACCAGGACAGAATCCGGCTCCCCGACCGGAACTAGAACTCGGTGTGCCGGCGCCGCAAGGCAGAGGAATAGCCTAGTGAGCTGTGGAGCTGGCTTGCCTTTAGGTCTTAACCCCAAGTTGCCTTCTCAGTTCACCTCGCTGTATCACTTCCTCTCCCTCGGTCCCTGCACCCCTTCTTCCTGCTAGCACCCACCCCTCAGTATCTAACAAGTGCTCTCTTTCTTTAGCGGTTGATCTTACTGTCTGTCCCTCCCAGGGCAGGCTGGCTGCGGGCTGGCAGCTGCCCCTGCGTTGCTCCATGGAGGCACTCCTGGGGCACACACCCGTGCCTGGTACACAGGACGTGCTCACAGACTTGCTGATGGAATGAAACCTGCCCAGCCTTGGATGGGGTCAAATGTGGCCCCAGGCTACTTACAGCACTTGTTTTGTTTGTGGAAACCCCATAAAGAAGAAAAAAATTTTTCCACTGAAAGATTATTTCAACATTTTGAATTTCATGTTTCTCCTATGTTTATAAAGTAACCACCATGACCAGCACTCGATACTTAAGCAGCCAGTATGACATACATGGTCCCTGCTTCAGGCCTCTGCTCTTGTGAGAATACATATGTGTACAACTTTGTGTGAAATAAATGTTTGTGTGTGTATGACCCCACACCCATAAACCAGATGGATGTATTCTTCACAAACTGAGTTACAATAGTCTATGTTTCATTCTCTACGGAGGTGTTTACAGTCGAGTTTTTGACATAGTATTAGAACTGCAAGAAAAAGAAAACATTTCGCATTGCAAATAATATTCGTATTATTTCAAGGAATATTTGATAAATTAAACCAGTGGAAACTGGTGACAGCATAGGATACATTCATCTTTTAACCAGCACTGTGATGGCTTTACCTTTGCTATACTGAATTCTAGAAGACTTATATCGGAGCTGAGTCTCACCACGGATGACGCCTGACCTAACCTCAATCCTGGGGCGGGTGACGATGGCTGCAGGTCAGTGCACCTAAAGATCAACGCCCCTTTCCAACGTTCAGTTCACTGGGTGGGGTGACTTCAGAAAGTCCACGGAAAATGGAATTAGAAGACAATTTTATTTGGGGGCAAAGCATTTTGAAATCCAGGTACAGTTTTTCGTAATATGCATTTTCATTAATGTTTTGGAGACCCCTTGTATGCATGGATTTCATTTTTTTGTGTGTTAGAATAAATTTATCTTTTCATTTTCCTAAACTTTTAGAGCACCCTCTTATATGCAGCTGTTAAGTTATTAATACAATGACTGGTTACACTTCATTCCTTGGTACTGTTCCATTTCAAGAAATAATTCCAAGGGAGTCTATCGCAATCCTCCCTAGCAGTAGGGGCTTTAATGAGGATACAGTCCAACAGCTGTAAGTGGCAATGTTCAGAGACCCTTGGGATGGGGGCCCTGTGAGTAATGAGCCAAGAAGGCCAGGGGCAGGGTCTAGATGCACTGGAAAGGGATGCAAATACGCAGTGTAATGTTCTTTATAATGAGCCCTGACTGTAAGGCTCATGAGGTCATTCACAATGTCCCATCAGCACCGTGAGCAGCGAAGCCCGCCCCGTCCTGTGGCTGGTGTGCGCAGCCGCAGAGCAGTGGCTTACCTGGGAAGTGGTACGGGGGGTCGCACAGGAGCACCATCCCCTTCCCCTCCTTCACTCTGACTTCAGGACGTTCCTCGGGTGGGAAAGGATCCAGATCTGGTGACAGAAGAGAAAAGGAAAATAATCACTCTCTGGGCAACAGAAAGGGAGACCTGCATTGGGCGAGACCCGCCGGAAACTCGCCCACTTCCGAGACGCGGAGCAGTGCCTCTAGGCTGGTGTGGTGAACCCCGGCAAAGCCCACTGGCTTTTACACGTGGACGTTTGCCCCCATGGTAAGGAGTTCCGCCAGGAGCTTGAAGCCTGCAGAGACTGGGAGCAGCCTGCAGAGAACTCTGACAACCCTGAAGGTCACAGGTCTCTGAAGGCTTTGTTTCCAGTTGCAGGGACATCTCAGCGAGGGTATCTACAGAGACAAGTGGTCAGACAAACCCAGGGAATCTTCCAACCAAAGTCAGGGCGACAGAGGAATGGACCCATTGCAAGGGTTACAGGTCTCTTCCCAGTGGACGACCTGAAGACTGGGGGAGAGGGAGGGAGGGAGGGAGGGAGGGAGAGGAGGGAGGAGAGGGAGGGAGGGAGGGAGGAAAGAGGTAGCGCCCTGGCTGTAGAATGCGAAAGCGACCAACCTCTTGATCCTCTGCAAACACTGGGTTTGCCGCTGTTCTTTCTTCCACTCTTCACTGTGCACCGCGAGCCCACACTTCCTGTCCATTTGGAGCTCACAATTTTCTTGATTCCCTGATACTCTACTAATTCCCATTCCTCCTTTGTCTCACTAACTCTCACCTGTGTCAGTCCGTCTCCTTATCTCTGCCAAGTGAGGAAAAACCGTACAGCTCATTTTTCACTTCTTTCCGTATCTAGCCCACCTCTGAAAAGCCGTCTGTCCCAGTGGTTGCCTTTTCACTGAGGAGCTGTCAAAGCCAAGTTCCTTAACCGGCCACCTCTACCCTCAGCCACTCGCCTGACATTCCCACTGGCATAACAATGCTGCCTGCACCTGGAACAATGTTTCAGTGCTGTCTCCAAGTGAAACCAGCGTAGAAAAGAGTTACCTGTACATGTTTATGGCAGCTAAATTCACAATAGCCAAGATATGGAATCAACCCAGAGGCCCGTCAACTGAAGACTGGATCAAGAAATTATGGGATATATACACCAGGACTACCATAGAGAAGTTAAAAAAAAAAAAAAAAGCAAAGCAAAGCAATCCTGTTGTTTCCAGCAAAATGGACTCAAATGGAAAACATCACACTCAGTGAAATAAGGCAGTCCCAAAAAGATAAATACCGTGTGTTCTCCCTGATCTGCGGTAACTATAGAGCACCTAAAAGGTCATCTATAGAGGTGAGATTGACACTCTGAGATGGGATGACTTTGAATAGCCCTTGACTGCTGTTTTCTTTTCTTTTTTTTTAACTAATATTTGCTGAACTCTGTACTTAATGTAGGGTTAATGTTATGTGTATAAAGTTAATTGAAGATTGATCTTAGTAAAATATAAGACTGGGAACAGGAGAGGGAGGAGGAAGAAGGGTGGGCGTGGGAGTGGGATGAGGGCAGGGTGGGAAGAACCACTAGGCTCCTGAGCTTGCATGTGTGAAGTGCATGAAGTCTGCACCCCTTCAATCGAAGGTTTCTCGGGTAAGACGCTGCCTCCCCTCCCTGACCCTGGTTGGTCTTGCTCCTTCCCACTTCCAGCGAGAGCAGTTTTCTGCCCGTGACGAGGCTCTCCCTTCCCTCCGTGGGATGCGATCGGCAGCTCACTCTGTGGCACCAGTGCGCAGTTACGGTCCCACACGGCCCTGCACTAGCGAGATCCCCGCCTCGCCATCACTAGCAATGGAAGGACCTCCTAACCCACTGCTTCCTCCTACAATCTGTCCTCCAGAGGATTTAAATGCTGACTTACAAAATCACAAACCGGATTTAAAAACCAGGAGAAAAACGGGTGTAAGATCATCTGGGCCAACTCATCTCCTAATGTATACTTGTCTTTAAGAACAACCTTGAACTTCTAGCATAGCACAGTTTCTCAAAAATCTTTTTTATTATTATTTTCATTATCCCATAAAGGTATTTTCAATTAATTTAAATTGAAAAAAATAACGAATTTTAAGGTACTTTATTCCTGCTGAGGACTGGGCGTTTGATACGGAGCTGAAGATGCAGCTTGGAAAGTCTGCTTGCATAAGGGAGAACCTGCATTCATGACCCAGCTCCAGCTGCCTGCTACTGTGCACCCTAGAGGGCAGCAGGGGACGGTTCAGTACTTGGTCCCTACCACCCAAGTGGAAGAGCCAGACTTAGTTCCCAAATCCTGGCTTCGGCTCAGCGAATCCCCAGACACTGCGTCAGTCTGGGGAGAGGGGCAGCAGACGCAGATTCCTCTTTCTGTCTGTGTCCCCCACCCCCCGTGCCCAATGCCTTTCAAATTTTGTTTTTAAAAAACAGAAATTAAATACTAACATGTAAATTCTGTCAAGTAGGGCTGAGTTTGGGAAAGTCCAACACCATTCTTTTTTTGTTTTGTTTTGTTTTGTTTTTTGACAGGCAGAGTGGACAGTGAGAGAGAGAGAGACAGAGAGAAAGGTCTTCCTTTTGCCATTGGTTCACCCTCCAATGGCCGCCGCAGCCGGCGCACTGTGGCCGGCACACTGTGGCCAGCGCACCGCGCTGATCCAAAGGCAGGAGCCAGGTGCTTCTCCTGGTATCCCATGGGGTGCAGGGCCCAAGCACTTGGGCCATCCTCCACTGCACTCCCCGGCCACAGCAGAGAGCTGGCCTGGAAGAGGGGCAACCGGGACAGAATCCGGCGCCCCGACCAGGACTAGAACCCAGTGTGCCGGCGCCACTAGGCGGAGGATTAGCCTAGTGAGCCGCGGCGCCGGCCCAACAGCATTCTGTTATGATGTCTTTACCCATTCTTACCAACCTGGGTGGTGACTGTGTCTCACTGAGTAGCAGGGCTTTATATTTCCATCTACCTACTTTTTTTAAAGACTCACTCAAGATCCCTCAGGAAAATAAACTCAGGCAGCTCACTCAGCCCTTAGTTTATTTCGCAACGTGGTTTTCCAGTATTTCAGCTACATCAGTAATTGGTTGCTCGCATCCTGGGGGACCCACCTCCTTGACGGCTGCCTCCTCTCTCTGCCCCGTCTCCCTGACCTCTCTTCTTGCTGAACTCTCACGGCAGCGGACCCCGATTTGTATTTGGCAAGCCAGGACGGAGGTCCAGCTCCGTAACTGAAAACTCCCACCTACGTGTGACTCCTCTTATGGCCAACGATGTGCACCTGCGCGAGGGGAGGGACTGTGTCTTTGTCAACATCCCACCCACAGGCACTGGGGACTTCTGTTGGGATGGGGGCGGGCAGTGTCCATTTTCTCCGGGAGAAGTTCACCAGTGGATTTTTAACAAGAGAAAAAGCCAACGGCGGACCATTCACTATACAAATAGCTCCGTAGTTGATGCGGCTTTTCCACCGACAGGTAACAAACACACGCCCAGCGGCCACGGCACCTCCAGGTCCTGGCCCTTTCTCCAAGTGCAGGTACTCACATCCAAAGCTCAGGGTGGCCTCCGTGCTCCTGACCATGCCGTAGTTGTTGGAGGCCAGGCAGTAGTACACGCCGGCATCTTTCTGCTTGTCAGGGTTGTTGATGACCAGGTTTCCTCCTACCATGCTGTATCGGTCACTTGTCAGGTCCACGTCACCATTATTCATCCTCCATCTATGAGAAAGAGATGCCAATGTCACGTCAAAGGTCAGGAGGCCTGCAAACTCTGCTGGGCTAACGTCATTCTGAATAATTGGAGTCTAGCTCCATGCAAGGTCCAATGATGAAGTGCATGAGTAGGGACTACATTTCTTCCCGCCCTTAATTCTGTCTCTGGGACCAGGATTGATCTTTTCACTGAGGTACAAGCAAACACATGTTAAAGTGTGTGACATACTTGCCTTTTTAAAAAAATGACTAATAGTTTGTTGAGTTTTGCCTCATAAATTCATTTCTTAGTAGGTGTACATGGGCTATAATGGATAACCTTCTATGTGCTCATAGGAATCACCCGTAACAGATCTGTCACATAAAACACTGAAACCATTACTCCATCAGAAAGCACAATTCAGAATACCAACATCTGATTCTGAATGGCACAGTAAGTTCTCACGAGAACACAGGAATCAGAGATGTGCACAACGAATTGATATTTCGACCACTAGGGGACAATCACGCAGTCTGAAAGGGATCACACCCAGCTGATCTGGGTCCATGCTGCAGATACATGAATGAGACCAGACTTCCCCCAGTGGAGAGTTGATTGTTCTTTGTGTCTTTTCTCAATAGCTAAGGGTTATTTTTGGTAAAGGGATCTCTTCATCACATAATCCCAGACAGGTTTCCAACAAGCAGACCATCGGACCACAGGGACTGCATTAGAAACCAGTGGACTAGAAACAGGGCTCTAACTTTGCTGGCGGTCGATGACAATGTGTGTAGAACACAGGTTCTCACTCAGGTGAACTCTTGTATGGCTTCCCGATCATTCCGAGCCAGGGTCTACCTGGGAAGAGACCAAGTCCCCTGGAAGGTCGAAAGGCAGTCCAGTGAAGCCCTGTGCCCACATCACTCACTGCCTGGAGTAAGAATCGTGACACAACAGCCCAGTGATTTTAGAACATCTTTTACTAAGTCAAAGCTATGGGAGCATTTCTAGTTACGATTTCTACAACATAAGAAGCGGACTCTAGAAGCAAGCCTAGATAACTGTGTTTTTGCATTTTTCACACCTATCCAATTCCAGGCCACTAAAGGAACCATCCTCACCCTCCCCTGTTGATGGCAGTATTGCTCCTGCCTGAAACACCCAGGCAGAGGGGCTCACACAGGCAGCTCCAGCTCCTGGGAGGCTTCCCCTCATTGTGTTGGCTTGAAATATTTAGTTATTGCCTGAAAATCCTCCCCATGGGTCTGATTCTGCCTATGATGTCATGAAATGATTAAGTTCTTCACTGCTTGGGTAAGTCCCCTGGTCTTTGAGGATTTTAAGAAATGGATGCTACTGTTGCCATCCTTTTAACACTGCATTAGACACGGTGCTGGTGCAGTGCGTGCTCCCCTGGGGGTGGGGTGACGCTGAGCAGTGAGAAGCAAAGTTCCCAGCTGGCCCTCTCAGAATGTCATCATGACAGCACCACCCAGACCCTGCTGTAAGTACACAACCGCCCTGTGAATTATGCGCCACTGCCAAGAGTAGTACGGCTTGCTCTGACAAGCTGGCCAATTTTAAAAGCTCCAGGTACTCTTGGCCATCACTCTAAGTGCATCATGAGCTGTTTTCTTTCTCTTTTCTCTTGTCTTTCTCTCTTTTCCTTTTTGCTGTCAAACACGGGATGTGTCTCCTCCAGCTCTGTCTGTCAAGGTAAAGACAGTCGGGTCATAGTCAACCTAAGGTTGTCAAGGCCAGGGAGACTGAGACAGGGAGCTCCAGAGCTCTGCCTCTCACTCTGTCTGTGGGCGAGGGGGGAGGGGACAGGAGAGGGTCACCTTGTCCCCCGTCAGAACACCAGGGGAGAACATCGCCCGTCACCTCCGTTCCAGCTGCAGGCTGATGCGCTGAGGGGTGCCATGCAGGAGTTCCGGGGAGAAACTCAGAGAACCAGCCTCGCCTGGAGCTGCTCCCCAGGTTCTACCCCTCTATCTACACAGAGAAATCCTGAAAACGGGCAGACATCTTTGGAAATCATAAAGCCTGCACTTCAGCCCCGAGTCGGTGACCTCCTACTCAAGCCAGGTGACCTACTCAGGACTCTGCTTCCTGTCCTGTAAAACTGCGACAGTGTAGGCTCCTGCACGGCCCCTGCTGGTCTGGCCGCTCCAGATTCCTGTCCATGAAGACAGGCTCCTTCAGGCTTGGCTCAGAGCAGAAATAGGGCTCGGCCATCGAAGGTGTTCAGAGCAAATGTGTTCTCCAGGATTTATAAAACGCTACTGGTACTGCACTCTCATGCATGAAATTGAAGCAATAAAGATAATTTCAAAGAGATACTGACTTTGTATTTAAGTTCATATTTTAAGAATACTTTTTGTAATTATAGCCAGAGGCAAAAGAAAATGAGTGCAGTTAGAATCAAATGGAGGTAAAGAGGTATCCCCTTGATAACAAGATTTTACAAAAACAGAAAGCTATTTTTCTATCCAGGAAAAAAAATCTACTAAAATCAACCTCTCTTAATGACAACCTTCAAGTTAGTCAGGTGGCATAGACACACAAGAGCCTCCAATTTCCCCATCAATCACTGGCTGTGTCTTTATGGAATCGTTTTGAAAGTGAAACTGGAATCCACAGGCACTCGGTTAATGTTTGACTCCTATTCACCGCACTGGACTGGAAACTATTAACACACTTTTAGCAACCATCTGATAAAGGAAAACCATTTGCTACCTTTTATACAGTCATTTTTGATAGCATCAATTTGTAACCCAGAAGAACAGAGATATAATTTTATAGGCTGACCAGCAAGCAGAGGTACTGAAGAAATTTACTGTGTTGTCTCGAATGCAGATTTGAGAACACTGAAAAGGTGATGCTTTCTAGAATAACCTTTACAATTTTTAAAAATAGGATCATACAGAAATATCATTCATCATCATCTCTAGGCCTGAGTCACCCAGGCCAATACTTGGGAAAAAAATTTTATCCTCAAAGCTGCATCTTTTAATTCTGCATGATTTTCATGTAACCCTTCGCAGGCTGAGAAGCAGAACCTCCACCAGACACACTTTAAGCGGATGAGGCCAGATGCCGCGGGCACTGTCTGTGCCGGGACTGTGAGTTATCTGCACATATTTAAGTGAAGCTACTATGTATTTGGCATCAGACAACATTCTTGAACAGCTGTTATGCCAGTATCTGCGCTCCTCTGCAAGGACTTTGTAGAGAGCTTTGTGTTCTGGATTCCCCACGGCACAGGACATCGCTGCTGGCCTGCAACCCTCCGCCCGGCCCCCCACTCTGAAGACAGCAGCGAGCACCTTACTTGTACACAGGGAAGGGGCTGGCCCGCGCCCGGCAGTTCAGCGACACTTTGCCTTCCAGCGACTCCTCTGGGTAAATAGTATTGATCGGCTGTTCTTCAAAAATTGGTCCAAACCCTTTGTCTTCCTCAGAAACTGCAAAAACAAGAACACTGTTTTACATTGTGGCATTTTAGAAGCCAAAGCAAATCTGCATATATTGAGAAAAGTATTTGAAAAAAACCCAGAAACATTTTAATTAAAACAAAAACCGCGCCTCCACAGTTGTGGAGAAGACGCTGGAGTCCTGTATTCGTAATTCTTCTCTGCACTTCAGGCACCACTGCCCTGAAAGCTGTGGACAGCCCTGGTCTGTCCCCCTTAGCTGCAGAGTTCTGCACCCTGAGCCCTCGCACACGCTCTGCTTCTCTCTAGCATTGCCAGCAAGAATGTCCTCTTGCTGTGAAGACCTGCTAGCCCTTGATGCTCTAGCCACAGGCTCAGATGCTTCAAGACACACTCGCACCCCTACAGGTTTCAGCCGGTCCCCTTGGGTGTCACCACAGTCCCCACACAGGCCATGGCACTGAGCACCCCCACCGGGATCCTTCACTTCCTGTTCCACTAGGTGTGTGGACACAGCAGCCCTGCCTTTAATCTCCTTGCACCACTCTGTAAGCCAGCAGCCCAGCTGTCTGGAACAGAAGAGATGCTTAATGATCTTTACTAAGAGAATGAAGAAACACCGGGATTTGAGGTGTTCTGGGGAACTGGTCTCCTTCCTGGACCCATCTTTATGCTCCCTAGGCATGTTCCCTGCACGGGTACTCAGCCACATCAAGAACAATTTATAACCTAAGTATGCGGCGATGGGTGGGACCGACGGGTTTGGGCTCATCACAAACATCGCCCCGTGGGGAAAGCACCCTTCCCAATGGTCTCTGCTCCACCAGGTGAGGAAGACACCATGCACGAGTCCCCACCAGGGAGCACCTGCAGGCAGAGCTAAGAGCCGTGGCGCCAGCTGAATTCACAACGACCCGAGTGGCTCGCAGGGAGGAGTCTTGGCCGTGGGGTGACCAGGACGCTCTGGTGGGTCAGAGCCGTGGTTCACGCCCTGGTGGGTCAGAGCCGTGGTTCACGCCCTGGTGGGTCAGAGCCGTGGTTCACGCCCCCGGTTTATTTTAAGAGCGAGGTTGAGGCACGCACACACTTGTTCATCTTCTCCAGCATCACCCTTGACGACCTGAGCTCTGTCCCAGCTTCCCGCACTGTGTCCTTCCAGGCTTGGCTCCGTACTGTTTATCAGGGTTTCTTGGGACAAACTGTTTAACCTCTTCGAGTCTCCATGTCTATACAGGGGGATAGTAATCAAACTCCCCTGGAGGTTATTGTCAGAATCGCTGTGACACAGTGCACGGAAGCCCGTGACGCATGTGGCTGAGACGGAACAACCAGCAAACACTGCTTTTCTGGGGCCACTCGTGAACTTACTTTTCGTATGCATATACATTTTTATGAATTTATTTTTGTTACGTATATAAATTCTCACAGCAATCACAAAGCTTCCAAAAGCCAGAAGCCAAGTCTTACCCACTCTGAGATCTCTGATGCTATTGGCAGTGTGCTGTTTTGGGCACTCAGTACATTTCTGCTGGGCACACAGACGACGAACCACATCCTTCAGTTAACTTCCCGTAGGACGCACCACTCCCTTCTCTAAACGAACCCAAGATGTTTCCAGGGAGCTGCCCCATTTTTGGCTGTGACTTGCTGACACTGCCATTCATAAATTTACACACGTTGGTCACATTCCATTTCCACCGCCCCCACTCAGAGAACAGACGAGGCACTCAGAGTTAAGATTCAGCTCCAACACACACTCTGCTGTTTTATGCAAGTCATTTGCTGTCTACATGGCTTCTACGTTTAGAAAAGAAAGGAGCAGGCACACATCCCAAGGACCTGTGGCCACTCAGGAACACGCGGTGTTCAGTCGCTCTGTGCTGGGAAGTGTGAAAGTCTTGCTCTGGGCGGTCTGCACTCCCACGTCCCTCTGAGGGCTGTGAAAACCACAGCTGCTGATCATGCCTCTGCTTCCCATCTAATCATTTTATTGATCACGCGTCACAGTCTCTGTCCTCTCAGAATGGAACTGCCCATCAGGGAAAGAACAGAAATGGTTCCCAAAGCCCTGGTGACCAGAGACTTTCATTCTGTGCGAAAGTTCTGGGTTTTCCCTGTACTGGGTTTCACCTGCACTTCTAGGCGGTAAGAGTCATCCGTTGTACTGCCCACTCGGACAACTTCACAGGCTCATCCTGACCTGCTCCCGGCTGCACAGCCTCTCTCTGCAGCAACTTACCAACACCTGCCAGCTTGGAGAAGCTGCCGTGTCTTCCCAGTGCACACAGAAGCACTTCAGAAGACATGCAGAGAGGTGAGAGAGGTGCGTTTTTACCAACGTATTTAGATGCTCTTCCTGAGGGTGCGATGACCTCCACTCCCACTCTGTCCTTGGATACATGGTGACTTTAGTGCTAACTGCTGTGATTTTAAAGTTCCAATAGGGGCTGGTGCCATGGCTCAACAGGCTAATCCTCCACCTAGCGGCACCAGCACACCAGGTTCTAGTCTCGGTCGGGGAGCTGGATTCTGTCCCGATTGTCCCTCTTCCAGGCCAGCTCTCTGCTGTGGCCAGGGAGTGCAGTGGAGGATGGCCCAAGTGCTTGGGCCCTGCACCCCATGGGAGACCAGGAGAAGCACCTGGCTCCTGCCTTCGGAACAGCTCGGTGTGCTGGCCGCAGAGCGCCGGCCGTGGTGGCCATTGGAGGGTGAACCAATGGCAAAAGGAAGACCTTTCTCTCTGTCTCTCTCTCTCACTATCCACTCTGCCTGTCCAAAAAAAAAAAAAAAAAAGTTCCAATAGAGAAATGTTTAGAAAACCAGAAAAGATAGCATTTAGAGATAGCATTTAGGGAGAGGAAAGCTCACAAACTCTAAAAGCTCCGCGTTTATGTCACAAGGATGATGATGATATTATTATTATTATTATTAATTATTACTACCACCAGTGCACCCGGGCCTTGGGTTTCAGGAGAAATGAACATGTGATGCACTGCAACGGATGCTGGCGCCTGCTCCCTCCCACAGTGCTAGCACAACAACTCCAGACGATGTCTTGGGGCTCCAATAGCAGTTGTCAGTTCAATAACTCGACTCTGACCTTGAGTGCAAGATGCATCACCAAAAGCGCGACCCATGAAAGACAAAAAGTGGCTGATTTGGACCTTACAGAAATCAACACCTTCTGCTCTGTGAAAACCTGTTAGGAGAACAGGGTCTCGTGCAGGAGGGGTTTCCAGTCGTTCCTTCTCCAACACACACTCCACAAGCACAAGATGACAACAACTGCGCACTAAATACAGATCACACGCAGTACTGGGGGGTACACTTCGTGTGACTTCACAACACTTGAACTCTGCCCAGCAGACGCAGCATTGCACAGCTCAAGACGTATCGCATGATTCTATTTCCAAGGTGGAAAAGGACAGTCCTGGCGTGTCGTGCACAGGCTCTGTCCTTCTTCTGGGTAGCGCCATTTATAGGGACAGTCATGATCCACAATCCTCAACTTATAATTTAGAAGCTTCCTTGAAATAGCGACTTCCATCACTCTGATGTAAGATGAGTTACGTTCATTCAGAATTCCCTTGTTGTATAAAGTTCTGTACGGGTCCTTCAAACACAACACAGATTCACATGAACACATCTACATGGAGATTAGAGATTTTCATATTTCAACTAAGTTGTCCTAAAGATCTGTTCTGATTTGAAGGTATATGCTGTTTATATAAAAGCTGACCAGCCTGCAGAAAACTGAGAACATGTTTAAGTAGTTCCTTCAGCTTCATCAAATGAATTTAAAAACAAACAACTTTTTTTTTTTTTTCTAGAAAAGGTCAGTGATGAAAATCTGCTGAGCAATGATGGAAAATCACATATTTATAATGAAGAGTTTGTCTGTGCAGGTCATAGTGAGCCACGTAGAGATGAAGGATACCCAGTCCTCAAAGGGGATATAGGGAGCTCGGACAATGTTGTAAATTTTTATGGCCAATCAGGCAGGTAGTAGGATCCCCTGGTATTTTTCCTTCTCATGATAATACTTCTCACAAATAAAATGCATGGGTTTTCCCATCTCTCACTTGCATCTAACACTTATAGGAATATAAAATGAAACTTCCAGGGGATAAAAAGATGAAGCTAATCTCCAAGAAGACACTGAGATTATTCTTCACATTGAGAAAGAACTACATTTAAGATACTTCTGTTTGGCAGCTCCCAAGATCAAAAAGCAAAATAGGTGACATTCATATCACATAAATGTTTCTGCTAAGTACTGTCTCACAAACATACGCTTCCCACTTCTCTAGGCGCTCCTGGCCTTGGTTTCAGCCTGGTCCAGCAGTGGCTGCTGCAACCATCTGGAGAGTGAACCAGAGGATGGAAGCTTTCTCTCCCTTCCTCCCTCCCTCTCTCTCTCTCGCCTTCTCTAACTCTGACTTTAAAATAAATAAGTAGATCTTTTACAATACATTTCAAGGCTGAATAAAATTACAGGTTCCGTGAGATGGGTTAGCAAGTACTGTGTACATCTATACTAGAGATATGTCTGTGCCCTTGAAATACAAAGTACCCAAGAAAAGCATTTGTATTACGTCATCATGATCAGCACAGGCCTCTGAAAGTGAGTCTCAAGACGCCCTGGAAGGCAGTAGCTGGGCTCACTGTCCTGAAACTTCAGAGCTCAGTCCAAGAAGTTCTTCTAGGGGCAGCACAACCACGCTCCGCAAGGGACCCATTAATGCAGGTTGTGTTTTCTCAGCCTTCAGTGCATCCATCTAGGCCTTCTCTCCACCACCATGGAAAGACGTATCTGACCCACTGCGATGAATCAGAACTGTGGTTAAAAGGTAAAACAGGGGCTGGTGTTGCGGTGCAATGAGTTACACTCCCCTGCCATGCCGGCACCCTACATCACAGCTCTGGTTCAGGTCCTGGCTGCACAGCTCTGGTCCAGCTCCCTGCCAATGCACCTATCAAGGCAGCAGGAGACAGCCCAGGAATCTGGACACCTGCCACCCACGTGAGAGACCCGGCTGGAGTTCAGGCTCCTGGTTTCAGCCTGGCACAGCCTTGGCCAGTGGGGCCATCTGGGGAGTAAATCAGCAGGTGGAAGATCTCCCTTTCTTTGTCTGCACTGCTCTATTCATCACTCTGCCTTTCAAAAAAATAAAAATAAAAATAAACCCTTAAAAGAACAAAGTAAAAGAAATACAAAAGAATTAGATACTATAAAAAAGCTATCTTTTTAAGATATGTACCCTTTTCCTTGATGCACAGATTCTTCTAAAACACAGCACAATTAGAGATGACTTTTCAATTTAATAAAAATCATTTATTTTAATGCAAATTCATTTATTTTCTACAGTAAAAGTGACCGTCACAACTCTGTTACCAAGATAGGCATATTTTTGATGTGACCAGAATAATAAAAAAGTGATCATGAATGGATGTTCTGAGTCACAGTGTTTTCAGCATTGCCCTCGGTGCAGGATTAATGGAATCACCACCTGTGGGGCTACATCAGAATGACTTCACGTCTCACTACAAAGGGGAGCCCACTGCAGTCCACTTCCCACACTACACTGGGAGAGCCCATGCAGTCCACTACTCACTACACAGGGGAGCCCACTGCAGTCCACTTCCCACCACACAGGGGAGCCCACTGCAGTCCACTTCCCACTACACAGGGGAGCCCATGCAGTCCACTTCTCACTACACAGGGGAGCCCACTGCAGTCCACTTCTCACACTACACAGGGGAGCCCACTGCAGTCCACTTCCCACTACACAGGGGAGCCCACTGCAGTCCACTTCTCACTACACTGGGAGAGCCCACTGCAGTCCACTTCCCACTACACAGGGGAGCCCACTGCAGTCCACTTCCCACTACACAGGGGAGCCCACTGCAGTCCACTTCTCACACTACACTGGGAGAGCCCACCGCAATCCTGCTCTTTTATTTCTGGAAATCAAGTGTAAAATGACAGTTCGTGCTTAAGCGTTATTTTTCTTTCATTGTGTATCCATTTTAAAATGAAATCCATTTTCTATTCTGCAATACATCATCTCAATCTATACATTATTAGACATATTTTTACCTAAGTATGTTGTTAAGAAGAGTTTCAGGGAAAAAATATGTTACAAAAACACACTGAGAAAATTTGAAGGGAGTCCAACATGTAATTTTCACAGTATTTGTAATACATGATGGTTATAGGAAGGGAAATGGCATTAATTCTCTCTAAAGACTATAAACCCTTTACAATAGGCAATATTTAAACTTCCTCCAAGCACATTCCTTTTAGATAGTTCACTGCTAACCACCCTCTGTTGATAAGAGAAAAAAAACACATTCAGGTCTTGGGCTTTGATATTCGGATGCTTGATCCCTCAGGGTCATGGGTAATGGGTGATATTCCAGGGAAACTGCATAGCTAAAAATACAAAGTAAGCCGTTGGTCTCTAAGTACAGAAATCCAGCTGTTAGAATGAACACTGACATCAGATTAGCAGAAGCGTTAAGTGGGCTAACTCCTGTGCTTGGCTTTGTCTGTTGGGGACGGCTTTCCTGTCCCGGGTCAGCACCACTTATTCACCCTGCGGTCACCAAGCTGTGCACCTGGCGAGAGAGACGCCCTCCCACCCGGTCCCCACGCTGAGGACATCCTCCTGTGTGGCGTTCACCAGCTGTGGCCTCTAGCCAGGATTCTACTTATCCTAGCCTCCTCCTGTCCATTTCAATGAATGGGGTGATGCTATACTTAGGGATAGAAAAAAATACACTGAAAATTATGCTGAGTAACTGGTGAGAGTTAAAGTGAAAAAAAAAATTTCAAGAAATTTGGGGATGAGTGTTGGGCAGGAAGTTGGAATGAGCCTGTGTGTGTGAGGGGGCCTGAAGGAGCAGCACCTGCAGAAGCTCACTCTGGAAGCAGCCCAGCACCCACACCTGAGTCCTGCCCAGACCGGACAACCTCCCAGGTGTCCCAGCCCTGCCCCCAAGGGAAGCTCCCAGGAGAACTCTCTCCTCAGGTCCAGAGGGGTTACCTGGCAGGATAACACGGGCCCATAAAACCTTCACAGACACCCTAGGGGCAGCCCCCCTGCCAGGCTGGACAGGCAAACCTAGGGAGGAATCTCCTAATTTATACTCAGCAAACCTTGTGTCCTAGAAGAGGGGGAAGACAGGAGGGGAAGGAGCAACCTGGACCCCCTCTCCCTGACTAGCCCCAGTCTGAACAAGCTCTCCCGGGTCTCTGCTGAGCCGCCCGCCTGGCCTGCCCGGCGTAGTCTCCCCATTTAACGATGTAGCCTCACTCTCCCAGACTGAGTGACTGGGCACCCTTTCTCTGTCCCGTCTGTTTTGACAGATGCCCTGTCCCCCATAAACCTTGCTACTCTGCTCTGTCTCACGCCTGAATTCTCTCTTGGGTGACGATGAGAACCCCAGGACTTCTCTCTGGTGACGCAAGTACTGCAAAGACGTGAGAAATTTCCTGTCTCCTTCTCCCTGCAGCAAAGCAATGAAGAGAATTAATGCTTCCAATATTAGCGCCGGGTGTTATGGAGCCATACACTAACTGTAAGTGTGCAAAGTAAATATTACAGATTATTTCATTCTAATTCTTATAAAACAAATGCTATGCTGCTATATTATTTCCTATTTTTACATTTTCTCACAGAATTACAAAGGAATTAAAGAACCACTGATTTTTATTTTAGGTATAGTTTTTTTTTTAATCCCTTGAAGTAATGGTAAAGGCAGACGCTGTAACTGGAAACTCCATGTAAATTAAATATTTATTTCCAGGGTGGGTATTTGGCCTAGCAGTTAAGATACCAGTTAAGAGCCCGCATCCCATATGGGGGTGCCTGCATCAGTAAAGAGTTGAGACCTCCTCCCCCCCAATTCTGGCTTCCTTCTGCTATGGATCTTGGAAGGACCAGAGAATGGGCTACTGCCACCCAAGCGGGAGACCTGGATTGACTTCCCAGCTCCTGGACTTGGTCCCAACCCAATCCCAGCTGCTGTGGGCACATGGGCAGTGAACCAAGGGACAGCAGCACTCTCTCATCTCTGTAATCTGCCTTTCAAGTAAATAAGTAAAAATGAAAATAAAATATGGGGCCGGCGCCGCGGCTCACTAGGCTAATCCTCCGCCTTATGGCGCCGGCACACTAGGTTCTAGTCCTGGTCGGGGCGCCGGATTCTGTCCCGGTTGCCCCTCTTCCAGGCCAGCTCTCTGCTGTGGCCAGGGAGGGCAGTGGAGGATGGCCCAGGTGCTTGGGCCCTGCACCCCATGGGAGACCAGGAGAAGTACCTGGCTCCTGCCATCGGATCAGCGCAGTGCGCCGGCCACGGCAGCCATTGGAGGGTGAACCAACGGCAAAGGAAGACCTTTCTCTCTGTCTCTCTCTCTCACTGTCCACTCTGCCTGTCAAAAAATAAATAAAAAATAAAAAAAAATGAAAATAAAATATGGGGCAGGTGTTTGGCACAGTGGTGAGGTAGCTACTTGGGCTGCCCACGTTCCATACAGACGTGCTGCTCTGAGTTCAGCTCACACTGCTTAGGATCCAGATTCCTGCTAATGCACAGTCCGGCAGGCCTCACTGGACAGCTCATGGACTTGGGGTCCTACTGTTAGGTAGGAAGTCAGAAATGAGCTTATGTGTGTGTGACAAAGGCCTAAGGCACTGACATCCAGGTCCAGCATCCGCATCTGAAAGTCATCCCGATGACCTTCCAGGTGCAGCCCACTATCTGCACTTCAAACGCCCTGCCCCTTCTACCCAATAACCATCCTTCCTCTAGGGCTCCTCTAAGGTGGGCCAGGCCGGCCAGGCCTCTCCCTGTCTGATAACTCGGGGGAGGGGGTCCGGGTGGGGGGATTCAGATAGGAATTTTTCGTATTTACATGCAAAAAGTCCTTTGTTCCAGGAGGAGAAGAAGTGAGGAGGCATGGCCCATCTTCTTAAAAACCCCCAGCCTCAACCAGACTGCGCACGCTCAGTCCTCTCTCTGCTGAGGCTCCTGCCTGGCCTGCCCAGGTGTCTTCTCTCCACTCAACCATGTAACCCCGCTCTCCCCCAGTCTGAGCAACTGGGCACTCTCTCTCAGGCTCTGTCTGGAGAGGTGCCCATCCGTTCTTACAGATGTCCCTGCCCTAATAAACCTTGCTATGTTGCTTTCCCCTGCTCTCTGTCTCACGCCTGAATTCTTTCTTGCGTGAAAACAAGAACCCTGCCTTCTCCGATAACACTACTACCCAGTGAGAGACTGGGGTGAAGTTCTGGGCTACGGGCTTTGACCTGGCCCAGTTCTGGCTGTTGCAGTCGTTTGCGGAGAGAACCAGGAGACAGTAAATATTTAGTAGCAAATATTTTAATTAATAATTATTAATAATTATATATAAATGTTATCAGTTGACTATGTGTAACTTATTTTTCTTATCTCATAGGACATACTCATTGCTTTATTTTTTACTAAAAATATAAAAGAGAAACTTCTTAAAGATATGATGAAGAATGAAACTGGATTTAATTATTTTATATAATCCATGATGTACTTTATTTTTCAAATAAAAATGCTTATGTTTGTCTTAAAAGCTACTCAGGTAGGCTATAAAGACTGCTATTAAAATAATCATTTAGGGGTCACAGCACTGTGGTGTGGCAGGTAAAGCTGTCGCCTGCAGTGCCGGCATCCCATATGGGTACCAGTTCGAGTCCTAGCTGCTCCACTTCCCATTCAGCTCTCTGCTATGGCCTGGGAAAGCAGAAGAAGATGCCCCAAGTGTTTGGGTCCCTGCACCATATGGAAGATGTGCAAGAATCTCTTGGTCCCTGGCTTCAGATCAGCACAGCTCTGGCTATTGCAGCCATTTGGGGAGTGAACTGGCAGATGGAAGACCTCTCTCTCTCTCTCTCTCTCTCTCTCTCTGCCTCTCTGTAACTTTGCCTTTCAAATAAATAAATATTTTGAAAAATAATCATAAAAGCTTAATACATATATATATGCAAGATGATCTATTAGATATGATGATATCTTAACTCCCAGTTCAGTAGATGGTGTTCTTAAATGGACACTGGATCTTTTAAGGAAGAGGGCCGGCGTTGCTGGCAGTGGGTAAACCACCGCCTGACATGTCTGCATCCCTTATGGGTGCCAGTTAGGGTCCCAGTTGCTCCACTTCCAATCCAGCTCTCTGTTAATGGCCTGGTAAACGTAGCTGAAGGTGGCCCAGGCGATGGGGCTCCTGCCACCCATGTGGGAGAGCGGGGAAGAAGCTTCTGGCTCCTGACTTCGGCTTGGCCCAGTCCTGGCTGTTGTGGCCATCTGGGAGTGAACCAGCAGATGGAAGATCGATCTTTCTCTCTATTCCTCCTTCCTTCTCTGTAACTCTTTCAAATAAATAAATGAATTTTTAAAATTAGGTCTTCAGGTAGGTCTTAATTCAACATATTTTCCTCAGAAGCAGGAAAATGTGGGCACAGAGACAGACACACACAGAAGGAAAACTCCAAGAGGACGCAGAAGTCACGCACCGCTGGGTGCTGAGAGAGGAATCATGCCAGCCCAAGCCGGGTGTTCTGAGGTAAACAGAGACAGAAGAGGCAAGAAAGGCACCTGTCCCTGTGTGCTTTCAGAGGGAAGGTGGCCTTGCCTCGGTTTTGAGTTCTTGAATTTGCACTGCAGCCTGCAGAACTGTGAGGCGACACATTTCTGTTCTAAACCACCCAGACTGGGGCTTCACCATAGCAGCCTTGGGAATGGAACGCACACGTTATGCTTACTATGCAAGAAGGGTAACTGCTTACTATTTAGGGTCAATACCAAATTACTGAACTTCGGTTAGCCATTTTTTCCCAAAATCTATGTGATCATGGGTTCTTTTTTTCAGTGCAGTTCCTACCACCATCCTGCAAAACACACTTGGATACTTAGAAAAATACCCAAATGCAGCCCATAATTTTATCTGAGTTCCTTCCTCTGTTTAGAATTAGTTTCACTTCTAACACTGAAAATCTTCATGGTTCTCTGCCTACTACCTCCATCATTAAATACACCTTCATTGCTCAAATACTTCTTACAGAGCACCATCATAACGTTTCTTTTACAGTTTCCCTATTTACTTATGTCCTGCTCTGTGATCAGGTTCATGAAGGGCAGGGAAGAACACCTCTCTGATCAGAACACCTTACTGATCTTCCGTAGCGATTCCCAGCTCCCCAGGCGGAAATCTGTGGTTTGGATGCAATCTGAGCAGACTTCCCAGTTCCTTTCCTACAAGTCTGAGTCCTGCTCACTCATCTGGCGTGCGCAGCCTTGATTTGGTGTAGCGCTGCCGACTCAGAGATGCCCCTGGACTTCCACTCTCACTGTTACTGTGCGGCTGCTGTAAGTTACCACGTCTGCTCCGCTCCGTGAGCACGGACAGGCTGGAGCACTGCGCTGGAAGCTGCCACTGTGTTGCTTTTGTATCCCTCTCCTCGCCCTGTGATTTCTACAGACTGGAAAGGCAAGGCTCAGGAGGTGGGGCAGGGTGGATCAGACTTCTGGATCACTAGTGAGTGGCGAGCTGAAGGCATACCCAGGCTGGCTTACCCCGGGCTGTCACCCACAGCGCAGAGGCTGCCGTATTTCTGCAAGAACTGCTCAGCAGTCATCAAAGTACCAGCTAAAGCAGCAGGATGACTTTATATTCCATGCATCTTAAACAACCGATTCTGCAACACCTGTGTGCGTCCAGCTGGACTCAGTCTTCAAGCTTCAAGTTCAGTAACTTTAGTTTTCTCTCTTACAGGAAAGCAAGGGACTTTCAAACAAACTTAGAAGCTTACAATAACTAAAATACAGTTTCAAAAGTGAGTGGCACAGCACTGTCACGAAGCCTGAATGAATAAGTACATCCACATTGACTATTTCCCACCGGCTATCATCCTCTAGAGAGATATGCGTTTGTGATAATCCATCCATTCATTTCAGCACTCAAACAAGTTGCCTTATGATACTAGAAAGATAGTCTTTCCAAAATCTACAGGTGATCTAACACAAACCATTTGTGTTCAAGTTTAGAAAGTAGACATGCAATGCAATCCAACTGAGAAAAGGTTTACCCTTTTGTCAACTTACCTCCATGACCGTACCTTCTGTGCCAGGTAAACTCTGAAACAAAAGGATAAACAGCGTTGGCCAGGAAGCAGTTCTCCGAGCTGTGGCGCAAACACAGATCCCCAGTGACTGGGATGCCAGTTTATGCGATGAGGCCCTGCCCGTCACTCTAAGGCTGCTGAAGTACAGTGTCTATTTGTTACCTTTATATTTTATAGGCGTAGCACTACAGGGGGTGGTCAACAGAATTAGTGTTCATGTTCATTATAAACAATATTAATAAGTTTTCTGTTTTGTCCATACAAATAAGACTTCATTACAATAGCTTTACTTAAGTTTACTTAAATTTCATTTATGTAACAAAAATGTGTGTATATAAGTATGTATATTCATAATACATATAATTATGCATATATGTGCACATATATAACCATTGTGGTTATAAAATATGTACTTATCAATGACATTAAAATTCTTAGGTACTGATGAAATTATCTTTTTCAGAATGTGGAGGCAGCTCCCCAAAATAAACCAGCACTTTAATATCTTTATAATAAATAATAAATACAAGAGGATCCCTCTCGGCTTCACCCTCACAGCAACTGCCAGGGATGACAAAGCTGCAGAACGGCAACCCCACAAGCACCTCCTGCGTCAAGGTCACGGTGATGAGAAAAAATGATGCTGGAGAACATCAGACAAAAACATCCCGCATCTCTCCTTATAGGAAATGCCTCTGACTACGTCATGCCTGTCTGTGAAAGACAGAAATATCGTATCTGTCTTAAAACAAAATCGCTTTGTCTTAACGTCTGAGCACACACTGTAGGTGACTTCACACGTCGTTTCTCATGAGACTGACTACACGGGAGACAGAGGATTCTACAGTGTGCCTGGTGTCAGACCTAGCCAATATCAGAATTCAATTATGTAACTTAAAAATAAATAAAGGTGGGCAGGGCTTTGGTCTAGTAATTACGCATCTGATACGAGTCCCCGGGTGTGAGTCCCAGCTCCACGTCTGATCCCAGACCCGGGAGGCAGCAGTAATGCCTCTAGTGGTTACGTCCCTGTCAGACACGCAGGAGACCTGCACCGAGTGCTCACCTCCCAGCGTTCACCTGACCTAGCCCTGGCTGTTGAAGGCATTTGTGGAATGAACCAGCATCTCTGTGTGTGTGTCTGTGTGTACCTGCTTCTCAAATAAATATTTAAAAATAAATATGCAATATTATAAACAAGAGGGAAATCCTTAAAACCCCCTTATTTCTAAGCTGGTTTTACTATATTTTATTTTCACTTGATTTATTGAAGTTCCGACTCCTGAAGCTGGATGGTGCAAACACCACAGGATGGTGAGCTATTCATGAAGCCTTCCAGCTGCACGCTACAGGGTATCAGGTTGGAACTGGCTGTAGCAGGAACATTTACTTCCCAGGAATGGATAAATGCCACCCACCAGGGATAATCCCTTTCCCCCTGACCGCCTGCAGAGATCCAGAGGTTACATGCTTACTAGCCCAGCAGGTGGTTAAACCACTGCTTGTAATGCAAGTTTCCCATATCAGAGTGCTGGCTGCTCTGATTTTGATCTGGTTTCCTGCCTACGTGCTTGAGAAACCAGTGCAAGATGGACCAAGTACTTGGGCTGCTGACACCCATATGGGAACCTGGGATGGAATTCCTGGCTTCTGACTTCTGCCACACCCAGACCTGACTATTACAGCCCCTTGGGGGTAATGAATCCATAATAAAAGGTCTCTCTCTGTCTCTCCCTCTGTCACTTTGCCTTCCAAAGTAAATTAATATCTTAAAACGCATTTACCAGCTCCCTAGTATGCAAGAATGACTAATCTTGTAAAATTTAATTAAAAGTAAAAATAAAAAATGAGACAGGCTCTACTTCAATAAATATGTAGCTACTTATATTTATGTATCTATATTCTCAGACGTCAAAAGAAAACATTAACTCTGACTTTATACAATAGCTTTAATGAAAAAAATGCATCAATTATATTGATACAATTTATGGCAAAGATGCAAACATTATTTCTTACCTGACAGACTGCTTGCAAAAGACACTAGCAATAGAGGGCTGAACAGCAACCACATTTTCATCTTGTATTCAGTAGAAGTTCGGCTCAATTACCACAAAAAACCTCCAGCTTCAAGGCCGCTGAATGATATGAAACAGCTGCATCAAGAGAAAAAGGAAGGGAAGGAGGGAGACGGTCATCACTTGGGGTCAACACCGTTATCAGTTTTATTCTATGGCACGCTCCTTGTCTGTAGAGCAAGTTTTCATTTAATTCACTTGCAAACACCGTGTTCTAAGGCAAAGGGTTTACTCTGTAGCAGAGGGTGTGGGCTGCATCCCAGCACTGCCATGCTCCACCACGGCCAACCACCCGGCCAGGCAGCGTTGAGGCTGCATTTCCTCTTCAGCCACCGAGTGTAATAACCCCGTCCTAGGAAGAGCAGGTGTGTGAACATGCCACTGTCAGCAAGTTTAACTGATGGTCAAACCCAGCGCCAGGGCTGGCAGAGAGATTCAGGAAAGATTCCTGAAGCTGTGTGAACTCGAAGACATCACATAAACAGTAAGTGGGACAAATTCACCAGAAATGCTCATGTTAAAGTAATTTCATTAACGACATATTCAACCTCCTCCTTCCCATCACATCTTACACTTATTCCCTCATTCAACACAAAGTCAATAATTACTCCTTGGGTGCCAGTCTGGGACAAGTTAGATTTTGTGAGACCAAGTCTTTGTAAGCTGGGGCACATTCTTTAAAGTCATGGAGACCAAATTGCTAACACAAACTGAGCTATAAAACCATTCAGCGGACTAACTCCCGTGTTTTCAAATTCTGCATGAGCTTATGACCACGTCATTGCTTTTCTGAGCTTTTGCACAGGGCCTTAGACTAACCTCCTGCAAGTACAGGGCTCTCCCATTTAAGCCGCATTCGTCATAGTAAATCCACACCTGTGTGTAAGAGTGAAGATTAAAGACAGGAGGTCTAAAGGAGACAGTGCACTTGCTCATGGGGAAAAAAAAGAAAAAGCAATGGGCCGGCGCCGTGGCTCAATAGGCTAATCCTCCACCTTGCGGCGCCGGCACACCGGGTTCTAGTCCCGGTTGGGGCGCCGGATTCTGTCCCGGTTGCCCCTCTTCCAGGCCAGCTCTCTGCTATGGCCAGGGAGTGCAGTGGAGGATGGCCCAGGTGCTTGGGCCCTGCACCCCATGGGAGACCAGGAAAAGCACCTGTCTCCTGGCTCCTGCCAGGATCAGCGCGGTGCGCCGGCTGCAGCGGCGGCCATTGGAGGGTGAACCAACGGCAAAGGAAGACCTTTCTCTCTGTCTCTCTCTCTCACTGTCCACTCTGCCTGTAAAAAAAAAAAAAAAAAAAAAAAAAAAAAAAGCAATGAGAAGGCTTTGCAGGCCCGCCAGTTGGTGTGATGACAGTTCTCGCACCTTTATGCCATCAACGTGGACACCTGTCAATCATCTGCATGGCTGTAAATTACAGCGCCGCGGGGAGGGGCCTGCCTGGGCTGGCAGGGCCTGAAGGAACAGGTCCTTCCTCTCAGGTTACGGCATCTGCCGCTTCTGGAGCTCAGCCCCTTCGTACGGGACGTGCCTGAGGACACGGTGTCCCTGTCGTCAGAAGGAGCTCATCAGCAAGGGCACAGAGGGGCTCACACCAAGAAAGGAGAGGAGAGAAGCCCTCGTCAAAGCAGATGCAATAGTGCAGCAAAAGCCCGTGTCCGGGGCAGGAAGGGCATCCTGGGAGGAGAACACTCGACGCTGTCCTGTTCAGCACAGAGATGCACCGGACCACTCCCTAACGCAGCCAACCACAATCCTGCCGACGGTGCTGTGCTGTGTCAAACCGTGAGAACCTACGTATCTGAACTGCGATAAGATTTTGAGAATGAACTTACCACACTGATTTCTAGGAAGCCTAACAGTTTGCATAGGTCAAGCAAAATATTTAATAGTAATACATGATCCAGGATAAATGCATTCTTTTCTTTTCATTATGTAGATCACTCTCCAGTGAATACACTATTTTTCTCTGGAAAAATCTTAGTTGAATTCATGGAAAATGTGGTGGAAATGAGTCACATTATCAGCAGGACATATTTGTAATATCCTTGTACAACAAATCCAATAGATAATTTTTAAATTCCAGGATTAACAGCATCCAGGTGAGGACTATTAGTCTATACAAACCAGGTTAAATCTGGACTTTAAATTTTTTATCAAATTTTTTTCACTAAGTAGGACTGATCAGAAAGAAAATAAATGGCTTACTAGAGGTGAGGAAACCTGAGCCATTCTTTCAGGGGGCAGAAACAACAATTCAGTGAGCTGTGGAAGGACTTCTGGCTTTTTATTTCAATGAAGTACAGGCCTACATGAAAACCCCTGAAACCTGCACGCACTGCTTACTGTTGTAAAGTACTCATAAACCGTATGCACTGGAGACTTGGCCTCTCTGCTTCTAACTCCTCCCACTGAGTCACACACAGTAATCCGGATGCGCTCCCATAAAAAGGAGCAAGGTATAATTACACTGTGCGTTACAAGGCAGGTGCAACTTAATCGCCGTTAATGTTGGATTCTTCAATAGTTCTAGTTTACTCATTACTAAACTGTCTAAATGATTCTTACAGACATTACAACGGGAGAGTAAAGAACGCTGCTACATTTGGGTCTTGAGTGACCAGGAAGAAGCCCCAGCCACAGAGAAAAACAAACAGGTGAGTGGGCAGAGGTGAGGAGTGGAGAGCGGCCCTGGGAGCTTTTCCTTCGGATGGGGTGAGCGTGTCAGGAAGCTGTGGCTCCGTGACCAGCAACTTCACAGGCAGCCTGGGAAGGAAGTGGGGCGAGCGCAAAGGCAGGGTGGCTTGCGCCCTCACAAAGCACGTGGAATCAGAAACCTGAAAACAAAATACAGAGACATTCTTCAGGTCCAGGGTGTCCTTCCGCATTTCCAGCTCGGATAATCATAACGTGAGACGCCATCAAAAACTCCTGGAAGTGCGCATTATACAAAATCTCTGCATGGGATTCAAAATGGTTTTCCCCAAAGTGAGTTTATCCTTTAGTTGTATTTTCATGAATCTTTTGTAGGTCCCCTAGATAAGGCAATCTCTGCCAATGCACAGCCAAATCAGCCCAAATGAAGCCAACCAAACCGTATCTGAGCTTGGCCTTCGTTAGTCTTTTTTTTATTTATCAAAACAAAGATTTATTTCTTAATTTGAAAGGCAGAGTTACAAATGGCCAGGGCTGGGCAAGACTAAAGGCAGGAGCCTGGGACTCCCCCTAAGTGTTCCATGCTCCCACGTGCGTGGCAGGGCCCAAGCCTCTGGGCCACAGTCTGCTGCCCTTCCAGGCAGTTAGCAGGGAGCTGGACTGGAAGCGGAGCCGCTCAGTCTCTAACTGGCATTTATATTGGATGCTGGTGTTGCAGGCGGTGACTTCATCTGCTGAGCCACAAGGCTGGCTCCACCTCCATCACTCGTCATCAGGCAACCGTGGGCAGGTACTCAGCCTGGCTGGCTTCTCCTCACTTATAAAAGGCAACAAGAATGTCAGTTTCATAGGACTACTGCTGCAAGTGTTGTGTGAGACTATGCATGTAAAATGCTCACCAGGGAAACATTGCATAGTTTTTCTACTATGCCTAAGGACCACCAGGGAAAGGGCCATGTGCCTTGTTCAATGTTGTGGCTCTGAGGCTTGTGGCGTGCGTCTTTCCACATACATGTGCGTAAATAAACCATGTCCAAAGCACCTGCTATATACAAATCAAAATGTAGTTTCCTAAAGTAAGGATAAGATGGTGACAATAGGTAATATGAGATGTCCCTTACTGGGGCACTGATTTTTAAAGGGATGACTGTGATTTATAATCAAAAATGTATTCTTGAAAAAGATGTTCTACATATCCATATTTTAAAGCATGTTGAAAAATGCAGGTTACTCGGTGTTGTTGGAAGTCTGTCTTCCCATCTGAACACACACACTACAGCCAGATTAACATTTCTGCTATTCTGACATGATACCTGTTCCTCCTGCTCAAAACTGGTGACTACTTCCACAGGACAGTGAGGCATCGCCCTGTCAGCAGGTGATTTATTGCCTTGCATGGGTTTCTTGCCGTCCGTGTCTAAAAGCGTCTGCCACATCTTGTTCCCGCATTTGTTTTCTGTCTGTGATCCGTTCTACGGTGTCACCAGTGACTCCCTGGTCACACCCCTCTGCAGCCCGGCTGAAGGCCCTGAGCTGAGCCCGCTCCTGCTAGTGCAGGACGCTGCTCCCCAGAGTTCACTGTGCACGCAGCTGCTGCCCCGCAATGCCCAGCCATCCCCTCAGCCTCCACGGGGCTGGACGCTCTGTCATCAGGGCAGTGGTAGAGAGAGACAGGGCTGACCTCCCCTTACACAGATGTGTCAGTGACGGGAGCAGACCTGTTTCTCTCTGTAACTGGAAGAACAGCAGGGCCAGATGTGGGAAATTCATGTCGGTCCCTGCAGCACCAGCCACACTGTGCTGACCAGCTCCCCCGGGTGGCCCGTCTTGTCTTCAGAGCCTCAGAGCTTCTCCCACCCCCAGGCCAAGCCCTGCCGCTGGGTGCTCCTCATTGGCCAGCAGTAGACTGCTGGGTGCTGCTTCTCATCAGCCATCCGTTGCTGGGTGCTCAGAGACGCGCCCTGGCGCTGTGCTCACATCCAAGAGCGCTCACGGCTGCTCCTCTCCGTGTGTTCCACGAAGCCTCTCAGCCTGAGACACCGCTCCCCAGTCTGTAACACGGCCAGCAGTGGGGTGCGTCTTTCCACTGCTGCTCCTTCCGGGCCCCACCCGCCCTGTCCCCGTCCCTGTTCCCCTTCTTGCCGTGGCAAGGCTGGGTCCTCCCAGCAGAAGTCTGGCCTGCGTCCACAGGAGCATCCAGCCCTGCTCTTCTGTTCTGCTGCAGGAAGACCATAAATTATTTAAAAAGCCTCAATAATACATTAACAAGAATTCAGTCCCTGACAGCTATTTATAAAGCACTTGGTGCCCCTACTAGTGCCTAAAGAAAGAGTGTTCCACTAAACCCAAAAAACTCATTCTTCATCTGTTGCACAGATGTTGATACAGGGGTGCTGTAAAAAGTCCATGGAAAACTGGAATTAAAGGGTAGGCTAATTTTGGGCAAAATACTGCAATCCATGCATAATACGCATTTTCTGTGAATTTTACGAAGACTGTGGGAATAACCCCTTACCCTGACAGCATGCTCATCTCAGCAACAATGAAAATGTTCCTGCACATTAGCAGGTGCTCACATTCTGTTTTAAAAGACAAAGAATAGATTTTGGGCACCTTACTGGACACACACACAAAACTGTGCACTCTATCCTCAATAGAGCTCAAGAAAGATCATCAGAAAACAGTTTGACCTAAAACATGACCTGTGCTCTTCACCCTCCTCACCCCTGCTCTGGTTCTAAAGAACATTCCTTAAAAGGTTCTCTTTTGAAAAAAAAAAAAAAAGGGAAAGATTTATTTTTGAAAGACAGGGTTACACACACACACACACACACACACACACACATCTTCCATCCGCTGGTTCCCTGCACAAATGGCTGCAATGGCTGGAGCTGAGCTGAGCTGATTTGAAGCCAGGAGCCAGGAGCTTCTGGGTCTCCCATGCGGGTGCAGGGCCCAAGGACTTGGGTCACCTTTGACTGCTTTCCCTGACCGTAGCAGAGAGCTGGGTCAGAAGTGGAGCTGCCAGGACTAGAACCAGCGCCCACATGGGATGCCGGCCCTGCAGGCCAGGGTTAACCCGCTGCCCCACAGCACCAGCCCCCTGACAAGGTCCTATGCCAGGAGGAAGGAGCTCATCAGAGTCAAGCTCAGGTCATGCCAGCACCTCCTCCTCCACGATTCAGAACGGAGAGACCTGCGCTCAGACTCGGTCTGAAACTCTGCCTCTGGTGCCCAAGTTCAACCTTCCTGGGTGCCAGCGGCTCGCTCTGCGCAACGAGACCAAGCTCCTCCTCCAACGCTTGCTGTGAGGACCGAACAACAGGCACAGGGCATGCGTGTGTGCATACAAGCGTCACACGACACATGCCTGTGAAAGAACGGAATTTTCTGGAAATGGAATTAGATTTGAGCTTTAAAAACGCTACTCTGGGCCATTATCCAAAAACACAAAAAGATTTCTTAACAAGTGCTGGTGAGGATGTGGAGGAAAGGGGACCCTGCACACTGTTCGTGGGAATGCAAATGAGCACAGCAGGTAAAAGCCACTGCCTACACCCGGCATCCCACGCGGGTGCCTGTGCAAGTCCTGGCTGCCCAGTTCTTGGGCCCCTGCACCCACGTGTGAGACCCAGATGAAGCTCCTGGTTGGATGTGGCCATCTAGGGAGTGAGCCAGTAGACAGAAGATTCATCTCTTTCTTTCCCTCTCCCCCTCTCTCTTTCAACAATTAAATACATCTTTTAAAAAAAGAAAGAAAATGAAAATTAGTATAGCTGTTGTGGAAAACAGCAGGGAGGTTCCACAGAGCTACCGGGAATCTACCGCTAAGTATACAAGCAAGGGAAATGCAACCAGTGTGTGCAGCGCTGTTCACAAGAGCCAAGAGATGGAAACAACCCAAGTGCCCACCGACTGAAGAAGGGACGGAGAAAACAGGGTACCTAACAATGCAATACTGCTCAGCCCTTTAAAAGCAGCGAGTGTCCTTAGTGTGTTGTACTATGATAATTAACGGTAAGCTAGTCTTCAAACAGTACTTTATGCTTTGTGTGCCTGTGTGGGTGCAAACCGCTGAAATCTTTACTCAGTATAGAGTTGATCTTCTGTATATAAAGATAATTAAAAATGAATCTTAATGAAGAATGGGATGGGAGAGGGAGTAGGAGGTGGGATGGTTTGTGGGTAGGAGGGTGGTTATGGGGGGAAACCGCTATAATCCAAAATTTATACTTTAAAAAGTTATACTTATTAAATAAAAGTTTTCTATAAAAATAAATCAACCAGGCACATAAACAGACAGGCTGCACAAGAGCTCACTCCTGGGTGGACTCTCAGAGAGCTGGTGTTAGAGAAGCTGAGAGTGGACAGCTGGTTACCACGGCTGGCAGAGTCGAGGGAAGACAGCCCTGGCAATGGGCTGCTCAGGGAGTTCTAAGCGCTGGTTAGAGTTCTACTGCAGAGGGTGGCCACACGTAACAGGAATAAGCTCTGTGTGTTTTTCTTTCAAAAAAGCTAGAGGAAGGAATTTTGTACATTTGCACTAATGGAACAATCAGCGTTTCAGGAGACAGACGCATGCATACACGCACCCTCCCTTCCTCACTGCATAAGGCATACATGCAATAAGACATATGGTAGTCCCTAATACACATATTTAAGTCAGTTAAAAATACAAATAAAAAGAAATTATTAAAATATAAAGGCTAAAGTGATTAAGAGGGGGACACTACACATGCAGATACTAAGTTCATTCAAACGACTATTTCTGTCCAGTGAATTTCTGGCTTGTTAGCTGTACTTGAAACATACAAGACACAATGCCGTCTAGCTGAAGAGAGGTGTGTTTAATCAGATGATGTTCCCTGTGGACTCCCTTGGGCTTCCTTAAGCTCCATGACAAGTTATATTTCAGCTCGTCCTTTCCAGATGCATGGTCCTTCACATCTGAACAGCTCACTGCCATGGTCAAACACATTTAGTGAGACTTCCTGAGGAACACAGCACTCTGGACCAAGGAATCCCGGATGATAATGAGCGCAAACAGCACGCAGGTATCGTTTCTGATGTCGGTGTTGTTTCTCTTGTTTTGTCTTGTGAGAAGAGTTCCACATTGCTTGGCTGCTGTGTTGAGCTGCAAGAGACTTCAACCTAAGCCCCTGTCACCAGACTGCATGGGAAGCCCACATCAGCAAAGCAACCCTCCAGCACGTCAGGGAACAGCTCATCCCTAAACTGAATTATACTGGGCCAGCGCCGCGGCTCACTAGGCTAATCCTCCGCCTGCGGTACCAGCACACCGGGTTCTAGTCCTGATCGGGGCGCCGGATTCTGTCCCGGTTGCCCCTCTTCCAGTCCAGCTCTCCGCTGTGGCCAGGGAGTGCAGTGGAGGATGGCCCAGGTACTTGGGCCCTGCACCTGCATGGGAGACCAGGAGAAGCATCTGGCTCCACGCGGATCAATGTGATGCACCAGCCACAGCGGCCATTGGAGGGTGAACCCACGGCAAAGGAAGACCTTTCTCTCTGTCTCTCTCTCTCACTGTCCACTCTGCCTGTCAAAAATAAAAAAAAATTAAACTGAATTATACTGATTTGGAGCTACTGGGGAACAGGGAGACGCCCAAGGCTTTTTGGAAATACAGACAACTAAATGGTAATGACACAAACTATATTTGGCATAACAGCTCACTTTTTTTTTTTTTTTTTTTTTTTTTTTTTTTTGGACAGGCAGAGTGGACAGTGAGAGAGAGAGACAGAGAGAAAGGTCTTCCTTTTGCCGTTGGTTCACCCTCCAATGGTCGCCGCGGCCGGCGCACTGCACTGATCAAATAGCAGGAGCCAGGTACTTCTCCTGGTCTCCCATGGGGTGCAGGGTCCAAGGACCTGGGCCATCCTCCACTGCACTCCCGGGCTACAGCAGAGAGCTGGCCTGGAAGAGGGGCAACCGGGACAGAATCTGGCGCCCCGACCGGGACTAGAACCTGGTGTGCCGGCGCCACAAGGCAGAGGATTAAACAGCTCACATTTTTAGAGAACTGGATTCATGATAAAATTACGTTTAAAGGATGTTATGAGTGAAGGGCACTTAGACACAGTGGAGCCTCATCCGTGCCATCTACATCACATACTTCTCAAAGGATGGTTTTAACACAGGGCATCACACAGGACCATCATTGATGTACTCATGCTTATTGGCCAGCATTACAGGAATCTATCACTTCACCCACTTTTTAAAAAGATTTATTTCATCTACTTAGAGGGAGACAGCAAGAGAGGGAGCGGGAGAGGGAGAGAGAGAGAGATTGTAAGAGAGAGAGAGAGCGAACTTCCATCCACTGGCTCACTCCCCAAATGGCCACAATGGCCAGGGCCGGGCCAGGCCAAGGCCAGGATCTCAGAACTCCTTCTGAGTCTCCAACATGGACGGCAGCATTCCAAATACCTGGGTCATCTTTCGTTGCTTTCCCAGGTACGTCAGCAGGGCTGAATGGGAAGCAGAGTAGCTAGCAGTCAAACTGGGACTGGTATGCGATGACAGCATTGCAAGTGGTGGCTTAACCCACTGTAGCACAAAGGCAGGCCAAGAATAAATTGCTTTCTGTTGGCAGAGTAAACAGAACTTTTTTTTACAGATTTCCCTTCTACAGTTTAGAAGTGTGCACAAGTGTTGTTAGATATCACTTAAATTTCAAAAGAGAAATAAAAGCTCTAATGATCTCAAACCACCCCACCATGGAACTGATACAGCGCCAACCCTCCCACAATCACAGTGCTTGGGAGTACAGCATTTAGGATGCTAACACAACAGAGACAGTGATGAGCAGATGAAACAATGCGATTTCCAAGAGTCACTGACTCACTCAGCACACAGAGGGGGGCTGCTTTACTAAGCACAACTTAACAAGCATTTATGGGAGTCTGCTCTACCGCTGCATTAGGAAGAACCAGATTGTTATTCAAATGCACAGCCACATTTTATTCTAGGGTAAATCATCACCAGAATCCACTGCCAGGTTTGGTCAAGAATGGTTGTTCAAAATATCAAATGGATATTAAGTGAAGGTGGGACATGGGGGGTAAAGTTGAGGGGGAGTTGGGGAAGTACTACGTGGCTGGAAGAGATCACACTGGGAGGAACTGAAGGGATGCAGGGACAGGAACGGGAATGCCACAAAGTAGCCTCAGACACGCGAGGACAGTTCCAGAGCAAGTAACAGGCATCTGGGATTAGCACGTACTAAGTATGACTCATGTGATCCTAATCAAATGAGGGATCTTTAGGGATTCTGTGAGTTACTGGGATGTCGTAGGTGGCTGGAAGCACACACTAGCCACAGAGCCACTGTCTGAATCCTCCAATGAGCACCCTTTTGCACTGCTTGATTTTTAAGAGATACTTTGAATCTGTCTTTGCTCTGCACCATGAGAAAGGCTATCTTGTGTTGTCAATGACTAATTCACTTTTAGGAAGCCCAAGCCAGTTTCCCAAAATAAGGTGGAGGAGCCACCTACCTTAATTGCATTCAGATGTGCCTGTTAGGAAGGTACATTCTGTGCGCCTCTCAAGAGGAATTAAGAGTTTCTGGAGAATAGCCCAAGCACCTGCATTTTAATCAACCTTCTGGGTAATTTGTAGGGATACTGATGTCCCAGAATTACTGTGGCAAGTGCATTTAGTGAAGGCTGGAACACTTCTACCACGCGCAGAGCCAATCCGCAGGAGAATGTGTGCATGCCGACGTGTTCTGAGGACACCCCTCCCCATGCACACTGCAGAAATCAGACGGGATGTGAGATTTAATAGCCTACTTCTTAAAGTGACACTGTGTGTGGCATCTGGCCTGGGGAAGAAGTAAACGTCCTCTGTGTCTACACCTGACTCGCTTTGCCACAGCACAGGAAAGCAGACATTGTGATGGACTGCTTTGACCGCTAATATCTGGAAGCTTTCTGATGATTTCTCCTGAGGTTCTCTTGTGGGATGAAAATGATCCGACTGTGCTTTTACCTTGCTGCTGCCCAGCTGTGATTCACATTGATGGGAGGCAGCCTGACTACTACAAAGCAATGTGCTGTGATACACCTTCTCCATCAATCAGATCTAAAAACCCAGAGCAGGGTTTCCTAAGTCTTTGACAGCAGAATAGAATTCCATTGCCAAAGACAGGATGATCAGACACCGTTCCCTTTGCTCTCATACACAGGAACCAAAGGACAACACCTGTGAAGAGACGATGGCAGATGGAAGAGCCCAGTTTCCACGGGGAGTCTGAAAGCTGGCGTGGCCCTGCGTGGCTCTGTTCCTGCAATGGGATGCCTGTGTCTAACAGGCCTTGTGTCGCTGTCTCCCTGCTCAGGGGGCTTTGCTGTAAGCCACTTTCTCCAAGGCTTCTGCAAAGCTCACGATGTTCACAGCAGCTTCACACAGCCTTGCGCAAGCACAGCTTCTGACTCTCCCATGTGACAGCACACAGGGGACCCAAGTAAGGTTAAGCAGCCACTTGCACTTCCGGCATCCCACATGGACACCAGGTTGAGTCCCGGTTGCTCCACATCCTATCCATCTCCCTGCTAATGCACCTGAAAATGCAGTTGAGGACAGCCCGAGTCCAAGAGCTCCTGCCACCCAAGTGGGAGACCTGGAAGAAGATCCTGGCTTTGGCCTGGCTCAGCCCCGGTCACAGCAGCAATTTGGAGAGTGATCCTATGGGTGGAAGATCTCTCTCTTGTCTCTCCTCTTTCTGTAACTCTGCCTTTGAGATAAATAAAGTTAATTTTTCAAAAAAATGAAAGTACATAGAACTTTTTCCCATCCTCTGCCATGGAGGACAGATTGAGGTTGACGACCTTGCAACTCCCATCAGCTACTGTTCAGGTTGAGTGACTGCACCCTCCCCAGAGAAGGCACACTCCTCCCTTGAGCTGCATGCAACCTTTGACCTTCTCTTTTTTTAAATTACAAGTAAGAGTCACTGGATGTGCTTCAAGGACTTAAATGGAGTCATTCATACTGAAATATCTGAGGCCCTTACTCTTAGAAAAAGCACAAGAGAATTACCTTTGAAATGCACTTTGATTTAAAAAAATTCACCATACATTGATTTATGAAACACACGTAAGAGGACCTCAATGGACATTTGGGCAACTTAACCATGCAGACATCTATTTTTACTTCATGCATATTCCTCAAGTATCAAGAAATGCGCTGCATTTGACTTAAGCACATACAACAGAGAGATACAAAGAAAGTCATTTAGAATTACTACTCATTCTCTCACATGTGTTTTCAAGCTGTCTACTCTGTCCATATATTTCGTGGGCGTTGCATAGGTGCTGGTAATCCAAAGATATTCAGGGAGGGGATTCCTACGTGAGAAGCTCCTGAACAGCCAAGACTCTCTCTGCTTTTGCTATTTCTGCACCACATCACACGCACCTTGTGCATTTGTCTGCTATTACTATCTGTTGAGTGCATTCATTGAGCAACCCCTACAAGAAAACCAGTGCTCCGTGTCCAACAGGCAGGTCCACATGAGCAGGAGGAGGCAGCAGAATGAACGCATAGCTCAGAGGCGCGAGTGCTGGGGGTCAGTGTGGGCGAGGTATACGCTCATGGGAGCCTTTGAGAAGGTCAGTCGAAGGGGATCTTAAAGGTCACGTTCTGGGCTTCCGCCACGGGCAGTGGCAGTGCTGCACAAACGATCATCATAACATTTAATCCTAAATGCCACGGTGTGTGGCAGCTCTGTTCTTCAAACTCCTTGTAAAGGCTTCATCACGGGACAGACACTGGGAACCTTCCTGACTCTTGTCGCAGATTTATATCGACAACACGGGCTTGGGCTGTGCACAGTCTCAACCTGTTTTTATTTAAATTTGTACCAAATACTAATTAAACCATCAACAGGGCAAGAGCACACACATACAGACTTTCTTTTGTATAAAATTATAGAAAAAGATGTTCATTAGGCAAAAGCCAACATTTAAAAGGAAGGGATTCTGCAGCCGCTGACAGTATCTTTACTCTTCCTTGAAGAAAGTAATTTGTTCAACTGTATCTCCCGACTCTGAGCCATCAAGAAGAACGTGTGCAGTCCCTGCTGTGTGAAAGGCTCATACAGATGCAGATTCAAGTCCTCAAACTTCAGAAGCTCAGTCTACTTATTCATGATCATCAGAGAACTCTCAATGCATCTGATACGGAACAGCTAGACTCAGGTAGTGAGTTGGGAACCGGAAGTCCCGCCCTATGTAATCCTATCCAGCTACCTGTTAGTCAAACAGCATCCTCCCAAGATGCAGTTCCCCCGACCTGAGACCGGGCTGGAGATGCCATGTAACCACTCCTCTCCTGACCAGGTAAGAGAGGTCAGCAACCAGGAGGGACTCTTCCTCCCTGCAGGTGAGGATGACAGGTGCCAAAGCACTGTCTCCCCTTCACGGCCATTCTACCCTTCAACTATGCGGATTTATGTGTGTGTGTGTGTGTGTGCTTTCTCAACTTTTACATAAACTTTACCACTTTAGTGCACCATACATATCCCTGTTTTTAGAATGATTCTCTAGGCAGAAGGCGAGGGCCCGGACTCTAGACCCCTACCTCTCCCTCTTCATACTGGCGAGTGAGCCAGGAGAAAAGTCACTCCGGAAACTCCAGTGTGGTAAGTGGAACTGAATCTTTCTCAGTCTCAGCAAGCAGCACACCATCTCAACATCCTGAAAAATCTTTCTCCCCCTCAGTCTCTCTCAGAGTTTGCAGACTGGGGAGGTCAGCTACAGTGCAAACGCTGATGTCTCTCCTGTTTCTACTTTTGGTAGTTGCAGGAGAGGCAAGGTCAACACGAACTGCTGGAGTTAATGGGATTTGGGCAGAGGAACAGGAACGGAGTGGGCCATTTGTGACTGCCTGCTGTTACATAAAGAGAGTTTGGTATGTGTTTTTAAGTTAATTTTTACTGTCTGACAAGGCGGCAATCTGAGGACAGATTTCATGAGGTTGCCCAATTTTGTGTCTCATGGCTTGAATTACAACAGGCAGGTGTGTGGCTTTTCATTTGCTAATGGAACAGGGTCTGCTACATCTGATCACCAAGTTGGTGGCCCACATGGTTGCCAAGATGGACACACGGTTGCCAAGATGGCGGCCATCAGTGAAACAGGAGGCTGCCGAGATGGTGGCCCGCAGGGGGACTCTCGCCCTCGACAGACTTCATCCCCAGGATAGCAGCCTGTGTAGCAGGTCGTGTGCCATGCACCTGGTCAGCAGCAGGATGATTTTTTCAGGTGTTTCTGTTGCTACCACTCTGGAATGTACTGGAGCCATGGGGTTTCTTTGGTACTTCCTAGGGATGCATTGCCTGGAAGTGGCGGTAGAAGGTTCTCAGTATTTGGGGTGCTAGGAAAGGGCCGGAGTGGCACGCCTTGGGTGCCAGTGAAAGGGCTCCTGTGTTTCATGAGGATGTCAGTGACGGTGGAGTCTCCTGAGGCCACAAGCCTTAGGTACGGCAGTACAAGCACCCTGGGAATTTTCAGCTCGCAAAAGCCTCAGGATTCACTCAGAGTCCTGCTGGCTGATTTTGGCCAAGCATTGAGTTTTTAATCACTCAGGAACTTGGTTTCCTGGGGATGTCTAGTGTCTAGTGATTGTGTCTGTGTCTAGGGATTGTGGTAACGGCCCCCATGCAATCTGGGGTGCTGTGGAAATGTCCCGATATTACATGGACCTGCCTCTAGGTGTGTTGGTGCATTGCAATGGCAATATGCCCACTGGAGGTCATTTTTCTCCAGGCATGGTGGGTACCTTGGGTTACTATAGGGAACCCCAGAGCAGGCAGGCTAAAACAGGGAACCCCACTTTGAGTTACAGAAAGGGATTCTAGGGCACTACATTCTGTCTTTGAGCTGCATGCTTAATGTAACCAGGCTCATGAACAGCCTTGTCTGTTTTTGTCTTCTCAGGCCCTACAAGGAATTTCAGGTTTATGATTCTGCACCTACTACTACGGACTCGTTTCTGGGTACAGTTTCAAAAACTTGCCATGGGGACCCCAAATCCCCACGAGCTGGCTGGTAAAAACAGATTTTCTTATGTTTAGCAATAATGGACACAGGGTAAAAGAGGGAAGTGTGCTGCAACACGGGAAGCAGTCCAGAGAGCAGACTCAGAGAACGGCAGCCACCGTCACCAGCTCTCAGGGGACTCAGAATCAGCCCCCAGAGCACTCTAGTCCGCCTGAAAAGCCCACAGGAGAGTTCTCAGGCACTGGTTCAAGGAATGTCTCTCCTTGAAGGACCTTAGTGGTCCATGCTCCCAAAGCAAATAAGTGGTTATTAAAAGAGCCGTGTTTCCTTCTTGGAAGGGGAAGTCTAAAGGCAAATGGGGTCTGAGGACTCTGGAGGCTTCCGCAGCCTGCACTTCTCCCGTCACAAACCCTGGGTGGTCACTGACGTCAGAGACGAGAGTGTTCATCTGTTATATCAGCAGCAGTCAATGTGCACTAACTTCCCAAGCAGGACCTCCGTCCTCAAAGAGTTGTGTTATTGTGGGAGTTTGTGGTAAACCTTGCCCTCAAAGATTTATTTTGCTTTAGTGTGTCAAATAAAGAATATTCTCATCACTCGGAAGTTGATAGTTATGTCTGATGTCCAACTCCTTTGCCTGGAAGGGATTCGTTCTAAGTGCTAAGTGCTTCCCCCTAGTTAATTTCTCCTAAGTAATTTGTTATGATGTTAGCAACTACTAAGCAGATCCCAGATGAGATGATCTTCATGTTGAAATAAAAGACAGAGTAGATCCTCAAGTTTGGGATTAGGGAATACCCGGACAGGCTATACATGGTATGCCTGTAGGTGCTTTCTTAAAGAAAATACTGCATTTCTTCAATAGCATTTTATAAAACCGGAGGCTAGAGGGGGATGTCAACCCTTAATTGGTAAATTTCTCAAACACAGACTCTTGGTTCCATACCAGTCTCCTTGAAATACTCCTGTTCTGCCTCTGTTAAAGCCAAATGGGGACTACACGATTGTTCAGGGCCTCAGGGCTGTTACTGGGGCAGTCATTCCAATTCCTCCTATTTTGTCAAACCCTTACACTATAAAAACATGGATGCCGGAAGGCACTTCATGGTTACAGTCCTAGATAAAGGAGAGCTTCCTCCGCACCCTGCTGAACCCAGAATCTGTTTCTGTTTGCCTTTGAGTGGACTACCCATCCTCAAATATAGCCCAGCAACGGACAGGCACAGTCCTCCTTCAAGGTTTCAGGGACAGTCCACATCTGTTTGGTAATGCTCTTCCAAAGGAGTTCAGGGGTATCAAGTCAAGAGTGGAGCCATCCCATAATATAAGGATGTTACTCGCATTTGCAGGCATGCCCCGGTGAGGACTAGGATGACAGTATCATCCAGCTCTTAAAGTGGAGCAGCTGGGACTCAAACCGGCGCCCATATGGGATGCTGGCACTGCAGGTGGAGGCTTAATCTTCACCACAGCACTGGCCCAGAACTTTGTCTCCACTTCCCTTCCCCATCCACTTCCTTTCTGTCCCACTCTCTTCAACCATGCCCACATGTTTATGTGTTTACTTTCCCATCTTCTAAACAAACTTTATCACTTTGCACACATATAAATGCCTGTACTTAGATGCTTCTCTATGTGGAAGGCAAGATCTGGAGCAGGAATCTGGACCCCACCTACTCCACTTCAGATCTGCATCTGGCTCCCTGCCACCAAGAGTACATTTCAGCTACACATTTTTAAAGATACCCAAATCTTTGAAGCTATTGAACAAGACAAAATCCAATTTGACCTTCAAACACATAATTCTCCCACTGAACTCTCTAGCTCAAAATTTATCAGTGATATACCATTATTTTATAATTCATCCAACAGATTTCTTGAGCCTATTTTAGGCATTGTGCTAGGACACAGGAATAAAATATCAATAAAATGTCCCTATCTCAAGATATCTCCTTGTGGGGCCAGTGCCGTGCGATAGTAAGTTAAGCCTCTGCCTGCAGTGCCAGCATCCCCCAGGTGTGTATGTCCTGGCTGCTCTTCTTCAGATCCAGCTCTCTGCTTATGGAAAGCAGTGGGAGATGGACCAAGTGCTTGGGACCTTGCACTCACGTGCGAGACCCAGGAGAAGCTCCTGGATCTTGGATTCAGATCAGCTCAGCCTCAGCTGTTGCAACTATTTGGGGAGTGAATCAGCAGATGGAACATCTCTCTCTCTGTCTCTCCCTTTCTCTGACCATAACTCTGCCTCTCAAATAGAAAAGTAAATGTTTTAAAATATAAGGCAATATCACAAAAAATGATATCCATACACCATCCCTCACCTTGCTACCAGTCTTTTCTATGAAAAACAATTTTAGGCCGGCGACGCGGCTCACTAGGCTAATCCTCCGCCTAGGGGCGCCGGCACACCGGGTTCTAGTCCCGGTCGGGGCGCCGGATTCTGTCCCGGTTGCCCCTCTTCCAGGCCAGCTCTCTGCTGTGGCCAGGGAGTGCAGTGGAGAATGGCCCTGGTGCTTGGGCCCTGCACCCCATGGGAGACCAGGAAAAGCACCTGGCTCCTGGCTCCTGCCATCGGATCAGCGCGGTGCGCCGGCCGCAGCGGCCATTGGAGGGTGAACCAACGGCAAAGGAAGACCTTTCTCTCTGTCTCTCTCTCACGGTCCACTCTGCCTGTCAAAAAATTAAAAAAAAAAAGAAAAACAATTTTAAGAAAAAGCATAAGTATTAAGTCAATTAACTTTTGCATGACCCAATGATATAGCTACTATTATTAACCTCAGTTTAAAGATGAAAAGACAGGGGCCAGCTCTGTGGTGCAGTGGGTTAACGCCCTGCCTACAGTGCTGGCATCCCATATGGGCATCGGTTTGAGTCCTGGCTGCTCCTCTTCCGATCCAGCTCTCATCTATGGCCCGGGAAAGCAGTAGAAGATGGCCCAAGTCCTTGGGCCCCTGTACCAGCGTGGGAGACCTGGAAGAAGCTCCTGGTTCCTGTCTTCAGATCAGCTCAGCTCTGGCCATTGCAGTCATTTGGTGAGTGAACCAGTAGAATGGAAGACCTCCCTCTCTCTGGCTCTACCTCTCTCTGTAACTCTGACTTTCAAATAAATAGAATAATTCTTTAAATAAAAATGAAAAGACAAAAATCTCACCCCTATTTCAGGGCCTAGAAAATATTTATAGGAAAAGGTATCCTCTGACAATCTCTTCTTTGGAGGTCTTCTCTTTGGCTAAAATCTCTGAGCAGCTGTTTCAGATTCACTCATTGATAAATTATTATTATATGTTTGCCAAACTTTTAAATGAAAGGCGACACAACTGAAAATAGGAACATCTGATTAGTAAAAACTTGAAGAGAATTTGAAGTTGAGAAAAATAAGTATTTTGAAGAAGTGATTTATTTGCCAAAATTTCTTATTTCTGATAGGTATCACAGGCATCCAAAGACAACAAGTCATCCTGGAAAATCTGGAACTACGGGCGTGCTATTTAGATTCTTGGCTTCTCTAACGGCAATGAGTCTGAGAGACGAGAGCACAGACTGTGGGTGTACTCAGAAACAGTTCATATAGCTAGGTGGCTTTGCATAAGTCACATCAGCAATTCTAAAGTGAGAATGATAATACATACTTGTGAGAATTATATGAAAAATATATGTAAGACATGTGTCAGCTTTTCTTTATCCCTAACTAGACTGTGAGTTACCAACAATGAGGTTTAACTTCCTTACATAGCATATGTGATAAGTGTGTGTGTGTGTGTGTGTGTGTGCATTTAACACCATGAGGTCTGGGTGTCATAGAAGAAATTAGACATAAAAGGAAAACACCCATGGAGGTCAATCAACTACATGCATTTAGAAATCTTTTGCAAAACAATCACTATTAAATAGCACTGGTTTGAGGGTAATTCCATACATTCTTGACAATTGAGAAAAAGATACAAGGGGACTTCTCTACCAAGATCTAGTGACTTCTCTGTAGTCTTCTCCTTAAGATTTGCAATGTAAATACACAAAACCATTCATCCACTTTGCAAATGTGGGAGAGTTTAAAGACAGACATTCTGTTGTTGCTGTGTAAAACCTTTTAAGAGCCTATCATGTATGCTGAGCTGGGTCCTAGAAACTCAGCCCATCTAAGACATCTGGTCCTTGGCCCAAGGACGGTACAGACCAGAGAGAGGGCCACACAGCGACTGGAGAGTGCTGCACAGCCACTGGAGGAAGGCAGGGGTGGGCACTGCCTGTCTCTTGCCTGTGCGCCGCTGGAGTGGCATGTCGGTGGGAAAATGAGTTGACCAAATTTAACTTAAACAAAGCTTGTACTTTAGTTCACCATTAAACATAAACGGAGGTACCAAATTTTTTTTTGAAAAAACGACACCAGAACTTGGAGGTAAGACAGAAGTTGGGAAAAGTGAGGAGATTTCAGGGGGCAAACCCTGGCTGGTGCAGAAGTGGAATCCCTTTTAAGAAGCTGAGTGTAGAGTTGCCTTATCAGTTATTTGTTACTTGGTTTTCATTTTTACTTGTAACACCCCACATCTTGTTTCCCTCACCACACTGTGATCCAAAATCCAGCTAGTGAAGGACACTGCTTCTAACCATCAGCCTCACAGCTCCTCTCCAGCCCATTAAAGCATCTCCTGCCATCGCTCACACATTAAGGGGGCAGATGGGAAGTGGATTTCCTAAGCCGCAAACCCAGGGAGCAAACACCTGCTGGCACCGGCCACACACCCAGCGCAAGCTGTTGTGAGGGAGCTGAGTGGGTGGAGGGAGGCCACACCTGTTCCCTGTCCACACCAGCGGCCCTCCTGTGAGTGTTTATCCCAAGACTCAGAACCCAAGAGGTGATCTCCCTCTGCTGCCCTCTCATGCCTCAGCCCTTGGGAACGGCCTCCCCACCGTTAAAATCTCCATCTGTTTATTAAACTGATCAGGAGCTCCCAGGGTCTCCTTCCCAAGCCCAGTGAAGATCTTTCTGACTTGCCAACCAGTCCGGAAATTTTATTTCACAAAATACGTTCGGTCTTCTCAGCTCAGCAGTGGGAATGAGAAAGGACAGACAGCAGCTGGAAGGGACAGACACACAGACACACAGCGATCGTTTGCTGTCCTTCATGCAAACCACATTCCTGGTCTGGAACAAGACACCGCAAGGGAAGACTGGAAACCAACCTCAGCTGACTCCTGTCTCCTAGAAACCAACGATGACCAATCTGTGCTGCAGACTGGAATTGATTCTGGCACTGCCTTTTAACACTCAAAGCACCGCTTTTCAAATTTTACACTGATACATATCTAAGGAGTCCTACTTCAAAATGAGTAAGCGTTTTCTCATGTTTCTACAGAAATCAGTAACAGTTGTGGACTTGATAAATTTTTAAGGATATATACACATACCACACTATCACAACTGACTGCAAATTTTAAAGTCTTTAAGAGAATACGAACATTCAAATAATCACAAAATAAATCAGGACATAAATTACTATTTATCACTATGAATTAGGATGAACGGTTTTTAAGTTTTTGCGGCCACATGCTCTCTTGCTAACCTGTGGGGAGCTGCACCACGGCCCTGGGCAGTGCAAACCTACACACAGCACCGGACAGGAGCTCAGCACAGGAGAGCAGGAATCGCTACCCCAAACACAAAGCTTTGGTTTCTGACTACTTTGAACCGAGGACATCTGGGGACCAGCAGAAGCCGCAGCTGCCTCTGTGGGGTCCCTGATCTGCCTCAAGATGGACCTCCCTTCAGGAGACTCATAGCGACCCGAGATTAACTCAAGTCCCAGGAGACAAGCCTGCAGGATGACGCCAGGCCAGGACAGGCCATCACCCACTCTCCCGAGAGCCCTTCTGTCTTTCTGCAGATTCATTCACTCCACACTCCATCGCTTGTACACCTGACCTTCCCCAGGAAGGGGGTTTATGGGAATCCAGTGTGGATTCACATGGGGCTTTGATGTACAGAATATATTTGTACATATGTTCTCTTCTCATTGTATCTTACATCAATTTCATTCCCTGCCTTGCCAAAAAAAAAAAAACAAAAAAATGGAGAGGATGCAGAGGAACCAGTTTCCCTCCCCTACACCATGTGAGGACCAAGGGCCATTCTCAAAGTTCTGTATGGCCAGGACCCTTGTTGCTCTAGGAGCTTAGGCAAATACTGCTCAAAATGAGGTAAGACTAGATTTACAACAATTAGAAAAAGGAAACAAAATTATTATTTGTATACAGTGTGATTACATGCTAGGATACTGGAGAAAATGGATTTAAATGAAATACTAGAAAAAAGAGAGCTCAAGAAAGTGGGTAGGCACAAGGCAAATATAAACCAAACAATGGTATTCTTGTGTACTAATAATAACTACATAGCAATAAGGAAAATTAAGCATCAACAATATTAACCAACACAATTAGTTACCTAGCAAGGCACTAATGGAAATGCTATAAATACTCAGAGGTCTAAAGGAACTGAAGAATTAGAGAAATCATTTTCCCAACAACATTTGATATTGCGTTTTCTAACAGCCAAAGCTAGCACAGCATTCGCCACTATCCACTTTAAATCATCAGAAGAAATCTCTCAGGTAACTTCTATAAATATCCCGCTTTTACAGACGGAGGAATTAAAACACAACAATGTGAAGTAATTTGCCCAAGGTCAGGCAGTTAATTAGTCGGGATGTCGGGATTCACACCCAGACACAACAGCTCGGGAGACCTCGTGGTTACCCACTGTGCCAAATGGTTTCCCAAGCTAATAAACTGAGAATGATTCCTCCGTACAGAAACCCCAACATAAACTCCAGAAATAAAAGCGTGATCTTCTAAAAATAAGTGTATTCAGGACTAACACTTCCTGAGCACTGACTGTGCCATACACTGTGGATTAATTATCTCAGGGGTCCTCACACCTCCCTGTGATACGGGCTCTGTCTTTGTGTCCATCAGCCCCTTGCTCACGACCCTGGTGGCTGTGTACTGCAGTGGCACACAGCGGGGCTGAGGCTGGACTCAGGCTTAGACTTGCATTGCTTGCCCTTCCTACTCGTGAAAGGGCTAACAAATAGAGACAGGAAATTTTATTTTATAAAAGGCATTGAGGTAATTCAACAGCAAATTTGAAGAAGATCAGCAACTACTTGAATCTCACTTCGTAAATCAACACCAACTCTCAGAATTCAAGGTCAGAGAGAGGAAGAGACAGAGAGAGAGGTCTTCCTTCCACTGGTTCACTCCCCAGATGGCTGCAACGGCCGAGCTGCGCAGATCCGAAGCCGGGAGCCAGAAGCTTCCTCTGGGTCTCCCATGTGGGTGCAGGGGCCAAGGACTTGGGCCGTCTTCGACTGCTTTCTTAGGCCATAGCAGAGAGCTGGACTGGAAGAGGAGTAGCCAGGTCTAGAACCGGTACCCAGGTGGGATGCTGGCACTGCAGGCAGAAGATTAACCCTCTGCGCCATGGTGCCAGCCCTCAAATACTAATTTTTGATACGAATATAATGATTGACATTTTTCTGGCTACAATAAGTAGTACCTAAGACACCTTTCTGAGGAGATTATTTAATCTGTATTAAGTGTCTTAAAAGAGCACATTCTGATAAAGTGATTCTCCAAAGAGAAATCAATTCTAACGCAACAGTCTGATTTGCTGACATTATAATGAAACGACAGGATGCAATGCTAGGAGATACTGAAACTATGCTTTAAAATGTCTCATAACAATCAGAAGACAGTTGGGAATAATAATTTCAGGCAGCAAAACAGGACTGAATATTACTTATTATTACCTTAAAAATACAAGATTTGTAAAAGACTTAAATAGAAGGCAGAGATAAAGAGTAGAGAAAGAAAGGCAGTAAAAACAATAAGTGCTACAAAGTAAAACAATGAAAAACAAAATATATAAGAAATTATAATAAATATAAGTGGACTAAACTAATCCACATGTCAAACAGCAGAGACTCTCAGAACGTACCTAAAGATAAAACCAGACTGGAAGAACCATTAGCTAACAAGGATTGAATATTTAAAAGAAATAAAACATCAAGGGACAGCAACAACGAGTGGTTATTTCTGTGTGGTGGCCTTACCAATGATCTTCATCGCCTTCTTTGTATTTTCAGTATAACCAAACTTTTCTATGATACATTACAGATTTTAGTGCCCATAACTATTATTACTAAAGTAGATGTTATGATGAGTTAACCATTGTGTCTCTAGAATTTTCAGTGTTGCATCAAGAAGGCAAAATCATTCCCAAACACAGTGCTGCGAACCTGTGACAGTTTCTCCCAGGTAGAGTCAGCTGACTATTTTTCTGCTTTGTAGATCAGGACATGCTATCACCACAGGTTCCTGTTCCCAAGAAGCAAGATAACTCTGCAGGGAATTTTATCTTCAAACTGGTTTCCCAGCAACAGTCTCTAAGCCACAGTGTCTTTTCCTTCTGTCAATCACTTACATCTGTGGAAAACGCTTCACAGCCTCTCTTCCATCCTGTGAAAAAACAGTGCGAACCGGGTTCCCAGGCAGCTGCAGGGAATATGGAGTCTGCTCTCTCCAGAATTTCCTCTGTTCCTTTTGGGGCCCTAGGATGCCGGAGCGTTCAGTGTGGGAGACATCTGCATTTCTCACTCACGGTGGGTGACACTGGCAACGCGCAGCTGTCCAAGATCTGTGTTTCATAATGAGACTCTCACTTCCTCACGGCCTGAAATAGTGAGCCACTGCCTGTCAACGCATCTACCTTTCAAAAAGCTGGCACGGCTGACCCTGGTTACAAATTACAACCACCAGGGTGTCGCTCCCCCTCTTCATGGAGGAACGACACAGGACCCTGCGCTGTTCTTTTGTCTGCTCGGCCCTCCCCGGGTTTGCTGCTGGTTCTTCCCGGGTTGGCTACCGTCCCTTCCACCTCCGTGGAAGGGCGGTTCCCCCTGGCCACTTTCCCCACTTCCGTGGGGGAGCGGCACACCGCCGGCCGGCTCTCTCGGGGGCTGCACAGGTGTTCCTTCAGATAGATGTTCCCCTTAGATGTTCCTGGTGCATGTTGTCTCTCTCCTCCTTTATAGTCCTCTTCCACCAATCCCAACTCTGCTACCCACACGCTGAGTACGCTGCTCTCCTCCAATCAGGAGCAGGATCAGCTCCTGCAGGTCATCACTCAAGTTGGCGAGAGGCAGCTGCGTAGAAGCTGTTTTCTCCTCTCCCAGCGCCATATTGTGGGAGAGCAGATGCATAGAATAAGCCTTAATTCCAGTAACAGTCTAGTCCGAGTTGCTCCCCACACCAGGGAATCTGGGACAAGTATGCATGCCCCCCTTCAGAACTTCAGTTGCTCTCTCCAGGGGGAGGCCTGGGTAAGTCTCCCTAGGTGACGGATCCTTAATGAGTGGTAAACGACATCTCCAGCATCAACGAATGGAAGGTGTGTGCCAGCACAGCTTAAATCCACTAACTGATGCACAGATCCACAACGAGTCCAACATGAAGTTCAAATAATGAAACCATGAAGAACCCAAAATGAAGCATAATTCATCATGTGCTAAAAAGTAAAACAATGAAAAAAGGCAAAAAATGTTTATGCTATGGTAAACTATTTTTTTGTTTAGAGAATGTATTTCAGAGAGAGAGAGAGAGAGAGAGTGAGAGCAAGAGCGAGAGCGAGAGAGAGATAGCTCTTCCATTCGCTGGTTCACTCCCCCAATGGCTACACTGGCTGGAGTTGGGCTGGTATGAAGCCGGGAGCCAGAGGCTTCCTCTCAGTCTCCCATGTGAGTTCAGGGGCCCAAACACTTGGGCCATCCTCTGCTGCTTTCCCAGGTGCATTAGCAGGGAGCTGGAATGGAAGTGGAGCAGCCAGGAGTTGAACTAGCACCCACAAGGGATGCCAGCCCACAGATGGCAGCTTTACCCACTACAGCATGGTGCCAGCCTCTGTGGTAAACTACTTCACTTAGACTACGGATGCAGGACGCTCCACTGAAGGCACGTCACGAGGCGGCCCTGTGTGCAGGGCCTTCCTCAGGACACGTACACCCCATGGGCTTACTGAGATGGCAGAGTTCAGGGAGGCACAGGTGCTAAGGGGCAGGCGACTCGAGGAGGACGTCCAGCAGGGTTATTTCCTCCGAGGGACCGGCAACTGTGGCCATGGAACAGGGAGCCACAGGAGCGTTCACATCACGCAGCCGTCTCCAGGCGTCTTCCTAAGGCCTCCACAGAATCCCTGGGACACTGTGTCAGAAGCCGCAGCCTTCTGGGACCTTGATCATTCATTTTCAGACTGAAAAGCTGCAGAACTGTCACTGTCCCTGTTGGTATTTCTTCTCCCACGTGAAAGCGTCCAAATTAAATTGACAAAAGGCACACATACACTGACAGAGCTTACTGAGCCGTTGAGTCTAAATCATCAGAATGAATCACTAACAGCGCACAGAGTATTCCAGAATCCTCATTAGCTCACACTGTTCCCTATAAATCATTCTCTACGCCTACTTTCCTGATCATTACTTGGCTCTTTTATTGCTTTATTCAGTCATTATCTGGGTGAACTCTTAGAAAACTGAGTACCACTGAGTCTCAGGATAAAAGCAAGCCAAGAGGAGCCAGAAATGCACTCCTAATGAGCCCACGGGTGCCCCGGGATCCTGGGATGGCCTGCTATACAGAACTTCTCAGGGATCCGTAGTGCAGCAAACCCTCGCCTGGCTTTTGCTGGGTTCCGTGACTTTCACTATGCTGAAAATATTGGTTCTTGTAACACCAATTGCAAATATCCTGGCTGGTCCATAAATTGTGTCTTTTCAGTCCTGGTGTTGTGGTGCCATGGGCTAAGCCACCCCTTGTAATGCCAGCATTCCACACTGCAGTGCCAGTTTGAGTCCTGACTGCCCCACTTCCCACCCAGCCTCCTGCTAACGCGTCTGGGAAGACAGCGGGTGATGGCCCAACCCCTGGCCATCTATGGGAGAGCAGGATGGAGTTCTCCCTCTGTTTTGCTCTGCCTTTCAAATACACAAAGGACAAAATCTGTCTTTTCTAGTATCTTTATTTCTGTATCATTTGATAAACCTGACTGTACCCTGCATTCTTAGCCAGAGAGATTTTCCACTACATCCTGCCAACTTAGTGGTCCTGCCTCTTCTCCCCACACCACTTCTCAATCAACGTAGTCACACACTTAGGAAAGAATGCTCCCAACTTCCTCTTTCACACTGCATGCTTCCAAAAACCTCAGCAAACACACACACACACACACACACACACACACACAACAAACAAAACCACCTCTTCCTCAGACTTCCCAAATCAGGGAACCCTCAATCATCTCTAATCTCTGAGGTCCAGCTGACTCTGGGTTTCTAGGATGCGGCACAAACGGTTGTGCAGTGAACGAATGCACACTCTCAGTTGTACTGGTTACACAGTTTGCCTTCTCTTCATTGCTACCTGGTTTTATCTCTGGGCTGCATAGTACGGGCTTATGAACACTTTTCACTGCACGCAAATGCCGCCCCCTCGCAGGACTCTCTGTATCAGCAACCCTTGCGTTCCATCATCAATCAGCAGCAAACACGCCGGCACAGGTATTATCCCAGTTGCTATTCCACAACATTCATTCAGCCTATTTGATGAGAGAACGCTATTTGTGATCATATGGTATCTGGTCATCACTAAGAATGTCTTGCTTCTAAAGCCCTAGCTGTTCTTTCCTGTGTCCCATCTCTGGACACCCAACAGAGGAAGAAACCAGGAAACACAGTTGCACTCTAGCTAAAAATCACAATGCGTGCAGGATGCACCGCACCAGAACTGATGCATCTCCATGGCCCTCTTCTGCTCGTGTACAATAGGGGTGCCCAGAGGAAACCAAGAACAGACGAAGCATTTCCTCCTTGCCCTTGACTTGAACATCACAGACTCTGGTTATCACACAGACGTCTGGTCATTCTGTCGGCTCTCACCACCTCCTCCTAAGTGCTAGCCGCCTCACATCTTTCCTGATGGTCTTCCTGCTGCCCCTCTTCCCCACCACATGGCTCATTTTACATGAGCAAGTGGAGACAGGAGAGCAAAAGGGGAGCTCCTTGGGAGTCCCAGGAAGGCTCCACCTGATTCTCTCTGGCAAGTCCATGCTGCTGGTTCTTTGAGAAGCAAGATCCCTGTTATCTTCTCAGAATTTGTGATAAAGCCAAGAGAACCCAAAAAACAAATCCTGGAGAAATCATCTTTATTCATTATAGGAAGAATACTGGAAAGTCCCTGGTGAAACCGTGACAAAAACCGTGATGGAAAAGGGCCAGCGTGTCCCCTGGGACTCTTGATAAACGACTTAATACATGTAATAAAGGCCATCTCAATGCATTCAAATATCGACTCCCAACCACGACACGGATCTAGCTCCCACACAGTTTCGCTTCCATCGATGTCTGACTAAACCAGGACCATGATATGTGACCACATCAGCTTTATTTTCATGTTATTAAGTTTGGGTGGAGTCTGAAACACTAATCCAAATCACCCCACAGGAAGCTCTGTCCTGCGAGCTAATCTCATTAACAGTCAGAAAGGGTGCTAAGCATGGCAGCCTCGCAGATGCTAACAACAGCTCTTCCTTTGAGAAGCAGCATTTTAAGATACACGTAGGCTGCTCGTGTCAATTCTTCAAAAAAAAAAAAAAAAGAACAAGAGTAGAAACCAATGTTCTTTATAAATTAATAAAAACTTTAAAGTAATTTACCAGATGCCGTGGGTCTCTTTGTTAATCATTCATGATTTAGTTATTTGAAGATGCCATGGTGAGTGCTAACCCAGAACAGTTACTAAAAGCACAATGGCAACTGTGAGGAAACTCAAGGTAGTGGCTTTAAACACAGATGCGGATGCTGTCTGACCTGCACAAAAAGACGCGGATGCTGTCTCACCACCTCTGACCTGCACAGACTCGGATGCTGTCTGACCACCTTTGACCTGCACCGAGCACAGAGCCGAGGAATTAAACTACACGCTAGGCTACTGTAATAGCCTAAGGCAGATGGTGAGGGCTGCGGATGGGAAACCCCGCCAAGCTGTTCAGACACGGTCACAGAACAGAACAGTTCTGAGAGAAATCCACAACCAAGTGACGAGTGGCCACAGAAAATGAAGGCGCGCTGGAGTTCTGCGGTCCGAAAACATTACACACGAGTAGTTCCACTCTTATAGCCTAAATTTAGAGGAAAATAATACACAAAAACATACCAGACTTATGATGACCTTAAAAACTGTACTAAGCTCATTAAAATGATCCTCCCACTTAGCTCTTCTATTGCAGTTTTGTTAAAAGAGGAAAAGAACATCTGTCCAGCTGGACAGTCTCTGGATGCAGATGTGAAAAGGAAAAACCATGGTTTTATCAGCTTTGTTACACACATTTGATAGGAAATACTCAGTCTGTTTATTATTAGGACGTACTTTGGTACAAAAATAGACAAGCCACAATTTTCTAACGGTAACGGACTTTTAACATTTCTGTATGATTTAACCTCATTCCCCTAAGAGGACTTCATGGAGGGTTCAGTTAGGAGCCAAGTGAGGAGGACGGGCAGGGCCTCAGCATATGGTTATCACACAGACGCCAGCTGGCCATTTCTGCACGAGTCCGTGATGTTCAAATGAAATGCGATATCTGGGTTACTCTAAAAACTGCTGGGGGCTTTTCATTTTTCTTCAGGCCATTCCTCTTCCTTCAGTTTCAACTCAATGCACATCTCATTAGCACGGTATACGCTTTTTAAATGTGGTTGCAGGAGTGTGCAAAACTGCTTAAACATTTACTGCTTTCTTCTTTGCTATATCCAGAAATGTGAATGTGAATCTGAAATGGAGTCATACAGACAATGATTTCCTGGCAAACAGGTAGTAGACTGGAAAACCTTAAACAAAAATTGCTTTTTTAAAGCTAACTATTTTTAACAATACTTGGCCTATGGCTATATCTTGTTCTCCCAGGTCTTGGAAACAACATTCATATACAAAACAAAAAAAATTAAATATTGACAATACATCATTAGAGAAAAGAAAAGTTAATTTTATCCTGAGAAAAGCACCAATATTCACCTATAAAGTGAATCTAAGAGGTGGGTGAGTTCGTGAGTTCACATCACTTCCTTCTAAGTGAGGAGCGGGCTGGCATTGTGGCACAGGGGGTCGACACCACCTGTGATGCCAGCATCCCATGTGGGCACAGGGTAGAGTCCTGGAAGATCCACTTATAATGCATCTCTGTTAATGCACCTGGGAAAGCAGCAGAAATGGCCCAAGTACCTGCGCTCCTGCAGAAAAGGGGAGACCCAGATGAAACCCCCGGCTTTGGTCTGGCCCAGCATCAGCAGCTGCAGCCACTTGGGGAGTGAACCACTGGATGAAAGATCTCTCTCTCTCTATATATATATATATATGTATATATATATGTATATATATGTATATATATATATGTATATATATATATGTAACTCAGCCTCTCAAATAAATAAATATACAACTAAGATTTTTTTAAGTGAGAAGCAAACAAGTATGTCTGTCTTTACCATTTGAGCTTTAGGTCTATGTAAAAATTCACTTGAGTCTTATGTTATAGGCCAAAACAAAAAAGAAAAAAAGAGAGAGAGAGAGGAAAAGGCATAAAAATCAGAAAAGAGGAGAGAAAATTAATGATTCAGACAGTGTGATTGTGTATGCAAAAAATGTGTTACAAGTATGTTCATTATAGATCACAAGAATACAACAATTGTCCTCACATAAGATCAATTATAAAAATCAGCTGCAATTCCAATAAGCAAGGAGCTAACATTTTGTTAAAATGCACTTGGCAGGGGCTGGCGATGTGCAGTGGGAAATCCGGCTGCCTGTGCCTGGCGAGGTCATGTCGCTCCCCCTCTTCGTGGGGGAACGACACTAAACCCTGCCTAGGCTTCATATCCGAGTCACGGCACCATTATGTCGCTCCCCCTCTTCGTGGAGGAATGACACAGGACCCTGCGCTGTTCTTTTGTCTGCTCGGCCCTCCCCGGGTTTGCTGCTGGTTCTTCCCGGGTTGGCTACTGGTCCTTCCACCTCCGTGGAAGGGCGGTTCCCCCTGCCACATTCCCCACTTCCGCGGGGGAGCGGCACACCGCCAGCCGGCTCTCTCGGGGGCTGCACAGGTGTTCCCCTTAGATGTTCCCGTTAGATGTTCCTCCTTTATAGTCCTCCTCCGCCAATCCTAACTCGGCTGCCCACACGCCGAGTACGCTGCTCTCCTCCAATCAGTAGCAAGTCCTACAGTTTATTGGTTGAACTGGAGGCAGCTGTGCGGAAGCTGTTTACTTCTCTCCCAGCGCCATATTGTGGGAGAGCAGATGCATAGAATAAGTCTTAATTCCAGTAACTCAGTCCAGTCCGGGCTGCTCCCCACAGGTCAGATCCCCAGTGCTGCGGTCCAGCTCCCGCCAGTGACCAGAGGAGAGCAGCACAGGGTGACTCATGGGGAGACCCAGAGGGAGCTCCCGGTTCCTGGCTTCGGCCCGGCTCCGCCTGGTTACTGCAGCCCCCTGGGAAATAAACCAGCACATCAGAGATCTCTGTCTTTCCCACCGACTCTGTGGCCCTGACTTTCAAATACACAAATAAATCTTTAAGAAATGTACTTCATATGTACATTTGACTAAAGAACTATTAGATACTTAGGGGAAAAATAACAAAAGGACACAAAATTCTTTGGAGAAAATTCCAAAATGTTATCAAGACTTTGAAGATAAGCTAATTAAAATTAAGAGAAATGGGGACTGTGTTTGGCCTATAACTTAAAATATGGTAAGACAGCACGGACCACCTCAAGAGTGCTGAGGTTTGACTGTCGGCTCTGGCTCCCGACTCCGGCTTCCCACTCACGCAGACCCTTAGAGACAGCAGTGCTGGCTGAAGCAGCTGGGTCCTTCCACGCATGTGGGAATCCTGGACTGAGCTCCGGACTCACAGCGTCGACCTTGGCCTAGTCCTGGCACTGCAGGTCTTTGGAGAAAGACAAGTGGATGCGAGCTGGGTGCCACGAGACTTCACATGCTACTCACGACAGCTCCAAATTTAAAATGCATGAATTGTTTATACTGCTGGAATTGCTCACTTGATGTTTTGGACCTTTGTTGATTATGGATAACTGAAATAATAGAAAGTAAAAGAGCGGATAGGGGGAAGGGCGCCACTGTTAGCGGTCAAAACACCAGAAATGTGTGTGATGTCCTTCTGCAGGGCACTGCCCAACACACAGTGGTCCCTCCACGCCACAGAACTCACAAGCAAGAGAGAGGAATGATTATTTATGCAGGAGGAATCTTCAGGGAGTTTTGGACAAAAGGTAACCCCACATGGTTACAGGCCATAACCCATTTTCATGAGAGGCTGAAATACATTACAGAAACGGGGAAGGGACTCCTGGCTTCACAAGGTGAAGAAGGGGGCAGGTGGGATGAAGGAAAACATGGCTGTAGAGCAGAAGGCATCTCGTGGGGATGCAACGCTGACACTGCACTCACGTCAGTCCCGGCTGCGGTGCTGCCCATTCTGACGACGGTATTACTGGGCAGCCTTGCTCTGCGCTGCTTCTCGTAACTATGCGAAAACTGACGAGTTCCTCAAAACACAACGTCTAGAGGCCGGTGTCATGGCACAAGTGAAGCCTGTGACTCGAGCAGACCAGATAAGTGACAAAGTGTGTGTCCTGGCTACTCCACTTCCCATCCAGATTCCTGCTAATTTGCCTTGGAAGGCAGGGGAGGATGGTCCAAGTACCTGGTCCCCTGCATGCATAACAAAGATCGGGATGGATTGAAAAACATTCTAAAATTCAAACTGATGTGTAAAGTTTCATGTTTTTAAAAACATGTGTTAGGATTAGATGCCTAACCCAAGCAAGTTTCATCAACGTTGTGTTCAACAGAGAGGGTTATGGCTCTTCTTTAGGCCATACGTTTGGTTTTCGTTGATGTGTTTTGTAATGCATCATGCTTCACTACATATAATACAGAATACAACAGAAAATGGCTGCAATTCTCAGGAATATGCAATAAAATACTTTAAATTCATACGTACAAGTTTAAAAATATTTTATATTTTATTTACCCATGAAATATTTGTTCGGTTGCTAATAAAGAGGCAGAGCCAAGTGGAAAGCATCAGGGCTCGTCATCACTCAGACTCGGCTTAAGTGTGGACGCGCTGCCTACAAGCTTAAGGTTTGGGGCCATATCCATGTCTCTCAGGCTAAGGTTGCGCCTCTGTCTATGCAACACAACGTTTCTAAGAGTATGCAAAAGATACCATCCTGTACACTAAACTGATCTTCTGTAAAAAAAAAAAAAAAGAAAGAAAGAAAGAAAGAAATTATCAATTCCCAACTTGACTCTCACTGGGATTAAACATGACAATAGGTCTGATCTGATTTCATCATCATTTAAAAAAAATCATCTATTATTTTTCACTTTATGTTTTTGTGTGGGAGCAAACTGTTGAAATACTTACTTAAGGTATACTAAGCTGATCTTCTGTATATTAAGATAATCGAAAATGAATCTTGATGTGAATGGAAGGGGAGAGGGAGTGGGAAAGGGGAGGGTTGTGGGTGGGAGGGACGGTATGGGGGGGGAAGCCATTGTAACACATGAGTCGTACTTTGGAAATTTATATTCATTAAATAAAAGATTAAAAAAAAATAACGATAAAAAAAAAAAAAGACACCATCCACAGGATGCTCAATCCACACAACATAAAAACACCACCACTTTAACTACTGGCATGATTATTATTTCCGAAAGAGCATATGAGAAGCCAATAGATTCCAAAATTTGAAATATTCAAGGTACAGATATGATCAGCATGGACCCTGCACTTGAGGCCGCACCAACCCAGTTAATAGTTTCCCGGTTTGATCTTGACTCAAGCATTTGATGCAATTATGTGAAATCTATCCGGTAGGGACTATGACTTTTATATATCATAAAAATCAAGCACAAAACAAAACAAAACAAAAGTCACCCTGAAATCCAAAAAGTCCTTATGGATTATATCTTTCAGTATTTGTGAGTCAATTTTTTTCCACCTACAAAATTAAACATCACTCTAGATAGCTTCTTCAGTAATTTTAGAAAACAGGTCCTAATTAAAAATTATTTTTATAATTTTTTCTTAAAAAGTCTCCAATCTCATTAAGAAGGAACAAGCAGATATGCATACTGTAAATAATATCTTTCACCTATATAAAGTAACTCACCAGATATTTTGTGTGTGCCAATATCTGGCCTTTCATTGCTGCCAAAACCGCCCGCAATTTCCCTGTTAAACCACCACCAACAGTAAGGACCTTGAGCTGAAGGAGTAACAGATAAGTACTTGAATCGTTTTAGAAGCATGCAATCTTTTTCTGACTCATTCTGTAAAACTCCATGATTTAGGACCTTAGCTGACTTGGCTTTGGTGATGTGGCATGCAGAATATAGCCTTCCAAGTCTACACAAAACATCCCAGCCTCTCCCTCATCAGGCACAAGCGTCAAGATTATTATTGATTATCCTTTTCCCTTCAATCTATTAGCCATTTTTGATTCTAATTTCAGGATATCCCAAATCGATCTATTCTGCCAGTTATCCCACACTCCCACCCTCTGCAGAGCCCTCAACCGACCTCCCTGCAGTCCGCTCTACCAAACACTGAAGCGATCTTTTATAGAGGCTGGCAGGTGCCTCCTCTCCCTGGAGTCGCACAGTGAGTGCTCACGGCAATCCGGCACCCCGAAGGCTCCCAGGGCTGACTCTGCCTCAGCACCGGCTGCTCCATGGGTACCCCGAAGGCTCCCAGGGCTGACTCTGCCTCAGCACCTGGCTGCTCCATGGGCACCCCAGGAACAGCCTGTCTGTGCCTACTATCCTCTAGCTCCATCTTCCCCCTCTAACACGTGCACGCCCCTCTTTAGGGACCTGGCACAAGTTATGCAGTCTACCCCCAACGAGCAGTTGTCTTTCACAGCCGCAGGAAGAACTCTGAGTGGGGACGGGTGTGGAGGCTAAAAGGGCAGGGCACAATGCTCTGTGTCCATGTGGCCTGGTGGGGGCCTCACCTGAGCTCCTGCCCCAGGAGCTCCTACCCCAGGTGTGCCTCAGTGAGGATGTGCAGCAACTCACTCCTGCCTGTACTGCTTGCTGCTCTTCTGCATAAGAAAACAAGAACAACCCCCACACCCCACACTGAGAATACCATGGTTCTCCTTCCCCTTTCAACTCAGACCAACTCTTCATGAGCTGGCCAAGCTCAGTGATACTAACCTTTCTGCTTATCTGTGTGTGACAGAATGCATGTGTCTAAGTGCGTGTGTGTGCATGTGTGTGCATACGTGCACCTCGTCTGCACACCTGCAGGATCACCATCTTTAGATGAGCAACGGTCTCTCATAAAGCTGTGCCACTCCTATCCACACGCATCCCATCCATAGCATCTGTCACAGTGGATGCTGCACAAACATTGATTACATTATGTTTTCTTGGTTCTCCTCCCAAAAATGATACCCAGCTACCAGAAATGTTAGGTTTAAAAATCAGTATTCGGGATCTGCCTGGTTGATTGAAAACCAGTATGTCTAACAATACAAAATGCAAACTGAAAGAAACATCATGATTACAGTAATAGTCCAAATTTCCTTAGGCTGAAAATTAAATTATTATGCATAGTATCTTATCATTTGCTCCAACAATTTAAAAAAGAGATCCTCAGTACAAGGGCATTTTAGACAAAGTATAAAGTCTTTTGTTTTAATAAATAGGTTGTGTTGTATATAATTGCTTTTTTCTTCAAGTCAGTAATTTTATGCTAATTTTTTGCTCTTACTTGAATGATTCCAGTGGAATACATACAGTTCATATGAGCAAAAACAATCATTGTCTTCAAAGTATATTATTTGTATTTACAAATCAAAATAACTTCTTTTCCATTTCAATATCTTCACTAAGGGGCAAAATTAGTGGCTGTTACAGCTAATTTGTGTTTAGCTTTTAAATCATGACAGTCACATGAAATGAAAAGCAACTGTACACTGCTCAATAGATTTAGCATAATAATAAACACCGTTTCCTGAGAAACTCCGTACACAACCTATTCCGATTCAGATGCGTGGGCTGTAATGTGTGTCCATGCAAAAGAACTCAGTGGTTGATAATGGATCCTGTTACCCTTTTCTCAGCACTTGAATGTGTCTTTGAGTGTCCTTAGGTAAAGTCTGGCAGAAAAGCACTTAGATTATTATTGTATCATTTCATGTTGTACATACTATCTACAACACTCATTCATCAAAATGAATGTAAGCTCACTCAGAACTTTAAATAGATCTGACATAACTGTTAACCCTGATACATGCAAGGCGGCTGAGAGGAACGACGACAGTAGTGCATAAAAATCTCTAAGGAGGAAGTAGCTGACCTCGAGATCTACAGTTCCAGCAGCGCTGTACACTGGGTGGGGCTTCACTTGCTTGAGGACATGTTTGAGCCTCTAGGTCAGCCCATCACAGCACTACCGGCCTGAACTCTGGGGCTCAGAGCTTCTGGAGAACAGGAAACACAGGTGGTCTCAATTCCTGTGGAACTCACGATGTACTGAGATGAAGTGACAAGACAATGGCAGCCCCAGGGCACAGCAAGGAGGCACACACAGCAGCACCAGAGCAGTGAGCGTGTGTGCGGAAGCTTCAGGGAGGCAGGTGTGCAGAAACAGAAGCTGAGCAACACCTCCACCGAGGCCATCCTCCTGACACCCCTCTGCAGAACATTCTAGAAGCCATCACGCCTACTGTTCTTCAGACGCCCTGAGGTCTTATTTTAACTCTTGGCCATACAGATGTCCACTCCACCTGGATCCACTCCCACTTCTCACAGCATTTCTTAACTGCGCTGTGTGGCCCACAGGGTACGAGGGACAACCCCCATTGACCCCAAAGGTCAACACAAATGTCCAGCTTTGCTAAGGCCTCAAAGTAAAACCCAACTCCTATCACATGGCAGACTTCAAGGTTTCTTCAGCTTGTTAAAGACTTGTACAGCACAGTTTGTCTCTTTTCTGCATATTCTCACTTATAATTAAATAATGATGTTATGCTGAACTTCCCAGAACCTTGGAGGAAGGTGTACCAGTTAAAAAACAAACTTGTTGAAATGAAATGGACACTATGAGAAACAGTGACTTGATCAGCCCTCACCCTGACTGTTGATGAGCAACTTGATATGTTATCCCTCTTAGTATTTTTTCTGTTTGTTCTACTTAATACTTTTGGTTGAATACTGTAATCAATACACAATTATTCTTAAGTGCTGAAACTTAAATGAAAAGTGATCACTGTTAAATATAAGAGTGGGAATAAGAGAGGGAAGAGATGTGCAATTCAGGACATGCTCAAGCTGACTTACCTCAAACGGTAGAGTTAGAAACATACCAGGGGATTCCAATACAATCCCATCAAGGTGGCATGTACCAATGCCATCTCACTAGTCCCAGTGATCAATTTCTGTTCACAATTGATCATAATGATAGGACTAAGAACCAAAGGGATCACATAAACAAGAATAGTGTCTGCAAATACTAGCCGATAGAATAAAAAAGGGAGAGAATGAGCCAACATGGAAAGTGAGATACACAACAGACCCATAGAATGGCAGATGTCCTAAACAGCACTCTGGCCTCAGAATCAGCCCTTAAGGCATGCGGATCCGGCTGAAATGCCCATGAGAGTATGTCAGGCATGGAAAGCCAAGACACTCTGGGGGGAAAAAAAAAACCTAAATGAAAGATCTCCACGAGTGAGATCCCGGTGGAAAGAACGGGTCATCAAAGAAGGAGGTACCTTTCTCTGAAGGGAGGAGAGAACTTCCACTTTGACCATGGCCTTGTCTAAAAATTATCAGAGTCAGTGAACTCAGGGGGCTTCCATAGCCTGGGCAGCTCATGACAAGAGCCTAGGGTGATTACTGAGGCCATAAACAAGAGTCAATGTGTTAAGTCAACAACAGGAGTTACTGTGCACTTACCCCTCATGTAGGATCTTTGTCCTTAGTGTGCTGTACATTGAGATTTAATGCTATAACTAGTACTCAAATAGTATTTTTCACTTTATGTTTCTGTGTGGGAGCAAACTGTTGAAATCCTTACTTAATGTATACTAAGCTGATCTTCTGTATATTAAGATAATCGAAAATGAATCTTGATGTGAATGGAAGGGGAGAGGGAGTGGGAAAGGGGAGGGTTGCGGGTGGGAGGGACGTTATGGGGGGGAAGCCATTGTAATCCATAAGCTGTACTTTGGAAATTTATATTCATTAAATAAAAGTTAAAAAAAAAACCAAATTGTACTCTTGTGTTAATAAATCATGATGTCTTCAATTCCCACCACTTCCAAATGGCGAGGGACAGGCTAACTTAAATGCAAAACTCAACTAGGTAGAATACTGCCTTTCTGTCCTGTCGTGGCTTACAAGTCTTTTTAAGGAATATTTGGTCTGATTTGTCTGGGCAGATCTCACACTACCTAGGATAATGCTTTGCTTACAGAGACTGGCAGAATCAATCAACATATAACTTATTGTAATGAGTCCATAGTATCATTCAACTTACAAACCATGATTCACTCTCAATAAATATTTTATGGCTCACTGATAACAGATCTTGATTCTCATTGAGGAGTCCTACGTAAATAACTTACTTAATCCTTAGAGCAACTAAGTGGGAAAACAGGCATCTTTTAGATGATAATGAAGCTGGAATGGAGGACGTAACAAATGTAACATTTAATCTAGCAGTATGTTACAAATAACACAGAGAAATCCGAAATTGTTATCAGTAAAAATACATGAATATACTTGTAATTTTATTGGCATTTCTCATTTTCATAGATTAAAAAATCCTATCTAATAACTTATTCAAAAAATTACATGACCAGGGCCAGCGCCATGGCTTACGGGGTAAAGCTGCTACCTGCGGTGCCCGTATCCCATGGGGCACCAAGTTGAGCCCCAGCTGCTACTCTCCAGATCCAGCTCCCTGCTAATGTCCCTGGGAAAGCAGCGCAAGATGGCCCAAGTCCCTGGGCCCCAGCACCCACTTGGGAGGCCTGGAGTGGCGCTGGTCCTTCAGGAAGTGCCGGGCCTCACAGGGGAGGAATGTAGTTCTTGTCCTGGGATTAGCCCCAGCCAGAGCAGTGGTTACAGCGGGAGCCTGCCCCTCCCTGCCTCACCCAGAGGCTCTGCCACCTGCAGCTCAGCATGGTGATCTTCCAGGCTCCGGAACCAGCCGTGCACTGACCAATGTGTAAAGGACTGGATGTCCGGGGCCATAGTATGGCGACAGAACACCTGAGACAGAAGGTTTTGAAAAGCTACTCTGAATTCTGCGAATGTAACAGGCATACCTCCCATACGTGGAAATATAATTTTCCAATGTACTGTTGCATATTCCACATCGCCACTGTTGTTGAAGCAGATGCCCTCACATTGACAGGGTTTGAACCAGAGAATGGGAGCTCGCTCGCTCTCACTCTGTCTGCCTCCCAAATGCACAAAATTAGTAAATAAAAAACAACAATAGGTTTCACAAAACACTTCAGTGAGCACCTGTGTTACCAGGGGGCTCTAAACAACACGGATTTTTCAGAGGAAACTGGAGTAAGTAACTTCCAAATTCTTCCAAGTGGCAGTGAGGGCAGAAGTACAGGGCTTCTGTAACCCTGCTTCACGGACTGGAGCACAAGCCTTGCTTTGAAATTTTACTATCAAATTACAAATGCCAGTTCCAGTTAAAATCCCAATGGCTTCTGCTTAACGAAGTTATTCAAAAGACCACTTAATTCTAATAAATTAAAAAATCTTCCATGGTCATAGCTTTGTTTATTTCTTGTGGTAAAGATCTAACACACTACGAGAAAGTAATTTCATTAGGAATAAAAACAAGGAAAAAAATAGCAGAAACAAAGACAAGAAATAAGGACCAAGGAAGAACAGAATCTGAAAAATTGTGAATTTGGACTTCTGGTTACAACACTTGGAATCTCTCAAGGCAAATAATTTTTCAGCAGAAAATCTAAAGCCACAGATTACCAGAGGACCCTAAAGGAACCTTCCAAGCTGAACTGTAACCCGAGGATTCTTCCATCCACATTAAAACAAACATAAAAGTACCACACAAGACATCACCAAAATAACAATAAATAAACCCAGAAGATCCACCTCTGCTCCCCTTCCCATGTGCAGAATAGAAGCAGTTCTGCTGCATTCCATGCTAAATATTTTACCAGGTAAAGAGAAAATTCAATCAGAAGAAAATAAATATAAATTCTAAGAGCACTGACCTTAAAGAGCAGGCCTCCACCAAGTACTAATCCTTCCAAAACACAGACATATTTCTGTTTTCTCTAAGCGAAGCAGTGAGGGAGACCCATTGAAGGGTTATGGGGCAGGGGCAGTTACAATCAGATGTGCGGAGCCACTGTTACCTGACAGCTGCAGCAAGAACGGGGCGCATGCAGGAGCCCCTCAAACGTCGCCTGCCTTCCTGCTTCGACCCCTGCCTGCGTCACAGTCGTTTTCTGTCTGGAAGTCCACAAGCTCCCCCACGTCTGGCACACACCTGTTTCTCTGCAGGGTCACTGCCTCCGACGCTGGGAATTAAAACCCCAGCTACCCGGAGCGTTTCGCAGTCTCTCTTCCTGTTTTCTAGAATTTGGGATACACACACCCTACACTGGCTTCTCCATTAGGCTGCATCACAGGTGTCTCCACGCGTCCATGTGTCTGTGCTGAAAACCTGTTTATCTGAAGAAAAGCCTTCACTGATGCATGGGTTAGACAGGCAGAAGTGAGACAGCACCAGGGCACGGCAGAAGGTTTCATCAAGTGCTTGATAATTTCAGAGGCAACCGGCACCTGCCCAGGACCCTGCACGTTCCCAAGGCTGCAGACCTTGACTGCGTTCGGGAGCACCGCTGTGGGCAGAAATTGAGAAGCTGTTTTCTAGACGAGGCCCTTGAAAAACTGTCCAGCCCTCATTTCCCCTATCACGGCGGTTTCAAACACCACAAATTCTAACAGGCAGAGCTGAAGATGTCATACAGCAAAGAAATGAACTTCTTGAATATACAAATTTGAATATTTGGACTCTTTGCAAAGACAGCCTGGCTTGGCACATCTGCCTAACACAGGAACGCCCACCTAGGAAAGGGCCTTGTTGCAATATTGAATCCAATTCTAAGAGGGGGCATCTGGCCCAGTGCTTAACACACCAGTGACGTCACCCGCATCGCCACGGCAGCGTGCCTGCAGCGGGTGTCCTGCTCGGGCTCCTGGTTCCTCGTAATGCAGACCCTGGGAGGCAGCGAGTGGTGTGGGCTCAAGGAATCTGGAACTTTCTACCCACAGAAGAGACCGGATGTCCTCCTGGATCCCAGGTCCCCCAAACCACCGTCCACTGCCAAGCATCCGAGAAGTGCACCGATGGACGGGAGCTTGCTTCCTGCTCTTCTCTGTCTCAGGCAAATACACATTTTTTTAAATACTAAAATGTGAGACAGGAGCATTGTGGCCAGATTTGGAGCAGTGAAAAGACCTGTACTGGACTCTGAAAAGACCTTTATTTGTATTAAGCTTGGGCAGAATATTGGTAACAATGTCTCTCTCAGAGTCCTGGGAAGCACAGCGCATTCTTGCTGAGGGTAAAACTAGTAATACATGTTGATTATTATCTGCTGGGCTTCGCTAAATATTACACAAAACAGATGAGCTCAGCGAAGAATGGACCAGTGTGCAAAGGGAATGCAAGGAAACAGAGCTCAGAAATAAGGCCTTGGGGGGCTGAAAGACAACTGCACTGAAAGACAAGACAATCTAACATCGCAAACGTTACATACAAAATGTTCAGTTACCAACAAAGAGTTACAAGCTGTGATCAAAGCAGGTTTGTGTGACTCCTCCATATGTACACATGATCGACACAGTACTAGCAAGCTGAATCCAGCCATGTATATAAAGATCATATATCATAACCAGGAACACAAAGTTGACTTAAAAACCCCAAATCAATCATCATATACATCAGATTAATAATTTACAAAAACCACATGATCACCCCAGCAGATGCTGGAACAGCATTTGTCAAAATCCAACACATTTTAAGATAAAAATGCTCAATAAGCTAGGAAGACAAGGAAGCTAAACCTCGCAAAGGCATCTGTGAGAAACCTAAAACCAACAATGCTGAAGTACTGGATCCTTCTCCTGTATGGTGAGAGACAAGCCAAACATCTCCCTCTCACCACTTCTGGTCAGAGACATCAGAAAAGAAAAGGAAATGAAAAGCACGCAGATTCGGGAGAAGGAAGCTAAGACTATTTCTATTTGCAAATAACACCATCCCAAAGAATCCACTGGAAAACAAACAATGGTTGGAAATGATAGATGGGCTCAGCAGATCTGGATGACAGATCAACACGCAAAAATTAGTCGTACTTCCACAAGTATGTACTTCCAATGAACAACCCCAAATAGAAATTAAGAAATCAATTACATATACAACAGCATGAAGAATACATAGTTAGGAATAAATTGAACAAAAGAAGTACAGAATTTGACATTGAAAACTAAAAACATCGTTTAAGATACTAAAGAATGCCTGCATTAATGGAAAATTATCTTTTACTCTTGGAGGAGACGTCTTAGTATCTTCAAGAGGCCAATATTTTCCAAAGTATCCTCCAAATAAAATATAATACCTTGCAGAATCTTATCCTTTCTTCTTTTGCAGAATATAACAAAATAATCTTAACATTAATATTGGAATCTGAAGGACCTAGAATGGCCAAAAGAATTGGAGAATTCACAATTCTAACTTTCAAATTTACTCCAAAGTGACAGGAATTAAGACTACAGACCAACACAATTCAGAGGAGCAAAACTTTGAGCCATATAGGAGGTTGGTTTGGAAAAAAAGGTGTGAATACAATTCAAGAGATAAACATCACCAGAACAACAAGCTATCCGAATACAATATCATAAACTTAGATTACTTCACAGCATAGCAAACATTACTAAGAAAGAATAAGCCGAAAAATAACAGCTACAATCATGAAATTCTTGGAGAAAAATTCAAGTCAATCTTTGTGACTTTAAGTTGCAAAGGTTTCTTCTACACAACACAAAAAACACAAAGGGCAAATAAAAATAGGGAAGAAACCGATTTCAAAGTTACAAAGCTTTGTGCACCAACCCATCAGGGAAGTGAAGAAACGAAGTTATTAACAAGATACATGTCAGAAGACACTTGTATAACAGCAGAAAATATTTGCAAGGTATAATTCTCACAAAGGATTCGTACCCAGAATCAACAAAAAAAGTGTTTCATTTTAATTTTTTAAAGACAAATAGCCCACTTAAACACATGAGCAAAGGGTTGGAAGAGGGGTTTCTCCAAAGAAGGCAATACTTGTGTGAAGACTTTCAAATCCACAGTCATTATTGGAATCAAAATGGGCCATCGCCCTACACCCACTGTGATGAGTCCAAGAAAGACAACAGGAAGGAAGAAGGTTTGAAGAGTCGGTAGCCAGACTGGACCCTCCCCTCATTACCAGTTGGAAGGGGAACTGTAGTGGTTACATGGCAAACCTTGACAGGACCACAAAAGTTAATAAACTCCAGTATTATCCAACAATGCTACATGCACGTTTACATACAAGAGAAATGAAAACAAATGCTAACCCAATAAGTCAGATAGAAATACTCATAGCTGAGTCATTCGCAAGAGCCAAAACATAGAAGCAACATAAACGCCCCGTTACCTAGCAAAGAAGCAGCCCAAATGGATGTATGCGTGTGGTACACTGCTACAGTGGGACATCACTCAACAGCAGCCCAAGTGGATGTATGCGTGTGGGACACTGCTACAGTGGGACATCACTCAACAGCAGCCCAAGTGGATGTATGCGTGTGGGACACTGCTACAGTGGGACATCACTCAACAGCAGCCCAAGTGGATGTATATGTGTGGTACACTGCTACAGTGGGACATCACTCAACAGCAGCCCAAGTGGATGTATGCGTGTGGTATACTGCCACAGTGGGACATCACTCAACAGCAGCCCAAGTGGATGTATGCGTGTGGTACACTGCTACAGTGGGTATCACTCAACAGCAGCCCACGTGGATGTATGCGTGGGGTACACTGCTACAGTGGGACATCACTCAACAGCAGCCCAAGTGGATGTATGTGTGTGGTATACTGCTACAGTGGGACATCACTCAACAGCAGCCCAAGTGGATTATATGTGTGGTACACTGCTACAGTGGGACATCACTCAACAGGAGCCCAAATGGATGTATGCGTGTGGTATACTGCTACAGTGGGTATCACTCAACAATGCACCACATTAATGACCCTGAAAACATTATGCTCAGTGGAAAAAGAAGAATCACCAAAAAAAAAAAAAAATCACGTTATCACGTTATATGATTTCATTTATATGAAATGTCCAGCAAAAGTAAATCCACATAGATAAACATTAGATCAGTGGTTGCTTTAGGGGTTGGAGGTGTGAGCAGATGAGGGAAACAGAATACTCTAAATGCAGGGTGTCATGATGGTTGCACCACTCCAAATACAATGAAGATCAGTGCAATGTCCAATATACATGGGTGAACTGTATGGGATATGGATGATATATCAATAAAGCTATAAAAAAGAACAAGAATTAGTATCTCATCCTCTCCTCCAGCTCTTTGCTGCTCCACAGGGAAGCACTGTACTTCATGAGCTGCAGATGATCCAAGAGACAGAATCAGTTTAGATGTGAAAATAATAAGAAATAAACTTACAGTGCTAAACTCCTGAGGTTTGATGTTTATGAATACAGTGTGGCCTATGTCATCCTCAATTACATGAAAACAGAAAAACACTACTTTGGAATTAGAAATCATCTCTAATGTTTCAGTTATAGTTTAACTAAAATAACACTATACTGAAATAAAGTCCAGATAATTTGTGCCTTCTCAAATATCGTGGATAAGTTAAAATGTTATTCAAAGACTATTAATCCAGTTAATAACCAGAATAGATAAAGTGATCAAAAAACTCAACAATAGCCAATCAAACAACCAAGTCAAGAAGCGGGCAAAGGATTTAAACAGACATTTCTCAAACAAGGAAATCCAAATGGCCTACAGACACACGAAAAAATCCTCCAGGTCACTAGCTGTCAGGGAGATGCAAATCAAAACCACAATGAGCTTTCACTTCACCCCAGTTAGAGTGGCTCACATACAGCAATCAACAAACAACAAATGCTGGCAATGATGTGGGGGAAAAGGTACCCTAACCCACTGTTGGTGGGAATGCAATCTGGTAAAGCCACTATGGAAGACAGTTTGGAGATTCCTCAGAAACCTGAATATAGACCTACCACACAACCCAGCCCTCCCACCCCTCAGAATTTACCCAAAGGAAAAGAAATCAGTAAATTAAAGAATCATCTACATCTCCATGCTAATTGAAGCTCAATTCACACAGGCAAGACAAGGAATCAACCTAAATGCCCATCAACGGAAAACTGGATAAAGAAACTATGGGATACTTACTCTATGGAACACTACACAGTGGTTAAAAAAAAAATGAAATCGGGCATTTACAGCTAAATGGGTGAATCTGGAAACTATCACACTTAGTGAAATAAACCAGTACCAAAGGGACAAATACCATATGTTCTCCCTGCTCTGTGACAACAGAGCACCTAAAATGAAATTTTAGCACCTTGAAGTGATATTGACACTATGAAAAGCAATTACTTGAACAGCCCTTGTCTTCATTGTGGAGGAACAGCTTATTATTTCATTTTCTTTATTTTTTATTATTTTTTCTCTACTTAATACCATTGGTTGAACTCCTTTTTTAACATAGAATTAATCATGGATCTATTAAGTCAATTGAAAATAGATCCTAGTTAAAAATAAGAGTGGGCATGAGAGAGGGAGGAGCTGTACAGATCAGCACACTTTCCCACAGACTTACCCCAAGGGTGAAGCTAAAAACTTGCCATGGGACTCCAAATCCCATTTATCTGGGTGGCACTAATCCCTTCTTCTGTGATAAAGTGATCATATTAAGTATGGAATTGATTATATACATAGGACCATAACTCAAAGGGATCACATAATTAAGACCAAGTATCTGGTAATAAAAGTAGAGAGAATTAACCAGGAGAGAAAGCTCCAACATGGGAACCAGCCCACACAGCAAACTCAGAATGACAAACATCCTAAAAAGCACTCTGACCTCAGAATCAGCCCCTAAGGCATTCGGATCTCACTGAAAACCATGAGAGCATTTCAGGCATGGAAAACCAAGACACTGGCAAAAACAGTTCTGCATGAAAGATCTCTGTGAGTGAGATCCCAGAGGAAAGAAGGGGCCATCAAAGAAGGAGGTACCTTTCTCTGAAGGGAGGAGAGAACTTCCACTTTGCTTATGGCCCTGTCTAAAAACCGACAGAGTTTGCGGACTCAAAAGGCTTCCATAGCCTTGGCAGCTCATATCAAGAGCCTCAGGTGATCACTGACACCATAAATAAAAGTGTCAGTTATTAAATCAGCAGTCACCGTGCACTTGCTCCTCATGTTGCCCCTCTGTCCTTAATGAGGTGTACTATGAAAATTGATAGTAAAACTTGTCTTCAAACTGTACTTTATACTTTGTGTATCTGTGTGGATGCATATAGTTGCAATCTCTACTTAGTGTAGAGTTGGTCTTCTGTATATAAAGTCAATTAAAAATGAATACTAATGGAAAACTGAATGGGACAGGGAGTAGGAGGTAGGATGGGAGTAGGGGTGGAAGGGAAAGAAGGGGGGGGGGAGAAACACTATATCCCTAAAAGCTGTACATATGAAATTTGTATTCATCAAATAAAAACCTTCCCCACAAAAAGAATATTAATCCAGGGGCAGGCACTGTGGCACAGTAGGCTAAGCCTCTGCCTGTAGTGCCAGCATCTCATACCGGAGCCAGTACGTCTTCCGATCCAGCTCTCTGCTAACAGCCTTGGAAATCAGTGGAAGATGGCCCAAGTGCTTGGGCTCCTGCACCCCTGTGGAGACCCAGAGGAGCCTCCTGGCTCCTGGCTTTGGAACAGCCTGGCTATGGCCATCGCAGCCATTTGGGAAGTGACGCAGCAGATGGAAGACCTTGCTTTCTGTCTCTCCTTATAAATGAACAGAATCTTTAAATAAAAGAATATTAATCCAGAACCTGTAAGGTATCAAGCACTGATCATCACATGTATTTCCTGTAGTTCTATTTGGCAATAACACTGGGATAATCATATTTTTAAAAGATTTATTTTATTTGTTTGAAAGACAGAGTTACAGAGAGAGGTAGAGACAGGAAGATAGATCTTCCAACCACTGGTTCACTCCCCAAATGGCCGCAACAGCTGAAGCTGAGCCGATCCAAAGCCAGGAGCCAGGAGCTTCCTCCACATCTCCCACATGGGTGCAGGGGCCTAAGGACTTAGGTCATCTTCTACTGCTATCCCAGGCCATAGCAGAGAGCTAGATCAGAAGAAGAGCAGCCGGGACTCGAACCGGTGCCCATATGGGATGCCAGCACTTCGGGCCAGGGCGTTAACCTGCTGAGCCACAACGCTGGCCCCCTGGGATAATCATTTTAAAAGCATAAAATGCTAATGCCTCAAATCCAATTGCTGTGCTTAGCACATACACTGCTATCATTTACCTCAATGTCTGGAAAACAGCAAGTAATTAATTGCTACATTTAAATGAGTGAAATTAAATATTCCTTTTTAATATACTTCAATAAGGCAGAGAGAGGGTATAAAGATTTAATTAATGTAAAAGAAACTGGAAAACATCATGCTTTGTGAAATACATACATGTAAATACTTAGTGAAATAAGCTAATCAAAGATATCATATATTCTCCCTGATCTGTATAACTAACAGAGCACCTAAAAGGTAACCTATGGAAGTGAAACTGACACTCTGAGATGGGATGACTTTGAACAGCCCTTGTCTCGTCTGTCGCGAAACAGCTCATTTTTTATACTATTTGTTGAACTCTACTTAGTATTGCTGAGTTAACAATATGTATATGAAGTTAAAATAGCTAAAATGGATCTAAAATAGCCAAAAGAGATCTTAGTAAAAAATAAGAATGGGAATAGGACAGCGAGGACGAAGAAGAGTGGACAGGCAGGTGGGAGGGTGGGTAGGGTGGGATGAATCACTATGTTCCTAAAGTTGTATTTATGAAATGCATGAAGCTGGCATTTCTTAAATAAAAGGTTTCTGGGAAAAATAAAATAAAAGTAGTAGCAATCTAAGTGTAAAAAAACTATTTCTACCATCATAGTAACAGTATACTTCAAAGTGTAATGTCCCCTCATAGGACTAAACACAGAGAAAAGCTGGTTTTCTCTGTAACCCACGACAAGCACTGGTTCCTTCCTAAAAGATTTACAGAAGCATCCTGGTGTTGAGCAGGGCTCAATGAAAGGTCGTTGAGGTCAAAATCATGCACAAATAAGGAGACCTGTTGCTCTCATTTACACTCCCCGTCCATCCTACAGCCCTTGAAGGGGGAAAGACATGTACAGTGGACTGCAACTTCTGCATTGCATCTGGAGAGCTTCAAGGAACCCCACGCCCACGCAACAGTGGGAAAGCAGTGAAAATCATCACAGCTTTCCCTGAGTGTCTCAAAGACCCGAAGTGCAAGGTCACCAAGCAACCAGGTCAGAAAAAGGGACAAGGGCCTGGAAAGGAGACGAAACACAGGACGCTGCACGTGGGTCAGAGAACACGAGAAACCAGCAGCTCCAGACTAGGGGCCTGAGCTGTACCAGGAGACCGAGCTCCTCATGCAAAAGACCCTGACAGAGAGCACAGATCCAGGTCTGCACGTGGATCGCAGAGCCCTGGGAAAGTGAAAACAGGTGCACACTGAAGACACTTCCCTAACTTCTAATTGATACGAAAGAAAATTCACTCACTAGACCACAGACAGCAGTACTGGGCTGGAAGGTTCATGGCCGAAGTAAAATCAAATGACAGCCGTAACGGTGATGGAAGGAGGAAGTAGAAGTTACTCTACTGTACATCAAGTGGCACAGCTTGCGCTATTTAAAGAGAGCCTTGACGAACTAAAAATAGGCATTAAAAACTCAAGGGGCCCCGATGAAAGCAAGGAGTAAGCTGAAAAACCTTTTTTTTCCTTAAAGAGAGTTAAGTTTTAAAGAAACTGGTAGGTAAAAATTGGCACAGAATTATTCGTAAGGATTATTCTCAAGTCAGTTGAGACCCATTTCCATGATAAAATGATGGCCTGTGCTTCAACTGAGTCACTATTTCAAAGAGGAAATACTAGGTAGTATCTGAATGGAAGAAAGAAATCAAAGGCAGAATAAATGAGAAGTAAAAACTCTGACTTATTTTTAATTGAAGTATGAAGTTTCCATTTCACTGGGTACTTGAGAGGTATTTCTGACTTCTCTTTAAAAGATTTATTTATTTGAACATCTTAGAGAGACAGCAAAATACAGACAAAGAGAGAGAGAGAGACCTTCCATCCCCTACTTCACTATCCAGATGGCTGCAAGCGCCAGGGCCGGGCCAAGCTAAAGCGAGGAGCGGGGAGCTTCATCCAGGTCTCCCATGTGGCTGCTGAAGGCCAAGTACTTGGGCCATGCTCTGCTGCTTTTCCCAGCCTGGGAGCAAGCAGCTGGACCATAAGTGGAGCAGCAGGGATGCGGGTGTCACAGGTGGTAGCTTATTCCATTACGTCACAACACTGGCCCCATGTTTGCAACATTTAACATACGAAAATATAATCACAAATATATATATTTTTCTAGCTAAAAAAAATTTTTTTTGGACAGGTAGAGTGGACAGTGAGAGAGACAGAGAGAAAGGTCTTCCTTTGCCGTTGGTTCACCCTCCAATGGCTGCCACGGCCCGCGCGCTGCGGCCAGCGTACCGCGCTGATCCGAAGGCAGGAGCCAGGTGCTTCTCCTGGTCTCCCATGGGGTGCAGGGCCCAAACACTTGGGCCATCCTCCACTGCACTCCTGGGCCACAGCAGAGAGCTGGCCTGGAAGAGGGGCAACTGGGACAGAATCCGGCGCCTCGACCGGGACTAGAACCCGGTGTGCCGGCGCCGCTAGGCGGAGGATTAGCCTAGTGAGCCGCGGTGCCAGTCTAGCTAAAAAAAATTTAACCAGATCTTCCAAGGATCAATGTTGGGAGAAGAATGTTATACAAATGGGCTAAAAAAAATTGCAGTGAATTAAGTTTGCAGAAAGAGAAAAAATCCTTAACATGGAAAATGTCAAATCAATTGGGGCAAATGTCAAGAAAATAAAGAGTCTTTAAGTGGGCAGAGAAGCACGCATGAACTTTAGAGTGGTCAAGGACTTTCTTTCAAAAGTGACTTCAATTATGTTGTACAATGATGACTTCTGAGCTGTTATCAGTCCACGTGGCATCACAGGAAGATCTGCTAGGCCTCTGAACCCCACGCATGTCACTGAACTCCTAAAATGCTTGGAGTTTCCCCAATGCTGAGGGTGATGGGGCAAACTTCTGTCGTGATGAGATGGCCTCTCCTGGGCCCCTACCTGGCTTCAGGAAGGAGCTGGGCACCAGCAAGACCAACCTGTGAATGGAAGCTTAGAGCTTGCAGCTCTGTCCCCGGCAGCCTGCCAACCACCGAGGATTTAATCCATCACGCCTGCACAGTAAAACCTCCACTGGAACTCTGACATGACAGAGTTTAGGGAGCTCCCACGCTGGGGAGCACAGGCAGTGCTGGGAGGGTGGTGCGCCCAGAAACAGCTCGGCAGTTCTGGGCTGCCCCGCCCCTGCCCTCGGCTTCTCTTCTGTTCGCTGGATCCTGAGCTGGGAGCCGTGGGTAACATGCCTTCCTGAGTTCTACAAGCTGTTAAACCTGATTTACAGCTGGCTGGTTACAACTGGAGGATACCTGTACTCACAACTGGTTTCTAACCTGCAGAGAAGGCTTTGGGTAGGGAACTACGGACATGTGGGGTCTCAGTAACTGCAGGAAGTTAGCTGCATTGTGGAATAGCTAATCAGTGTCCAGACAATCAGCACTGGGGAATTAATGCTGAAAAAAAAGCCCACATGTGGTGTCAGACCCCAAAAGACATCCACATGAGGCATTAAAAAGTATTCCAGGGGCCAGCACTGGGCACAGTAGGTTAATCCTCCACCTGCGGTGCCAGCATCACATGTGGGTGCTGATTCTAGTCCTGGCTGCCCCTCTTCAAGTCCAGCTCTCTGCTATGGCCTGGGAAAACAGTAGAAGATGGCCCAAGTCCTTGGGCCCCTGCACCCACATGGGAGACCAGGAAGAAGCACCTGGCTCCTGGCTTTGGATCGGTGCAGCTCCGGCCGTTGCGGCCATTTGGGGAGTGAACCAGCAGACAGAAGACCCTTCTCTCTCTCTCTCTCTCTCTCTCTCTCTCTCTCAGCAACTCTACCTCTCAAATAAATAAATAAAATCTTAAAAAAAGTATTCCAACATATCATGAGAAGTTATTTGCAAGCTACTTGAGTAGAGAGTCATCTTTCTCAGTTTTATACCTGAGCAAAGACACTAGCTAACCTGAGTACAGGACATGCAAGTATCTCCATAAGGACAACCATGTTTGTTGAGTTGCGTCCAGTGAGTTCAGGGTCCAGGAGTCCAATTTCTTGTCTTCATCATGTACAAAATGAGAAAGAAAAAGTCAAATAGTAAAAGGCACATTTGCAGCCCAGAACTCAAACACAACAAGTAAGATAATGGAGGTTGTTGCAAGGAAAAGAGAGGAGCAACAGAAGTTTCAGAAAGAATAAAGATGAAAAGTTGTGAAAGGAGAATTTGTTGATCCATCGAAACCACTGACAAAAATGTACTCCGGCAGGCCATCCGCGTGGCACCGTGGGCTAAGCCTCCACCTGTAACACCAGCATCCCATACGGGCACTGGTTTGAGACCTGGCTGCTCCACTTCTGATCCGTCTTCCTGCTGTTGCATCTGGGAAAGCAGCAGATGGCCCAAGTGCTTGGGCCCCTGCACGCACATGGGAGACCCAGAAGCTGCTGGCTCCAGACTTTGGCCAGCGCCAGGCCCTGCCCTTGTGGCCATGTGGGGAGTGAACCAGCAGATGGAAGATCTTTCTGTCTCTCCTCCTCTCTTTGTAACTCTGCCTTTCAAACAAACAAACAAAAACCTTAAAGGAGCTGGCTCCATCACACAGGTTAATTCTCCACCTGTGGTGCCAGCATCCCATATGGGTGCCAATTCGAGTCTGGCTGCTCCACTTCCAACCCAGCTCTCTGCTGTGGCCTGGGAAAGCAGTAGAAGGTGGCCCAATTCCTTGGGCCCCTAGAAGCAGCCGTGTGGAAGACCCGGAAGAAGCACCTGGCTCCTGGCTTCAGATTGGCTCAGCTCCAGCCATTGCAGACATTTGGGGAGCTAACCAATGGACAGAAAACCTTTCTTTTTCTGTCTCTCCCTCTCACTGTCTGTAACTTTACCTCTCAAATAAATAAAAAATCTTTAAAAATAAATAAACAAGCAAGCAAGAAAACAAACCTTAAAAAAAAGTACTCCGGCAGTTTTATGATAAAGCAGTAGGATAGAGCGGAGTCAATGAAAAGACATTATACGTCTACACAGCCTCCCTCCTGTTGTAGACAGATCTACGCCCTGTATCCCAGCATAAACTTCCTGTCTGCTCCCCGCTGCACTGTGGGAGGGAGGTGTGAATACGATGGACTCCCACACTTGTCAACGGGTTACGCTCTGCAAAAGGTGACAAGCTCCTCTAAGTCTAATCAAGCTCTCAAAGCAACTGAGTCTGAGTAATTAAGACTCACAGTCTGTGTATGAGCCTTTTTTTTTTTTTTTTGACAGGCAGAGTGGACAGTGAGAGAGAGAGACAGGGAGAAAGGTCTTCCTTTTCCCTTGGTTCATCCTCCAATGGCCACTGCGGCCGGCGCGCTGAGGCCGGCGCACCGTGCTGATCCAAAGCCAGGAGCCAGGTGCTTCTCCTGGTCTCCCATGGGGTGCAGAACCCAAGCACCTGGGCCATCCTCCACTGCCCTCCTGGGCCATAGCAGAGAGCTGGGCTGGAAGAGGAGCAACCGGGACAGAATCCGTTGCCCCGACAGGGACTAGAACCTGGTGTGCCGGCGCCGCAGGTGGAGGATTAGCCTAGTGAGCCGCGGCGCTGGCCTGGGCCTGTCTTAACTACAGGAAAGTCCTTACGAAGGGGCCTGTGCCCTCACCGAGGAAGAAGGGTCTCCTGGCCTTGAAGCAGTGAGCTGCAAGTGGGGAGAGGGCTGGGGAGGGGCTCCTTGAGAGGTCACGTGAGTGAGTGACCTCTAGGGGCACAGGGTCACCAACAAAATGAGGACTTCAGTGAGTCCTAGGACCACAGGAGCAGAATTCTGCTGGTGACTGCAAAAGGGCGAAGCTCCAGAAAGGAACACATCCCAGCAGAACCCAACTTCCATCTTGTGAGATTCGCAACAGAAGACCCAGCTAACCTGTGTCTGCGCTCCTGATGGGAACAGGTAACAAAGCAGGCTGTTGGTCACTACATGTGTGGCAACTTGTCTGCAAAGGAGAAAAGTAATGCAGTAGAGACAACAAAAATTGCATTGGGGACCGACACAAACCAAGCACAAAGCAACTGGCAGACTGAGCCACAGAGCCGGCGAGGAGGCAGGGTTGGCTTGGACAGGGAGTTATCTCAGGACCTGGAGGCCACCTGCCACTCACCCTTTACTACCTGAAGTGGGACAGTGTCTGATGTTCTTGGATTTCTTTTCTCGAACGTGCCAGGACTTTTACTTTCAGAAAAAGATAATCAGAGAAGTCCCTTTCCATAGTTTCAGTTACCCGTGGTCAAGCTCAGCCTAAAAATGGTAAATAAAAAACTCTAACAATAATTCATTGGTTCTAAATCGCATGCTGTTCTGAGCAAAATGATGAAATCTTGCACTACAGGGGCCGGTGCTGTGGCGCAGCAGGTTAAAGCCCCAGCCTGCAGTACTGGCATCCCATATGGGTGCCAGTTCAAGTCCTGGCTGCACCACTTTCGATCCAGCTTCCTGCCAATGCACCTGGCAAAGCAGTGAAGGATGGCCAAACTCCTGGGTGACACAGAAGAAGCTCCTGGCTTTGCATCAGCACAGCGCCAGCCGTTTTGGCCATTTGGGGAGTGCACCAACAGCTGGAAGACCTTTCTCTCTGTCTCTACCTCTCTGCAACTCTTCCAAATAAAATAAAATAAATCTTTTTTTTTTTTTTTTTTTGACAGGCAGAGTTAGTGAGAGAAAGAGAGAAAGGTCTTCCTTCCATTGGTTCACCCCCTAAATGGCCACCACGGCCGGTGCGCTGCGTCGATCCAAAGCCAGGAGCCAGGTGCTTCCTCCTGGTCTCCCATGCGGGTGCAGGGCCCAAGCACCTGGGCCATCCTCCACTGCCCTCCCGGGCCACAGCAGAGAGCTGGCCTGGAAGTGGAGCAGCTGGGACAGAATCTGGCACCCCAACAGGGACTAGAACCTGGGGTGCTGGCGCCGAAGGCGGAGGATTAGCCTAGTGAGCAGCAGCGCCGGCCAAATCTTTAAAAAAAAAAAAAAAAAAAAAAAAAAAAAAGGAAAAGAAATCTTGCACTGTCCTGTTTATGGGGGAGCAAGAATCTTCTCCCAAGCATTGGAGGAAGAGATTTTAGGAAGTCAAGAGAAGATACATTCATGACAGAAGTACAGCTGTGGTGCAACAGGTTATCCAGCTGCCTATAACACCCACATCCGACATGGGTGCCAGTTAGAGTCCCAGCTGCTCCACTTCCAATCCAGCTTGCTGATAAAACACCAGGGAAACAGCAAGAGAGGGGCCCTTGCACCATGTGGAAGACCCAGATGGAACGCTGGGCTCCTGGGTTCAACCGGCCCAGCCCTAGTCTTTGTGGCCATCTGGGGAGTGAATCAGCAGACAGAAGATCTCTGTCTTCCACTTTCTGAAACTCAGCCTTTCAAATAAATAAATCTTAAAAGAATTAATGCAGTCCAGGCTCGGCTCCTCAGCCTCACTTTCCTAGTTTACTCCTCTTATTTTACAACACAAAGACAAACTTCTTATCCACAGTGTTCAGGCACATTGATTCAGAGTAAACTCTCTGGCAACAATGAACAGACAGCAGATATAAAAACTTAGAAATTCCGATATTGCTATTATGGTAAATAACTGGCAAAGAAAATGTGTTGTAAATCAGGTAATCTCCATTTTGTTGCATTTGACAAAAAGATTTGTTGCATTTGAGAAGAGCGATTTTGGATAACACACCACCAAGGGATTTTTTTGGCATATAATCCAAAGTTCCAATGACTGATGCACACTGTCATGTTCCACTCCATATCCCCAACTTTTAGAAGCTCAGGCTTCTAAAAATAAAAACAGAAAACAGAATTAATACTAAATCCTGACTCATTCTAGTAATCAGCAACATTCTTCAGAGGTAGAGGAATTAATTAAAATTTTAAACGCCCATCTGTCATATTAAGCAATACCTTACTAACAAGGCTTTACATCTTTTGTCACCAAAATATTTTCAGAACTTGAAATGTCGTTCTATAACTTTAGTCAACTGTACATAAATAGAAATTTTATGTGAATTCTTTTTGTGAATTCTGAATACAAAGACCCTTAAAATATAGGAAATTGAAAAAATAATTATATTGCAACTGAAAAATTTGATAGGACTGAAAATTAAACATTTTTGAAAAGACACGCAGTAACAGGACGAGGCTGAACGGAATGGAACCATGAACTAACAGGGAGCCTACTGGTTAAAGCACCTGGCTCCACACCTGACTCCAGCTCCTTGCTGACGCAGACCCTGGCAGGCGGTGGTGATGGCTCTAGTAGTTGGGTCCCTGCCACAGACAAGGGTGACCTGGATGGAGCACCCAGCTTCCGACAGAGTTTTTAAAGTTCTGCAAGCTCTAATGCAAATAGCTTTAAAAGTGTAATGATGAGCATTGAATCTTGACATCATGCTGACTCTAATGGATATATTTAAGAGTGAGACAACAGATATATTTTAAAATGTCAAAATTTACAATATGCTGAAAGTTACAGCTTTGGAACTGTTTAAATTTATGATGAATATTTATGTCGATTCATAAGTATAGGGAAGACAGATAACTTTTATAACATTCTCTTGGGAGTGTTTAAGAAGACAGACTTGGCTGGCGCCACGGCTCACTAGGCTAATCCTCTGCCTTGCGGCGCCGGCACACCAGGTTCTAGTCCTGGTCGGGGCGCCGGATTCTGTCCCGGTTGCCCCTCTTCCAGGCCAGCTCTCTGCTGTGGCCCGGGAGTGCAGTGGAGGATGGCCCAAGTGCTTGGGCCCTGCACCCCATGGGAGACCAGGATAAGTACCTGGCTCTTGCCATCAGATCAGCGCGGGGCGCCGGCCGAGGCGGCCATTGGAGGGTGAACCAACGGCAAAGGAAGACCTTTCTCTCTCTGTCCACTCTGCCTGTCAAAAAAAAAAAAAAAAACAAACAGACAGACTTGAAAACGACTAGTCCAGGCCTTTATTACGTCTCCCCAGAGTTGCTGCACAGCCTAACCCGATGCAAAAATACTCTCCAAGTGCAGCTTGAAAGATGGAACCAAGCGGCTCCTCTCCTTAGCACACCCACGACTGCGGCCTGCCTTTCCTATGATGGTGCCCACCACGGCCCTGCGTGGCCCCCAGGTCTCCTGCCCCTGGGCTCTTTCCCTGGCTCCTCTCCCCCGATCTGCCCAGGCCGCCTCCCTCCTCTTCTTCTCCTGCTGCCGCCTACCCTTTGCTGATCATCACTCAGGTCTGGATTCTGAAGGCAGTGGCTTTAGCAAAGATTCCCCTGCCCTCCAGTCCTGCGTTAGAACAACTCTCACCAGGAGCAGCCTAGCGGCAGAGACGCCATGGCGTTCACTTCCCGGTGCCGGCTCCCAGCGCCAGCCTCCCTCAAGCACAGACCCTGGAAGGCAGTGCTGATGGCTGCAGCCATCGCGGTCCTGTCTCCCACACCTTAGACCTGTACTGAGTTCCTAGCTGTTGTAGGCACTGAGGGAATGAACCAACAGATGGGAGCTATCTTTCTCTATCTGCCTCCCGAACAAATACATGCAAAATTTAGAAGAAAGAAATCCCATGAATGTGTTCTTAGCTCTCAGGACTCCCCGTTGGGAACCATGAATTTTAACAGCAGCCAACAGCTTTCACTTACTGATCGTGCTTCCCCTCCACAAATCCTCATATTTTAAGAGGTTACAAGTTGGCTTGGCAGTCTTTTTTGCTTTCTTATTTCTTCAGCTAATTTCTCAACCACGTTTACAGTCATACAGACTTCAGATAATTTGTATTTTAAAAAGACCGAACATAGGGTGAAAATAACTAACGAGGATAAAGGGTAGGAATAACAAAGTATTCCACCACGCTCCGCATGGCTTAATCGTCATTCTTCAAGATTTAAAATAAACCACATCTCCAGCCGCAGTCTTTCCAAATTCATCGACATCAGCTCCCACTCACTCACACCCCACAGGGAAAGTCCACACTTCGGCGGTTTCCTTCCGAGCAGGCGCGGCCAGCTGACACCACATTCATTGAAAGCTTGCTTATTTAACGCGCATCCTTTTCACCTGACTGTCCACTCCAGGGAGACGGAGCACGTCCTCTGTGTGTTCACCTAGCATTCTCTCCCCAAAACTGAGATCCCAGCCGACAGCAGGACCTCAGTAACGGATCCAACAATATTTCATCTGAATCGTTGAAGTCAACGTTTTTGATCTAGGCTGCTGGGGAGGGGGAAGTTTCAAAGGGAACTGAGACAATATTGTGAAGCTACGGTAAGTCTGGAGGTGAGGCGAAGACACATTCTCAAGCAGGAACAGACAAGGGCACTGACTCATGACCAAGGCACCTTATCAGCGGTCTCTACATAGGCCGCCATCTTTCTTTTACAAGTGGTTCCAAATATCGTGCGTTGATCACAGGTATTTAAACAAAAATCGGGGACAGCGAGTGTTGGAGTGTGGGACATGCAGTAGAGAGAGCTAGAGGAGGAGACAGAATTTCTCCTGGTATCAACACCAAAGCCCTTCCTAGTGATTGACTACTTATTTGCCTCAGTTTCCCAACATACCCTATTGAAAGAAGGGACTGCATCTCTCTACTGGGCTCCAAGGTCTACCAGTGCCACACACATCCTGGTGTGCAATAAACAGGTGGTGGACAAATGTATGGAACGAAGCTAACGAGGCTATGACACTAAGATTGAATGGTCTCTGACTGGTGTAGCACTGGAAGCAACATCAACGTCCTGGACCAAATGCAAAGTGGGCCTTGGAGAGATTCTTCAGCTGGGTTTTTCTCAGTGGAAAAATACTGGGAAGACATCCTAGGGTGTAAGTTTCAGGAAAAAGTAGTACTTATGTTAGCACAGTGGACAAAAACACTTGAATCTATTGAGCCGGTATGGAAGAGTTTCAGCAGCTATTAGAAGACCACTGAAAACCTAACAGATATTAGATCAGATTCTCTCAGAAAATCATGCAGTGAGGATTATCTCCCAAGCAAACAACTGAGAGACTTCAAAAAATTAATAAATTTAGAAGATTATGAGAACTAATAAAGGAAGACTTAGCAGTGGTTTTGGGAATTCTAAAAGCAGAAATAATGAGATGACGCTCATGGTATGTAGGGCTGCCACACAAAGCAGAGAAGGTGTTTTTCATACGAGAGGGAAAAGGAAATTCAATAGCAAGTAGAAAGCTTCCTAGGAACAAGGATGACATACACAAGGGAGGGGCTGGGGCATAGTGGGTAAGGCTGCAGCCTGCAGTGCCAGCATCCCATATGGGCACTGGTTTGGGACCCAGCTGCTCTACTTCCGATCCAGCTCTCTGCCATGGCCTGGGAAAGCAGCAGCAGATGCCCCAAGTCCTTGGGCCCCTGCACCCATGTGGGAGACCAGGAAGAGGGTCCTGGCTTCGGACTGGCACAGCTATGGCTGCTGTGGCCATCTGGAGAGTGAACCAACGGATGGAAGACCTCTCTCCCTCTCTTTCTCTCTTTGCTTCTCCTCTATGTAACTGTGACTTTCAAGTAAAATAAATAAATCTTTTAAAGAAAACATACACACAGAAAAAGTGCTCCTTTGTGACATTACCTATTTTATAAATTTCAGATTTTGAGAAAAAGATGCTATTCTGACATCAATTTAAAATGAGTGCAATGGCCGGTGCCGCAGCTCACTAGGCTAATCCTCCGCCTGCGGCGCCAGCATACCAGGTTCTAGTCCCGGTCGGGGCGCCGCATTCTGTCCTGGTTGCCCCTCTTCCAGGCCAGCTCTCTGCTGTGGCCCGGGAGTGCAGTGGAGGATGGCCCAAGTGCTTGGGCCCTGCACCCCATGGGAGACCAAGAGAAGCACCTGGCTCCCGGCTTCAGATCAGCACGGTGCGCCGGCCGCAGCAGCCATTTGGGGGGTGAACCAACAGAAAAAGGAAGACCTTTCTCTCTGTCTCTCTCTCTCTCTCACTGTCTAACTCTGCCTGTCAAATAAAGAAAAAAAGAAAAAAAAAAGAAGTGCAATACAGCATTTAGACTTGAAAGAATATAGTGTTCTACAAAAAGGAGACACGTGACTCTTAAAAGACTAATCTATATTTTTTCATAGATAAATAGAGCTTAGGAAATCTGCTAAAATCCTTGAAAGCCACAATGGAATCACTGACCAGCAGGAGCAGGGGTGCAGACAGAAGTGGCCAAGGTCAGAAACAAGGACGCTGGTCACCCTCTGACATTTATAAAGCCAGCCTCTTGGAATTCTTCTTCTCATCTATAAAATGGTTTAAAGAGAGCCTTCTCCTACCAACCTTAACGACAGCTGAAGAATTATAAGAGGAAGATAAAGTTTATATAAAACTAAGCGAATGTTTTATTTAACAAAAGTGAGTATATGTGATTCCTCAGCAAGGCTAACGCCAGCGAGGTGGAAAGATCCGTGTCCGGAGTCAGGAGGGCCTCTGCAAGTGGAGACACAGGAGCCCTTGGTCTAATATGAATTAAAGAGAGGACGCTGTGAGCACACACATATGCAACGTCTGCCAGTCGGGGCTTCTGCCCGCCGTGCACAAGGAGAGTCAGCGGCGAGGGCGACGGGCAGAGGCCCTGTAAACTCAAGACAGACACTCGCAGCTCCTTCCCAGCTCCCAGGTTACTAAGGCGCCTTTTGATACTCAGTGTGCCTGGGGACGGCCGCTGCCCTGCCTAAGAGCTTGACCTCACCAGCCCCCACTGGGAAAAGACATTGCAGCACACAAGGGTTCACTGCACAGTCAACACAACCCCACTAATGCCCCAGGATTCCATGTCCTGAAGTCTGAATGCTGCCCAGAGGACGGTAACTCTCTGACAGACAGATGGACGGCCACACCCAACAGCAGGGCTCATTTTATAGCAAACAAACAGCATTTAAAATCTCCAGGTAAAAGACAGTAAGGCGGACACTGGGTCATTCACAGCAGTTTAGCTTCAGTGCAGTAATGATGCAAACATGAAAAAACAGCTCACACACAACTGCAAAACATTCTTCTAAAGTCATTCATAGCGACTGGCACATACCTGCACCAACTGTAACTGCACAGACAGCTGAGTAATACAACCATACCTTCATTCACTCATCCTGACACACAACTCACTCCACTCTAGCTCATATTTTTTTTTTATTTATTTGACAGAGTTATAGACAATGAGAGAGACAGAAAGGTCTTCCTTCTGTTGGTTCACCGCCCCCCCCCCCCCAATGGCCGCTGTGGCTGCCGCACCACGCTGATCTGAAGGCAGGAGCCAGGTGCTTCTCCTGGTCTCCATGGGGTGCAGGGCCCAAGCACTTAGGCCATCCTCCACTGCACTCCCGGGCCACAGCAGAGAGCTGGCCTGGAAGAGGGGCAGCTGGGACTAGAACCAGCACCCACATGGGATGCTGGTGCCGCAGGCTGAGGATTAACCAAGTGAGCCACGGCGCCAGCCCCCTCTAGCTCATATTTTAATACCATCACTGTGGAAAATTTTGATGTCAGTTGACCTAACAGTAGTAATTTCAAGCTGAATCTGTGTCACCTGAAAGCTCTTCTTTTAAAATGCAAACTTGACCAAGGAATACACTGGAGGTTTTCACTGCATCAAGGAACAGGACTTCCAATAACTACTCACTGCTTTTACCACAGCTCCTTCTGGAGTGCACACCAGGACTCACTCGGGATGAAGAAGCTAAACTTTTGAGAAGCCGTGGATCAACTCAGACTCCTGTCTGAGAAGTCACACACAGAGGAAAATAAGTCTAGCTCAAACTTAAGAAATTTCAACCACAAGCTGCTTGTCTTTAAGGAAATAAGAAATAAGAAAAAATTTTTCATGTTAATGTATTTTACTTTTTGAAAAGGTTAGAAGATTTTTTTTTAAAAAATTATGTATATGAGATACAGACACACACAAATGCAGAGACAGACAGACAGACATCCCAAATGCTGGTTCACTTTGTCTGCAACAGCCAGGCATTGGCTGGAGCCAAGGCTGGGAGCTGGAAGTGCAACCCAGAGCTCCTACATGAGTGACGGGAAGTCAGCTCCTGGAGCCATCATCACTGCCTCCCACAGTCTTCGTTAGAAAGGAAGCTGACAGCAGAAACTAGGGACTGAATCCAGGCACTCCAAGATGGGATGTGGGTGTTGCATAAAATCGACCTTTAAATCAAGAATGCCGACCTTACTGGTGGTAATGTTAAATTTAAACTTTCACACTCTCTTTTATTAAAGGTGCGAAGAGTATGAACAGCTCCATAAAAATTTCATTTATGCTTCATGAGCAGTTTGAGAATTAGTGAGACCAGATATTACTAATCTTCGTTTTAAAGACTAGTGATCTGGAGACGGTGCTGTGGGCAGTGGGTTAACACCCTGGCCTGAAGTGCCGGCATTCCATATGGGTGCTGGTTCAAGACCAGGCTGCTCCACTTCCCATCCAGCTCTCTGCTATGGCCTGGGATAGCAGTAAAAGATGGCCCAAGTGCTTGGGCCCCTGCATCCGCATGGGAGACCCGTGGTCTCTTTCTGGTTCCTGGCTTCGGATCAACACAGCTCTGGCTGTTGCAGCCACTTGGGGAGTGAACCACTGGATCAAAGACCTCTCTCCTCTCTCTGTGTAACTCTTTCAAATAAATAAATAAATCTTTAAAAAAAAAAAAAGACGACTAGTGATCCGAAGTCGTGAGAGATTAAGCAAGGTGCTGAGGTCAGGATTTCTGACTCTGTAGCACTGTGTTCTGTGACACCGCCACACTAACACAGACTGGAACCTCTAAGTGTGCAGGATGTCTTCTCACAATGCGTCTGAACTCAACAATACAGTTCTATCACTAGGACGACCACACTGCATCCCTCTACGGTACCTCATCCCTTCACCTGAGAAGGCCATTCATGGAGAAAGAATTTATTTTTCTCCTTTTAGTGCTTAAAAAAAATCCAATGCTTTAGCTCCAAAGCACAGCAAAAACATCACATATACAACTCAGCGCAGGTCAAGTTCAGCAGCAGCTTCATCACAGAGAACACCTGAACACTAACTCCCTTCCCGGGTGCCAGACACAGGACACACGCTGTTGAAAGGCCTTAAAATGATTTCATCAGAAAAGCCTCTTTGAGATTTTCTTCCTGCATTTTATTTAGGCAGAATACTGTCTGTCATAAATGGCACTTGAATGTTCTGACTTGTCTGCAACAGGTGAGGAGCAGGTGTCCGGCCTCGAGTTAAGATGCCCACATTGCACACAGCCAAACCTGAGGTCCGTGAGCGGCTCCAGCTCCCATCTCCGAGTTCCGGCCACTGCAGATCATGGGAGGCAGTGGTGAAATGAGGCTCCTGCCAGCCACGGGGGAGCCTGGCTCAGGGCTTGGAGCCCACCCCAGTCCCAGTAATGAGGGTATTTGAGGAGCAAACCAGTGAATGAATCAATGGACAGGAGTGATCTCTCTCTCTCTCCGCCCTCTCTTTGTCACTTTCTCTGCCTCTTAGGTAAATAAAAATTAAGATTTAATAACCAAAGAGGCGACAAACTTTAACTTTATACAAATGGTATCTGTAAAGAAGAGCGATTTCAAATAAAAATTTCAAACAAGATGCATTCTTCATACATGAAGTCTTGTATTGAATCTGGTACCAGGTCACAGTGCTTGCCCTTGTGTGCAGGCACACCACTTACTGTCCCTGTGACACTGTGTGAGTGGGACTCAGAGGCTCCAGGGAATGACCGGGCAACTACTGCTCCCAACTTACACTGCTTCTGTGGCTTAACTAGTGAGCCTTCTAATTGCCATCTACAACTTAAATTCAGTTTTCTTTTTAACTTTTCTTTAAAGATATACAGAAATAATAAATTCAAATAAACTTGAGTTCCTGTTTTCAACAGGTAGAAATCGGCAGTACAGTGTTTGAAAGTGACAGAAATTAAAAGAAGGGATAACCATTAGTGACCTCAGGATTGTTTCCTGTTGAGATATACATTTTATTTATTATTTATTTATTTTTTATTTTTGACAGGCAGAGTGGACAGAGAGAGAGAGACAGAGAGAAAGGTCTTCCTTTGCCGTTGGTTCACCCTCCAGGCCGCCGCGGCCAGCGCACTGCGGCCGGCGCACCACACTGATCTGATGGCAAGAGCCAGGTGCTTCTCCTGGTCTCCCATGGGGTGCAGGGCCCAAGCACTTGGGCCATCCTCCACTGCACTCCCGGGCCACAGCAGAGAGCTGGCCTGGAAGAGGGGCAACCGGGACAGAATCCATCGCCCCGACCAGGACTAGAACCCGGGGTGCTGGCACCGCTAGGCAGAGGATTAGCCTAGTGAGCCGCGGCGCCGGCCACATTAGTTTTTTGAAGCAGAGCCTTGGTTGCTTTCCCACAGTGCTTTGCTGCAGACACTGCCAGGAGACCTGGCTCCAGGGGCCAGAGCGGAGCCTGAGCAAAGGCAAAGCCGGGCTCCACGACGGGTTCGCGGCCTCCGCACGCGCCCCCCGCACGCGCCCCCCACACCTGGCATCTGTGTTGTTGAGGACGGTGGTCGCTCTGTCCCTTCGTGTCCGTCATCCGTGGCTGTCACTGCTTTCCTAACCACTGTGGCGGCACCGTCGCCAGCTGCTTCTGTCCCCTGTAAGCTGACTGTTCTTGAGACTTAAATCACACTCGGAAACCATCGAATGACTCATTTTCCCCATGTTCCTCCATCTGGCTGAACAAGATTTTTTTTTCTACCCCGGGAGGGGGGGGGGAATGTAATTTCCATTCCACAATTATGCATTTATGATGTTTCCCTATGTCCTGAACTTATTCACTCTATTCGTGACACAAACAGTAAGTAAGTGAGGAATATATTTCTTAGTAGTTTGCCACTCATGTGCAACTGTGCAATGGTTATTATAAATACTAAATTACTTTAAATAACTAATTATATGTGTGACACAAATAAGACAAAAACACCTTCTCCCAAATAAAACTGAAATCTTGTTTTTTTGAAAGTATTTGTTATGGTGCTCAACTATGGCATTTAAATAAATATACAAAACATTTGCCTCAGTGCTCAGCAGAAAATACAAGATTAATAAATGGTACACTCCTATCTCCCTCTACACAGTGCTTTGTTCTGTCAGAGTATAACATTTTCCTGGTGAAACTAGTAATAACATATTAGAAATTAACAAATTCATTTTCAGAACTGTATTAATTTTCTAGACACACAGATGAGAGAGAGAGAGGGCTCCATTCACTTGGTTTCCCCGTCACCTGCCTGCAATGGCCAGAGTTGAGCCAACACAAAAGCCTAGACCTGTCTCCCATCCCGGAGGCAGGAACCGGGCTCCCTGCACCAGCGCCGCTGCCTCCCAGAGTCTGTGAGCAGACAGCTGCAGCCGGGAGCCGCGGGACGTGAGCCTGTGCACTCCAACACGGGGCATGGCCATCGCCGCTACACCAAAAGCCCACCCTCTAAATTCACTGGTGAGCCTCACTCTTCTTAGTTACCCAACTGCCAGCCAGTATGACCGTCACAGCCTCTCTGCACTGAACAGCTGTGACATTTCTACACACTGCTGGGCCAGTTCAATACTGACCAACCTTCCACATGAGAAACAGATTCACACAACTTGCATTGTGATGCATTGCATCATACTTACTTCTCGTGCTTGTTTCTAAGTGAAAAGTCACAGAAATTCCTTTTTGATGATACAACCAAAGCATTTTCAAGACGTCAATAGATACCTGACCAGTTCTTCTAAAGAATTAAATTTATTTAATGCTCAGCTCTTCTCAATGGGTGCCAATCTCCTAATCAATGCTCATGAATGATTTCTTCCAACATTACACTTCTGTGGTTAGGATTTGGAACCTACATGCTGTGACTCACAGAGGAAGAATTTTGTTTCACGGAAGTTTCTTTTATTTTCTTAAAAGTGCTTCTTGAAATAGTTATAGAAGCAAAAGAAATCCCATGATGAACATTTTCCCTTTAAACTAAAAAAGTAATCACACGAAGTGCCTTAAGCATCACTCAAGAATCACTAACTTTAAAAAATTACCGTAATTTTTATATTATAGAAGCCTTAACTGTATATGTTTTTAATCATATTTTTCAAGACACAGGAATGCCTTAAACAGCAGGTCTTTGGACAATGGGCTCAATCATCAGAAACTCGGTTTCCACCTGTAAAAATTAAAGTTTAGTCAGAATCTCTGTAAGATCCTTTTCAGTCCAAAGAACTCCCTGCATCCTGGATGAGGGTCTGGGGAGACAACTTGTAAAAAAGCCAGCACTGCGGCAGAGTAGGTTAACCTGTCTGCAGAGCCTGCATCCTGTATGGGCACTGGTGCCCTCGAGGCAGTTCAAGTCCCGGCTGCTCCACTTCCCATCCAGCTCTCTGCAGTGGCCTGGGAAAGCAGTGGAGGATGGCCCAAGTGCCTCAGCCGCTGCACCCCCGTGGAGGACACAGAAGAAGCTCCTGGCTCCTGGCTTCAGATGGGCCCAGCTCTGGCCGTTGCAGGCATTTGGGGAATGAACCAGTGTACGGAAGATCTCTCAGTCTCTGCCTCTCCCTCTCTCTCTGTAACTCTGCCTTTCAAATAAAATAATCTTTTAATTTTTTTTTAACCTGATTCCTCCTGGACTATCAAAGCTATTTTTCATCACTTCCAGAAGCATCCATTTAAGTTGAATTTAATTTAAAGGACGGCTTTCTCTGAAGGCATTCATATTTCCATAGAGGAGGGCTACAGCCTACTGCAATAAAGGACCCTCACAGAAGGACGGGCACCTGGTGCAGGGGTTGAGTTCTAGTCCCAATTCCAGCTCACGGCTAAAGCAGACTCAGAGAGGCTGGGTGCCGGCCATGCCCATGAGAGATGTGGAATGAGTTTCTGGCCTTCGGATTTGACCTAACCCAGGCCCCGCTGTTCCAGGGATTTAGGGAGTGAGCCGGTGGAAGGGAGATCCTTCTCTGCATCTTTCAAAAGAAAAAAAAATTTTAATTTATAAAAATTTAATTTATAAAAGAAAATAACCATAATTGTAATTCTTCTTGCGTTTATTAACTTGAACAGTTAATAAGACAAAAACTTTTCTTTCTTCCTACAAAAATGATTAAAATATGTCATTTGTTTAAAAATCAACAAGGTTTTGCACTCATACACTCCTGCAAAGGTCTCACCCAAATAAACGTATGTACACATCTGATCACGTTCTCGCTCTCCTGGCTGAGGATTCCGGCACAGATAACCACTTCTCTCAATGCCTTTATTAGTTCTGCTGAATTCCATGTCTCTCGAGAAATTCACATGGGGGCTGGTTTTGGCCCAGGCTGTTAAAACACGGGCTAGCGTGCCCATGCCCACATCAGAATCTCCAGGTCAGCTCCCGGGACCAGTCTGCTGGCCAGGAGGCAGCAGGAGACGCCTGCACTACTTGGGCATCTGCCACATACCTGAGAGAGAGAGAGCCTGAGCTTCCAGCTCCAAACTCTGACCCCTGGGCCACTGAGGGCATCTGGAGAATGAAACAGCATATGGGAGCTCTCTGTATCTATTTGTCTTGTCTCCGCTTTTCAAATAGACAAAAATGATTCAAAAAGAATTTCACATGTACTGAATATACTCAAATTTCAAAGGAACTATGTAGTATTTCAAATCAGGAATATGATACAAGCCCAGACCTCACCAGATATACCCATTTTTGGTCTAGATTTCTGCTTAATTTTGTAGGTCTTTTTTTTTTTTTAAGATTTTATTTATTTATTTGAGAGGTAGAATTACAGACAGAGAGAGGAAAGTCTTCCTTCTGGTGGTTCACTCCCCCAAATGGCTGCAATGGCAGGAGCTGGGCAGATCCAAAGCAGGGAGCCAGGTGCTTCTTCCCAGTCTCCCACATGGGTGCAGGGGCCCAAGGACTTGGGCTATCTTCCACTGCTTTCCCAGGCCATATCAAAGAGCTGGATTGGAAGTGTAGCAGCCAGGCTAGAACCAGTGCCCATACCAGATCCTGTGCTGTGGGCGGAGGATTAACCTACTGTGCCACTGTGCCGGCCCCAGGTCATCTACCTCTAAACACTTTGCACTGCGTAATTTGCCCTTTAACTCTGAATACAATATAAAATACATTCGTTGGTTTTAGAGATTCTTTCTTATCATTGGTACTATCTGATTATAATCCATTTCCCTGTAAGTACTGTGAGTTAATTATGTGGCTCAAGACATTATCAGCATATTAACAACAAAGAGTAGCAAATTTTTATAATACACTAGGGGAAGGCCTGAATCCTGAGGATCTGGTAATAAGCAGAGGGATATTATCTCATGGAGCTTGAAAACACAGTAAATGTTCTTTAAAATCATTTAGCACATATTAATTCTTTTCAGCTCTAATATCCATTAACATCGGCACTGAAGTTTTTATTAGAATATTTACAGTACTTCTCAAGTTGTAAAACAAATGCTTCCACATTAATTTTCTAATCAACATCAACAAATCTCTGTGCTCATTCCAATCATCTGAACTGCTTTTGACAACATAAACTTTGCAAAAGCTATTGCCAAATACACTTGCGGTGGGGGCGGGGTGTGCACCATGAGGTGTGACGCCGCCCACGCCTTGGTGACCAGCGTGTCCCTGAGACACAGAGAGGTCAAGGCCGCACTCAGAAGCAGACGTGGCTGAAGCAGCATCCAAGCCTGGCATGTGTACATCAGGCCAGCTACACGCTGACCTCGTCTTTCCCAACACCAGCTTGTACAATCTTCAGTCACGTGATTCTTGCTTGGCCTAGTTAGACTTTTAAATGTTGAAAAAATACCCTTCAGTCATTCACAGTAGCCTTCCCTGGTTCATGCTGCTTGTTGGTCTGAATGTGGTTGGAAGAGACATAGAAAGTCTAAAAACATCTCACCAGGGAATGGCATTAAAGTTATTTTATCAGTAACCCATACGTATCAGAACAACCAAGAATGAAATAATATGAATTTTCAAAACCTTAATAATCGCAACATTTACTGTTTCAGCTGGGTACCTGCACCAGGCATCCAATGTTAAGTGTTTCCTCAGATGGCACCGTGGTGCTGGCACACCAGTCATGCTTTCCATACTTGAGCAAATCAGCTCCTTTTAAAATCTGGATTATGTTTATGGATAGTTCACTTTTCAAATCATGCTAGACTGTTTCCTAATGGGAAACATCTTAACAGAAATTAATTCACAACTCTGCACTGGCTCCTTCTGTCTACTTTAGTTAAGACCAGTGACGAGGAAACCTGTCAATGTAGGGATTTCAACAATTAGGGAGCTAGAAGGAGAGAAACATCGACCTTCTAAAGCTGCAACGAGAGAGATATTCAGGGTGTCTTCGGAGAGCAGCTCTCCCAGCTCCCTAGACTTTTTTTTTTTTTTTTTTTTTTTTTGACAGGCAGAGTGGACAGTGAGAGAGAGAGACAGAGAGAAAGGTCTTCCTTTGCTGTTGGTTCACCCTCCAATGGCCGCCGCAGCTGGCACGCTGCGTCCTGCGCACCACGCTGATGAGGTAAGGCACAGAAGAACTACCTCAACCCCCAGCACAGATGGCTTCCTTCGTAAAGAAAGGGAAAATTTTAATGAGAGTAACATTGAGAGACCACTGCCCAGTGGACTGCAGAGGCTGCCAGGAAGTAAGGGCCATGCAGGATTCCAGGTGCCACCTGGAAGGTGCACTTTGGTCACCTTCACCTTTGACCTCAGGCATCTGGAGTGACCTGAAAGACCGAGGAACTACTGCATGCAACAGGCCCCAGAGAGGCCTCGACAGTGGTGCGCTGTCTTGTACGGACTTTTTCCACATCGCTTTTACATTTCCCCTTGACCTTCCACGATCATGCCCATGCTCGCTCAACATTCAACAACCCACACGAGCGTCCCCTTTTCCTGCCTCTGGGAACGCTGGCTCAGACCTACCTGAGCCTGTCTCCTGAACTGCAATCCTCAAGATCCCAAAGAAAGCTCCTTCACTTCAGGGTGTGGGAGTTCAGACCGCTCAGCACCTGCCAAGCCGCGCCCTCTATCTGCAGTGGACATCATTGCTTTCACAGCACCGAGAAACGGCGCACGGACACTGGAGAGCATCTCGCCGATTCCTGGCTTGCCACATCGAGGAAGCTGTGTCTACAATGCCCTCCCCTAACACTGATGACAGCCCAGTGCTCACACACTATTTATCTCTCACATATTTTCACAACAGCTGTTTCTGATGAACTTCGTTTGCTCTTTCCTTTTACAGACAGACTGCTGTTTGTAGAAACAGAGAATACACTTCCCTTAGCACAGCCACTGCACTTAGAAGGGGCCTAATACACATTCATTGAATTGATAAATGAGTGTGTTCCCCAACCTCGAGAGATCTGAAATTGTATGGAGGATGGCATATACAAATATCACATGGATGCATCATCAACCGTCACTGATGATGTAGATACATCTGTTCCACTACGATACGAACTCTTTGATGGAAAGGCTCCTATGTTATGCATCCCCACAGTCTGCACCGTGCCTGGAGGTGGCCAGGACCTCTCAGATGTGACTCTGGCACTTACACGTTGGAGAGAATGTTGATGCTAAGTCTGCATGTTGCCAACAGAATGACGTTGTCCACTTACAGTCTAAGTAACTCACTAATAACGTTGTCCACTTACACTTACAGTCTATGTAACTCACTAATGATGTTGTCCACTTACAATCTACGTAACTCACTAATAACGTCCACTTACAGTCTACGTAACTCACTAATTATGTTGTCCACTTACAGTCCACGTAACTCACTGATGACGTTGTCCACTTACAGTCTACGTAACTCACTAATGACATTGTCCACTTACAATCTACGTAACTCACTAACAACATTGTCCACTTACAGTCTATGTAACTCACTGATGACGTTGTCCACTTACAGTCTACGTAACTCACTGATGACGCTGTCCACTTACAGTCCACGTAACTCACTGATGACGCTGTCCACTTACAGTCTACGTAACTCACTGATGACATTGTCCACTTACAGTCCACGTAACTCACTGATGACGCTGTCCACTTACAGTCCACGTAACTCACTGATGACGTTGTCCACTTACAGTCCACGTAACTCACTGATGACGTTGTCCACTTACAGTCTACGTAACTCACTGATGACGTTGTCCACTTACAGTCCACGTAACTCACTGATGACATTGTCTACTTACAGTCCACGTAACTCACATGACGTTGTCCACTTACAGTCCACGTAACTCACTGATGACGTTGTCCACTTACAGTCTACGTAACTCACTGATGACGTTGTCCACTTACAGTCCACGTAACTCACTGATGACATTGTCCACTTACAGTCTACGTAACTCACTGATGACGTTGTCCACTTACAGTCTACGTAACTCACTGATGACATTGTCCACTTACAGTCCACGTAACTCACTGATGACGCTGTCCACTTACAGTCCACGTAACTCACTGATGACGTTGTCCACTTACAGTCCACGTAACTCACTGATGACGTTGTCCACTTACAGTCTACGTAACTCACTGATGACGTTGTCCACTTACAGTCTACGTAACTCACTGATGACGTTGTCCACTTACAGTCTACGTAACTCACTGCGGCCAGTGAGCACAGGTGCATTGATCCAAGCCCATCCTACAAGCACTACTGCGCACGGATGGCACTTTGGCATTATTGTATAATGACACCTCTCATTTAAAAAGTGCTGAATTCCATTGCCCAATTGTACCGAGCCTTCATAAGGATGGATGATCGCCTAAGAAGATGGTTGTTGCTGGGTAGGAAAGCCTGAAGGATGGTGTCAATTTTAATAAAGAAAACACAGGGCACTTTTATAAAGACAATGCTACCTTCCAGGTTTCCACAGCTGTTTGGTAAGTTCTCCTTGTGAGAGCAGCTGAAGTTCTCATTGTCTACTTTTATAGTATTTCAGTATTATTTTCCAGCCAGATGCTCACAGATTAACCACGCAGGGCCAGAACACAAATTACAAGGAACACAAAACAAAGAAAGAAAGACAGTTTTAAGCTCATAATAATTTTACAGATAATTTCACCAGGAATAAGTATCTCTGAGATCTCCAAGTTTTATACCAGAGGACCACCGCTCATGTGTCACTTAAAGGCACTTCCAGAGAGTACAGTGAAAGTCGTTTTTCAGATTCGAGTAAGGAAAATTCGGACAGTTGTTATCTACGATTCTTACCTATGTATTCTGGAACAGAATGACCTCATCCTGATCTATTTATTTTGTTACTTGTCCATCAAATGCACCTCTTGGCTTCCCATCCACCACTTCTTCAATAGACTTCTGCCTGCCACCCAGCGTCCCTGCTGCCAACTAATACCTCATCCTCCATCTGCCTGAATTCCCATGTTCTCTCTGGCACAGCTCTGCCTCCAGATTCCTTCCAAGCCACCTCCCTTGCTGCCCTTCCATCTGTTAGCATAACTAGCATTTCTTGTAACTGACTCTCACAGCCAATTTTCCTCTTGAACTTCATTAACAAAAGCTGCAGGAAGAACTTACGATCACACCATATCAGCGCAGAAAGGGAAAATAAGAGCATAAAGATCAAGGATGCATTCAATCTCTGAACTCTTCTCCACCTTCCAGTCCGTTGGTGCTCAACGTCTTTCAGTGATGGTGATTTAAAATACTGGAATGCACCACTGAATGCTACAGCTACTGTCTTTAAGTATGCATTCCTGAGAGCGCTATTTACTGTGGGGCCTGCTTTCTCTAAGATGCATTGATTTATTTTAAAGGCAGAGTGGCAGAGTGAGAAGGAGAGATAAAGGAAGAGACAAATAGCATTCGTCAGTTGGGTCACTCCCCTTACAGCCGTAACAGCCAAGGCAAACCTAGCAGCCAGGAGCTCTGCCCACATCTCCTACGTGGGTAGCAGGGATCCACACGTTTGTGGCGTCAGCTCCTGCCTCCCATGTGCAATGAGGATGCTGAGTTAGAAGCTCATGTAGCCAGGACTCAAGCATTCTGATACAGGTTGTGGCAACTTAACCCACCTAGCTACAATGCCCCTACCCACACCTGCTACTGAACAGATTCTTTGTAGTCTTGTGGTTAACTGTAAGTGCTTCATTGTTCCAAAGTTTTACATTCAGTAGATGACAAAAACGTATTCTTGGACACCATTTTGTGAAGGCAGTACGATTCAATTTAGCAGGCTAAATGTAGGAGAGATATTTTTTAATTATGATGTACAATACAGTTGCCTACTGGATATCTGAGACATTAAGTAAACAACACTTGCAGTGGGTATTTACAGTTTGAGTAAGTATCCAAAATAAAGACAAGACTGGTTTTCCACCTTACAGATTTAGTTGCTTGGCAATGTAGAAGCTGGTTTTCCCATAGCAGATATTACATACTCCAAAGTACAGCAGTCTCAGGAAAATATGTAAAATGTGAGATCTATGTGTATACGTGTATGTATATATGTACATGTTTATGTTTGTGTGTAAATGTGTATGTACTTTGTCACAAGACTGAAAGCTTGTCATAGTCTACTCGTATTTCTGGAGGACACACCCTCTCTGCATCTCTGCACTCAGAATTAACTTTTTTTTAAAGATTTATTTATTGAGTTGAAATGCAGAGTTAGAGAGAGAGAGAGAATAAAAAAAGAGAGAGAGGGAGAGAGAGCAAGGTCCTCCATTCATTGGTTCACTCCCCAGATGGCTGCAACAGCCAGAGCTGAGCTGATCCCAAGCTAGGAGCTAGGAGCCCGGAGCCAAGATCCAGGATCCAGGAGCTTCTTCTGGGTCTTCCACATGGGTGCAGGGGCCCAAGCGCTTGGGCCAACTTCTACTGCTTTCCCAGGCCATAGCAGAGAGCTGGATGGGAAGTGGAGCAGCTGGGATGTGGACCAGCATCCATGTGGGATCCGGGCACTGCAGGTGGTGGCTTTACCTGCTACACCACAGTGCTGGCCGCCATAATTAACTGTTCAACTCGAAATAAAATAACAGTTTAATAAAGAGTAATGAGTAAAAAAAACCTTAACTGATTTATTTAAGGAACTGGATATATGTATTTTTCCTTCTGCTAATTTGTACCAGTATTAAGAAGGTGTTTTTCATGTTTGAATTGATACAGGTTGGTAAGCACAACAGGGCTGCAGATGGCTGCTGTTGAAGACAGCGTGCCACACTCACAGATCACAAGAGAAAGGGGCTCAGCACACCTACAAGGGACCCACAAAGAAGTGTTAGGGTAGCAGGGGCAGACGGACGAGGAGGAGGACGTGTAGCTACCACAGGAAGGAGTGGCAAGGCAGGTAAGTGCAGGAGACTCGCCATGTGAATGATCAGCAGGCCTAGAGACACAGAAGCTGTCTCTGTTCTGCTGGTGCCTGTTCCAAACCTTAACCCGCCACTAAATAAAGATCCAGCGAGTAGTAACCAGGAAAACAGGATTTCTTCCTGGAAACCACTAGACTAAGTGAAATAAGGCAGTCCCAGAAAGGCAGCTATCCTAAGTTTTTACTGATCTGGGGTAACTAATAGAATACTAAAACGTAATGTATTGGAGAGAAATGGACATTCTGAGAATCAGTGATTGTTTAAAACTCTTGCCTCTTCTGTTGAGGAACAATTTTTTTAAAATACTATTTGTTGAACTCTTTAGTGTAGGGTTAACCTTATGTGTATTAAGTAAACTGAAAACAGATTTTTGTAAAAATTAAGAGTAGGAACAGGAGAGGGAAGAGGAAGAAGGGTTAGAATGTGGGCTAGAGGGAGGGTAGGGTGAGAAGTAACACAATGTTCCTAAATCTGTATATATGAAATACATGACATCTGTATAAATTCAATAAATATTTTTAAAAAGACAGGATTTGATTATATTTTATGGCTCAGTAGTATCCCATAATGTATATACACAATTTCTTTATCTAGTCATGTCAGCATATGAAAGTTCTCTGTATCCCTGTGTTTATAGCATCTCAGTTCACAGCAGCTAAGAAATGGAATCGATCCAGATGTCATCACCTGGTGACAGCACAGCTTTTCTGAATACGTTGGTTGCCCCAGCGTTGTAACTTTGTGTCCCATACTTGACTTCCTTTGTACTCACACAACCACAGGACCCAGCAAAACCACCCAGGAAGAACCTTCAGAAATGCTTCTTTATTGCCCTGATCTGTGTTGCGAGAGGAGAGATGAAAAACGATGGAAAATGGGTGGAAAACAAATTTATGTAAGAGGGAGCACACTGGTAAGGCATGCAGGTAGGTGCAGCCAAACGACACAGCCCTGAGCGTCCAGGGCTAAGAACACACAGGAGAAGAAAGACCCTCCAGAAATGCACGCCTCCGGAGGCGCGTTCTAGGAAGGCACTGCACTGACCCACCACTTTTCCAAGGCGGGAGCGAAGACCATGACCTTCTTGGTACCATTCTGCTGTGCAGTCATACTTGACTACTTTCTGTCTGCAGTGTTAACAGCTTACAACTCATTAGCAGCGCATGCTAAGGAACCCTATCAGAAATGCCCTGGTCAAGCCAGTAACATAAACCCCGATTTAATCAATGTGTATAGGAATTTAAGTTTAAAAAATGGCTATATTATCTTTCTTCAGATGCTTTTAAGCTTCATAACCCTCCATAAGTCAATCATAACTTTCCCACAATCTGTTAAGTATAATACATATAACATATATGCACATATAAACATTAATTTATTATAAGCACTAATCCCATTTATCTATATAATAATTTACTCCCTAGAGGGACGTTTACAGCTGCCACTTGAAAATATTCTGGTCAACTGATTTCTTACTTTACTAGAAGATAATTTAGAACTCATTTTTAAGGTAGATTATAAAGCCTTATATTAATATTGGAAAAGCACAATATTTCAGAATTCTTACATTCTGATTTTAATAGGCATATATAATACATGTCAACTATAAATTCAGGACATTTTTCTTTCAGAAATCTTCTATGTGATGTTGCATTGCTGGGTTGTCCTTTCAGGCCCTTTCCCTTCACATCTTCTTGGAAGCCTTGTCCGTCTCCTCGCTTCCTCCTTACTCAGATACCCTGCCGTGAGACCACTATGGAGCTCATTCTGGTCTTCCACCTCATTTACAACCAGGTAGGTGTTCAAAATCTGCCTGGGTTTTTTTGCTAGCTTATAGCAATTAACAATTACTATTTTGAGAAGTGGTAAGTGGGCATATTCCAGACTGCCCCCCTACAATCTAGGAATGATTCTTTATCTGACTATCAAATATTTGAAAGCAGACTGATTAATGGCTTGGGTTGAAACTGGGGAGAAGACAGGAGAGGTTAGATGTAGACATGTGCAGACCTCATGGAGGTCTCACCCAGCATCATGGGTGGATGCTCTGAGGTGCAGCCTTCATGGAAGTCAGAATCTCACAGGTGCGGACTTCAGACTGCATGGAGATTGGATGCTCTCAGGTACAGACCTCATGGAGGTTGGATGTACACGGGTGCATTATGGAGGTTAGATGTACACAGGTGCGTTATGGAGGTTAGATTCTCACAGGTGCAGACCCCATGGATGTTGGATGCACACAAGTGCAGACCCCATGGATGCTGGATGTTCACAGGTGCAGTCTTCATGGAGGTTGGATGCTCACAGGTGTGGACTTCGTGGAGGGTTAGATGCACACAAGTGCGGAGCTTCTGGGGTCCCTTCGTTCCCATAATTTCCCCCATGCAGTCCATTAATGCCATTGCTATGAGCTTTTCTCCCAGCCTGAGGCTTTTATTGTCCTTCCCGCACCTCAGCCACATCCAACAAGCAGCAGCACCCGTGTACTCATTACTCAGAATCCAGTGTGCGCTCTTTCACACTCACCGCTGTTTCTGTCCCCCTGGGTTCTCCCTTCCCTTAGATTCTGGTTACCAGCTGGGGTTAATGGCCCCTCTGCCAGGAGGCACTGGAGCAGAACTAAACGCCGTGACTCAGCAACAGGAGATGCCTGCCCCCCCACTCTTGGCTCTCTCAGGAAAGTCTCCAGTGGGCGTTGCCTGGTATTCCTGCACTGGGTAGTGCAAAGACTGAAACACACTCTTCAAGGCTAAGGCTCTGGAGTCCGGTGCACCAGCCCACAGCCAGCACACCCCGGTGATGGAGTGACACTCTCAAGTGTGCTGAAATGCAGTGGGGAACGCTTGCCAAGCAGTGCCCATGCTCTTGTCAGCACTGCTCTCATAGTGCTTCCCTTTGCAAAATGAAATTAAACAAATCTTATAAAGCATAGTTGGCCTTATCTATTATCCATCTTAGTCATTTATCACATTTTAGAATTTATTATCAATAAGCATACTTAAAGAAGTAAATACAAATATATTGTACATATTTTATCAATTACTTATTACAATAATTGGATGTGTAGGTAGTCACCAAGAATGTAAATTTACTATCAAAAGCATCCTTGTAGAATTTTACTCTATCTAGAGTCTCTTACCGAATATTTGTTAATGCTATCTTCTCACGCTAAAGAGATGTTCAGGAATTCAGATCATGCTGAACATTATTTGCATACTTATTAATTATTTCCTAAGCATTTAAGCAAGCAGCTTAATTCACAAAGACTTCTGGCAAATAGAATAGTAAAGCCCTGTTATTTTCAGTTCTGCAGAGTTTCTGCAAATTTTATTGACTTCTTATGTAGTGGGTTCTATCGTTGCATAACCTTATTTTTTTTAAAAGATCAAAAAATAAACATAACATTTTTGGAGTAAATTTCATACTCCACCATCTGTCCATTCCTTTAAATGAGGGAAAAGAACAAAACTCGTATAGGTAGAATCCAAATTATCTCCTTTCTGACAAGGTCTTTTCTCAAGGACAAGGGAGTCCGAATTGTTTTAATTCCATCTGCTGAATTTGCATGCAACACGGATTTCTGGAACACCTCTGCGCTCGCCTCTATTTCTGGGTGGAGAGTCGAGCATTCTTGGTTTCACCCACCATCTTTTGGTAGAATTCGGAAACGCCGGCATTCAGGAAACGATCCGAGCCAAAGCAATGCCATAACCCTGCTGAAACTTGCCCACAAGGAGGTAATTTTCACTTACTGAGCTCACTCCACGCCGCCCTCCCCAGTTGCTGTCCTCCGTCCACTGAAGACACACTAGGCTGAGCTCTGCGGCTTTCCTGAAAAGCCTTAGCATGAAACCTAAAATACCCTACCCTCCAACACGTCAAACAGGTACAACAAAGTCACCACTCAATTAACATGACAACTGGGAGCCCTGCCGGGCTGGCCAGAGGAGGTGAGTCAGCTCTGGGATTCCGCACCGCCCTTAGCTGCGCTCAGCACATTCTGGTTTAGGATTACCTAACCTGCACAAAAACCTTGGACTTACCTCCCGTGCTGGATTAGCTGTCGTTCCGGTCGTTCCGGGTAAGATCTCTATTGCAAAGCGGCCATTAGAGTAAGTGCAGAGACAGCTATCCCCGGATACGCCTCTCTCCTGCAGCAGAAAGCAAGTTAAAAAGACTTCAAGCTGTGACCTCAGAAGCAGGCACAGCCGCTCCCATCCTTCAGCCAACCTTCTGGGGAGAGCAGGTTAGATGACTGCAAAGCTGGCTCTCGACAGAGCAACACTTTCAAATAAAGCATTCTGTGCCCGGAGCGGGAAGATCTGCATCCTCCAAATCCCGCTGGCCCGAGTCAATGCTGCTTCTATGCCTGCAAATATTAAGCATTTCACTGCAGTCACTTCACGCTAGAAACTGTCTGAGGCAACTTCACAAACCCTGTCATTCTGTTTGGAGACTAAAGAAGGAGGACCGCATGCATAATTCATGCATTAGAATCTTCAATGCACTTCCTGTAGCCGATGTTCTATCCAGTAATGGGCTATTGATCATCTCATTGCTAAGATCATTGGAGCTCCGCGATTGGTTTATTTCCACAAATAAAATCACAACCTAAATCAGAGGCAGCTTCCTCCCACCCCGCAGCGTGCACTCGGCTAAGACACTGGCACAGCCAGAGGAGGTGCCATTTACATACTGCAGAAGGTTTGAACTGGACTCTCATCGACAGAAACACTACAGCATTTTTCTTTCTTAATTCAAAAGACATGCTTTCTGTAGGTTTAGGCTGAATACTGCACGTTATACATGACGTCCATCAAGTTGTATTTTTTTTCTTACCATTTCTGGTGTTCGAGAAATGGCTATATGATTTTTTCTTTTCAATGAGAGACTGATACACACCCACAGAATTAGGAGATTTTTACCTGGACTCATCTGAATAACCTAGCAGAGAACACTTTAAAACAATTCATTTTCCACCTCAGAAATGAGGAAGGGGTCTCCTTTTTGCAAATCATTATAGTGGGGGTGTGTGTCCATCAACAGTGACTGCTTTGGTCTATGCATGTCCTTACTACGGGTGTGTCAGTGGTTCTCAAAGCTCCTCCTTTCAGACTTTAAGCTTCCAACCAATACCACTGATTTTACTGCATGAAAAAGCAGGCTTTCAAACAAAAAATGTGCACTTAATGATGCTAATATTCATCAGGGGAAAACTCAGAAAAGATTTTAAAATTTCCTAACACTATTTGCAAAAGTATTATAGTGGGAGATGCATGTAAATCAACATATGGAAATCTGGAAAAGAAAGTCTATTTCACAATGTGCCTTGAATATAAAACGAATTAAGGCTCATTTTTCTACCCAAAAGCACTGAAGGATTTGTTATTAAGGTCAATGAGATGCATAAAGTCTTATCATTCCAAAGCCTTCTTGTACACACACACACACACACACACACAGGATTGCTGTTTCCATGTCATCAAACCTTACCACCTGTAACCCACAGGGAAACCGTCAGGTTTGTGGCTTGGAGTTGGAGCACAGAATAGATGTTAGAACATGACTAGCAATCATACTGGGGAGGGATTCACCTTTGGGAATGCAGAATCATGGTGATTTTTCAGTCAATGAACGGACAGCTGATATGAACCTGTGATGGTGGTGTGGGTCCTCATGACACGCATGGAGTTCAGAGATGCCTCTCCTCCAAGTGCAAGCAAAGCCTAAGCCCTGCTAGCCACAGAAAGGACAGCTGTACCTGATCATTACGGATTATGCTAGAATATTCTAGATGGTGATTTGAGGTATGAATCTTCTAATCATACTATTATTTATGACATATTTATGTTGCCTTGCCTTGAGTAGCTTCCAATTTTGTTTTACTTATATATAGTCACTAATATTGCCATTAACCTAATATACTTCAAGTAAGCTTCATAGAAGACATTATTGTATAATATTTATATCTCACTGAATAATATTCTTTGATCTCTAAATCCAAGATTGAAAGGCACTGGAAATTTCAAAAATTATGGAAGATTATCAATTTAATCAACCAGAGGGGCAATTTCCCAACAGAGCATCTCATTTAAAAATAAAAGAGGTTCAAAATGTTGGGACTAATCAGGTAGCAGGATATGGAGTACAATTTAGAAAACATGAATTACTGATTATAACACATAATAAGGAGATATGTAAAGATCAGAAATTTAAACTTCCTGTAATGATATCACTCAACAACGCACAACCAAGCGGCAGCAAAGAGCCTGAACTTTGCCCACCTCCCTACAGTGACCAGGAGGGAAGCCAGTATCTTCTCTTGCATATAAATATCTGTAATCTGAGTCTAAAATGAAGATGGTGACTTTGCACTTGCTTGAAAGCTCAAGAATCAATTATTAGCAGATGGGGAAACACATACACACACACACATCTGTGCACACGCACACACACACATCTATGCACATGCACACACATACACACACGCACACACATCTATGAACATGCACACACACTACCGATTTAGAATAGACCAGGATTAGGAATAGCAAAACAGAAAAAGAAACAGCAAGAGAAACACGATGGAGATAGTAAGTCCCAAAGGAATCCGAGGCAGGACAGTCAGCAAGCCGTGAATGGAGATGATGGCACTTGCAGATAAAACAAAGCCCACAGCTGTAATAAAGAACTAAGTTCCATTTTCCAGAAGTCTGGCTCTGCCTGAGGAAAACACTCACCCGATCTTTTCAAATGGATGGAAAACAGGGCTGGCTGCATTAGACAAATCTGATCTCTTCACAGATCAAGACGCTCTCCAACATTTTGAGTTTATAATGCGTATAAACACGGACTGCACTCCGTAATGCAAATAGAGTCAATAAAAGGAATCAAATTTGGGAATAAAACAAAGCCCAAACATGTCTAATTAATGTTTAATTTGTAAAATCTGTGACATCTATTAAGCTACACATATCTTAGTTCTTCAATCAACTGATTTAACTTGATCACCACAAAGCCCTTATCAATTAAGTAGCTGTATTTCCATCTTAGCCAATTAAAAGCCATGCTCAGAGAAAGAAGACCAAGCGGGTGAGCTGAAGTCCCTTCCGGGGTTTCTCAGGTTTCTCAGTTCCTCCCCAGAGTCTCTTCTACCACAGCTGCCGACCACACCCAGAACCAGTCCTAACAGACATTTGCTCTCCATTTCTTTGCTTTTTCATGTCCAGGAAGACCCACAAGTGGCCAGTTTTCTATAAAAATAAACTTTGACTCGTCATGACTAATTTAAAAAAAAAAATAAGACCGAATTAGAATATGGAAAAGAATGAACACTTGTTGTTTCATTCCAAACTTATATGGTATTCTACATAATACAACTGAACAGAGCTAATTTATAAAGATGCTATCGTCCCATTTTTACCGATGGGAACAGCCTGAAATGGTTCAGCTCTTAAATAAAAAGAACAAAGCAGGAAGCGAGAATTTGAGTTCCCTAAGACACAAGTCTGCACTTATTAGACTCTCTCAAACTTCAGCAGAATTTTTAGAAATCACTGAGCAGCATAAAGCAGAGCTTCAACTATCAACCTGGAGAGAGCTTCCTGGCCCAGCACAAGGAGGGAAAGGACAGGAGAACTCCCTTACCACGACGCCAGTCGTGTCGGATTCAAAGACGAGGAAGACGGTGTGACTTCATCATGGGTTGTCTGGAGACCCTCACAGACACACAGAAGCTGGAGTGACAGGCCTGGGGAAGATGTCAACCCCAAACCCAGCGGTCTGCAGTCTCTGCTCGGGACAGGAAAGTTGTGTCTGACGAGACAGCGGTGTACGGAGGCCCACAGGCACACACAGCTTTACCTATCACACCGGGTGTGCGACACACATTGTGTTCCTGCTTCTGTTTGCTATCTACACATCTGAACTACTAGCAAGTGAGGAGAAGAAACAGAATCGCAGGCAGGCACTGCGGCACAGCGGTTTAGCCGTCACTCCGGATGCTAGCAGAGTATCTTGCTAAACTCCCGGTTACCTTCCACTTCTAACCCAGCTTTCTGTTTAACGCATTTAAAAGGCGGTGGATGATGGCCAAAGCACTAGGGCTCCTGCCCCCTACATGGGAGCCCCAGACAGAGTTCCTGGCCCGTGGCTTCTCCCTGGCCTACCCCTGCCTGTTGTGGGTATCTGGGAAGTGAACCAGTGGATAAAAGATTCTTTGTCTGTCTCCCCATCTCTGCCTTTCAAATAAATTTTTAAAAAATCTTTAAGAAAAGAAATAATATAAGGAAGCAAGATAAGAAGGTTTTATAGTTGGAAACTTCCCCTACTTCAGTTTCTATTATCCTTTCCAAAAGGGTAACCAGAATTAAAATCAATCCTGGGGCGGTGCTGTGGCATAGTGGGCTAAGCCTCCACCTGCAGTGCCAGTATCCCATATGAATGCCGGTTCATGTCCCGGCTGCTACTCTTCCAATACAGCTCTCTGATAACGGCCTGGGAAAGCAGTGGAAGATGACCCAAGTCCTTGGGCCCCTACAACCACGTGGGAAACCTGGAGGAAGCTTCTGGCTCCTGGCTTCAGATCAGCCCAGCTCTGACCTTTGCAGCCATTTGGGGAGTAAACCAGCAAATGAAGACATCTCTGTATCTCAGTCTGTTGTTCTCGCTCTCAAATAAATAAATAAATATTTAAAAAAAACTATTCTGAACTATTTTTTAAAAAACTATTCTATTTTTAAAAACTATTCAACTCTATTTAAAACATCTCTCTGGTCAGCAGGAAGGAAACGCCATTAAATAAAGAAGAAAAATAGGGGCTGATGTTGTGACATTGTGGGTAAAGCCACTGCCTGCAATGCTGGCATCCCAGATGGGCACCGGTTCCAGTCCCAGCTTCTCCACTTCTGATCCAGCTCTCTGCTATGGCCTAGAAAAGCAGCAGAATATGATCCAAGTCTTGGGACCCCTGTATCCGTGTGGGAGACTCAGATGAAGCTCCTGGCTTCGGATCAGCCCAGCTCCAGCCATTGCTGCCACTTGGGAGAGTGAACCAGGTGGAAGACACCTCTAGCTCGCTCACTCTCTCTCAATATATATATAACTCTGCCTTTAAAAAAAAAAAGAAGAAGAAGAAGAAGAAATAAATAGTGGTGGGGCCAGTGCTGTGGCATATGGAGTCAAGCCCCTGCCTGTTGCACTGGCGTCCTGTATGGGCACTGGTTTGAGTCCCAGCTGCCCTGCTTCCAATCCAGCTCCCTGCTAATGCACCTGGGAAAGCAGTGGGGGACAGCCCAAGTCCTTGGACCACTGAACCCATGTGGGAGACCAGACGAAGCTCCTGACTCCTGGCTTCAGCCTGGCTCAGCCCTAGTTGTTGTGGCCATTTGGAGAGTGAACCAGCAGATGGAAGATATTCTCTCTCTCCGTCTCTCTCTCTCTCTCTCTCTTACTCTGCCTTTCAAATAAATATATCATAAAATAAAAATAAATAATGGTAATGAATGGGTAGCAAACACATCCATGTAACATTAAAGGATTCCTTCCCCATTAAAATACCTGATATTTCCTCTCATATTTCAATTAGCTTTCAGATAACAGTATTCCCAAGTAATTCCCCAGGTTTCATGAAAATGACCTAATTGCAATTGAATCACCATAGAAAACGAGGTTACCAAGAACACTACTAACAATTACAGGTATAATTGAAAATTATAATTTCAAGTCTGAGATTTATTAAAGTATTACAAATGATTACAGTAATCCCTGTTTAATCATATTTACGTGTGGTTACTGTACAAGAGGCAGTCTTTCTTTGTAAGCTCTCCTTGAAGAAAGGCGTATTTAACTCTGACTCAAGAGATGTGAGCAACCGGCTCTTCCCCTTGAGAGTCACCCAACAGCTTTGGGAATACGCCAGCCTGTCTCTCCAGACACCCGTTAGGAAAGAGCTTTTAGAATTACATCCTACTTATCATCTCCAGTAACAAGTTCCAATATTTGCAATACAGCCTAAATGTACTTTCAGTCGCAAGGCAGTTTAGACCTGTCTCGTTATTCCTCAACAGTCGATGTCTGCACACAACTTGGTTCTTTTAGTCTTTCTGAGGATTTGAAAAGTATGACTCCACCTACAGGTAATTCTTTTAAGATGGTTCACTGTGGAGTGACTTCAGCAAGACAGCAGAGAAGGACAAAGCAGCTTTCTCTCTCCCACAAACAAGAGCAACGGGACATAAACAAAAACAGCTCTGGGAGTGCTTGAGGTCCAACTAAGAATGGACAGCTACAGAGGGCAGGGAAACGTGGAGGAAGATAGTACAGAAAGGAGGCTGGAGAGAGCATTCCAGAGGAGTCTAGGGCTGGCCAGCAGGGTGGCAGAGATAGATGTAAACCTGGTTCCCAGTGCCTGCTCTTCAGAGGACACTGACAGCTTTAACCTTTTTTTTTTTTTTTTTTTTTTTTTTTTTTTTTTGCGCAGAAAACAAACAGGTCAGGTTTAATCGAGGGCATGGGCCCCTCACAGGGATTTTGTAGTAAAAAGAGTGGATTGACAAGCTCAAGGCACCTCCTGGGACCCTCCCCCCTCCATTCCACCCACCACAAAGATCAGCTTGGCTGGGAAGGGAGGGGCTGTGCCAGGGGTAGGCCCGTGGAGACTGAGTGACTTGGGCTCAAGTTCTAACTGAAGGCTCCTGAACAGCACAAAAGGGGTCTCAGGTAGGGTCTGGGGGACATGAGGGCAGGGGGCCTTCCCCTCACTCCAGGAGTGCTACTCAGGTAGGTCTGACAGGTCCTAAGGCACAGACTGGCGGAGACAGGGGCAGTAAGGCATGCGCCCATGGGGCCCCCGGGCTCGGGGAAAGTAGAGGTAGGAGAGAGGGCGGAACCAAGTCAGCCACTTGTGAAACCTCCCTCGCCCAGGGCTGGAAGGAGTTAGTGTGATAGGCTCACTGTGGGGTAGACGGCCAGAGGATGCTGGCCTGAGTCCAGTTCTGAGCCAACCCATGGGCAGCTCGGGGCTGGGAAATACAACCAACAGCCATCACTGCCAGGTGTCCCTGACACACACAACCAGAGAAACAGATGGTGCTGTGCTCCCTCCTTCAGAAGTAGCCACAGTTGGGTGGCCATAGTCCCAACCACACAGCGCCAGGATGCTGGCATCATGACCACCCCACCTTGTTCTGCACCCTGAACCCTGGCTGCACAGGTCCCCAGGAATGCCCAAGCATCAGATGCTAGAACCACCAGCACTGTGTCCCAGGCGCTGAAGCTGCAACTGCTCTGTGCATAACTGTGCTCTGGGCTTTCTCTCCATGATCATCCAGACATCAGGGCAAACGGGCAGTGAGCACGCCAGAACTGGGATCCTTGGAGCCATTGCTTGTGCTTGTGTGCTATGCTCTAGATCCCAGCCCTAGGGTGCCACAGGCAATGAAGACACCACCAGAGCTGGTCTGCACCCCCACAGTGCTAGAGCAAAAATAGCTGTGCACTCACCTGCACTCCACACCCCAGCTCTGTGACTGTTCTATGAGCAAATACACTTGGCACAACATGAACTGCACGGCACTGGGAGTACCTGCATCCTGAACATCACAGTTATCAACACTCTGCACCCCAGAGCCACTGACCCACCACACATCCCATGCTCCAGGACCTAGCTCTGTGGATACAAAATAGATATCGAGCACCAGTCAGGCCACGGCTATTGTGAGAGGAGATTAGGAGAACCTCAGCCTTCTTCATCAATAATCTCAAATAATAATCAATAATCAATAAATCAATAATCTCACTGCTGTGGCAGACTTGGCCACTGGAGACCACCACAATTTTCACCAGTGTTCATTATGTCTGGCAGAAATGGATGGTGACTACACCGCCACAACCATTATAAGAGCTGGAATCACCCACCCACAGGTGAATGCATTTCCTTAGATGAGCAGACTGTTGTATCACATGGGCAAACATCAACACAAAGCAACAGGAAACAACCGAGGAAACATTACCACCAAAGGAACACAACAATTTCCCGATAAACTATCACAAAGATATGGAAATCTACACATTACCTGAAATATAATTCAAAATAATTATTTCAAGAATGTTTAGCAAAATACACAATAAACATAGCCACTTAATGAGCTCAGGAAAGAAACACAAACAAGAAGTTTAAGAGAGAGGTAGAAATAATACGCTGTGGCTGAAAAATACCATGATTGAAATGAAAATGCCATGGACAGCATGGTTAGCAGGTATCATCAAGCAGAAGAAAGAACACGCAAGCTCATAGACAGGAAATGTGAACGTGTCTAGTCACTAGAATAAAAGAAAGGGAAGTAAGAAAGACTCTCAGACTGAAGTGATATCATCAACTTCACATGAAACGAGTTGTAGAAGGAAAATGAAAAGAGAAAGGGCAGAAATCTCATTTAAAGAATAACTAGAAACTTGCCTAACCTGGGAAAAGACAGGAACCACTATAATTAGAAGTTCAGTTCTCCAAATAAAGCTCAATCCAAAGAAGACACCACAAAGACAAATTACAATCCAACTGTCAACCACAAAAGCAGAAAATGGGAATAATTATCTTGCTCAAATGTCTCTTGGGTCCACGTGGTCTTCAGTGTTAAGTCTGCTGTGTTTACTGATGTTCCGTCTGAACGCTCCATTCCTTGTTGAAGACAGAACATCGAAGTCTCCAACTACTATTGCATTTCTATTCTTCCCGACAGTTCTAGTAAGATTTATGTATTTAGATGCTAAATGTTGCACATACATCTTTGTGATGAACGACCACTTTATCAATATATGATGACCTCCTTTCTCTACTGTGACAGTTTCTGTATTACAGTCTATTTTATCAAATGTCACTATGGCTACCAAGGCTCTGTTTTGATTTTAATTCACATGGGATATAGTTTTCGGTACTTTCACTTTCTGTCTACATTTCTCTTGTAGGCAGCACACAGCTGCATCTTAGAAAAAAAAAAGACTGATTCAGCCACTCTTGATAATTTAGCCAATTTATATACAAGGTAACCACTGATAGGTAAGAGCTTAATACCTCCACTGGTTCAAACCACTGTTTGATCATTTTATGAGATTGTATATTTTCTTTTTTGTGTGTGTGTCTACAATAGGTTTTTGCACTGTGGTTACCATAATGTTCATATACATAGCATCTTATAGAAGACAGCTTCAAAAAGTTCATGGAAAACTGGAATTAAATTCTAAATATATTTTGGTGCATTTTTTTTTAATTTTAAAGCTTTTTTTTAATGTATACAATTTTCACAGATACAATTTTAGGAATATATTGGCCCCCCCCCATACCTACTCTCCCACCTCCACTCCCATCTCACCTTCTACTCCCTCTCCCATCCCATTCCTCATTAGCCTTCATTTTTAATTAACTTTATATACAGAAGACCAACTCTTTACTAAGATTTCAAGTTTGTATCCCCCACACACAAAACGTAAAAAGTACTGTTTGAGAACAAATTTTGCAGTTAATTCTCATTGTACAACTCATCAAGGACAGAGGTCCTGCATGGGGAGCAAGTGCACAGTGACTCCTGTTATTAATTTAACAAAATCGACACTCTTATTTATGACGTCAGTGATCACCCAAGGCTCTTGCCATGAGCTGCAAGGCTATGAAAGTTTGTGACCACAAACTCCATCAGTATTTAGACAGGGCCATAAGCAAAGGGGAAGTTCTCTCCTATCTTTAGAGAAAAGTACATCCTTTTTTGATGGCCCCTTCTTTCCACTGGGGTCTCACTCACAGAGATCCTTCATGTAGGACATTTTTTGCCCCAGTGTCTTGGCTTTCCATGCCTGAATTGCTCTCATGGGTTTTTCAGCCACATCCAAGTGCCGTAAGGGCTGATTCTGATGTCAGAGTGTTGCTTAAAACTTTTGTCATTCTATGAATCTGCTGTGTGGACTGCTTCCCATACTGGACATTCTGTCCTTTTTTAGTTCTATTATTATTACCAGGCATTTGATGTTATTTATATGCTGTCTTTAATACTTAATCCTATTTATATGTTCACTTTAACACTTAATACAATCACTTTAACTAATAATTAAGATGGTATTTTACAGCTTTACAGTTACAAACTTCCTTCTCTCTTATTCCCCCTCTTATTTTTTACTGAGATTTATTTTCAATTAACTATATATATATATACATGAATAACTATGTTAAGTAAAGAGTTCAACATATAAAATAAAGAAGAGAAAAAAATAACAAAAAATAAAAAACCGTTCCTCGACAGTGAAAATGAGGGCTCTTCAAGTCACTGTTTCTAATAATTAAAAAAAAATCTATATATGGTGTTTTAAACAACATGCACTGTCCATGAACTTCTGAAGAATGCTTACATGCACTGATTTCAAAACATTTTTGAAGTAAAATAAACACCTTTTAATTCCATCTTCCACAAACTACTTGAAGTACCTTCATACAGATTCAGTGCAACTCATACAGAAATTCCATTTTGTGGCATTTTCCCGCAAATTTGAAAATAGCCAATCCCAAAATCCTGATGGAATGAGAAACATTTAAAAGTTTTTATTGAAGTATAATGCATTTCAAATTGCCTGTGGACTCCAGTGGTACCCAGTCTGGGAATGAGATACATTCGTTTCACCTCAACTGTTTTACATGGAAATTTCAAACGAATCTGTAAAGCTGTAAAATTTTCCAAACATAAGGATACTTCAAAAATTAGCTTGTACAGACTTTTAATATTCACATGCTTCCTATTTTTTAAACACAGGTTCAAGACCTAAAATATAATATTTTCAGGTAATATGAGAATTTTGTGGAGGTCTTTTTGATACACTTACTTTGGAATACATTTTATTTCCTGCCAAAGCTAGATCTCACAGTGGGATATCAGTGTACCAGTCAGTTCTTTTGTGCATCTTTGCTTTTGTGAGGTTATTGCATAAGGCATCCAACTCTGCTTTGTCATGAGGAGTTTTATCTTGAAACCAGTGACTGAAATTTCCTTGAAAAGATTTCATCGCAGGCATCTGTTGACGAGATTAATGAGTCACAGCAATACAATGAAAACACCACTACTACTTGGTTTTGGGAAGTGGGTATAAGGATCTTTCCGAGCAGAGTTCATTTACTGAAATATATTCAAATTTGAATTAAAAGAAGATAGTTGATTTAAAGGAGGGAAATAATGGTTTTAATTTATGAGGCTAGTTTATGATCTAGACTATCTTTTTGAGATAAAATTCTCAAGATTCAAAATTCTTGGCTTGGCCAGTGCCACGGCTCACTAGGCTAATCCTCCGCCTTGCGGCGACGGCACACCGGGTTCTAGTCCTGGTCGTGGCACCAGATTCTGTCCCGGTTGCCCCTCTTCCAGGCCAGCTCTCTGCTGTGACCCGGGAGTACAGTGGAGGATGGCCCAAGTGCTTGGGCCCTGCACCCCATGGGAGACCAGGATAAGTACCTGGCTCTTGCCATCGGATCAGCGCGGTGTGCCAGCCACAGCGCGCCAGCCGCAGCGGCCATTGGAGGGTGAACCAACAGCAAAAGGAAGACCTTTCTCTCTGTCTCTCTCTCTCACTGTCCACTCTGCTTGTCAAAAAAAAAAAAAAAAAAAGTTCTTGGCTTGAGAGACCATTATATGGCCCAGTAATGGTTATGTCTGAAAATAATCCAAATCCAAGGCACAAATAAAAACAACTTTACGGAATCAAGGCCAAAGAAACACTGTCATATGTCTTTCACAAATACACACAGAAGAGAGCTGCGAATCAAAACTTAACCTGGTGTCATCCTTGTCCACAAAGGTTTAGTTCAAACCAGTGGTCTATAGGAGGCAGCCTATAGTACAGGTATCAGCCCATTTCAATCTTTTGGAAATTTTGAAAGACAATCATTAAACACAGTTATTGATAATGATCATTTTATTTATTTATTTTTTAAAGATTTATCCATTTATTTGAAAGTCAGAGTTACACAGAGAGATAAAGAGAGGCAGAGAGAGACAGAGAGAGGTCTTCCATCCGATGGTTCACTCTCCAGTTGGTCGCAATGGCCAGAGCTGTGCCGATCCAAAGCCAGGAGCCAGGAGCTTCCTCCAGGTCTCCCACATGGGGGCAGGGGCCCAAGGACTTGGGCCATCTTTTATTGCTTTCCCAGGCCATAGCAGAGAGCTGGATGGGAAGTGGAGCAGCTGGGACTAGAATCAGAGCCCATATGGGATGCCGGCGCTTCAGGCCAGGGCGTTAACCTGCTGTGGCACAGCGCTGGCCCCATATTACAATCATTTTATAAACTTACAATTATCAAGTAATAGTTTAAAACAATAAATACTGCAGCATCACAACCTTTTCTCCAAGCACTGGCCTCACACTAGAGAAATCTGAAGCCTCTGTCCCTTTGGTGATAACCCAAGTAAGAGCAAAACTAAAAGCACAGATCTACTTTCCTGCACCAACAACCCGAGAGAAGGTGTGTGCTTGCTTTCAAGTATAAATATAGCTTAGTTCAACCTCTACTCTTCTTCTACACAGAATGTTTAGCAAACATTATAGACACACGCACACGAACACACACACACACACACGAGAGAGAGAGAGAGAGAGAGAGAAAGAGAGAGAGAGAGCGCGCGCTTGTGAGCGTAAACTCATTTTCAAGAACAAAGCAACCAACTGAACCAGACTCAGAGATGGCTCAGACATTTGAATCATCAGATAGGGGATTTAAAGATACAGTGATTAGGGAATGGGCATTTAGCCCAGTGGTTAAGACACCAGCATCCTACACGGGAGTGCCTTGGTTGGATTCGCAGTTCTGGTGTCGGACTCCAGCTTCCCTCAGTGCAGATCCTGTGAGGCAGGGGATGGCTCTGATGAGTGGGTTCCTGCCCTCCGTGTGGAGACCTGGATTCCACTCCCAGCTCCCAGCACTGGGGCCAGCCTCGTCCCAGCAACTGCAGGCCTTGGGAGAATGCATCAGTGCATGGGGTATTTCTTTCTTTCTTCCTCTCTCTATTTAACTCTTTCCCCATCTCCCAAATAAATAAAACTTAAAATAATAAACTGACAGCAATCAAAATACTAAAGGATACAGTGCAGAGAGTAGAAAACATGCATGATCGTCATGCAGGATTTGAGCTGGGAGACTGAAACTTCACGTAAAAGGCAAATGGCAATGGCAGAATAAACCAAGGTGACAATAAAAATTGAGAATTCTTTTAATTCTTGTAATGCACCAGTATACTTGACACAATGGAGGGAAAATTCAGTGAAATTGTTGAGAGTGTACTACAAATTATTCAAAATGAAGCAGAGCAGGAAAAGTAGGAGGAGGAAAACAGAAGGTGGTTTCCAAGCATTCTGGAACAACATCCACTGGTAAATGGCAGTTATGTCCCGTTTAAGGGAAAGCAGGGAGAATGGGAGAGTGATATCTGAAATGATAGTGACTGAAAATGATCAAAACAGAACTTAAAAAATCAAACACTCAGAGACTCAGAGAACATCCAACAGTATAAATACCAAAAACAAACAGGTTAAATACATTTCCCAACCAACAAAAGGTGAAGCAATTCATTCCCAAAACCTAAATTACAAGAAATATTAAAATAATGTCTCCTGGCAGAGAGAAATGTGATACTAGTGATAAATTGGGTCTACACAAAGAGAGCTCTACAACTGGTAAAACAAAACAAAACAAAACAAAACAAAACAAAACATGGCCCGTTGTGCTCCAGTTGCCATGAGACCTCCAACCCTCATACCATGGCAATCTGCCTTTCCTACCCTGAAATCTTACTCTTCTGATGCTTAAGTCTTATCCTCCTCTCTACTCATTAGCAGGTCTCCATCCTGTAATTAATGAGAGGATGCGCCTCTAGTCCCACAGATAACACAAGGTCAGACCACCACCTCCTCTGATATCAGCGGAGTAGTTACATGATTCTACATTTTAATTCCAAAGATAAAGTCTGTTAAGATGTCCTCAAACCAATTCTGAAAAATAGCAACAGAAGCTGAATAAAATTCTATGGAGTAATTGAAGAAAATGGCTAGCGAGGTTTCTTACGATGGTGGATGGTGTGTAATGTGTTTATGTATACAGAGATCACCAACTTTTGTACTGAAATTTATTAGCATTCATAAATACAAATTTATATAAATTGCCCACTTCAAACTAATTACTGTTCATTCCCGGGGAATACAAGAGGGTTTCAAGCCACATGACCTAATCTCTTCCTTGCCTGATCTGATGTCTGTTCTAAACAATTTTGAGAATGAAGTCTAGATGTAAAAATGACTTAGAATTCTTTGAGTTAGAAGAGGAAGTTGGGGCAAGTATTGCGACATAGTGGTATCCATGATACCAACATCCCACATGATTGCTGGTTTGAGTTCAGCTGCTCCGCTTCTGATCTGGCTCCTGCTAATGCCCTGGGAAAGCAGGAGAAGATGGCCCAAGTACTTGGGCCTCTGCCACCTATATGGGAGACACAGATGCAACTCTTGGCTATTGGGTTTGGCCTATCCAACCACTGGTCATCAGGGTCATTTGGGGAGTGAATCAGTGGATGGAAGATCTTTTCCTCAATTTTATAACTACGATTTTCAAAATAAATAGGCAATTAAAATAAAAAAAGAAATGTGAAAGTCACCTAACCAATCTCTAAAGCAACTGGCAACAGCAGTTAACATGTGGGGCCAGACAACTGGATTAACGAGTAGGGACATTAGACCACACCTCCATGACCTCCACCTGACAGACACTTGGTAGGCAACTGCAGGGAAAGAAATCTTGAGGGCAGACATAAACACTGGTCTTAACAAACCTTAATTACACATACTAGATAGATGGCATAGATAGATGAGAACTGTATTTCCAAAGTATTTTGCTTCTCTTGGAATCACATTCCAACTTCCCACTACACATTCTACACCAAGAAGATCTACAACATGATGCACTGCCCAACTTTTTATTACTTTCACAAAAACACCCCAGAGGAGTTTCTTGGGAAGGAAAAGGTTGACTTTAGCTCACACCCTGGAAGCCCACAGGTGAGAAGGGGACAGGCCCATCAGTCTGCGTCTGCTGGAATATGGCCAGAATGGAGGAACAATCCCAAGCTGTGGCAGGGATTGTTCAACTTTGGTTGAAATAACCAACCCTCTCTCGAGAGTCACCTTTGTAAGGGCAGCCCCCGTGACCTACACGTCTCCACCAGGCCCACCTCTCAGAGGCCAGGATTAGATCAAGTCTCCACCCTTAACATAAGGACTCAAACTTGAAACATACCCATGAGTTTTGGGGAGCCAAGTCCTGTTCCAGCCATAAAACAAACATCCTAGAGCACCAATGACCAGTTATGGTTTAATATCCTAACTGACCATCACACACCCTAAGATACGAAGATCTTAAAATATGGAGTCAGCAAATTATCTCAAACAGAGGTCAAAAACATTCTATAAAAGATGTTAGCAAACATTTCAGCATTTGTGGGTCACCCTGTAGTACAATGGCTAAGCTCTGCTGCTCCACACCAAGGGAGTCACATACACACATGGAAATGGGTGTCTGCACTCCAACAGACCTATCTATAAACACGGGCAGGGCTGGGATTGGGCTGTCAGGTCATAGGCTGAAGATCTAGAATCTAGAGAAAAATAAAAACCTATCCTGAGTAGTGAAATGTCTGAAGGAAAATGGAAGAAAAGATGTCAGCATAGGCTGCCTGTTTCCATCTTTGGAGGCAAAAAACAACGAAATTGATGAAATACAAATTATTGCCAAATTATATTGTAAACTTTTCATTCATTCATCTTCAATTCATTTACAAAAATAGTTATTTTATGTAAAATGACAAATTTAAAATAAAAATTAGGAGGGAATTACCATGGTCCCTTTGTTTCCTAGACTGTTCCAATCTCCTACTTCTCTGATTCAGTATTACCACCAAGAAAACAGCGGCCAACACGTGTTTCTTGAGATTAACTAATCGTTCTCTCTGGGAAACCCATTAACTATTGTAAAGGCTACTCTATGGATGGTATGCAAAAATGTAGATAATGGTCATGCACTGACACAACAGGGTGGTGGGGAAAAGAAACTCAGAGGTAGTCTGGGATAGTAAGAAACACCTCATTAACCTAAAAAATCTGAAAGAGGAGAAAATCAGCAAAAATCTCCCGTTGTTTGGAATCACTAATTGGGCATAAAATGTAAAGAGCTCTGGTGTACATTCAGATCCCAAACCACGCTGAAGTGAACACCTTTATGCTGCTTTGGTTTTTTTGTTTGTTTGTTTGTTTTTGACAAGCAGAGTGGACAGTGAGAGAGACAGAGAGAAAGGTCTTCCTTTGCTGTTGGTTCACCCTCCAATGGCCGCTGCGGTCGGTGCACTGCGGCCAGCACAGTGCGCTGATCCAAAGGCAGGAGCCAGGTGCTTTTCCTGGTCTCCCATTGGGTGCAGGGCCCAAGGACTTGGGCCATCCTCCACTGCACTCCCTGGCCAGAGCAGAGAGCTGGCCTGGAAGAGGGGCAACCAGCACAGAATCCGGCGCCCCAATAAGGACTAGAACCCAGTGTGCCGGCGCCGCAGGCAGAGGATTAGCTATTGAGCCATGGCACCGGCCCCTGCTCTTTAATATATATGAAATTAAGAAGTAACTTAAACATGACCAACACAACATTGAAACCAAAATCCAAATCCCCTACAAATTACATAAATTCAGGTTACCAAGACTGGTAACCTCATAAACAAGGCATACACTATCATGGGGTATTAGTTACATTCATTACTTAATGTTCTTTTGAACACAAACCACAGCATAGAATTTAAAAAATTTTCAAAATATACAAAGAAGAAACTATGACTCATGGTTAAGAAAGTAACTATTCAGTAGAAACAGACCCAAGAAGACTGGCATATAGGATACTGAAGTCTGAAGCATGTCTAAGGCTATGAGGTAAGCACTTTAAGAGGTAAGCTCTGCCGGCGCCACAGCTCACTAGGCTAATCCTCCGCCTTGCAGCGCCAGCACACCAGGTTCTAGTCCCAGTCGGGGCGCCGGATTCTGTCCCGGTTGCCCCTCTTCCAGGCCAGCTCTCTGCTGTGGCCCAGGAGGGCAGTGGAGGATGGCCCAAGTGCTTGGGCCCTGCACCTCATGGGAGACCAGGATAAGTACCTGGCTCCTGGCTTCGGATCAGCGCGGTGCGCCGGCTGTAGCAAGCCGGCCGCGGCGACCATTGGAGGGTGAACCAACGGCAAAGGAAGACCTTTCTCTCTGTCTCTCTCACTGTCCACTCTGCCTGTCAAAAAAAAAAAAAAAAAAAGAGGTAAGCTCTGACTGTAAGCGTAAAGAGGCAAGAACAGGCTGAAGACTTTTCTGAGGCAGGCCTGGCAGGCGTTACTTGGCTATGTGTCAGAAAGGAGACATCTGAGATAACGTGAAGGTAGCTACTTTCAGAAATCAGTGCAGAACGTGTATAACATGACCAAGGGCAGCGCAGTGTCTATGTCTCCTTCTCCTTCTCAATCCCCATAGAGCTTTTCCCATCCCAATACCGGAGCACCTCTCTGAGTTTTGCGACACCATCCTCTCCTCATCATTGTCTCTATCAGTTCATCTGTTCATCTGTGAAGATCTGTGGTCACCAAGTCTCTTCCTCCTCTCACCTCCTCTTCTCAACTCCCCTCTCACCTCTGTCTTCCTCCCTCCTCTGCTTTCCATTTTGTGTTCTCTCCCTAGATGTTCTCATCCAGCAGAAATTTGTTGTCTGAACTCCAGGCATAACAACCCACTTACATACTTGATATCTATACTTGAGTATCTTGAGCAAACTCAGACAACTCACAACTCAACTTACTTTTCCTAACTTGAGTTTTCTTTAGTCTTTTCTACCCTGAGAAACAGCTGCACAATCCACTCATTTGCTCATGCCAGAAACTGAGCTATCATCTCCTATACTTGAAAGATCACAACTATGGAGATGAATTCAAGCTCTATCCCCAGAAGAGATGTCAACTCTAAATTCCAAACACATCACCGTGGTATTGACACTTCATTACCTCATTCCCAGGCAAGTGAACTCTCAGCATTTTTCCTTGGTCTTACCTTAGTCCTTCTCATCCTAGTGTATGGTACCATCTGCATTACCTGCTCACACTTGAAGACTATGAGCACAGCCTGTTTTTGCTACCTGATTACAGATGTCATCCACCTAATTGTTTGTCCACAACAGAGACCAAGGAATCATTAACACTTGGTTGGACTACTCAACTAACCTTGTGGTTGATCTCCCCAAACCTATTCTGCTGCTGCTAATTCACACCAAACACACCAAATACTTTATTGGAGCAGCTAAGAGGGTCTGTTAAAAATGAGGATGTTGGGGCTGGCACTGCAGCACAGAGGCTAAGCTGTGGCCTGCAGTGCCAGAATCCCACATGGGCATCAGTTTGCGTCCTGGCTGCTCCACTTCTGATCCAGCTGCCTGCTAATGTGCCTGGGAAAGCAGCAGCAGATGCTCCCAGTCCCTGGACCCCTGCACCCATGAAGGAGACCTGGAGGAAGCTCCTGACTCCTGGCCTGGCCCAGCCCTGGCCATTATGGCCATTTGGGGAATGAAGCAGCAGATGGAATAACTCTATTTCTGTCTCTTCTTTCCTACATCTACCTTTCAAATAAATAAATAAAATCTTTAATAAATGTCGTATTATTTAGTGGCACAAAAGCATTCAGTGTCTTCTCACTAAGTTAACATTGCAAAACCTCAGTGTAGCACCTGAGGCTCTGATGGCCCCTAACCCTCCCTCCAGCCTCATCCTGTTCTCCGTTCCCCTTCACCGAGCTACAGCAACATGGGCATTTCAGGGATCCTTAATGCAGAGTCTTTACGCTCCCCGTATCAGGAATATTGTTTCTCCAAATGCGTGCTTGGCCAACAGGCTATTTTCAATACCATATCTTCTTCAGCACCTTACAAATCGGGACAGCTCCTCCTGGGCTTCGTCCTCTCAATCATCTGTACCTGACATTTACTGTTCTAATGAAAATGGTGATTAATGCCGTAACTGTGTGACTATGGAATCCCTCACTCTTCCACCCACAAATATCCATGCCAAGAAAGACCGTATTTATGTCAATTTGCTTTTTTAAAAATCACGAGTCTAGTCGGTTTTTTCTCTGGAGTTTGTTTTTTGTTTCTGTAATTGGTATACAGCAGGTGCCAAACAACATTTGCTTCTAAGAATCTGATCGAATCCGTCTCTGAGACAGAGTTAACCAGAAAAAGCTGAGTCCCCTGCCTGTGAATAAGCAGCTCATTTGCAACCTCAGACCTCTGGCTGAGGATACTTGTTACAAAGGTCCTCTCAAAGATTCTGTCCTCGGATTCTGCCTCCCTAGCTTGCCAGACCTGCTTTAAAAAACAAAGCAAAACAAAACTACTCTGACCTTATCCATGGTCGGTGGGCTCTCACTCTGAGCCCAACTCATGTCCTCTTACTGGGGAGGTTTTATCACCACCCCCTTGCTAAGCCCTCACCTAGCTGAGGTCTCTGCTGTCACGGAATCCCACCTAGGCTCCGCCTAAGGCAGAGCGATGCCGAGCCGCTATTAATTCTAGTAACACGAGCGATTGCTTTCCCTCGGCTTTCTCCAGGGAGATCTTCCTGGGTCTCTGAGAATGTCCCCAGCTGGCTCATTTTTCCTTGTTGCTAAGAGTGATGCTTTCAGTCTGATACAGGGATGACTGCCAGGTATACTGCGGAACTCCTGACGGCTTTAGCTTTTCCAGCTCCTGGTTTCCGTGATGTGATCTACTTTTGCACTCTCAACGGTTAGGTAGTCATGGCCTTCACCGTCAAAATGGGCAAAACCTGGCTTGCTTATGAAGATTTGACTTTCTTTTAATTTAACAAGTTTAGGACTCGTGCTGTGGCATAGCAGGTGAAGCTGCCACCTGCAAAGCCAACATCTCATACAGGTGTAGATTCCAGTCTCAGCTGCTGCACTTCTGATCCAGGTCTCTGCTCATGGCCCTGGAGAGCAGCAGAAGATGGTCCAAGTGCTTTGGCCCCTGCACCTACGTGGGAGACCCAGAAGCAGCTCCTGGCTCCTGGTTTCGGCCTGGCCCAGCCCCAGGCATTGTGGCTATTTGGGGACTGAACTAATGGATGGAAGATCTCTCTTTCTGTCTCTCCCTCTCTCTCTCTGGAACTCTGCCTTTCAAATACAATAAATCTTTAAAAATTCACAATATTGATTTATATTTGAGAATATTGCTTTTACAAAAGGGAGCCTTTTTTTCTCCTCATAACTTGTATTATTCATCCTTTCAGATGCCCTTTCTCTCCGCCGCAGGGAGATGTGGGCAGAGACAGGCAGGAAGCATCCAGCCTTGTTTCCTAGGCCCGCACGTCAACACTGTCTTGCACAATCATTCAACATTTATCCATGGTCAAGTCGCTGAAGCTTTTTCAACGGCAATACTTTTATTTGCCAAATTAACACACAAACAATCCTAACACCTACACGAGGGGAATGCTGTGAGGGTCGCCCCAGTGGAGGGACACAGTGAGTGTTTCCAAGTTCAGTCCCCAGGGCCGGGCAAACCCTCTGCTGGCTGGCAACCTGCTTCTGGCTCCTGTGCCACTCACACAGAGCACAGGACTTCCAGAAAATGAAGGCTGTTCACTGAAAGGCTGAAGAGTAAGGTCAGGGTTGACTCCACAGCAACTGCTCCCCCCATGGAGACAGTGTGTAGAGACACAGGGTTAGCTTCCACCCAAACCTTACACAAATACACTATTTTCTCCATCTCTTTAATGTGGAAAAAAAGGCTATCTTTTCATCGAGGATTAAATAAAGTAACACATGTAATCTAGCTGAAAATTCACAAAAACAATAGATTAAGTATGCATTATTAAATACTCAATAATATACTTACACAGATATTGAGAAATATTTGATTGTAGGTACTCTATTATAATTACACTATCAATAATAATAGGTTACAGATACTGAGATCTGTTGGTGTCAGGACTCGCACTAAGTACTGTAGTTGGTTTATCAAATCCAATGTTTCTGGCCAAGTGTCGTAGTGCAAAAGATTAAGTCAACACTAGGGAAGCCCACATCCCCTATCAGAGTGATGTCATAGTATACCAGATTAAGTCAACACCAGGGAAGCCCGCATCCCCTATCAGTGATGTCACAGTACAGCAGATTAAGCCGACACCAGGGAAGCCCACATCCCCTATCAGAGTGATGTCATAGTACAGCAGATTAGGTCAACACCAGGGAAGCCCACATCCCCTATCAGAGTGACGTCATAGTGCAGCAGGTTAAGTCAACACCAGGGAAGCCCACATCCCCTATCAGAGTGATGTCATAGTACAGCAGATTAAGCCGACACCAGGGAAGCCCACATCCCCTATCAGAGTGACGTCATAGTGCAGCAGGTTAAGTCAACACTAGGGAAGCCCACATCCCCTATCAGAGTGATGTCATAGTATACCAGAGTAAGTCAACACCAGGGAAGCCCACATCCCCTATCAGAGTGATGTCATAGTATACCAGAGTAAGTCAACACTAGGGAAGCCCACATCCCCTATCAGTGATGTCATAGTACAGCAGATTAAGTCAACACCAGGGAAGCCCACATCCCCTATCAGTGATGTCATAGTGCAGCAGATTAAGCCGACACCAGGGAAGCCCACATCCCCTATCAGTGATGTCATAGTACAGCAGATTAAGTCAACACCAGGGAAGCCCACATCCCCTATCAGAGTGATGTCATAGTACAGCAGATTAAGTCAACTCTAGGGAAGCCCACATCCCCCATCAGAGTGATGTCATAAAGTCAACACTAGGGAAGCCCACATCCCCTATCAGAGTGATGTCATAGTGCAGCAGATTAAGCCGACACCAGGGAAGCCCACATCCCCTATCAGAGTGATGTCATAGTATACCAGAGTAAGTCAACACCAGGGAAGCCCACATCCCCTATCAGAGTGATGTCATAGTACAGCAGATTAAGTCAACACTAGGGAAGCCCACATCCCCTATCAGTGATGTCATAGTACAGCAGATTAAGTCAACACCAGGGAAGCCCGCATCCCCTATCAGAGTGATGTCATAGTACAGCAGATTAAGTCAACACCAGGGAAGCCCACATCCCCTGTCAGAGTGCCGCTCTGCTTCCAATCCAGCATCCTACTGATGCATCCTGGGGGGCAGCAGATGACAGCTTCAGGGTTTGGTCCCCTGCTACCCACAAGGGAGACCCAGATGGAATTGCTGGCTCCTGATTCAGCCTGGCTCAGCTCTGGCTGTGGTGTGCACTTGAGTAGTGAACCGGCATACAGAATATACCTCTTACTATCTCTCATGCTCTGCCTTCCAGACAGATGAAAATTTAAAAAAATTACTTCCACTATTTCCAACAATGTTCCAATGCCTTGTTTTCCTTTAGTAATGCTGCAACAGGCTAGAAGATTAACACAGTCACTTAATTTGCTGATGTTCAGATGTAGCTAAAATGTTCGTAAATCAGGGAGAATGGCACCGGTGTGTGTGCTCATGTTGTTTTCCGCTTCTGCCTACAAGCAGAACGGAGGGGACCCAAGCTTCGGTATCTGGGTCTCCACGCGGCATGCGCCAGGAAGCACCCACAGGCATCACCAGCCCAAGGAGCTTCCTTTGCATTGCTCCTGCTTGTTTGTCTGAAAAAGGCCTCTAATGAGGTCTCAATTTTGAGCGATGCTTTTGCTATGAAACTATGCACTGAGCATTTTTTTTTTCTTTCCGTATTTCAGATTGTTCTTCGAAGCTGCAGATTTACATGACAGGCAGGAGAGAGAATGGATGACAGAGGTTTTCCAGCTTGAACAACAACAAAAAAAGTTGACACGGATGCAAAGCATTAAGACTGGCTATGAAAGCAGCTAAGTATCAGACAGCAGAGGGCTGTGACTTATTTTTTTTTACAGGCAGAGTTAGACAGTGAGAGAGAGACAGACAGAGAGAGAGACAGAGAGAAAGGTCTTCCTTTTTCCGTTGGTTCACTCCCCAATGGCCGCTACGGCCGGCACGCTGCGCTGACCCATTCTTTGCAACCCCTCGGTGCGTGGCCACCACTGCCGACTCCCCAGTCGCTGGAGCTCCCCTTCTGCAGTTTCCGAGACAGAAGCCCTTCTCCACGCACTCCCTCCTCTGTCCATTCTACTTCTGCCTCCTTCGTCCAGGCATCATCATCATTTAAGATCGAAAGGTAAGAAATGTATTCTCTTCCCTTTATGCTCGCCCCTGGGGACATCCCCACCCACCTCAACCTGCTGTGTGCAATGAACTCAAACCTCCACGTGCAGCCAGGATGTCCGATCTGAGCTCCATATGCGTCAGCCCGCTTGGATACTTGATCTTCACCTGTTGGTAACAAACTGGATCTCAGACTCAGGCAGCCCACAACTGAACTCGGCTTTCCTCCCCAGAGCTGGTCCTCCACGTCTTCCCTGTTCTCGTTAATGGCACCAGTCTCCCTCGTCGCCTCCCCATGCCTTATATTTCGTCCATCTCCAGGGCCACTGGCCCCTTGATTCACACACAGTAAACAGTCCCTAATCCACGGCATTCGTTCTGGCCTGATGCCTTTGTCCTACTCCTTTCAGTCATCACTGCCTGGGGCACGGCACCTCCTGGTGGGAGACGCCAGACGTGCCTGACTGCACCTCTGCCTTGGGTAGCGGTGCCTGGCACACAATGCTTCCGGGATTCACAGATCAATGGTGGCACCGGATGAGAGTGTATCAGCCAACAGCAGAGGAGATTCTTCAGGATGCAGAGTGGTATCTGGCACGGCTGCTCTAACAGACCTGGACTGCCAGGTCCACATACACAATTTATATACAGGTCTTTGCTGTAGGTTCTGATCTCTTTAGTTTTTGTCCCAGGAGTCATCTTTCCTTGGCTTGCCATGCCTGCCCCCGTTGCTGGTTCTGCTTGGAGCTTTGACATATGTCACCCTGAACTCTGTCCAGACTCATCTTCTCTTCAGTGAGACAACTTTGCTTTCTCCATGACCTCACTTAAATGCTCTCTCTCCTGAAATTACTGTCGTCCCAGAGTCCCCTTTGCATCCCAGCCTAAGCAGAACATTCATTAACTGCTATTAGTTCCGGTCCATTCCAGCGTGGGATCGTGCTTTCTCTGGGGAAGCTCAGCTCAGCAGCAAGACTCTCCTCTCGGCCAGCCCCTGTTGCTCCACGGCCCGCTTTCTAGGGCTGGATCCATGCTGCCTCCTCGAAAACTCACACTGAAATCTGGACCCCATTGTGACAGTGTGAGAAGCAGCAGGGCCTTTCACAGGCATTGGGGGGCTGGTGCTGCTGCGTGGTAGGCTAAGTCTCTGCCTGCGATGTGGGCACCACCAGCTCATGTCTCAGCTGCTCCTCTTCTGATCCACCTCTCTGCTGATGGCCTGGGAAGGCAGTGGAAGATGGCCCAAATGCGTGGACCCTTGAACCCATGTGGGAGACCCAGAGGAAGTTCCTGGCTCCTGGCTTCGGACTGGCCCAGCTCTGGCTGTCGCAGCCATTTGGGGAGTGAACCAGCAGGCAGAAGACCTTTCTCTATGTCATTCCCCCCACCGCCCCCTGTGGCTCTACCTTTCAAATAAATTAAAAAAAAAACTTTTTTTTTTTTTATAAGGGGCATTTGGTCCAGGAGCATGCTGCCCTCACGGAGGAATCCACGTTGCTCTCCTGGGCCTGGGTGAACTCCCACAGGAGTGCACGAGCTTTTGTTGCCGGGGGCTGACCACCTGACTGTGCAGCAGGCTGCTATCAAGCTGGGCCGGCACTCACGGTCTGTGTCTTCCGCAGGGGAGCATGTGTCCTGCTGCTCCTCTGCCAAGCTGGACCACTCAAATGCACACCCTCTGAGAACATCATTTCTCTATGAAAACATCTTCTCTTTATTAATAACTTAGTCTCACTCATTCTGCTACTGCAACAGAAAGCAAAGACACTAGTGACAACCCCTCACCTTAGATAGTCTAACAGTGTGCGAAGTTGATCGTCTCAGGTTTTGAAAATGCTTGTGATCTTTACCTTTCCTTGGAGCTGATGACCATGGTCTAAGCAGCGATGTTACTGTCTAAGCCAGCAGCTCCCGCAGCCCTGAGAAGCCTGCTCTGCTGAGAACCCTCTCCTGCCAGGGGAGAGCTGCGCACATTCTGTTAGGACAACAGGAAGGCACAGCTTTGTTCTGCCCCCTGCTCAGTGATCCCTGTCAAGCTGCCTTGCACCACGGCTCACGCATTCCCGTGGTGAAATACACGGAATATTGCGTGTGCAGTAGCCCAGGTTTGGTACTGAATATGATACATGCTGGAAACATATTCATCTGCCAAATTGGAAGTAAGATGTCAGCTGTATAAAGATATCTCATTAAAATGTTGTATCAACTGGTTAACTGTAACAATTTAAAAAAATCTTAGCACATAACTGCCATGTAAGAGCATTAAAACCACTCTAGCCACTGCGGCACGAAAGTCCTACAAACAAGGCTCCATGTTGTACACTTCTGTTTGCTGTACAGCACGTAGCACTGATGTTTAATACAAGACTGAATTTCTATCAGACAGGTAACAAAGGTAATTTTGTTTGAAATCTGCAATACCTGTTGGATCAGCTGGGGATCTTCAGAGAACCAAAAGCAGCAGCAGGATATGTAAGCAGAGCAGAGGCAGAAAGACAGAGAGATAGAGACTGACAAACACTGACAGAGATGGAGATGCATGGCTTTGCAGAACAAACCTAAGTACACATATGTATTTACATACACATAATACATACATGCTTTTTTAAAGATTTATTTTATTTAATGGAAAGACAGAATTAGAGAGAGACATAGAGACAGAGAGGTGTGCCATCCGCTGGTTCACTACTCAGATGGCTGCAACAGCCGGAGCTGCGCTGATCTGAAGCCAGGAGCCAGGAGCCAGGAGTATCTTCCAGGTCTTCCACATGGGTGCAGGAGCCCAGGGACTTGGGCCATCTTCTACTGCTTTCCCAGGCCATAGCAGAGAGCTGGATCAGAAGAGGCGCAGCCAGGACAAGAATCAGAGCCCATATGGGATGCTGACGCTTCAGGCCATGATTTTAACCCACTGTACCACAGCGCCGGCCCCAATAATGCATATATTCTAAGTATATGTATATATACATATATGTGTACCCTATGTATGTGTTCTATTCAGTGTTAGGTTCTCTTTACACACACACACAGATATAAAAACACAACTGTACGTCAAAAACTTTGGGGGAAGTGAATTTAAAAATTAGCTTACTTTGTTGCAAGAACTGATTGCCAGAGAGCTTCGAAAAGTTCATGAGCAGCATGGATTATGAATAAGACTACTCTGCAATTTCAAAACTTTCTGCATCAAAATGAACTTCTCGGGGCTGGGCCTGTGGCACAGTGGGTTAATCTTCTGCCTGTTGCACCGGCATCCCATATAGGTTCTAGTCCCAGTTGCTCCACTTCCATTCCAGCTCTCTGCTATGGCCTGGGAAAGCAGTAGAAGATGGCCCAAGTCCTTGGGCCCCTGCGCCCACGTGGGAGACTGGCCATTGCGGCCATCTGGGGAGTGAACCATCAGATGGAAGACCTCTCTCTCTGTCTCTACCTCTTACTGTCTGTAACTCTAACTCTCAAAAATAAACAAATTAATTAATGAACTTATCTTTTAATTGTACTTCACCAGGTTTGTGAAGTACACTCACGTGTGGATGCATGTGTGTGTGCACATGTGTGCATGCTAAGAGGTTTTATGTTAAGGCGCTGGCTCACAGGACCGGGATATGTGATGACAAAAAGGAAACCCCCCACCTGGCCAGAGGGATGGAAATCAGCAGGAGTAGAGCTTCCTCACCTCCAGGAAACTTGAGCTGCTTCTCTTAAGGCCCTCAGGCGATTGGGTGGGACCTTCCGAGCCACGTTTCTGGAAAGTCAGCTAACCACAGATGTCAACCACATCTACAAGATGCTCTCTGCACCACAGCTAGATTAGGGATTGAGTAAACAACTGGGACCTAGGGCCCTGCCAACTGACCCATCGTGTCAATGACCACAAATCCTTAGTCCACAGAACAAACATAAGTCATTCCCTGCATCTTTAAGGACACCCACGGCCCAACCTGGGCCTCTCTCCTCACCCGTCCCTGCCTCCCCGCGACACTCACACTGAAGTCCCCCCGCTGCGCAGCCTGCCCTAGGCTTCCTCTCCCACTGTGTCCTCTGGGTCCCTGCCCTTCTGCGCTGCCATCCTCTGTATTTATGATCCTTTTTCTTTGTTTGCTCAGAGTTCCTTCCCTGCAGGGACTATGTCTTCTCATTGTCTATCTGCAGCAGCGACTTCTTGCCCAACACTCAAGAGATGTTGGTTAAATGTGTTACATGACCCCTTCAAAGTTTCCAATAATGGCCTTGTCAGTGATGTGAAGTGAAACCTACTTTTTCTGAAGGAACAACATTTCCAGGAGTCAACACACTGGCCTGCTGTCCATTCCATTTTAACAGTGAGATGATGTGCTACAAGACCACCACAGGATTCAATAAATAAGGCACTGAGCATTTTTGGCAAAGTGTGTATCGTTTGGGTAAAATACCAGGCAGGCAATATTTTAATCACAATATTATTACCCCACTTTCATTTCAATTATATGTTTTCTCAACAGCCATTCAAAAAAAAAAAAAAAAAAAGAAAAAAAGAGGAGTGATTCACTTTCGCATTCCAGTGGCAGGCCAGCAAGCAGCAGGAACTCAGGAACTCAGACATCTATCTATCTCGAGAGGAATAAAACACTGCCCCACTCCGCAGTGGCTGGCACAACTCTTCTCCAACAATCCCCCATTTAGACACAAAAACAAACTGCCTTTGTGTTGTGTTTATGCTGTCGCCCGGGCATTGCTCTCAGAGCACTTCAGCAAACAAAAATAATGCTGCTGTCTCTTCCAGGCATGGCTAAAAAATAGCTGCGAAAAGTGCAGCTCCACGAGCGTATTCATCTCAGTCGGTTTCCTCACTGTACCGTCGTGGAGACAGTAAGCGGAATTCCTTACTTTGTGCAGCCTGTGAAGATTCTCCTGTTGGACATATACCTGGATAAAAGCCTGAACTGTGGGAGAGTTATTAGGTATGTATAGGAGACAGGATCTAAATTTACCTAGGAGACTTCTCCCTAACTGACCCCTCCATGAATGTCTAATCTAACAGGGAAAGTTTCGAATAAACGGATGCAACAATATCTTACAGGTGCTATGGCAAAAGGACCTGCCAGCGGCAAGGCAACAGGGTAGAAAATGAGGGTCAGGAACTGTAGGAACACAAGGCCGTTTGCTACGTGGTTGACAGGGCTGTTCTTCCAGGATGCGGAAGGCACAGGAGGCAACAGCACCACTTGGCTTCCTCTCTAGAAGGACATGGGGTGAGGCACAAAGAGGAAAGGCCGCGTTTCCAGTCTGATCAATTTCTATTGTTTTTATTTTTTATTTTTTTTGACAGGCAGAGTGGACAGTGAGAGAGAAAGACAGAGAGAAAGGTCTTCCTTTGCCGTTGGTTCACCCTCCAATGGCCGCCGCAGCCAGCGTGCTGCAGCCGGAACACGGTGCTGATCCCATGGCAGGAGCCAGGTGCTTCTCCTGGTCTCCCGTGGGGTGCAGGGCCCAAGCACTTGGGCCATCCTCCACTGCACTCCCTGGCCACAGCAGAGAGCTGGCCTGGAAGAGGGGCAACTGGGACAGAATCCAGCGCCCTGACTGGGACTAGAACCCGGTGTGCCGGCACCGCAAGGCGGAGGATTAGCCTAGTGAGCCGCGGCGCTGGCCCCTGTCTGATCAATTTCTAATTTTGATGACCAAGGCCAAAGTGCTCTATAATCTGGCCCCACATCATTGACACATTCACACAGCAGGTGCAAACCAAAGATGGACGTAATGAATACAAAAATGAGTAACATTTCCTACATATCTCAATGCAAGAGATGGCACCAAGGCTCATGGAAGGTAAAAATCAACTAAAACTTAATGAAAGCAAAATTGAAAGCAGTCAAAACCTCAAAGTTAAGTAATAGAGACAAGACAAACAATTGTGAACCCAGGGAAGTGAAATCGTTGGAAATTCACCGACCACTGTCTCCATTCCCCCAGAGACATCCTCTGTGCCTACCACTGAGCACTGCCACTTCTAATGTTTTTCCTTCCTGGCCTCGAATGTTTCGATATCCCACTTTTACATAGGAGATTTTCCCCTAACTCAAAGAAGCAGTAAGAAGAACAAAAGCGACTGAATGTTGAAAAACATGAAATGCTTCTCTTTTGTTAGCAAGCACTCTAAGCATTTTCTATAAAATATGTAACAGTCTTTTCATTTCGGCCCTGGAAACACATGTGGGTCAGAGTTGGATCAACACTCCCAGGCACGTGTGACATCAAGTACGAGAGCTGAGACGTCAGCCCAGCTCTGCGCTCCTTCTCCCCAGAGCTCAGCCCTTGTGCTGTCTGGGTTAGGGCTCATCCACTGACAACAGCACCCCAACAACCCTCTCCACCTCGAGTTCCCATGACCAGGCTGCACCCCAGGCTGAACGTATGATTCGTCTACTGGCTCCTTTACTCTCTTCACGTGGGCTATTATGAAGGTGGATATTACAAAGCTGTGTGGTCTTCTGCAGGGCCCATAAGACACCAAACTGCTGAGCACAGAGCAAAGACTCTACAACATCTGCAGGCTGACTCATCTCCATCGCCACAGGGCTGATTTCATTCAGCCCAAGTCTCCTCCAGGTGACAGATCATCGTGGTCAGGGCAGCATTTTCCACAGGAGTTGGCTGAACATCTCATAGACATGTTTAAACCCCAAAGTCATGGGCTGGTGGTCCTAGGAGGAGATGTGCAGGAGGTGGGCCCTGTGGGAGTACTTAGGTTCTGGGCGATGACTATAGGGAGAGGGCTGGTAACAGAAGCTGACTTAGACACAGCCACTACCTCGCCTCCTGCCTTGCCACAGGACTGCTCCTCTGCACCGGCTCCATCATTACTTGGCTCTGGCCTCACCCACATGGCCAAACCCATAGGGCTCACTGCGAACCTCCAAGACCAACTTCTCTCCTTCCCAAGTAGCTGGTTTTAGGCATCTCATTGTAATAATAAAAGGCTGCCTAATACAGTCAGCCACCCACTTCCAGTCCTCAGCAGGAAGATGTGGGCAGGCTGTTTTCTGACTTGGAGTTTACTTTTGGAGAGCAGTTTTACATACACTAACGCCGTGCTAGCCAGAGTATCTTGTTTGTCCTACTTGTTTGTTCTGTGGGCCTACTTCAGAGGCTCACAGGAAATGTTAAAAATGATCATGTAACTAAATGAAGAGTGTAGACTTTAGAGTAATGAAATATATCAACATAATATTAAAGAAATAGTCTACCAGTATTTCTTAGTTCCACTCAGATTTACCCTTTAGCTCCTCTAATAACTCAATCAATATCTTTGCATCAAATGAAAAAGTCATTGCACACATGTCTTTTAGCTGGTCTACTTTGAGAATATAGTTTCTAAAATTACCATAAAAATATCAGTATACTCTACAGCAGGAATTTTAGGTCACATTAGAGAATTTGGAATTTATTAAAGGGTAACTTTTAGGTGAGCAATTACTCTCTCTCAACAAACTGTTGGGATCACTGTAATAAACCATGTCTGGAAGTAACTCAAGGCAGTGAATCTATACATAACTAGGCCACTTCAGTGGTGAATACCTTTTCATTTGCTAAACTGTGAAAAAGAGCCAGCTGACGGGGCATGCATCATTGCATACAAATTCCACATCTGTCAAAGGCAGCACTTACCTGAGCAGGAAATTAGCTCTACCTGCAGTAAACAATCACAGGGCACAACAGCAGGACCTGAAGAATGTGCTCCTGGGGCTGTGTTCCTGGCTAACCCAGACACACCCTGCTGGGAAGCCCCCTCCAAACTGCAGCTTCAACCACAAGTCTGGCATTCCATGGAGAGCCCTGGGCTGGCTCCGAGCAAGCCCAACCCCCAGTTGTTACCAAAGGGCTTCCTTCCAGTTCTAGTCAAAGTCCTATTTGCTGGGAAACCAACGGAACTGGTTTCATGGGGTCTTTTAACCGAGAATAAGATTTATAAGAGTGCCCGCCATCTGCTGGGATGGTAGTAGTTGGAGGGGTGAACAGAAAACCACCTCCCCTGAGGTTTGTAAATGATTTTTTTATTAGTTTTAATGTAATCAGTGGATACATAATTTTAACTTTCCACTTTGCAAACATTTTTATATATTTCTTTTTCAATTTGAGAGAAACATAGAGTAATCTTCTATTTGCTGGTTCACTCCTCAGATGCCCACAACAGCTAGGGTTGGACCTAGCCACAATCAAGAACCTAGAAGTCTACCCAGGTCCCCAACACCCGTGAAAGGGAGGCAACCACTGGAGCCATCAGCCGCTGCCTCCCAGCATGCATAGCAGCAGGGAGCTGGGACCGGCAGCACAGCTGGGCCTCAAACCCAGGCACGCAGATCTGAGATACAGGCGTCCCAAGCAGCACCTCAACCTCTGTGCCAAAGCCCACTCCTGGGAGGGATTTTAAATGAAGAGTGCTGCACTCCCTTCTTGCCTGTAGCTTATGAGCAGCTCAATACCAGATGTTTCCAGTGCGTACAGGGACTGGGGGCTCAAAACGGCTCAGCCAGAGAGAAGAGGACAGGACCAGGTTCCAATGGGAGTCAGTGGTGCAGGACAGCTCTGCTGCTTCCTCTGCACTCGGGGTGTTCACGGACGCTGGAAGCTCTAACCTAGGGAACGAGTCTTCCACAGCCCTGGTGAATGAGCAGTGGGGTCACAGAGGGGGGGATGGCTCTCCAGGGCCAACGTGAGAGATGTGGCTTCCTATCCACAAGTCCATGCACTTCAGGAAGCTGCAGGCAAGATTCACAGGCCCCTGAAATCCATCCAGGTCTCCCTTCAGCAACAGGTATCAGCTGGGACGAGAGATGCCCAAGCCACCAGGCGTGGGCCTCAACAGCATGTGTCTTTCATACACTAGAACCTGAAGCCCGAAGGAAGACTGCAGACAGAGTGAGAAGGGGCTATTCTGTTCTGTTGTACTAACTCGACATGGTCTGCCACCAGCTCCGGCGGCAGCTGATACACTCGGCTGGCACAGGGACACTTGTGGTCCCCTAAATGTACAGGCATGTTCTTGCCACGGATTGCTATCAAGACCTTTTGTGTCCCATGTTCACATGGGAGACTTCCAAAGATTCATGGAAATGTGCAGTATCTTTTAATTGTTCTCCTTGAGTCTTTGGAAGCTCGTTTATCTAACGGTATTTTCTATTACAAAAGAGGAATGTTACATTTATAACCTCACACATTTTATATTGTTGGTCTGGTGTTCATGTTACAGTTGTTGTATCGAGTATGAATACTGATTCTGTCACCACAAGTATTAGCTCCTGGGTTATGTAAGGGCAATTCATTGTTGCATTTAACTTTAAATTCCTGATGTTTCATTTGCATTCTGTACATTTAGGCTACTGCTTCCACTGTGTGAAAATACACACACACACACACACACACACACACACTACAGAGAGATGTGGTCACAGGTGCTAGCAAATCTAAGAAGGAGGTGGCTTCCAAAGGTTCACAGTGCATTTCCTAGGGAATAAACAGTAAAATGGAAACAATGCTAATTTCTAACAGTGAAGTTATTTAAGTTAAACAACAGAAAAAATGTAAAATAATCAAGGGAGGTGGCCAAAGTACATAATACATATAATTAAAATAATATTTTTAAATACACAAAAGTTTGAAACTCAACATAATTGTAAGACAAAGTGAAAGAACAGGATATTAGAATTTATGTATAACTGGTCTATACTATCTCAATATATTAACAAAATCTTATTCTGAGGTATGAGACTATGAGTTATTCCTCTTATTTTCCAACTCTTTCTAAACAAATGTGCATTTTTTTTATTTGACAGAGTTATAGACAGAGAGAGAGACAGACAGAAAGGTCTCCCTTCTGTTGGTTCACCCCCCAAATGGCCGCCATAGCCGATGCTGCGCCAATCTGAAGCCAGGAGCCAGGTGCTTCCTCCTGGTCTCCCATGTGAGTGCAGGGGCCCAAGTACCTGGGCTATCCTCCACTGCCCTCCCAGGCCACAGCAGAGAACTGGACTGGAAGAGGAGCAACCGGGACTAGAACCCAGCGCCCATATGAGATGCCGGTGCCACAGGCGGAGGATTAACCAAGTGAGCCATGGTACTGGTCCCCAAATGTGCATTTTTTAAAGAGTTACTCTGGACAGGCACTGTGCGTGTGTTTTCCCCAACCCTTAAAGCTGTCTCCCTGTCACACCCTTTTTACCACTTGAGGATCATTCATTGGCTTCCTTGTGCTTTTACTAATGTCAGAACAGATGTAGAATTCAAATTCAAGTTTATTTAAGTCTTTACAGTGCAACACCACCTTTTATAAATGTAGTCTTGCCTTCCTGAGAAAGAATGGAACCCATTGTTTTGGTACTAAAGAAAACTTCTAGGCAATTTAACTGTTATTGACTAATGGGTAATTCAGTAATTAGAATGCAAATCAATGGATTAGAATTTCATCTCCCTTCCTCACCATGCTTCTACTCAGCGGGAGAACTTTGCATGCACATAACAGCAGAGAAGACTACATTATCTACCTATGGAAAAATCAATCTCAGAGCAACAGCTAAAGCAATAATTAAGTAGTAATTTATATACATCTGCAAGGCATTATGCTAAATAATCTGTGCAGGCTGGAAAAACACACAGGAGGGATCTCTCTTCAGTTGCAGATCTTATGATTTCATTTGGGATACGTATATGAAAAGTAAAATTAACAACAAATGCTTAAATTAAGACTTGAGTGTAGAGCCAGAGGCAAGACACCTCTGAAGTCTGCTATGTGGTGGGCACTGCCAGGCATTCTCTGTGTAGCATCACAGCCTCATCCCATCACCTGATGGGGCTGAGGAGGCAGAATCCAGAAGAGAACCCTTCTAGTGACTTTAGCATGACACGGAGGAAGATGTCTTCCCACAGAGTCCATTTAGTCGTCACTCATCACGTGTTAGAGATCGATTTCCCTGGACCTGTAGCATCAGCTCCATTACAAGAAGGAGCACGAGCAAGTTTTCCACGAGGTTCCTTGGGGCCAGCGACCGCGCACTGAGGGAACTTCTGCTCCTGATTGAGCTGTGCAGGAAAGGACATGAGGAGCCTCAGAAGACAGCAGCAGGAGGCCAGGGCGCAGCTGTCCTGGGAGCAGGTGCAGAGCCGTGCCGAGAGGCTCCTGACAAAGGGCGGAGGCTGGCAGCTCTCCCTGTTCCTGCCATCCACTGCAGCAGGGTGGACAGCATCGCGTGTGGCTGCCTGTGCTTCTGCTACACGACTGATGGAGTCGAGACCTCCACAGTGTGCAGGGGTCTCTTTCCGACAGGATATCCGTGCAGCAGGTGGAATGTGCCGGGGACCTGATGTCCATGGCGTCTCCCTCTGCAGTGGCAGAAGGCAGAGGAGGGATTCAGGGTTTCTTCCTGCTCAGCCTCTGGAGCAGGGCAGACTGCATTACCTGAAGGAATCCTCCAGGGATCTCCGGGAACAGCACTGGGGCAGGGAGGGCCTTGAGGAAGCTGGACCTCCAGGCAACACAGACAGATGAGCCATGCACAGGCTCATCTAATAAGCAAACAAGCTAACAAAGGAGGCAGGCCTGCATCTGAATTCCAGCTGTGAGATGATGGCTCTTCCCTAAAATGTTACAGCTAGGGATCCTCAAAGCCAGGGTTCAAACCTCTTCTGTTGAACACAATTTTATCAACTGCACGAAAGATAATGTAAGAGTTTCTGTTTTTTTCCTGATAAAATTATAAATGCGGTGACAGTCAATTGTTATTCACTAACAAAAAGAAGATCATGTAAACTCCAGATAAACACCATTGTGAAATTCTGGAAGAAAATAAAACTTGCATTTGCTTTATGAATTTTTTTGTTGGAACTCAGGCCATGAGTCCCCTGTTGCCTACTTGGATTTCATTTTATTTAATAAGCAACTGTTGTTTAGATGAAATGAAAAGTCAAGAGACTTTATTACATTACTCATGCATAAAGCAATGCCTTTTAATATCCACTCTAATTTTTTCTAATATGATGATGAGTAACTCTTTATTAAGAATAAATAATAGTTCAGTTGTGCTAAAGGAACAACACAAAGAGGAGTCTGCCAGATGTTGAAAGACGCAGTAGAACTATGATATTTCCTCCGTATTTCCACAAGAGCTAGGCAGAACAGTGAGCAGGTACTTGACACTAAACAGAGTGCAGTTGATTGACAACATCTGCTGAGTCCTGGGTAAAGCTCAGTATTTTAGAGAATCCAGGGAATGGTAGGAAGATCATATAAGATGAAAGTCACAAAGATGAAAACCTTAAGTAACAAGCACATGAGAGAATCACTTATGAAGAGAAGAAGAGAAGTCTGTTACAGATAACTCGATAAGGGGATAGATTCTTTTATATGTCACCAATGCCCCAGTAGATACCTGCCTGTAAAAAGCACCACAGTGGTATGTATTTGTTGAATAAATGGATAGTGAACTGCACTGAATATGAATTTATGTTCGTATTCACTGGGTATCAGACATGTCCAAGTGAACCTAAAGGACAAGAGAATAAAGACCAATAAAACCTTCCCAACCACATGAGTGTGGAAGGTGAACTGGACAGCACGAGTGAGGAGTGATCCACAGAGATGGAGTCTTCCACAGACATCCCATATCCCATTGTCTTCCAGCTCCCATTGCTGCTGCGTGGAAGTCATCTGTCCATCTCCTTTCATTTAAGGTATATAAACTTCATGCATTTCATAAATACAACTTTAGGAACACAGTGATTCTTCCCAGCCCACATCCTCCTTCCCACTCGCTCTCCCACTCTTTTTCCTCTTCCCTCTACTATTCCTATTATTTTACTAACATCTATTTTCAGTTAACTTTATCCACATAATATTAACCCTACACTAACTAAAGAGTTTAACAAATAGTGTGAAGAAAAGCTAAAACTGTTCTTCAACAGCCAAGATGAGGGTTGTTCAAAGTCATCACATCTCAAATTTGTTTCTCCAGCTACTTCCAGTTCTTAGTTATTGCCAGTGTTCTTGAGCTTACTGTCTACAGGATTACATGCTGTTTGCTTTTAATTTATCCCAGTTCAGGTTCCTTATCTTCCACACTGAAGACTGGACACTTCCAGGGGCCATGTTCTTCCTAACAGTAGTCAAAGCAAGCTCTCTGTGGATGGTACCAGTCTCACAGAGCTCGTCAGCCAACTCAGCTGAAGCCAATAATTGAAAAACAACCACCATAGCTTTGATCTAATGGAATGAATCCTTCTGACATAGAAGAAGTTCACAGGGTTCTTGAGAAACTTTGTCAGCAGCAGCGCTGCCTTCCGCTTGGTCTGAAGGGTTGGAGAGATGTGCTATGTGAAGGAGTTAACTAGCACATGCTGGCTTGGAAGACAAGGGAGTGACACATAAGCCAAGGCACTCAGTGGCCCCTGAAGCTGGAAGCACACCTCAACTTTCAACAGTGCAGAACAGGAAATCAGTTCCACAACCACAAGGAAGTGAATTCTGCCAACAAATTGGGCAAACAAGCAACAGATTCTCTCCTAGAATATCAACAAGAGAACACGTTCTGGCAATATCTGTATCTAACCTGAAGACGCCTTGCTATACCTCTGTACACACATACAGTTGTTTGATGACAAATCTCTGCTACTTTAAGACACATTGTGGGTGGTATCTTGTAAGGCAGAAGTGAAAATTAATAACCATTAAATACATTTGTTTTTTATTCTGTGTATGGTCATTCCAACATCTGAAATCTTCATAGGCCTAAATATCTGTTAAGTTTTGATGGCTTCTTCTCCAGTCTACTTTATTCTGTACATTTTGTAATTTTTACATTACTCATTTCTTTAGAAGATTATCTTGGAAATGCTTTGACTGTGGGTTCTACCTGCATAGGGTTCATCTGGTGTCTGCTCAGTGATCATGAATATGGAACTACATTAAATTACAGGAGGAGGATGTTGGATTGCACACATGAATTCTGCACCCCAGGCTGTGTTGGAATCCCTTAAGCTTCTGAATTCTAAGGGCAGGTGTGCACCTGTCCATCAGAGGCAAGGGCTACAGTAGGCCATGTCCCTGAGGGTCCCCCCACTGCCTCGTTTGCTTCTTGCAGACCGTGGCCCCCCAAGAGATCCCTCCAGGATCTTCCCACAGGACTCCACCCTGGGCCAGCTCTAGGCTTTGTCTCAGGTCTGCAGCTTTGTCCCTGCTCATTCCTCAGAGTTTCTGATTTCACTTCACCTTTGTCTTCTCCAGCTCAGCAAAGCACTTAAAACCAAGGTTCTTTTTAATGGCCATATTTGTTAGAGACTTTCATTTACCACCAGAAAGACATGGGACCCAGGGTACAATTGTTTAAAACTATCCCAGTGTATTTTCCCAAAGTGCAATGAATGACTCATTCCACTGCCCGCACCACCAAGGCTTCACTACCCTACAGAAAATTCTTCAGAGTGAGCTCTGTCATCTCACCTTGTAATGCACCGAGCAAGAACCACTGTTGACGGTGCTGATATTTAAGAAAACCAAGTAGGAGACTGCAGACAAACGTTTCACAGCCCCACTCCCTACTTTCTGAACACAAAATGGCAGCACCATATAAAGACGTATCTCTAAACAAATACAGAAGCAAACCTGTGCATTCTCCCTCCTTCCAGAAGTTTTCTAAACTGAAGATCCACATTCCTGTGAGGACAGTTTGCGGTCTCCATCTCCAGGCTTCCATGGGAGGGGACTGCTGCAGCGACTGCTTACAGTTCTTTTTATTTGTTTGTTTTTACCACACTGTGAGTATGTGGACCAGAGTAATAACTGTTTATCTTGATGGTTTGCTTGGAATTAAGCACATAATAGGTGCTGGGTAAACATCTGACAAACTTAATCTACAAGTGAAGATGTCCAGTATCGAGGAATGCATTTGTAAGACAAGCGCACATAACTGCACTGTACATATGATTTCAGATTGCATTATTCTCTGACTAACGCTGGGCACAACGGTGCTCCTTTAATTTTGTACTGGTCACACCATTAGTGAAAGATCTTTCAAACTGAACTTCTGGCATCAAACAACTTGTACTTCTTCATTTTTTTGTCTATCATCTGATTGATGTGTTTCATGGAACAATGAATGAATGAGTTCTGATTCTAAAATAAAAGTGGCTTTAAGGTGTATTTTACCTAGAGCCTCGTTAATGACATGGGGATATGCCAGGTGAAAGGAAATGCTTAAAGAGAGGAGACAGAGTCTGAAACCGAGTGAGACAAAAGGTTGCAGAGCTGTGTTGCTATGGGCAGGGATGAACAGCCTTTATTCTAAGCTACTCACCTGAAAATAACGTCAACACTGCATTTTCAAACAAAGAAACAAAAGAATCCAAAACAAACAAAGCTTTGAGATTTCAGAGGTAGACATAGGAGGCCAGGTCACATCTTCTCACATGTATTTTCAAACTCATACAGTGTTATTTTATTCAAAAAGGTCCACCTGAGGGTTATTTTTAAAATGCCAGCTCCTTATTCTATTTTTATATTAATTCCTCCAAATAAATAATACAATCCAACATCGTTAGTAAATGTATTTAACAAGTTAGGACCCTATCAATCTGATCCCTTCACTCGAATCTCCACGTCGTATAGGATGCACAGATCTGGGTCCCAATACTTTAAAGTGCACAGAGAAAGCAAACTCACCTTGCTCTCCATCAATACAGTTCACGTTCTTTTCCATCTCCCTTTGGGACATCGTCCCCTCGTTATAGGAGAAAAGATAAACCATCTGCTCTCCCTCACACAGGTGATCCTGCCGACTCCCCTGCCACAGACACTGGCGTGCATGGTCACCCCACGTATTCTGACGGCAAGACGCAGAGCTTCCTCTGCTGCCACTAACAGGACCGGCTGCCTCAACCAAACAAAGGGTCCTTGCACTCACCTGCAAGTGTGCAGTCCAGCCCAGCACTGGGCAGGCACGGAACACGAGGGACAGGGAACTCTCGGGAGGCTGCAATGGTCACTACGACCTACAGATCAGGCCAGGCTCCTCCAACTACAGATGACCGATCCCACGGCACCTTCCTCTATCCTGCTTCATGTCCATGCGTCCCTCGAGCAGAGCTCACGCCTAGATCTTTTCTGCTTCCAGTGGTGGTCACTGCACCACCAAGACTTCCCTGCCTCTTTCTAACCTGCCATAGCTCAACTCCGAGTTCTTCCAGCTCATTTACCTACGTGTAGAAAACCCAGACTTGGGTGTCTGATGCAGCCCAGCTAGTAACCACGCCACTCAACAGCTGCCTAACCCGACAGAAGCTTTACCTTCACCACTGCAACACGGGACTAAAGATAGTGACAAAATAACCTAATAATAATGCTACTTCATGGCATCACTGGAAGACCGAGAGGCAGAAAGCACATGAAGTGTTCAGAACGGTGAGTGCTGGCACTAGAATTGAACAAACAGCATTATTATTGCTGTTATTAGTACATTCATGGCATGGCATGCCCCCCTCACTCCAGCCACACTTCCTCAGGCATTCTGGTGTCTCCTAACAGTTCATAAAATCCAGAACCACAAGGCCCAGTACCACTGGTGTCTGCACAGTGTATCTGTGTCCCTACACAGTGTATCTGTGTCCATACACAGTGTATCTGTGTCCCTGCACAGTGTATCTGTGTCCCTGCACAGTGTGTCTGTCCCTGCACAGTGTCTGTGTCCCTGCATGGTGTTTCTGTGTCCCTGCACAGTGTGTCTGTCCCTGCACAGTGTATCTGTCCCTGCACAGTGTATGTGTGTCCCTGCACAGTGTGTCTGTCCCTGCAAAGTGTATCTGTGTCCCTGCACAGTGTATCTGTGTCCCTGCACAGTGTATGTGTCCCTGCACAGTGTATCTGTGTCCCTGCACAGTGTATCTGTGTCCCTGCACAGTGTATGTGTGTCCCTGTACAGTGTGTCTGTGTCCCTGCACAGTGTGTCTGTGTCCCTGCAAAGTGTATCTGTCCCTGCACAGTGTATGTGTGTCCCTGCACAGTGTATCTGTGTCCCTGCAAAGTGTATCTGTCCCTGCACAGTGTGTCTGTGTCCCTACACAGCGTATGTGTCCCTGCACAGTGTATCTGTGTCCCTGCACAGTGTGTCTGTGTCCCTACACAGTGTATGTGTGTCCCTGCACAGTGTATCTGTCCCTGCACAGTGTCTGTGTCCCTGCACAGTGTATCTGTGTCCCTGCACAGTGTATCTGTCCCTGCACAGTGTCTGTGTCCCTGCACAGTGTGTCTGTCCCTGCACAGTGTCTGTGTCCCTGCACAGTGTATCTGTGTCCCTGCAAAGTGTATCTGTCCCTGCACAGTGTGTCTGTGTCCCTGCACAGTGTATCTGTCCCTGCACAGTGTCTGTGTCCCTGCACAGTGTATCTGTCCCTGCATAGTGTCTGTGTCTCTGCACAGTGTCTGTGTCCCTGCACAGTGTGTCTGTCCCTGCACAGTGTGTCTGTGTCCCTGCACCGTGCTTTTCCCGTGTTTTCAGAGAGGGCTCTACCAGGACATGTCATCATCACCACGCAGCCTGCTCATTTTTAAATTTGATAAACGTGGAAATGCTAGAAGCAGCAATATGATTGAGTGCCTATCATGGACCAGAACACGGCAGGCTTCTTGGTAACTAGAAATTGTCTGAATTTTCTATTTCACATGGCTTTCCCACATACTAAAATCCCTGAGCTTCATACATGAACACACACAAGTAAACAGCTTACCTTTAGGTTGTCCTGAACTCAGCTCCAGAAACGATCCAATGTGGATATCTACAAGACAGTAATTACAAAATCAGAGTTAACTAACTTGAAGATGAAACTGTTTTTGTTTTTATAAAATTTTGTGAAATGTCCTGCAAAAGGTGACTTCACTTTTAACCCCGCAGAAGTTTCAAGTTGGTGCTTTGGTCTGGACAAGAAGGTTTTGGCATATTCATAAGTTTATTTATCGAATCAATAAAGACATTTAAGCTTAGGGAAGTTTGGCTCTTTCTTATTTTTCAAAGCCTGGTAAAGATTTATAATCAAAATAACATCTGATTCAGCATTACAGACTTCTATTAAAAATTAATGTATCAAACAGAACTATGATGATATCACTGCTGAACTCGTCCACTTTTCTCATACAGAAGTGTATGAATGTTCGGTTGGAATTATTTTATTTTTTTGCAGATTCATATAGGTTTTAACCAATTATTATGTCTTAAAACAAAACTTTAAAAAATTAACAATTGCTTAAGTGACAAGGCAAAATTATCTCAGTAGTATTCTGAAAATACTTATTGTCACAGATGTCTAATGAAAAATTAATAGAAGGAAGAGAACAGAAAGAAGAGTATGAGGTTTCCACCTCCCAGTTACTTTGCTTATTTACACTGCCACTCTAACGGGAAGGCACTCTTTTCTCCTGAGAAATGTGAAATCAAATGTAGAAACCAAAATATAAACAGGCATTAAATAAATCAATAAGGGTTCATTCTGACTGTAATAGAGAAGAAATGAGAAGATACAGGGTACACACAGAGAAAATGTAATTTGGGGCCCTTAATGCTGCTGTATGCACCTAATAATGTTGCTTTTCGATTTCTCTGTGCCAGTGACTCATTCCCACTCAAGACAGTGATTAGGAGAAAGGCAGAGAAAAATCAAATTCTCCGATGGACAGAAATAACAATGCGCCGTCCTCCTCTTAGCCCATAAAAGATAATGAAATAATGGAACCTGCACCCCATTCAAGTTTGCTCCTGGCACACAGGCAAGAAACATGCGCTTCTCACACAACCGGCTGGGAGAGAGAGGAGCGTCCTCCTCGCCATCTCTGACACAGACTCACCCAGAGACCGGGGCCAGGGGCAGGGCCCAGGCTGGGCGGAGATTTCAATTTCCTGCTGAGTGTTCAGGGCAGAGGCTCAGGTGGGGCAGGGGCCCACACGTGACAGCACAGCTCTGTCCTCTGGCGGCTTACAGGCAGGAGACTGGAGTGTGGGAGTGCAGGGCCCGCGGCCCCTGGCAGCCTGCACGCAATGTCTGCACACCTGCCTTGACTCCTTGGCCTCATCAGAGGCCTCGGCCAGGCAGGCCTGCCGGTTCACCTGCTATGCCAGTCTCTGCCTCAAAACTCCAGAAGCCCAGTGTCGTCACTGCTAGGATCCCAGAGTCACTATTCTCTGCACTCCTCCCCTACATTTTAAGGCTCTTGAGTATGTTAAGACCCACAAGCTCCCACTTCAGCTGTGCATGGGTGAGAGAACCCTGCAGACAGTGGTCCCTTGGCTAGTGAGTGTGTGGTCGCTGTCTCGTGTCCCAGCACGCCTGACTCCCTACAAGGCCACACTGCCTTCGTTCTGAGAACAGACCACCACAGGGCTTCTGTAAAGTTCTCTACAACAGAAAACTGCCCCCTTCGGTGCGATCATGTATTCCAGCTTCTCCACAATGGGCCCGGCCCTCCAACCACACCAGCAGCCCGGTCTTCTCTTTCAGGGTACCCTCCTTGCATCCACGAAACGAGGTTTGGTCACTTTCCTCAAAAAATGGCACTCTCCACGAACATATGAAAACAGACAACTTTAAGAATCACTGTCAAATTATATTTTGCATGTTGTACTTCCTTCCGAGATCAGACGAGATCGGGCGCGTTCAGGCTGGTATGGCCGTAGATTGCATGTTGTACTTCCTAAAACTACATTGTACTAGAAACTAAAATTCTTGGCTGATGTTTTAGAACATTAACCTGAAATATTCTAAGTCCCAACAGTCCTGAGTTCAAACACAAATCATACCTATGTCTCACTATCCTGTTTTCTAACTAGGGTGTGTATGCAGCGTGCTACCTGTCCCCTTCGCAGATGCCCGGCCTACACACACTGTGACATCGGTGCCTTTCCATCATCATATTCTCCAACTTGGATAGCGCCTTCCCATTGTGCCCAAACCAAGGTTTCTTTCTTAGGCAGCACTCCCTGTATACAAGGATTTCAGAGACCAGCTTTGTGGTGCAGCAGCCTGTAACAGGGCAAGCCACACCACAGTGCCAGTGCCAGCTCTGGGTGCTCCAGCTCCACCTAATGCCCTGCTAACGTGCCTGGGGGGTATCAGATGATGGCACAAGTGTGTGGGTCCCTGCCACCCACGTGGGAGAATGAATGCAGTTCCAAGCACCTGGCTTCAGCCTGCCCATTCCTCGCCTCTCTGGCCAGCTGGGAGTGAACCAAAGAATGGAAGGCAGGTCTCTCTCTCCCTCCCCTTGCCCCTCTCCCCTTCCTTGAGGCTCTCCAGTGGGGTAGGGGGTCTTGGGCCCCTCATCCATAGGTAGAATGTTCCTCCCAAGCTGGCTGCCAGCTGTGGCTGGAAAGCCTGTCTCCAGACCAGCTGGCAACCCCCCCCCACTACAGCTTCTTGCGCCGCAGGTGTGACCTTGCGGCTTTAAACCACACCTTTAAGTTAACTGCAATCTTCCACCCAGAGCCAGCAGAGGAGAGGGCTGAGCCCCCAAGGAGAATTGGGCTGTCTCCACGGAACCCTTGCTACCTCCATGAACCCAAGCCAATCAACATACCGTATGTGAAACCCCCACCCAACGGCACCCCCACAGAATGACCCAGTGAAGAGACGGTGATGCCTCAGAAACCCTGGCCCTTCCTGAAAGCCAGTTCCTGCTCGGGCACTCCACCTGCTCCCCTCTCAGACCAGACGCTTTTCTGTTCCTTGCCAATCCAATAAAAGTTTCTGCTTCTTGGCAAATCATTTCCTGGTTTTTCATTTCTATCCTGAGCTGAGGGAAAGAACCCATGAGACTCACTCCAGCAACCATCCTCCCCTCCACCACTGGTGCACTCCTCCTCCTCCTCCGTGGCCATTTGGGGAGTGAACCAGAGGACAGAAGGTCAGCCTCTCTCTCTCCCTCTCCCTCTCCTTCTCTCTCCTGCTTCTCCCCGCTTCCATTTCTCCAACCATCCTCCTTCTCCTCCCTGACCTCCCCCTTTTCCTCTCTGTTGCTTCATGAAATAAACAAGTAAATCTTTTTAAAAAACATCTCAGAATGGTCCCCATGATGTCAAATTCTAATATGCCTGAACGTGCTGTCTGCTTGACTTTGCTATGGCTTGGGGAAAGCCGTGCTCCTGGTAGAACGTGGGCAGAGAGCACCCCTTGCACACCGCAGTAGTAATGAGCTACACCCCCAAAGCACCATGATGCATAAGGCGACATACAAACATGTCTCACTATTATCTGAAGACTTTTTTAGGAGAAAGATACAGGGTCCAGACGATCGCAGGAAACCAGACGAGGTTTTAACTCTAGGCTTGCTGTTGGCTGCACCTGCTCTGGGGGGTTCAGATTCACCAAGGGCAGGAGCAGAAACAGGAACCAGCCAGCTCTGAACTGTGCACAGTCCAGGCCCGGGTGTCTCGCTTTTTCATGCACCTGCTCCTTGCTATCAATGACACTTTTATATTCAGAGTCTTTTTTTTACAAGAGACTTAACTTCGCTCATTTTCATTCCATTTTGAGGATTTTCTAGGTTGAATCACAAAGAATTTAACTTCCGTAGCAACATTCACAGGAATGCTTCACTTTCATGCCCCAACTCCAAGGAAACACATTAAAAGGACGTCTGAGGTGACAGCAAACTATCTGAGGATGTACTTATAATTAAGCTGCAACCCCTGGACATAGACAGTTAGGACTTCGGAAAGCTCAATAGGTAGGAAGTAAGCCCCCGGGGCTTGCTGTTTGTTTTCTCACTCTGTAACTAATTATTCCTTTCGCTCTACCTGCACATCCAACAGGACAGCAGAGAACCAGCTTCCGATTAACAGTTTCCTTAGCAGACTCTTTGTAAGTGCCTGAAGGGAAAAGGTGAGAAAGGTGAAGTCCTTGCTTGTTTGAAAAATCAGAAGTCACACCCAAACGCCACCGTTAAATAAACGGATGGGGAACTGAGCACTACACAGACTTTTCAAGGACACAGTAAGCGCATCTGACAAATCTTACTTAATGAACTCAACTGCACCAATAAAATCATTTTCTCTTTTTTGTTGTTATGTCAAGAGCTTTTACCATTTCACTTAACAAAACATTTTGACTTCTCTCTGGTGTATCTGAAGTGCCAAGGACACGATGCTCACGTTTCGGGGCCATCGCTAAGTAAAATAAAGGCTACTGGAACCAAGCACAGTGATAACACAGCAGCCACTCCGATAACCACAACCGCATCTCAGGAACCCACGGCAGGCAACACATAGGGAGTGGATACGCTGAGCAGAAGGGCTGACTCACCCGGAGCAGGATACAGGGTGACACAGCACGCGGCTGAAACTCATGCGTTTCTCATTTCTGCAATTTTCCACTTAATATTTTCAAAGCATTGTGGCCCACGGGTAACTGAACTCTAGAAAACCAAAGTGGCTGTGCTGGGGGATGGGGGTTGGAACACTGTGTAGGTAACATTGCTCCCTTTCTTGCACTCATGCCCCAGGAGGAGATCACCACCATGAGAACAGAGGGAGACCGTACACACATCGAGGAGGTGTCAAGGTAGAAATCGACAGGGAACTGGTTGCATGAAGGGAATGAAAACCACAGTAATGAAGACACGTGGTTGACTGAAAGTGTGGCTGCGTGGTCCCCTGAGCATGGGAGACAGTGCCTGCAGGAAGAGGCGTGACCACGTTTATTCAAGGGCGCAGTGAGAGTTGATGATGACATCAAAAAAGGAAGTGGCAAGGAGAGGGTGCAGGCTACAGTCAGCGGGCTGGGGGCCACTTTCCACAGAGGTGTGAGAGTTAACGCCCAGAGAGTTAGGGGACATAAGTGGGGACACTGTAGGACTGGGAGTCCTGGGGCCTACCAGATGGCCAAAAAATAAACAGCACTGTGCAAGTGTCATCAGAGAAGTGAGATGACAGTTCAAAAGTAGGGTCACCGAAGGCAAACACAAACAAGAAATGCCGTAAGGGAAAGCGTGTGTCAAGTGAAGATGAGAACTGAGCAGATACCAGCACAGCTGGCGTTGAAGAGGAACTGGTGGGAGAGCCCCGGCATGTGGCTGACCCACGGCCAGAGACGCAGGGCACCCGGGCTCCGGCGCAAGCTCCATTCCCAATCCTAGTTCTTTGTCAGGACCTACTCTGAGATGCAGCAAGGTTCAAGTACTTGGGTCCCTACCACCCACTCTGTATATATTAAATGCATGAAGTTGCATCCATTAAACATAACTTAAAAAATTAAACTAAATAAATAAAGCTGCACACAACAAAGCCTAAAGAAAACAAACAGTAAGCAGTGAACTCTGAAGTCACCCTTAACGCAACAGCAGAGGAGGGGCCGGCGTGGTGGGGGAGGCAGAAGACACAGTGATGGGGAGGACCCCACGTCTGAGGCACAGAAGAGAGGAGGAACAGAACCTTGACAGAGGAATCTCGAGGCTTCTTTCCCTATTCGTTTTTAGAGACGAGAGCTCACTAAGTATCTTTAAATTGGGGTGGTATGCAGCACCAAACACTGGAAGATATAAAACTGGGGCAGGAATAACCGCCCTCCCAGTATTGCACAGAAGACCCAAGAACCCTGACCACAAGTCGACAGTGGCTACAACTCACACCCTGTCCTCACTCCACATTAAGAGAATAACTACTGGCCGGCACCACGGCTCACTAGGCTAATCCTCCGCCTGCAGCGCCGGCACACCGGGTTCTAGTCCCGGTCAGGGCACCGGATTCTGTCCCGGTTGCCCCTCTTCCAGGCCAGCTCCCTGCTGTGGCCTGGGAGTGCAGTGGATGATGGCCCAAGTGCTTGGGCCCTGCACCCCATGGGAGACCAGGAGAAGCACCTGGCTCCTGCCTTCGGATCAGCGCGGTGCGCCGGCCGCGGCAGCCATTGGAGGGTGAACCAACAGCAAAGGAAGACCTTTCTCTCTGTCTCTCTTTCTCACCGTCCACTCTGTCAAAAAAAAAAAAAAAAAAAGAAAGAAAAGAAAAGAACTACTGAGACATGAAGCACATACCGTGAACTCGGCTAATTCTAAGAAAATTTTAGCAGATTTACACAGGTGTTACTTTTCCTTAGCTCTTCACTCTTGCCTTACCTTTCTTTCTGCACTCAATCCTGAGTGGCACATGCGCCTGGCCAGGAAAACACAGGAACTACAATTTGAGGTCCAATTTTCAGAAAAGAGAATAGAAATTTAGAACAAAAGAATAACAGAGAATTATCAGTGCTGTGGGCTACAATAACATCATGCATCACGCGCCAGGAGGCAAACACCCTCAATGGTCGCTTTTGTAGCTTTTACAGTACATAATTAATAAGCCACACTCCGTGAATCAAATAACTCTTGTTTTACAGCATTGAGAATCCATGTAGATCTGTAATCGACTCATCAAGTAACTATGCAGTAACACACTACTCACAGTACATGTCTGCCTCATATTGAACTTTCAGGGATTGTTTTGCTTGCCTGCTTGTCAAGTTTGCTTTGTGGGGTCAGGCAGGCAGTGAGGGGCAGCGGTATTTAACACTCGAACTGAATTTTGTCTTAGTCATGCCATAATTTTCTTATAACTCATAAATATATTTGCACACTTCATTTCCTGAATACCAGTGTCTGAACTTAAAGCATATCAATACTTGGAATTCTGAAAAAAGGTTTATTGGATGAAGTAAGAAGCAGGGTAAAAATAAACATGAATCATGGCACATTCATGATAATACACCCACACGTCACCCCACACCTCAGAATATCAGACTTAGATATGTAAGTCAAGAGGCGGATTTATTTCCTATGCAAAAGTATAAAAGAGGAAAGAATTACAGAAACAAAGCTAAACTCCCAAGTTTCTAAACTTCTATGTAATTCTGTATCATATTTAAAAATCACAGGGCTGGCACAGTGGCGAAGCGGATAAAGCCACTGACTGAAGTGCTGGCATCCCATATGGATACCAGTTCAAATCCCGGCTGCTCCACTTCTGATCCAGCTCTCTGCTGCGGCCTGGGAAAGCAGTGGAAGATGAGCCAAGTCCTTGGGCCCCTGCCCTCGTAAGGGAGACCCAGAAGAAGCTCCTGGTCCGGGTTTTGGATTGGTGCAGCTCCACCCATTGCGGCCATTTGGGGAGTGTCCTGGAAGACCTCTCTCTTTCTCTCTCTGCCTCTCTGTAACTCTACCTTTCGAATAAATTTTAAAAAAGCTTTAAAAAAATAAAAAATAAAAATTCTTCCAAATTAAGATTGGCAGACAGAATCATAATTAAGGAAGCATTTGTTATATATCAAATATATTTAAAAATCATTCAGTTGCACTCTTCATTTGAATATGGAAGCTTTTCTTCAAATTCAATATCTAAAGTTATTTTTAAAAGGTCTCCTCCACATAATAAATCAAAGTACCCACTTTCTTATTATACATCACAAAGAAACACTTAAAACTAACTTTGCTCTACATGTCTTATGCAAAGATTTTAGTACATTTTTATTAAAAAAAAAAACTAGAGAAGGGTAAAACAGCAGTCTAAAATAGGATACTAAAAAAAGAATTTAAATGCTTGATAACAATGAAAAAGCAGTCAAAAATAACTATTATGGATTAGGACGTGTGATTTCTAGAGACTGGGGGGAAGGGACAGACACTTTCTGAAGCACCAGTTCATCACACTGTGCACAAACTGTGTTAAAACTGTCACGAAAGCTGACAACCACCAGCAATTCTTTTCCCCACCGAGGAGACGAGCAACACCTCAAGTGCATTTTCAATAATCATTATTCAACTATACACTGTCTTGTGAGACAGCGAAATTCCCTCCGGGATGACAGGGCTACTGATACACCCAATCCTTCCCTCCACCACCGAAGAATCAATTCTAGTCCCTGAAACTTCCCTCAGACACCACAGTCACACCCTCCCTGGGGTGTCAGCCACCACCCAGAACCCACGCTATCTGGAATCTTCTAAGTTACTCTCAAATGGGAAGCTTCTTCCGTCACCAATTCTCTAGTTTTGATACTAACTTTGCAGGCCAATTCCAGGGAGCCAGTGTTGTGGTGGAGGACATTAAAGCTGCTACATGCAACACCTGCATCCTGTATCTGAATGCTGGTTCAAGTCCCGGCTACTCCACTTCCAATCTTGCTTCCTGTCAATGCACCTGGGAAAACAGTGGATGGCGGCCCAAGAACTTAAATCTCTGCCACCAACGTGGGAGGCTTGGCTGGAATTCTAGGCTCCTGGCTTTGACCTTGCCCAGCTCTGGTGGTTGTAGCAAGGTGGGGCGTTAACGAGCGGATCTTAAGATTTCTTTCCTCTCTCATTCTGTCACTCTGCCTTTCAAATAAATAAATAACTAAGTAAAACATTTGGAAACTCATGCACTTGAGCATTGCTCACAGAGTTCACGGGAAAATGTGAATGTTATGCATGGATTTAAAAATTCTTTGCTACAAATAAAATTATCTTTTAATCCCATTTTTCACGGTCTTTTTGAAGCACCCTCATTCACATATATACTATTCTGAAGGAGGAAAAATAATTTAAAGGCTAAGGTTATCACACACTTTGCGACTTTAAAGTTTTTCACACACTGCATGATTAATTTGGGTAAACTCGGTAATTTAAAATTCCATGGCAGGAGTGCTTTTAGAACTTCACGCTATGTCTTAAATGGAGGAGAGACAACACATCCTGGCCTGCCTGAAGTCACAGGAAGATAAAGAGAATGACAAGAAAGTAGACTAAAATAAAGACTACGGTAAACCTGGGCGGTGTCTACTTTAGAAAAATCAAGCCGGCGCCGCGGCTCACTAGGCTAATCCTCCGCCTGCAGCGCCGGCACACTGGGTTCTAGTCCCGGTCGGGGCGCCGGATTCTGTCCGGGTTGCCCCTCTTCCAGGCCAGCTCTCTGCTGTGGCCAGGGAGGGCAGTGGTGGATGGCCCAAGTACTTGGGCCCTGCACCCCATGGGAGACCAGGATAAGTACCTGGCTCCTGCCATCGGATCAGCGCGATGCACCAGCCGCAGCGGCCCTTTCTCTCTGTCTCTTTCTCTCTCACTGTCCACTCTGCCTGTCAAAAAAAAAAAAAAAAATCAAACAGTAATTCACAAGCAGCCTTCTTCCCTTTCCACCCTAAATAGCCGAGGAAGCCAAAACACACAGCTGGTGTTTGGGAGACAGCCCTCTATCTACAGCGCGGCACTCGCCCTCGAGGGCCACTGAGGGAAGTCTGAGGGACTGAATGCGGTAACATCACCACCTCACCCAAGACAGAACCCAATCCCGCGTTCCTTAGAAGAGGAGCTGAACTCTCTGCAAGGTTCCAAACTACCCCACCTGCCCCACACTGTCTTGGTGCCCAGCACAGGACGGTCCTACCCTTGCTGACGCATTTCACAGCCCACCTGCCCCACACTGTCTTGCTACCCCGGCACAGGATGGTTCTACTCATGCTGATGCCAGTATTTCACAGTCCACCTGCCCCACACTGTCTTGGTGCCCAGCACAGGACGGTCCTACCCTTGCTGACGCATTTCACAGCCCACCTGCCCCACACTGTCTTGCTACCCCGGCACAGGATGGTTCTACTCATGCTGATGCCAGTATTTCACAGTCCACCTGCCCCACACTGTCTTGGTGCCCAGCACAGGACGGTCCTACCCTTGCTGACGCATTTCACAGCCCACCTGCCCCGGCACAAGACGGTCCTACCCTCGTTGACGCCAGTATTTCACAGCCCACCTGCCCCACACTGTCTTGCTACCCCGGCACAGGATGGTCCTACTCATGCTGACACCAGTATTTCACAGCCCACCTGCCCCACACTGTCTTGCTACCCTGGCACAGGATGGTCCTACCCATGCTGACGCCAGTATTTCACAGCCCACCTGCCCCGCACTGTCTTGCTACCCTGGCACAGGATGGTCCTACCCACGCTGACACCAGTATTTCACAGCCCACCCAGCCCTGCAGAGGGCTCCTTTCTCCTCTGGTCCCCTGGACGCTCTCTCATCAAGGTCACTCAGCATTCAAAGATGGGCATTCATTGTTCTGACCTCATCTGACCCTCACACAGCTAGAAATGCTTTCTCCATTCAGATCACGCCACACGCCCCGTCCACTGTCCCTGTCCCTGTCTCTCTGCCAGGCCTTGGCTGCCTGCTGAGCACCCTGGGCCATCCTCTCAGAGACTCCATGTCCATCTCCTACAGACAATTTTATTCACTTCCATGGTTTCAACAACCAGCTCTGGGCCAATCAACCCCAAATCTTTGTGCTGCTGCCCACATCTCTTCTGAGATCAGACACATAAATGCAACCACTTGGGATCACCTCTGTTTGGATACTGCATAGAAATATCTTCTATCGCAAATCTCAATCTAAACTCATTATGATCTTACTAGCCCCTACCCCAAAGGACACTCTCCCTTGTGTTTCTCACTACCACCTTGCACCCCACTGCTCCCGAGAGAAAGCCAAGCACCACCCCAGATCCTTCCTCACTCCACCCTCGTGGCGCCAACAGCCGGGCTCTGCCAGTTCTGCAAACTCCTTCAAACGTCTCTCAAACTGCTCACTTCTCATGATCTCCATTTCAACAACAGGGTTCCTTCTACCACACCTGTCATCTACGTTGCCCTAACGGTCTTACATCTCATTGCAGCCAGAGTGACCTTTCTAGAACATCCCCTCAGTCATCTCACTTTCCTATTCAAAACCTTCTCATGGGCCGGCGCCGCGGCTCACTAGGCTAATCCTCCGCCTTGTGGCGCCGGCACACCGGGTTCTAGTCCTGGTCGGGGCGATGGATTCTGTCCCGGTTGCCCCTCTTCCAGGCCAGCTCTCTGCTGTGGCCAGGGAGTGCAGTGGAGGATGGCCCAAGTCCTTGGGCCCTGCACCCCACGGGAGACCAGGAGAAGCACCTGGCTCCTGCCATCGGATCAGCGCGGTGCGCCGGCCGCAGCGCGCTGGCCGCGGCAGCCATTGGAGGGTAAACCAACGGCAAAGGAAGAACCTTTCTCTCTGTCTCTCTCTCTCACTGTCCACTCTGCCTGTCAAAAAAAAAAAAAAAAAAAAAAAAAAAAAAAAAAAAACCTTCTCATGGCCCCCTCTCCCTTTCATTCTTTGCCTCAACTCTGGGTTTACTGACAGAATGGGCATCGTTGTAGGCACATGGCTGCCTGCTGCACCCGCCGTGACCCCGCGACAGCCCCAGTGAGACTGTTTCTTTCCTACAGCAAGACTCCAGTTCTCTTGTGAACGAAAACCCAGATGGGCACCATCAGCACTCTTCACTGGATTCCACAGCTTCTTCCCCATTTCCACCGCTAGGGCACGAGGTTGCCCGGAAGTCCTCATCCACACATGGCACATCCGCTCACGGTTTCCCTGTTTCCTTCTTTGTTTCTGCTTCACCTCTCACCGCCTTCCAGACGGAGCCTGCACCTGTGTTCTCCGAGTTCATGAATGCAGCAAACGGAACGCCTCCACGTGGCGAGTTCTCCAGTGCAGGTCCAAGACGTTCTCCCAAGTTCATTTTCATCACAACCTCCCATAGCTTCCCCTCTCCACCACACACATACTAACCAGTGTCCTGGGTTAGGTCTGCCATGTGCAGGCCTGGTCTTTGCACAGTTGACTTACAAAACACTACAAATTTGCTTCTGGCTTCTGAAATTTTTGGTTGATTGTTCCTGGTTTCTCTCTTTTTGTTGACTTCTGCTGACAACCCTCTTGTACTGTACACTGTGTCCCTCTGACTTAACCCAAAAATATTTATGGGCAGGTGCCGTGGCACAGCGTGTTAAGCCAGGACTTGGGGCACTCACATATCGTGATGCCTGGGATTGAGTTCTGCCTCCACCTTTTTTTTTTTTTTTTTAAGATTTATTTATTTGAATGGCTGAGTTACACAGAGGCAGAGGCAGGGGGACAGGGGGTCTTCCAGCCGCTGGTTCATTCCACAGATGGCTACAACGGCCAGAGCTGAGCCAATGTGAAGCCAGGAGCTCCTTCTGGGTCTCCCACGTGGGTGCAGGGGCCCAAGGACTTGGGCCATCTTCTACTGCTTTCCCAGGCCACAGCAGGGAGCTGGATCGGAAGCAGAGCAGCCAGGACTCCAACCAGGGCACTGCAGGTGGAGGCCTTATCCACTATGCCACAGCACCCGCCCTATGCCTGCACTTCTGATCCAGCTTTCTGCTAATGCATCTGGGAGTATCAGATGATGGCTCAACTCACTTGTGCAGGAGACACAGTTGGAATATCTGGCTCCTGACTTCAGGCTGGCCCAGCCCTGGCTATCATTACAGGCATCTGTAGAGTCAACCATTGGATAAAAGATCTCTCTCTCTACTCCTGCCCCTGTCACTCTGCATTTTTTCCCGTCATCCAACAACATTGGTAGCCATTACTCAAAGGTCTGATCATCATTCTCATACATATTCTCTCTGAATATATAATTCAGTTCTTCCGAATAATTTCAAAGTGTCAGTGGTCATTACCAGATCTCCCGCCTCCCAGCTCATTCCTGAATCACTGATACTCTTTCCTCATTTTCAAATGCTTCGTGAACCCCTCCATGACTTCCTTCTTTCCCTGTGGACTGCACCTGCGCTGCCGTCAGACGAGGTGATCCGAGTGAACTGCATCCCATAGATGGGTCAGTGGGGCCAAGCATTCTCTCTGCCTACCCACTTACCCAAGCTGGAAACCATGCACCTCACTTCCACTTCTCTTCACAAAGTCACTGCATGCAAAGCGGTACCTTAAATGGAATCCACACTCTCTGAGTGCTGTCCACCCTAATGAAGTCCATCTTTCCACTTGTTGGAGATTCACAACAATGTTCCAATCGGCTTCCTCTCCATGTTATCCTGAACGCTGATTTCTGTGCCACAGCCTTAATCATCAGATTGGCATGTTCCGATACATTCCTTGGCTTCCCAACACCAGCTGAATAACAGTTTTGAGCTTACAAAGGTACAGAACTTTAAATTCCTTTGTTGAACCTACATGTTTCATTTAGAGTACTGGGTTAGTAGATGACAGAAAACAGGGGGAAATCCAAATTATAAGGTCAATCTTTCAAACACACAGCAATTCAATAGGTGTTACACACTTCCTAAAAATATTGCTTTTTACCTAGTCTGAAATCCAAAACAGATTTTAGATAATTGTTCTCTGGCTTTAAATTCCTCATCCTACAACTAAAATTCCTATTCTAAGTACCTGACCATGGAATTCATGTGTCACGTACTGAAGAACATGCTGTCTGCAATTGCAGACAACTGGGTGACTGCTTCAGCAAGGAGAACACAGACCCAACGATTTTTACTAGCACCAGGTACGCAGAAAACAAGTTAACCTTTAAAACTCACAGGCCTGAAGGCAGCCTTGAATAATTCAAAATTCATTATAATATCCAAGTAACATTACTTTTCAGGTAAAACATAAATATGAGAAATACTTGCATAGGAATGGTTAAAAGTGATGCCAAGAATAACGATTCCAAAATCTGCATACCCAGGTTTCTTATCAAGTGAGCTTTTTCACATGTACAAACAGAGCTCATGATTAGCATCTAATTTACCGCTGCAATTCTCCACATTTTCTAAGTTGCTGAGTGTGAATGTGTGAGTGTGTGTCTGTGTGTGTGTGTGTACACTCCATAGAAAGCAATTTACTCCCTCAGCATCACTGCCCCAGCGTCAGGCAGGCTGTGTGTGTGCACGGCCCTGTGGGCATCTAGAGATCAGCCCACTCCCTCACCATCACTGCCCCAGTGTCAGGCAGGCTGCGTGTGTGCACGGCCCTGTGGGCATCTAGAGATCAGCCCACTCCCTCACCATCACTGCCCCAGTGTCAGGCAGGCTGTGTGTGTGCACGGCCCTGTGGGCATCTAGAGATCAGTCCACTCCCTCACCATCAGTGTCAGGCAGGCTGTGTGTGTGCACGGCCCTGTGGGCATCTAGAGATCAGCCCACTCCCTCAGCATCACTGCCCCAGTGTCAGGCAGGCTGTGTGTGTGCACGGCCCTGTGGGCATCTAGAGATCAGCTCACTCCCTCAGCATCAGTGTCAGGCAGGCTGCGTGTGTGCACGGCCCTGTGGGCATCTAGAGATCAGCCCACTGCCCCAGCATCACTGCCCCAGTGTCACGACACCCCTGTGGTGCTCCCGACACAGGCTGCGATGGAGGTGGAACATCCCCAGTGAAGGGGTCACTGTCCCATAGCTCATTTTCCAGAGGAAATGCCAGTGCTTCTTCCCAGGCTCCGGAGCTTTCTGCGTAATGGACAGGCCTCTGAACAGATGCATTCAACACTCTACTCTGCAGGAAGGCTGGGACAGAGGCTGGAGATAAGAAACATTTCAACTGCTTTTGCCTCAAAGCTAAAAATCTTTATAAAAGGGACACACTAATTACCTGGCATCATTAAGTAAATGTAAGAGATTGTATCTTATTTTCAAGCTCGCAGGCGCCAATCCCATTCATGCTCACAAAAGCAAATTTAGGAACTTAAAGTCGGCTGGCGCCGCGGCTCACTAGGCTAATCCTCCGCCTTGTGGCGCCGGCACACCGGGTTCTAGTCCTGGTCGGGGCGCCGGATTCTGTCCAGGTTGCCCCTCTTCCAGGCCAGCTCTCTGCTGTGGCCCGGGAGTGCAGTGGAGGATGGCCCAAGTGCTTGGGCCCTGCACCCCATGGGAGACCAGGAGAAGCACCTGGCTCCTGCCATTGGATCAGCGCGGTGCGCCAGCCGTGGTGGCCATTGGAGGGTGAACCAACAGCAAAGGAAGACCTTTCTCTCTCTCTCTCTCTCTCTCACTGTCCACTCTGCCTGTCAAAAAATAAAAATAATAAAAAAAAAAAAGGAACTTAAAGTCATTGCCAGTGACTTACCCTGAACTGAGGAGTTTCTTCATCTACACAGACTGGCTCAGCAGCCTTGGGCTTTTCCCAGGTCTGGGCTGTCTCAGCTAGAATACTTCTCTCATTTTTTCAGGCTTTTCACTTGTTTCTTTAATTTTATTTATTTGAGATACCAGAGAAACAGAGCTCACATCTACTGGTTCACTCCCGAAACGCCCACAACAGCTGAGGCTGGGCGAGTCCAAAGCCAGGAGCCAAGAACTCAATCCAGGTCTCCCTCACGGTGGCAGGCACCACGTGTGCCTCCTGGGCTCTGCACTGGCAGGAAACTGGGGTTGAAGGTGGGGCTTGGGTTCACGCCTGCCACTCTGATCCTGGATGCAGGCGTCTTTCCAGCATGTCAACTGTCAGACCAAATGCCTGCTCTGAACACACCCCTTTCACATACTGGGCATGGAGTTTCCCGCAGCAAGACGGATGCGTGCAAGGACAACGTAACAACACGAGGCAATGATGTCACTTCAGTAAAATTCAAGTTGCTCAGCAATCGATCCTAAAGCCAGTGTGGGGAAAACAATGTCCATTCTGACCACTCACGGAAAGACTGCACACCGAGGGGCTGGTGCGGCGAAAAGAAGTCTGGGATCTAAGCCACGACGCGCGGGTCCATCCCGGATTCCAGCGTTCCCTCATCCTGAGTAACTCAGCAGGTTTCTGCAGGGCTCCGTGCTACTGGACCGTGCTATGCTGGAGTCGTTCCTGTGCAGTTTCCAATGTGAAGAGGCCCGAGTCTGAACGCACTGCAGCACCTTCAGGGTTCCTTCCCCGACTTCCCCTTGGAGCAGCCCTCTCTAGGGGATGCACAGCCTCCTAACAAAATGCACCGGGGACCCTTTCTCAACAGGCCAGCAAGACTCAGCTCATGGGACCCAAGACAATGTATTGAGCCTGAAGCCTCGTAAGGACGTCTCCACGTTATTAGTCTCACGCTACACCTGCCCCTGCCGGTTTCTCCGTCACTATAGCATTTAATTGCTTCCTATTTCATATTGATTATTTTGCACATGGCATGTGCTTTAGACAACCCAGTGTAGCTCAAGTCACAGAGAAAGGATTAATCAGGCTGGGCTCCCTTCAGCCCCGGCCCCTCTTCTGCACAGACTGTGGAAATATCTGCGATTATGTTTTTTTAATTATGTGATAACTCCGCAGCCTCTGTGCTCCCTGTGGCAGCATCAAGCCTCTGAATTCCCAGTTTGAACCACAAGTTACACTAAATTACGAAATTCTTTTCGGGGCTGGTGCTGTGGCATAGTGGGTAAAACCACTGCCTGCTGTGCCAGCACCCCATACAGGCACCAGTCTGAGTCCCAGCTGCTCCACTTGTGAGCCAGTTTCCTGCTAAGGCACCTGGGAAAGTAGTAGAAGATGGGTGGCCCCTGCACCCATGTAGGAGGCCTGGGTGGGGCTCCTGGCTTCAGCCTGGCCCAGCCCTGACCATTGTGGGCATTTGTGGAGTGAAGCAGCATCTCTCTCTCTTTTTCTCTGTCTCTGCTTCTCTCTCTCTCTCTCTCTCTGTGTGTCTCTCTGCCTATGCCTCTCCCTCTCTGTGGCTCTGCCATTCAAATAAATAAATAAATCTTAAAAAAAAAACCTTTTTTCATGGATTTAGTACCTAAAGCATCAAAAAAGGTACAAGTTCACATACACGTTAGAAAAATCTAATGGCTGTATTTTAGCCAAAATTTAAGGAGGAAATTTTCTGGTATAATTTTGATATACTTGTTAGCGGCAGTTTTATTCTTCTAGCATAGTCTCAATTGGGCTCCAGGTTAACATCACGCCTGAACTGGCAGCCTGGAAAACACCTAGAGGAACGTAAGGCCTTCCTCTGAAATTCTTCCATGGTGACACCTGCGCCTGGGCCTGCTGCCTGTCGAGATCCTGGCTTGGCGAACCTGCTTCTCCTGAGGAGATGGGCATGAAGGTGGCGGGCTGAGCCTCCCTCTGTCCAGTCCTAGTGGACCCCTGGAGGTGCTACGTAACTGGGCTGACTCACAAAGAAGAATGGGCTACCATTTCTAGAAAAGCAAAGCTTAGCATCCTCCTGTCAGGACCAGGTTACAACCGTAGCTCCCTTGCCTGTGACAGGAACACAGCTCCCTGCTCAGAACCACCTTGAGGCCCAGGCTCTACTGCCCTCCTACACAGCTCCCACTTCACCCAACAGCCCAGCGCTAGAGAGATCCTCGCACACAACACCTTCCGCTAAGGGCAAAGCCCTTCTGAGACGCACATTCCTGCAAACATTACAGGTGGTGGACGCCTTCAAGATATCTAAACAGTGCAGACAGGGGACCAGGTGAACACACAGTAAGGCACTTGCCTCAGGTCCAAAATTTAAGGGGGCCACAAAAAGTCAGTAATATCTTTTTGTAAAGTTTGTTTGTTTATTTGAAAGTCAGAGTTACAGAGAGTGGGAGACACAGATGGAGATCTTCCGTCTGCTGGTTCCCCACCTAGATGGCAAGGCCAAAGCCAGGAGCCAGGAGCTTCTTCCAGGTTTCCCATGTGGGTAGCAGGAGCCCAAGCACTTTGGGGCATCTTCTGCTGCTTTTTCCAGGCCATTTGCAGGGGGCTGGATTGGAAGTGGAGCATCCCAGACACAAACTGGAGCCCGTATGGGATACCGGGTTGCAGGTGATATCTTTACACGCTATGCCACGGTGCCAGCCCCCAAATCAGCAATTGTCGCTCCCCCTCTTCGTGGAGGAACGACACAGGACCCTGCGCTGTTCTTTTGTCTGCTCGGCCCTCCCCGGGTTTGCTGCTGGTTCTTCCCGGGTTGGCTACCATCCCTTCCACCTCTGTGGAAGGGCGGTTCCCCCTGCCACTTTCCCCACTTCCGCGGGGGAGCGGCACACCGCCAGCCGGCTCTCTCGGGGGCTGCACAGGTGTTCCTTCAGATAGATGTTCCTGGTGCATGTTGTCTCTCTCCTCCTTTATAGTCCTCTTCCACCAATCCCAACTCTGCTACCCACACGCCGAGTACGCTGCTCTCCTTCAATCAGGAGCAGGATCAGCTCCTGCAGGTTATTGGTTGAACTGGAGGCAGCTGTGTAGAAGCTGTTTCCTCCTCTCCCAGCGCCATATTGTGGGAGAGCAGATGCATAGAATAAGTCTTAATTCCAGTAACTTAGTCTAGTCCGAGTTGCTCCCAGTTGCTCCCCACAAGCAATATCAATGAATAATATCTTAATGTATTGTCCTAAAACATGAAAACAAATGAAAAACTCCATGATGAGCAGAGTGTACAAATTTTACATAAAGACAAGTTTTTATATGCTCTGTCTCATGAAACAAGCCCTCGTACTGGCCAGTTGTTTTCTCTGAAGCTGGTCAGCCACACAGCAGCACAGTCCAATTCATAAATGTCAGGATAAGTATCATTAAACACCAAATCCACAACCATTATTTCTACTTTGTATATTGAGATTTTACTGTTAGTCATGGGCAAACATGAGATGCACTTTATGTTCTGTGTGGTCTGTGGTTTGCAAAAGTATTACAATTGGTTGTGGAACACAATGATGTGAAAATTATATTTATTACACCATTTAGTAGAATGTTAACTTTTCTCTTCATATGAATACAAATCAGTTACTGACATGCTTCAGAAAAAATATATATCTTTTCAACTACACTTCATCTTATTGATAGAATTATTCTACGTACCTTTAAGACTTTTTTTTAAAGAAGATTTACTTATTTATTTGAAAGGCCAAGTGAGTAAGAGAGAGAGCGACAGAGAGAGAGAGATCTCCATCCACTGGTCCACTCCCCACATAGCTGTAGTGGCTGGGGCGGGGCCAGGCGGAAGCCAGGAGCCTGGAACTCCACTCAGGTGTGACACAGGTCCAAGCACTTGGGCCATCTTCTGCTGATTTCAGGCATATTAGCAAGGAGCTGGATTGGAAATGGAGCAGCTAGGACTTGAACTGGGGTCAAAACGGGACCCAGGAGTCCCAGGTGTTGGCTTAGCCCCTGTGTCATGATGTTGGCCCCTATTTTATAGATTTTTAAAAAGCATGTTGAATCTACAAATGAACAGAGCAATAATAAGCTCTTCATAATTACACACACACACACTATGGTCATCTGGTCAAGGAGTTGCAAGTGGAGGACGGGGACAGCCGCGCAGACCCTCTGTGGACCCTGCCTGTGCAGGAACGGCTCACACTGACCGCCAGGCTTAGCAAAGGCCCACCAGCACTTCCAACAGCGGGGAAACTGCTCTGCCCAGCAACGTCTTGGTCAACGCCAGACCCCACATACGATGGTGGTCCCACAACATTATAATGGAGCTGAACTCTTCCTGGCACCTGGTGATGTCAGAGCTGTAACAACATCACAGCACAGCACACCTGCACTTGTTGGTTCGATGCTGATGCAAACACACCTGCACGGTGCACGCAATTATCTCCAGGCCACAGTACTGAAGACAGCAACGTGGCTGCGCTACATGTCGCCACGCCACTCAGCACTACCACGGACTGTGCTCCACCCACACAAAACTCCAACGTGGCTGCGAAGCACCGTGGGCCGTGCTGTGCTGCTCACGCGTCCCTGTCTCTGATCACATCAGAGGACAGGTCTGCACACCTGTGCTCCGTAAGGCGCACCCTAGGACAGGGGTACTGAGGTCAGACCCCCTAACGACGGCCTCAGCATGCAGCCTCATCATTAAGTGACACGTGTCTGTAAGCTTCCATGAGAACATACCAAATCACATGTAAATAACATGATTATGCACCATAAAGTCCAAGGGAAGAACCCTTGATGGCGGGTAAATAAAAGGGTCCCGTTACTTAAAACTCGGGAAAATGTAGACCACGGGCACAGTACGAGCGCCATTTCGGCCATGGCCTCTCTACCTTTCTCCCTCTTCTCGCTCCACAGTTGCACAGGGACATGGGCGGCCTCTCAGCTCTTAGTGTAGACAATGCTGCAAAAAACCAAAGTGTGGCCTGCATGGGGCTACAGCTCAGCCGGAAAGCAAGCTGGTTCCCGGCTTCAGATCTTGCTCTGAAGGAGCTCCTCAGGCCTTTCTGAGCTGCAGCGGGTGCACAGCCAGGAACCACTGAAGATGGAAATAGCCTTTCTTTGTTGTAACCCAGAACACAGCATTCTCTGCATTTGATTCAAGGCCCTGACTCATGCCCAGAAAAAAAAAATGGACTGATGGGGCTGGAGGCAGCGTGGGGACATCAGTCCTGCCCTCTGTGTTGCCTGCCAGGGACTTGACTTCCTGATTAGCGTGTGCAAAGGAGGGATTTGTGAAATTTGCTGTAAAATAAGAGTTCTTTGATTCCTACAGTGTGAGCACAAGGTTACCAAAAAATGACATTATGAGTATCTCCATCAGAAATATGTGATAAAAACTACACCACATGGGGCAGGCACGTGGCACAGCCATTCACTGGCCTGTGGGATGGCCTGCATCCCACCTCAGGGGTCCTGGTTTGAGTAACAGCTCTGCTTCCATCTCCCGCTAACCTACAGCACAGGAGGCAGCAAATGATGGCGCAGACTTAGTCCCTGTCACCACGTGACACCCAGATGCAGCTGCTGCTCCTGGCTCTGGCCTGGCCCAGCCGGGCTACTTCAGGCACTTGGGGAATGAACTAGCAGGTGAATCACCTCACATCCATCCTTTCTTTTCTCTCTCCCTCTGCCCCATCCCTTCTCTGCCTTTCAAATAAAGTAGAAAGAAATTATTTTTTAAAAAGGATCAAGGAGCCGGCGCCGCGGCTCACTAGGCTAATCCTCCGCCTTGTGGCGCCGGCACACCGGGTTCTAGTCCCGGTCGGGGCACCGGATTCTGTCCCGGTTGCCCCTCTTCCAGGCCAGCTCTCTGCTGTGGCCAGGGAGTGCAGTGGAGGATGGCCCAAGTCCTTGGGCCCTGCACCCCATGGGAGACCAGGAGAAGCACCTGGCTCCTGCCGTCGGATCAGTGCGGTGTGCCGGCCCCGGTGGCCATTGGAGGGTGAACCAACGGCAAAAGGAAGACCTTTCTCTCTGTCTCTCTTTCTCACTTTCCACTCTGCCTGTCAAAATAAATAAATAAATAAATAAATAAATAAATAAATAAATAAATAAATAAATGGATCAAGGAACATGACAACTCTAAGTAATCTACAAATTATGAACTACCACACAAATGTTGTGAAGGGATTTAAAGAATAGCAAGACACATGGAAAACGTGAAGTAAGGCTGTAAAGTTGGTTCCCATTTGTAATGGGAAGAATTGCATTTTAAGATTATTTCCATAACTCCATAGAAGTATCAGCTGATAAACCAACTCAGGACTGGCACTGTGGCATAGCGGATCAAGCCTCCACCTGCAGTGCTGGCATTCAATGTGGGTTCCAGTTCAAGTCCTGGCTGATTCCTTTTTTTTTTTTTTTTTTTTTTTGACAGGCAAAGTTAAACAGTAAGAGAGAGAGACAGAGAGAAAGGTCTTCCTTCCGTTGATTCACCCCCCAAATGGCCACTACGGCTGGTGCTGCGCAGATCCGAAGGCAGGAGCCAGGTGCTTCTCCTGGTCTCCCATGCGGGTGCAGGGCCCAAGCACTTGGGCCATCCTCCACTGCACTCCCGGGCCACAGCAGAGAGCTGGCCTGGAAGAGGGGCAACCGGGACTAGAACCCAGCACCCATATGGGATGCTGCGCCACAGGTAGAGGATTAACCTAGTGCGCCACCGCACCGGCCCCTGGCTGATCCACTTCTGATCCAGCTCTCTGCTGTGACCTGGGAGAGCAGTGGGAGGTGGCCAAGTCCTTGGGCCCTGCACCATGCAGGAGACCCAGAAGAAGTTTCTGGCTCCTGGTTTCGGATCAGCACAGCCCTGGCCCTTGTGGCCATATAGGAAGTAAACCAGCAGATGGAAGACCCCCCCCCCCCTCTCTCTCTCTCCCTCCCTGTAACTCTGCTTTCAAATAAACAGTCTTTAAAGTTTTCATTCTTAGAAACATGAATTCAAAAATCAAAGAAACATAAAAATGTATGAGGTTTAGACAATCGACTGATTCAGTTAGTTATCTTAAAAGTTATTTTCTCGCCAGTGCCGCGGCTCGCTAGGCTAATCCTCCGCCTTGCGGTGCTGGCACACCGGGTTCTGGTCCCGGTCGGGGCGCCGGATTCTATCCTGGTTGCCCCTCTTCCAGGCCAGCTCTCTGCTGTGGCCAGGGAGTGCAGTGGAGGATGGCCCAAGTGCTTGGGCCCTGCACCCCATGGGAGACCAGGATAAGTACCTGGCTTCTGCCTTCAGATCAGCGTGGTGCACCGGCCGTGGTGGCCATTGGAGGGTGAACCAACGGCAAAGGAAGACCTTTCTCTCTCTCTCTCTCTCTCTCTCACTGTCCACTCTGCCTGTCAAAAAAAAAAAGTTATTTTCTCTTAATTAAAAATGTAAATGAGAGAAGTGGAAAGAAAACTATGTTGGTTAGAAAATTTTCCAGTAGTATTAAAATAACATATAAAGAAAGGACAATTGGGGTCGGCACCATGGTGTAGGTTAATCCTCTCCCTGTGGCGCCGGCATCCTATATGGGTGCTGGTTCTAGTCCTGGCTGTTCCTCTTCCAATCCAGCTCTCTGCTGTGGCCTGGGAGAGCAGTGGAAGATGGACCAAGTGCTTGGGCCCCTGCACCACGTGGGAGACTGGGAAGAAGCACCTGGCTCCTGGCTTCGGATCGGGACAGCTCTGGATGTTGCGGCCATTTGGGGAATGAACCAATGGAAGAAGACCTTTCTGTCTGTCGCTCCCTCTATCTGTAATTCTACCTTTCAAATAAGTAAATAAAGTCTTTTTTTAAAAAGGACAATTAGAGATAATTCTATTATTAAAGAATAAAAGTAAATATTTTATATCACAGAGGTATCTGCCCCCTAGCAATTTCAAGAGTAGATATTATACAAAATAAAGTAGGGATGTAACAATGGATATCACAGCAGTAAAAGGGATCATCAGGAATTACTACAGCTATATGGCAATAAATTGGTAAATCTAGAAGAAATGGGATAGATTCCTGGACACAGACAATCTACCAACGCTGAGACATGAAAACAAAGAAAACCTAAACAGATCAATAACCAAGATGGAGACTCAATCATCAATGAAGATCCTCCAGGGACCAGCGCTGTGGCATAGGGGGTAAAGCCGCCACCTGCAGTGCTGGCATCTCACATGGGCACCGGTTCGAGTCCCGGCTGTTCCACTTCTGATCCAGGTCTCTGCTATGGCCTGGGAAAGCAGTAGATGACGGCCTAAGTCCTTGGACTCCTGTACCCGCGTGGGAGACCTGGAGGAAGCTCCTGGCTCCTGGCTTCAGATCGCTGCAGCTCCTGCTATAGCGGCCAATTAAGGAGTGAACCAGCGGATGGAAGACCTCTCTCTCTCTGCCTCTCCTTCTCTCTCTGTGTAACTCTGACTTTCAAATAAATAAATAAATAAATAAATCTATAAAAAAATCCTCCCAACAAAGAAAAGTCCAGGACCAGATGGCTTCCCTGCTGAACTCTACCAGACTTTTATAGTAGTAATTCCAATTCTTCTTAAACTATGCAAAACATCTTAAAGGGACAGTATCCTCCCAAACTGCTTCTATGAGGCCAGAATCACCGTAATTCCAAAATCAGAAAAAGATGCAACAAGGAAAAGGAACTGTAGACTAATATCCCTGATAAACACTGATGCAAAAATCCCCAGAATACTACTAATCGAATCCAGCAACACATCGGGAAAATCATTCACTCACAATAAGTAGATTTATCCCTGGTATGCGGGGATGGTTCAATATATGCAAATCAAAGATGTGATGAATCATATTAACAAACTGAAAAACTAAAGTAATATGATGATCTCAATAGATGCAGGAAAAGCACTTGATAAAATACAATATGCTTGCATGATAAAACCTTAAGCAAACTGGGTACAGAAAGAACATTCCTCAACACAATCAAAGCAATTTATGACAAACCCACAGCCAGCATGTTACGAATGGGGAAAAGCTGGAAGTATTGCCACTAAGATCTGGAGCCATAGAAGGATGCCCATTCTCACCACTGCTGCTCAAATCAGTCCTGGTTTAGCCAGAGCCATTAGAAAGAAAAAGTAACCAAAGGGATACAAATTGTCAAGGAAGAAGTCCCGCTCGCAGACGACAGGATTCTAGATATGCAGTCTCTTATACAGCAGAGAATTCTGAGTGCAGCTTATAAAACCTTTCAGGTCCATTTGTTTCATCCTCACTGATTTCTCCTTGCTCTTTTTCAACAATCGCTCCTGGAGAAACAGCCCCGTCTGGGTGTCCATGACCGTAACTCAGAATTCAGAGTTCTACTTCCATTCCCAGCCTCTCTTCTGAAGTCCAGATTCTCACACTAAGTTTTCTACCAAGGTTCCCACAGACCCCTAAAATGCATCCTGTCCCAAAATAAATCCAGCAGCTTCCACTGGCTGACACCTGCCTCTGCGCATATACCCTTGGGTGACTGACTGGTACTGAGGCCACACACAGGGACCCTTCCTAAAAGGTGCCAAAAACAACCTCAGACCCATCTGATAGGCACAAAGCAAACAGATTCTGCATCGACCCTGTCAGTTTGTGACTGCAGATCCACTGTGCACTGCCTGCCCCACCTCACACACACAACACACATGCGCGTGCACACACACACACTTACACACACAGTATGTCTGTGTCTGTTGAGAAGCATCACTCGTGTTTATGGGATAGATAAGGTGATCAGGAGAATGCACTACAGGGCTATAACAAAGTGTCCCTCGTCCCAGCTAGAACCAGTTACACTGTGCACCCACTTGCAGGTCCAGGCACCGCCCTACACGCTCTCCCACCTGTACGTACCTCACAGGTGGTGCACATTTCTCATTACATCTCCCTGACCCTGCTGCTTCCATGTCTCTGGGAATCTGCCCCTCCCATGCGGGCCCAGAAAGCAGCCAGGACCTCTCCAGCCTCAGCTGTCAGAGGGCTTTCCGCAGCCGAAGAGGCCAGCTCACTTTCCCCTCCACCGCACATACACACTTTTCTTCCCTTTGTTTTTGTGGGTGTCATTGCTGGTGAGACCACGAGCTCTGTCAGGGCACGCAACACTGCGTGTGGTCTTTCAATGTCCAGCAGCCATTCACAGTGGATGGATCAACGTGTGAACTCATTCCTCTATTCAATGTTGGAGATAGTCTATCCACAGAAAATATGGGCCGGCGCCATGGCTCACTAGGCTAATCCTCTGCCTTGCGGTGCCCGCACACTGGGTTCTAGTCCCGGTCGGGGCGCCGGATTCTGTCCCGGTTGCCCCTCTTCCAGGCCAGCTCTCTGCTGTGGCCAGGGAGTGCAGTGGAGGATGGCCCAAGTGCTTGGGCCCTGCACTCGCATGGGAGACCAGGAGAAGCACCTGGCTCCTGCCTTCGGATCAGCGCGGTGCGCCGGCCGCAGCAGCCATTGGAGGGTGAACCAATGGCAAAGGAAGACCTTTCTCTCTGTCTTTCTCTCTCACTGTCCACTCTGCTTGTCAAAAAAAAAAAAAAAAAATGGATCGATCTTATACAAGCTTGCACCAAGTGTTCCAGTTGTTTCTCTGAACCCTCGTGACCATGATAAATTCTCATCCATTCTCTAAGGCGATGGCCCTCACTGTGTGTCCCCTGGGCTGGCTCCTTGCCCTCTCATCTTGATGACTACCTGGCAAGGTTAACAAGCGAACTTGGCCGTCCATCACGGACGCCTGTACCCTGGGACTGTAAAAGTCTGCCCTGAGTCGCTCTCGCAATGGTGAAAGCCAGAGAAATGACTGCTTATGGTGATGAAAGTGAAATTCACGACCAATGGGCTCCATATTGTTCTGCATGACAATAAAGCCTCGCTCAAATTAAGTATCTGCTCTCTGTAGCAACCCAAAGGTTAAGACAGTTCAGCTGAGTTGTGAATCAAAAAGGAACAGACAGCATACGGTCTGGAATATGAAGACCTTGTGATGTCTGATCCCTCGATAGGCACTGTACAAGTGACACCACAATAAAAGAACAATTGTTAGCCCACGTGGCCTTTGACCTTCCATGAGAATTCTGGCATTAATGTGCAAGTTTGATTAAGCTTACATATTTAGTCTACTCAAAAACAAAACCACACGCTAGTTTCTCGATGACTCTAATCCTTAAAGATTATGCACTGAGAAAATGCACCGGTCCCCAAAATCCTAATGAATATAGCAAAACAACAGAAACATCCATGGAAAAAAGATCTGAGTTTAATACTAATAAAATAACTTTAAAAAATAAATATTCCTACCTTAAATGCTATAAACCAGCAGTAAAAAAATAAAAATGCTTTCTCTTCCGAGTATTTTTAGTTCATCCATCCAAGAAATAAAATGAAACTCAAAATGTATTCTAAAGCCACATATCCAAAACCAAATTGAGGACCAGTAACTAAAACTGACTGTCACACATTTTAAAAATATTTTACTAGGCCGGCGCCGTGGCTCACTAGGCTAATCTTCCGCCTGCGGCGCCGGCACTCTGGGTTCTGGTCCCAGTCAGAGCGCCGGGTTCTGTCCCGGTTGCCCCTCTTCCAGGCCAGCTCTCTGCTGTGGCCTGGGAGTGCAGTGGAGGATGGCCCAAGTGCTTGGGCCCCTGTACCCACATAGGAGACCATGAGGAAACTCCTGGCTCCTGGCGTAGGGGGGAGGGTGAACCAACAGAAGGAAGACCTTTCTCTCTGTCTCTCTCTCTCACTAACTCCGCCTGTCAAAAAAAAAATTTGACTGTCACACATTTTAAAAATATTTTACTAAACCCATTTAATAGGGAAACAAGAGAAACGACCAACAACTCGGAACAGAGCACTGCCGTGGATCTGGGGAGAGGCGCACATCCAACCTGCCTCGGTCCCTGAGCCTAGGACGGCTTAGCAGCTGTCAGTCATCAGGGCTGTGACGGTGTTCCTGTTGTAGACACCCTTGTGTGTACAACATAAAATACATGCGCAACTTTGTGACCTGATAATTCCATTGCCTCTGATTGTCCTAACAAGTGGGACGCTCACCATGGGAGAGAGGGGATGAGGTTGTGAGGAAAAAAAATTAATTACCTGAAAATCCGGACTCCTTGAATTTCAAGGTAAGCATCAGTAGGAACTGACGATACATCTTACATTTGATAAACAAAGTATCTTTCCCACACAAAACCCAGCTCAGCCAGGAAGGATGAAGTCCCCGAGCACTGAGCAAGGTTGTGGGACAGGACAGCAATCACAGAACCTATAGGGAGGGCTGTTACTGCAGAAAGCAGGGTGTGTGCACGGACGGGCGTTCACCACAGCCCGCGGTTCTCTGCATACTGGAAACACACGAAACAGAGGCCATGTGCCTCTGGGATGCAGTCTCACAGGGCGCCATGTCCACGGGAGTTTCAGAATCTACAGAAAGCAAACAGATGACAGGACTGCAATCCAGCAGTCAACGGACAGGAGAACGTTCCTCAGCGAGGTCTCAGAGTGTAGGCAGATTTCCCTCCCAAAAGACAGCACCGTTCTGACACTAACACTCTGAGATTCTGAATATTTACATCTACATCAACTCCTGTGTAAAACAGTCACACTCCCTGAGGCTTCAAAATGTCAATGATGAGGAACACTCACTCCCTGACGTGATTAGACTGCATTTTATCAAAATCCAGCAGCAGTGTTTACAGACAAGCTGGGCAACAGCCATCACAAAGAGGAAGGAAGTCCCGCCCACCCTGGGCATCCAGGGCAGGTGGGTGGTCTAGAATATTCTGTGAAAGAAGAGGGGCGACACACCTCTAGTGAGTTAAAGAGAAAAGAAGGCAAAGCAAATGGGCATCAGTTATTTTACCTCATCTTGGGCACCTCGTCTTACTATACCATGCTGTTTCTGGTTTTTATATACAAATTAAACAGCGTGATAAATAATGAACTAACAGTTCTGCATGTGCCTGTACCACAGGGACAAAAATCTATCTGCAGGCCGGCGCCGCAGCTCACTAAGCTAATCCTCCGCCTTGCGGTGCCGGCACACCGGGTTCTAGTCCCGGTCGGGGTGCCGGATTCTGTCCCGGTTGCTCTTCTTCCAGGCCAGCTCTCTGCTGTGGCCAGGGAGTGCAGTGGAGGATGGCCCAAGTGCTTGGGCCCTGCACCCCATGGGAGACCAGGAGAAGCACCTGGCTCCTGCCTTCGGATCAGTGCGGTGTGCCGGCCGTGGCGGCCATTGGAGGGTGAACCAACGGCAAAGGAAGACCTTTCTCTCTGTCTCTCTCTCTCCCTGTCCACTCTGCCTGTAAAAAAAAAAAAAAAAAAAAAAAAAAAAAAAAAAAAAGTAAAAAAATCTCTCTGCAGTAATTTGTGTTTTGCTCACACATATGAAGATGTATGACATATTTTTTAGATCAAGAAAAAGCAACTGAAGACAGATACCTGGTACTTTCTTTCTCTAATAGAATTTTCAACCCACATTTAGTCTGGTTTCTGAATGGGTAAGCTAAGGGTACAGTCACACAGAGAGGTGCAGCAAACGATGAAGCCAGGAGCCAGGTCTCCCACGTGGGTAGCAGGGACACAATGACATAATCACCACTGCCCCCCAAGGGTCTACATTAACAGGAAGTCAGAGTCAGCAGCCGGGCTGAGAATCTAAACCAGGCACTCCAATGTGGGAAGCAGCCACGCTAACTGGTGTCCTGACCAGCACAGTCACCACAAGACATTTAATTACTGGAGCTGGCACTGTGACGCAGGGGGTTAACGCCCTGGCCTGAAGCGCTGGATCCCATATGGGTGCTGGTTCTAGTCCCGGCTGCTCCTCTTCTGATCCAGCTCTCTGCTGTGGCCTGGGGAAAGCAGTAGAAGATGGCCCAAGTGCTTGAGCCTCTGAACCCACATGGGAAGACCAGGAAGAAGCTCCTGGCTCCTGACTTCGGATCAGCTCCATTTTGGGAGAAAACCAGTGGATGGAAGATGTGTGTGTGTGTGTGTGTGTGTGTCCCTCTCTCTCTCCATAATCCTACCTTTCAATTAAGTAAAATAAATCTTTAAGCAAATCACTTCTGCTGCAGAGTCTCCAATCAGGGCACAGTAGAAGCGCCCCTTTCTTCCATAGAGAGACTTCCCACCCAGCCACCTGCTCTGCCCTTCCGTCTTTGCCAAAGCATAAGCGGGGCTGGTCACTACGCCCTTGCTAGAGCAGGCTCTGAGGAAACCGCCTTGGCTTTCCTCTTGCGCTAATCGCCATTTGTTCCCCCCCTACTGAGCATCTACTATGGGTCCATCAATGGGCAGTGAGCTTACATACAGGAAAAGGCAAATCACAGGGCGGGCCCTGCAGCAAAGCCCATCCACCCACTGCTAGAGACAACCACATGACGGTGCCTCGCGTCAGATCCGGGCTGCTCTCCTTCTGACCAGCTTTCTGCTAACACACCCAGGAGGCAGGGGATGCTGGCACAAGGAGCCGACTCCCTGCCATGGTGGACGGCCCAGGTGCCTGGTTTGGAACCAGCCTGCCGCTGCTGCCACGGGGGCACTTGTGGAACGAATCAGTGAATGAAACATTGCTTTCCTGCTCTCTCTCTCTCTCTCTCTCTCTCTTCCCCTTTCTCTCTGCCACACACATTTCCCCAGGTAAACAAAACTTTAAGAAAGTATTCTAGAGTTTGAAATGATATATTTGAAATTTTTGTATTTAGTATGTGTGATGCCATTTGCAATAAATCTCTCAAGTGAATGGAAACTCTCAGGAATGGAAATGGGAAATAATTTTATGTACCACAGAACTGTCTTATTTGGAGCTTAAAAAAAAAAAACCTGAACAATGTTCATTAATCCCAACACCAAGACACGAGTGCAGGCCAAGCCTGATGCTTTCAGAGAATAAACTTTTCACCACTTGAAGTATTTTTATGTTCTCAGTTGCTTCAACATTAAAAAGGGGGCTCCAAAGCACACAAGGGAAGACGCTCGAAGTCTAGGTTGTACAGTCTCTTGATATTCTACCCAAGCAGAGTGTTACTCAGAGGACAATGGATGTGCTCCAAATGTAGTTCTGAAACAGTGAATTTAGGACAAGTTCAACTGCACCAAGGCATGAGCTAATAAACACCCAACAAAGCACTCATTGTAAGCCAAGTCTCATTTATTAAACACACGTGACCATACGGGGCACAACAGGGTCTTTGTGATTATGTTAGTACACAGTTGTCAAGGAGAATTACACAGTCAAAATTTATCTTCTTTTACCACTCATTTAAAAAGTTAACCAAATGTATTTAATAAAGTTAAAAAATAAAAACATCAAGCAAAGAGATGAGAAAAGTCAGCCCGTTCATATTCCACTAAACTGCAAGAACCCCAGCACGCAAGTCAGAGGGCTGCGCCGATGCGTTCTTCCAGAGACCACTCTCCGAGAATGAATCTGAGTAGCAGGGCTCCTCAGAGACCCTGGAGTGTCACTCGGCACGTCTGACTCTGCTGGGAGGAGGGCTGACAGACAACTACTGCTTCCAAGCCTGCAGCTCCGCGGGGCCTTCCCATCACTCAACGCTGGAGGAGCTGGGTCGAGAGCCACCGTCTTCTGACACCTGCTCTACTGTTCTTCTCTTTGAACCGCAGTGTTTTCCACTCATGTGAATGCCACAGCCCGGAAATCAATCACGGTTGACCACGGCGTCCTCAGATGACGGGAGTCACCAGGACACTGGAGTTTCTCTCTGCAGTGCTGTGCCCTGGAGCCACCTCTTCCAATGCTCTCCCTTCTTCTCTCCCTTCTGGCAAAAACTCAAAAACGCGCACAGCTTCTCAGGCTGAAACCAACGGTCTAGGCAGGTGCTGTACTGCGTCTGCTCTGTACGTCCCAGGAACACCTGCACTTCCTGGGCAGAACACGGGGCAGGCCCACAGCTGCCAGTGCACAACCTCCAGCAGGACCGAGGCTTCTCACGTAGGACCTGCAGAAGGCGCCTTCCTGCCTTGCAGCTGCTTGACTGCAGTCATTAGTACCACGTTCCTCGGAGTTACCAGAACAGACCCCGCGCGGCCCACAGAAAACTTCACCCGCCTTCTCTCCTCCGAGCCCAGCGCAAATCCCTACCATTATCTGAATTCCCCTGTGGGGCCATGACGAGGTGACCTGCACATCCTCAGGCACTGTAACCAGGCCTCTTCACGTTGTGAACCCCACCATGAACCCCACAGGATGCAGGGAGGCCCCATCCACTTCCCAAAGTTACACTGATAACACCCAACCCCAGCAACACGCAGTGCTGCTCGATGGGATAAGAAAAACCACCCACTCTGTGCACCACAGCACCAGGAACGTGGGTACACTCAGCACGAGCCCTCGCGGGTTTGACACCCAGCTCTCTGGGGACTGAACACACACACTCTTGGAAGCCCACGTCGGTGTCAAAGGCAGACTGCTACTTTGACAACCTGCTGCCGACGGGGGAACTGCGGCATTCACACACGCCACTGACACCGACTGCAGCACAGACATCGCTCAGAGCTCACGCTCCTGGGATCACGCAGAACCAACGCCAGCATGGGTACTCGGCTGAGCCCCTGCACTCCACCCAGACAGAAACAGCCTTTCTCGGTGACGGCAACTCCATAGAGAAGAAGAAGCCATCACACCAGGTGTGCATAAATCAATGCGGGAACACAGGAAGCGTGAAGAAGCAAAGAGGCATAATACCTTCCATGGAACATAATGGTTCTCCAGAAATCTGAAGGAAATCTATTCAGTACCTAAAAAACATCCAAAATAATGATACTAAGGACATTCAATGAGATGCAAGAGAACACAGTATTTCAAAGAACTGAGAGAAATAGAAATAATTGGAAACAGCGAGTCAGAAATTTTGGAGCTGAAAACTTCAATCAATGAAATAAAAAATACAACTGAGAGTTTCAACAACAGAATAGACAAAGAATTTCTGTTTCTGACAAGAAGTCTCAAATAACAGCCAGATAAAAATAAAGAGAAAAGGATTAAACACAGTAATGAAAGGCTGCGAGGTGTATGGAATACCATTAAGTGGACAAATACTCATACTGTAGGGTAACTGAGCGAAAAGAGAAGGAAAAATGCATTGAGAAACTACTGAGTGAACAATAGTTAAAAACTTCCCAAATACTGAAAGACAAATGGACAAACACAGGAGGCTCAAACAACCCAAGTACACTCAGCCACTGAAGTCCTTCTTCAAGGAATATGAAGGTCAAATTGTCAAAAGTTAAGAGTCTTACAGACAGTAGAGAAAAACACCAAATTACATAAAAAGGAAAACAAATTATACTAACTGGAGACTTCTCAACAGAAACCCTACAGACCAGAGGGGAATGAGTTGATGTATTAAGTCTTGAAAGAAAATGTGTAGTCAAGAACATCATATATCACACGTTTTCCCTGATCTGCAGTGACTAACAGGGAACAGAACAATGTGATGTATGTGAGTGAAGTCAGCATTCTGAGATCTGATTACTGCTTACAGTCCTCGTCTCTGATGCTGATTAACAGTAGTTTCTCTTCTTACTATTTGTTGAACTCTTTACTTAGTGGAAGACAAAGCTTATGATTACAAAACAAACAAAAAGTATGCCATTGCAAAAATTAAAACAAAGAATAAGAAAGAAAGGAGGAGAGAGAGTGAGAGTGTTGGTGGGAGAGAGGGTAGGGTGGAAATTATCACTTTGCTCCTAAATCTGTATATATGAAATACATGAAATTTGTTCACCTTAAGTAAACTTTAAAAATTGGGGAAAAAGCAGTCAATGAGAATTAAAGTATTTTCCAAACAAGAAAAAACTAAGAGAATTCACCCCACCATACCAGCCTACAAGGTATCTCGAGACTAAAGGAAAAAAAAAAAAAAAACAGAAATAACGTAATAAAAAATTAGAGACAAAAAAGGAGTGATTACAAATGAAACCACAGAAATAAAACCAACCATGAGAAACTACTAGGAGTGGCTGGCGTTTTGGCAGAGTGGGTAACGCCATATACACAAGCACCGGATGGAGTCCCAGCTATGCAACTGCTGATCCAGCTCCCTGCAAGTGGCCTGGGAAAAGCAGTGAAAGATGGCCAAGGACTTGTGCTCCCACCATCCAAGAGGCAGAGCCAGATGAAGAGCCTGGCTCGTGGCTTCAGCCTGGCTCAGCTCTGGCCATTGTGGCCATCCAAGAGTGAACCAGCAGATGGAAGATCTCTTTCTCTCTGTGTCTCCCCATATGTAACTCTGGCATTCAAAGAAACAAATAAATACTGAAAAAATAAAGAAATAAACTACTCTGTACAACTACATCCTAACAAATCAGAAAACTTTGAAGAAATATATAAATCCCTGGACACATACAACCTACCAAGATTAAATCATTAACATTTAGAAAAGCTAAATAGATCAATAACAAGTAATGAGATTGAAGCAGTTATTAAAATTCTCCAATCAAATTTAAGCTCAGGACCTAATACTTTACATCTTAATTTCACAAAACATTCAAAGAGGAACCAACTTCATTATTTCTCAAATTATTCCAAAATAAGAAATACAATGAGGCCGGCGCCGTGGCTCACTAGGCTAATCCTCCGCCTTGTGGCACTGGCACACCGGGTTCTAGTCCCAGTCGGGGTGCCGGATTCTGTCCCGGTTGCCCCTCTTCCAGGCCAGCTCTCTGCTGTGGCCAGGGAGTGCAGTGGAGGATGGCCCAAGTGCTTGGGCCCTGCACCCCATGGGAGACCAGGAGAAGCACCTGGCTCCTGCCTTCGGATCAGTGCGGTGCGCTGGCCATAGCGCGCTGGCAGCGGCGGCCATTGGAGGGTGAACCAACGGCAAAGGAAGACCTTTCTCTCCGTCTCTCTCTCTCACTGTCCACTCTGCCTGTCAAAAAATAAATAAATAAATAAAAGAAAAACAATGAAACTTTGCATTGTGAGTCAACATTACTCTGATATCAAAACCAAGCACAGTTATGACAAAAAAAAAAAAAAAAAAGAAAGAAAGAAATGGCAGACTAATAACCTTGATGAATACAGGTGCAAAAATTCTCTCAAAACCAAATCTAGGGGTCGGCTCTGTGGCACAGTGGGCTAAGCCTCAGCCTACCACAACAGCATCCCATATGGGCCCTGGTTCGAGTCCCTGCTGCTTCTCTTCCAATGCAGTGTTCTACTATGGCCTGGGAAAGCAGCAGAAGCTAAGCCAAGTGCCCAGGCCCCTACACGTCCATAGGAGACATGGAAGAAACCCCTCGCTCCCAGCTTCGGATCGGCCCAGTTCCAACCATTGTGGTCATGTAGGGAGTGAACAAGCAGATGGAAGACCTCTCCCTCTCCCCCTCCGCCTCTCTGTAACTCTACCTCTCACAGAAATAAAATCTTAAAAAAAAAATCTGTTTCAAAAAAGACCATACAGTATGATTAAAGAGGATTTAACGCAGGTTGTGAGCACGATTCACCGTTCCAAATCGATAAATGTCACAAATCGCATCAGCAGTTAGAGGAAGAAAGCCCTATGAGCCCTATGAGCGCCACAGTTGTTGAAAATGCATTTGATACACTTCAGCAACTCGTGACAACACCTCTCAGTAACTGAGGTACAGGAGGAACATATCCCAGAATTACAGAGACTGTCTCTGAAGCATGCTCAGCCAGCACCACACTGAACAGGGAACAGCAGACGGGAACAAGACAAGGATGTCCACTTTACCACTCTTATTTTGCACTAGCACTGGATGCATTAGCAAGAGCAATTAGGGAAGAGGAAAACAATAAAAGGCATTGTAAGTAGAAAGGAAGAAACCAACGGATGCATGTGTGCAGGTGAGCTGTATACAGATCTCAACAGAACTTGGCACAAACTAACTCAAAGCAATAAAGCAGCAGGATACAAAATCAAATACAAAAAACAACATTTTTATACATTAACTACGATATGCTTGGAGAAAAACTCCATTCAAAAATAACCACTAACAATTTAAATATTTAGGATTAATTTAACCAAAGATGTAAAAGAGCTACAAAACTAAGACAATACTACACTGATGACAGAAATCATCAAGGACACAAACAATGGAAACATTTTCCTTATTCATAGATTGAAAGAATTAATGCCACTAAATGCTGTTACCTAAAACAATGTGCAGATCCCCAATGCAATTCCCCCAAAAACATGAATGACATTCTTTACAGAATCAGAAAATTTCTGTGTTTCCTCTAAAGACTCAGAATAGGCACAGTGAGCTTGAGCAAATAAGTAAATAAATAAACAAGTAAACAAATAAAGCAAGCAAGCAGAGACATCACAACGCCTATTTTTATAAAAAGGACACTGCAAAGCCACAGTGATTAAAATACCACATTACTGCCACAAAATCAACCTACAGATTAACGGAACATGGAAGTTACTCCACATATATACAGCCAGCTGATTTTCTAAAGGTTTCAAAAATATATATAGGGGGCCGGCGCCGCGGCTCAATAGGCTAATCCTTCGCCTGCGGCGCCGGCACACTGGGTTCTAGTCCCGGTTGAGGCGCCGGATTCTGTCCCGGTTGCCCCTCTTCCAGGCCAGCCCTCTGCTGTGGCCAGGGAGTGCAGTGGAGGATGGCCCAAGTGCTCGGGCCCTGCACCCCATGGGAGACCAGGAGAAGCACCTGGCTCCTGGCTCCTGCCATCGGATCAGCGCGCCGGCCGCAGCGGCCATTGGAGGGTGAACCAACGGCAAAAGGAAGACCTTTTTTCTGTCTCTCTCACTGTCCACTCTGCCTGTCAAAAAAAAAAAAAAAAATTTAAAAAAGAAAAGATCTACCAGAATACCAACCAAAAAATCTTACCAAACTGAACTTAAACTTCGGGTTCGAGTCATCCAAAGGCTATCTTACTACTTTCATTTAAAAGAGATCTCTAGGCACCAGTGCTGTGGTCTGTTGGGTAAAGCTGGCACCTGCATCCCTTATGGGCACCGGCTCCCATCCCAGCTGCTCCACTTCTGATCCAGCTCCCTGTTACTACGCCTGAGAAAGCAGAGGAAGACGGCCAAAGTCCTTGGGCCCCTGCATCCACATGTGAGACCCTCAAGACACTCCAGGCTCCTGGCTTTGGATCGGCCAAGCTCCGGCTGTTGCAGCCATTTTGGGGGTGAACTAGCAGATGGGAGACTTCTCTCTTTGCCTTTTCCTTTTTGTAACTCTGCTTTTCAAATAAATATATAAATCTTAAAAAAAAAAAACCAGATATCTAGTAGTGTTAACATACATCAGGAATATTTGCAAACCCAAACAGGACTAGGCTTCAGCAGGCAAATATTTTTTCAGTCATAAATGTCACTGAGGGATGACGAGTGAAACGTAAGGTGACCAGTGGAGGTCTAGGGATCCTGGCCATCACGTTTCCTATAATATTTAGTCAATTGCATGAAATCAATGACTGTTCCTTTATGGCGATTTACTTTAAATCTTTAAGATTGACTTCTAATCAAGGGTGCTTTAAAATATTGGTTAAAAACAGAGTTAAAGACATCTAGAACCCATGCCTGGGAGGGATCCCCAAGAAGTAATGGAAGAAGAGGGGTCTGGCGTTGTGCTTCAGTCGCCCACAGCCCATGGTCGAGTGCCTGAGTTTGATGCCTGGCCCGCTCCCGACCCCAGCTCCCTGCTTATGAATTCAGATCTGGGGAGGCAGAAGTGATGGTTGAGGTACTCGGGCCCCTGCCACTCGTATGTCACACCTGGATTACGTTCCTGGCTCCCACTTCCATCAGCTCACTCTTAACTGTTGTGGGCCTTTGTGTAAGGAACCAGCAAATGCGAGAGAGCATTCATTTTCATTCTCTCTCTCCCTTTCCCTCCCTCTCTCATCTAATAGCTCTACATTGCAAACGAAGAAAAATTACATGGAATCTATCCCTGGGAAACCATGCATGGATTTCAAATCTTTATACCAAAATAAATTCCATTTTTTCCATTAGCATTCTGAAGAACCTCATGTAGCTCAGTCCCTGAACTGTTCTTACCAATGGAATACATGTCCAGAGAAACACTGCAGGAGCGTTGCCTTCACACAGCAGTAATCAATCAAGAGGGCAGCGAGCTAATCATGGCTACTACAGCTGATCAGATTCCCTCGAGTCAGAGTATGCTACGGAACAATATTGGGTAAAGGAACCCGAGGGTGTTGAATCTCTTTTCAGGTCTCACACATATTAATTTTAACTGGGCAAGAAAATACACCTTAAAATATACACTGCACCTGTACTTTTCAAATTACTGCTTATTAGAAAAGCATTTTCTCTTCTACGAAATTGTTTTCACTACTTGATTCCTCTGACTTCATCCCACAGTGGTCTCCCACCAGGCCTATCAGCCACAGTTGACTAAATGAGTAAAAAAACGGATGCAACAAACCATCCAATGTAAAAGACGTCCTGAACACATTAACATACTGGTGTGGTTACATCACAACAAGGAGAACAGAAGCCAAAGTTCGGCGTAAAGACAGTTTCTGTGTTTGCACCCTGTCCCGCACGTGTGGGGTGCAGCAACAAGAGTATGTACAAGCCTAACCCAGCACAACGGTTTCACGTCCAACAACTGTACCACCATGAAAAATGACCATGCTGAGAACAGAGTGAGCTATGCACGCACAGCCACCCTGCGTCCACGGAAAACGACGCCAGAACATCTGGGGGACCATGCTGCGTAGTTTACGAGGGATTGAAAAGTCCTGCTCCGCACCCAGCAGCTGTGGGAACTTGGCGAGCCACTGTGCTCTGGCCAGGTCCGTGTGCTCACCTGTGAAGTCAGAACGTGCCCTGCCTCACTAGCTCACTGGTTTTATGCAGATCCAGGAGCTACTTTTTGCTCTTCCTTCTCCAACCTCATTCCTGGGAATCACCTTTACTATGTCTTATGCCACTGGATGACACTGACCCTGGCCTCTGCCTGGACATGAAAGCTTTGACCCCTCCCGGTGCTCTGCTGCCCAGCAGCCCTCCGCTCTCCTGGCTCGGCCCCTCCCCACAGACCCCACACCCCCAGCACCAGCGCATTCAGCTACTCCCACCGTCTTCAGGATGGAGAGCAGACCCAAGTCCACGCTGCACATCCCCACAACCTCAGTCTCTCCGCCTGCACAGCTTTAGTGTCTGAGATTCCACACGTGAACCCTACATTTCACTCCACCTGCACTGCCCAAGGCCAGAAGAGGCTTTCGAACTTAAGCCCCCATGAGCAGGACAGTTTCCGGCGCCTGGGACTCGCCCTTCTCTGTATCTCAATGTTCTCTGAAGGAACAAATCACAGGGGCATCACTCAGACCCACTGAGAGTATGGCTAGACGTTCTGCCCTCCTCTGTACCGTTATTAATTCTACTCTTTTACACCAAGCCCATGACTGAGCTCCTTGCTTCTTTTGCCCCTGGCAATCCAGGGAAGCCAAATGGTGATTTTGAAAGTGCAAACCCTATCAGTTTATGGTGCAGCTTAAAATGCCCTAGCAGGTTCCCATACTCAGGGGGACACAAACATACCCCGCAGCCCTCGGCAGCAGGCCAGCCTGCCTCATCACCCGTGCTCTGGAATTGACCGTCCCGAGTCTGCTTGCTGGGGCACCTTCGACTTCTAGCCTTCACTGTAACTCTCCCTCCATATCTTCACACAGCTTGGTCCTCTGAGGACACCTTGTCTGATCATGTTGTCTAGAACAGTCAGCAACACACACACACACATGTGCACGCATGCACACAGGCACGGGCACACACGTACATTTACACACAGACACACATACATGTTTGCACACATGGGTACACATACATATACAATATATATACACACAGTCACATGTGCACACACTATCACACAGTGTCCCTGGCCCTGCTCTCCTGCGTTCTTTAAATTGGCCATTATCTGAAATTCTAAGTTCTCAAGTGCCATGTGACTTGCACAGAGCAGGGACAGCCTTCTTTATGGCTGTATTTAACAAACTCAAGTTCAGGTGGTGAATGGTCCTTCTGTTCACAACATGAAGTCTGTTCCCTATGCCGGAATAAGCACTCCTTACCCGCAGGGACTAATCTCCTGCTATAATGTTCTTGAATCCCGTAAAGGGGCCCAAATGCTCAGACCTGTGTACATTTTCTTGAAATAAGCAGCCACAGCTTAAGGTAAAACTAAACCACACAGAAAGAAGCAGAATGTCAAAAGTGAGCCAGAGAATATAACGAAAAATAAATATACACTCGTACTCACTTTATAAAATAGCTGGATTCCCAGATCCAATGAGCCTGGAAAATCTACTCTGCACTGTTTTACTGCAGAGTCCATCTGCAGAATCCAACTGTACAAAATTTCAGCTCTGTTGTAACCGAACTAACTCCCAGGGTGCACGAGTTCTAAACGGATTGGATTCATCAAGTCCAGGTCTCTACGGCCTGCAAGGAGGATGCTTTCTTCAGTATGCACGCCCAAAACCATTACACTGGTTTCACATCTTTTTCCTTAATGTCATCAGGCCAGTTCCTCTCTGTGACAATACACACGAGTGCCACAGGCCAGTAAAAACACCAATATTCTTCACACCTCAAAGGAAACCAAACAGACCAACAAAGCATCCCAAACCCTGCAAGCTACCAACTATTTTGCTGAGCTATTTCTTTTTTTTTCTACCCAAACTCAACTTCAGATGCCAATAAATAATTTCAAAAATCAGAAACCACAGTAAGCAGTGGCAACGTATGGCATATAATTGGTACTAAAGTATATTTTTATATTTTTAAGAATTATTTTATTTATTTGAAACACAGAGTTACATAAAGAGATGGAAAGGGAGAGACAGGGAGAATGATACCTTCCATGCTCTGGGTCACATCCCATATGGCCACAATGGCTGGGGCTGGACCAAGCCAGAAACCTGGGACTCCATCCGGGTCTCCCACAGGGGCAGCAGGGGCCCAGGTACTTGGACCATTTTACACTACCCTCCCAGGTACACTAGCAAGGAGCTGGTTCAGACCTGGAGAAGCCAGGACTCCAACTGGCACTCATGTGCAACGCCAGCCTAGCAAGCACAGCTTAACCAGCAGTGCCACACGCAGGCACGTCAGTGTGTATTTTTAAATGAATCAATGGAACCCTTTTAAGAGAAGGTGATTAAAGAGCGACACATTATCTAGCTCCAGCAGATTGCAGCTTGAAATATAGGCAACTAGCTTGAAATCGCGGGAGAAATACAATGTGTGTGAATTATTTCATTTGTAAAAGACATATCACGTGGGGCTGGTACTGTGACGTGGCAGGTAAAGCCACCACCTGCAGTAGCAGCATCGCATATGGGCGCCACTCTGAATCCTGGCAGCTCCACTTCCAATGGCCTCTCTGCAACAGCCTGGGAAAACACTGGAAGATGGTCTCCTGCACCTGCGTGGAAGACCCAGAAGAAGTTCCTGGCTCCTGGCTTTGGGTCGGCTCAGCTCCAGCTGGTGTGGCTATCCGGGAAGTGAACCAGCAGATGGAAGACATATCTCTCTCTCTCTCTCTCTCTCCCCTTCTCTCTGCCTCTGCCTCTCTACAACTATGCCTTTCAAATAAATAAAATAATAAAAGGCACACCAAGTAAGACAAAGGAAATATCCATTTTCCACAGAGACAATCTATGTCTTTATACTGATATATATTTTCAACTTAAGTTCCTCAATCACATATAACACATCCATGTTACATTCATACACACCAGTGAATCGTATACTGGAATTTTTAGTGAAAACTAAGTTGTTTGATAAATACCACAATCAGGAAGATTACTGGAATCAATACTCATAGAAGTTTTTTACTATTTATTGGAGAGAGAGAGAAACAGAGAGACGGCAGTCTCATCCTCTGGTTTACTCCCCAAAACACTGATAGGGCTGGGGCTGGGCTGGGGCTTGGCTGGGGCTGGAGCCAGGAGCTGAGAACGCAGTTCAGCCCGCTCAGGTGGGTGGCAGAGATGTGATCACTTCAGCCATCACCACTGCCTCCCAGAGCCTGCACCGGCAGGAAGCCGGATTCAGGAGCTGGAGCCACATATCTGACCCAGCACTCCAAACTGGCACACAGGTGTCTAAACAAGCATTTTAGCCACTAGGGCAAATGCTTCTGCCTGAACCAGTACTCATAAGACTAAAATGTTTTAAAAATAAAGCATCACTTGGTAACAGGAAGACTGGCCAATATTTTGTCATTTTAAAGAACAAAAGGAGAGCCAGGGCTGTGGTATAATGAGCTAAGCTTCCACCAGCATCCCATATGGACGCCAGTTCAAGCTCTGGATTGTCCTCTTCCCATCCAGCTCTGTTACAGCCTGGGAAAGCAGTGGAAGATGGCCCCAGTGCTTGGGCCCCTGCACCTGTGTGGGAACCCAGAAGAAGCTGCTGGCTCCTGGCTCAGGAACTGGAGCTCAGCTCCAACCACTGCAGCCATTGGGGGAGTGAACCAGCACATAGAAGACATTTCTGTCTCTCTTTCTCTGTCTGTAACTCTACCTCCCAAATAACAAAAAAATATTTTCCCAGAAACCTCTTATTTAAGGTATACAAACTTCATGCACTTCATAAATACAACTTTTTTTTTTTTTTTTTTGACAGGCAGAGTGGACAGTGAGAGAGAGAGACAGAGAGAAAGGTCTTCCTTTGCTGTTGGTTCACCCTCCAATGGCCGCCGCAGCCGGCGTGCTGTGGCGGGCGCACCACGCTGATCCGATGGCAGGAGCCAGGAGCCAGGTGCTTCTCCTGGTCTCCCATGGGGTGCAGGGCCCAAGCACCTGGGCCATCCTCCACTGCACTCCCTGGCCACAGCAGAGGGCTGGCCTGGAAGAGGGGCAACCGGGACAGAATCCGTCACCCCGACCGGGACTAGAACCCGGTGTGCCAGCACCGCAAGGCGGAGGATTAGCCTAGTGAGCCGCGGCGCCGGCCCATAAATACAACTTTAATACAGCAATTCTTCCCACCCTTCTTCCTCCCTCTCTACTCCCACTCTTATTTTTCACTAAGATCTATTTTTAATTAACTTTATATACAGAAGATTATGTCTATACTAAGAAAAGAGTTCAACAAACAGTATAAAAAAAGAACTTCCCAGTTTTTTGATTTCTCTTTTGATTTCTTCTGTGACCCACTGTTCATTCAGGAGCATGTTGTTCAATCTCTGTGTGTTTGCATATGCTCTAGAAATTCCTGAGTTGTTGATTTCCAGCTTCATGCCATTGTTGTCCAAGATGATGCTTGGTATGACTTAGAGTGCTTGAATTTGCTGAGACATGTGTTACGGCCTAGCATGTGATCTGTCCTACAGAAAGTTCCGTGCACTGGTGAGAAGAACGTGTATTCTGCAACTGTGGGTATCTGTTCGGTCTCTCGTCTGTAGTGTCAATGAACTCTGTTGTTTGCTTGCTGATTTTTTCTGGTTGATCTGTCCCTCACAGAAAGTGGGGTATTGAAGTCCCCCATTACTAGTGAATGGGAGTTTATGTCTCCCTGTAGATCCATTAACATTTCTTTTTAAATAGCCAGGTGCCCTGTCATTAGGTGCATATAATTTGTAATAGTCATATCTTCCTGTTGAATTGATCCCTCCCTGAACAGTGCCCTTCTTTGTCTCTTTTAACAGTTTTTGTGTTCAAGTCTATTTTGTCTGATATTAGGATAGCTAAACCTGCTCTTTTTTATTTCTGTTGGCATAGAATATCCTGTTCCATACTTTCCCTCTCAGTCTGCATGTATCTTTGTTGGTGAGATGTGTTTCTTGTAGGTAGCAAATAGGTTTCTTTTTTTTTAAAGGAAATATGCTTAGTTGCTTCTCACTGTTTTTAAAGATTTATTTTATTTACTTGAAAGAGTCACATAGAGTGGTAGAGCCAGAAAGAGACAGAGACAGAGAGAGAGAGTGGTCTTTGATCCGCTGGTTCACTCCCCAAATGACTGCAATGGACAATGATGAGCTGATCTGAAGCCTGGAGCCAGGAGCTTCTTCCAGGTCTCGCACAATGGGGTAGGGGCCCAAGGACCTGGCCACAGCAGAGAGCTGGACTGGAAATGGAGCAGCCAGGACTTGAACCGGCATCCAAATGGCTTGCCAGCACTGCAGGCTGGGACTTTAACCTGCTGCACCACAGTGCCAGCCCCAAATAGATGGGTTTTGTCTTTTAATTCATTCAGCATGTCTGTATCTCTTAACTAGACAGTTGAGACCATTTACATTCAAGGTGACTGTAAGTAATGACTTGGCCCTGCTGCTTTTCTATAAATATTCCTATTGTTTACTCTGGATTTCCTTTGTGCTTTTACTGGGAGATTGCCTGCCTTCACCTTCTTTCATAGTGATGACCCTGTTTCTGCGTTTCTGTGTGCAGCACATCATGAAGCATCTTTTGTAAGGCTGGACGAGTGGGGACAAATTCTTTCAATTTCTGTTTGTTATGGAAGGTCTTTATTTCACCTTCATTCATAAATGAGAGCTTTGCAGGGTACAGTATTCTGGGTTGATGGATTCTTTCTCTTAAGACTTAGAATATAGCTCACCATTCTCTCCTACCCTGTAGGCTTTCTGATAAGTGAGTCTAACTGGAGATCCTCAAAGTAATCTGGTGTTTCTCTCATGCACGTTTTAGAATCTTGTCTTTGTTTTACTGTGGAGACTTTGACTACAGTGCGCTGTGGTGAAGATCTTTCTGGTCATGTCTAGTGGGAGTTTTAGTGTTTCCTGTACTTGGAGGTCCCTTTCTTCCCCCAAATAATCACAAATTATTTTCTGTAATTGTTTCACTAAAAGGCCTGCTAATCCATTCTGTCCTTCCACACTTTCAGGAACTCCTAAAACTTGTATGTTGGGTTGTTTGATACTACCCCATAAATCTTTTTCTAATTTCCTCATTTTTTTGGTCTTATTGTAAATATTTCAGAGATTTGTCTGCTAACTCAGATACTCTTCCTTCTGTCATACTGAGTCTGCTGTTAAGGCTTTCCACCACGTATTCTATTTGATCTATTGAATTCTTCACTTCCAATGTTTCATTTCTCTTTAAAAATCTCAATTTCATGGGAAAATGTTCATTCATGTCATGTATGGATTTCTTGAACTCATGGATTTGCTTCTAATTACTTCTAAGTCATCCGACAATGAAATTTTTGAATTCCAGGTCTGGCATTTCTTCAGTCTCCTCATCTGCATATTCCAGTATTGTTGTTGTGTACGTGTTGCTGTGTTTAAGTGTTGCTGTGTTCCTTTGGGGGCACTGTTATCTTCCTTATTCTTGTTTCTTGAATCGCTGCGTTTACTTTCAGGCATTTGTGAGATCCTTGTTGGTGTTTCCCTCCTCCCACCCCCATGACGGCTTTTCTCTTTGGACTGTGTCTCTGCGGATCAGTGGAGTGTCTGCTCTTTCAGTGAATACCCAGGGGCGTGTGCTGGGTGTGGCCAGGGAGCTCTGGTCAGTGCTCAAGGCCGAGGGGAGTGTCCAAGGTGACACCTAAGTTGGGTGTGGTATTTTTTTTTTAATCAGAGGGGAGGTTTGATCAGCTCTGTGACATAGTCTCAAGCTCACCTCCTCCCTTTCAAGGGGATGAATGCGTGGGCTCTATCCCCAGTCGGTACAGTATTCATCTGCGCTGCCACAAGAACTATACAAAGGATCCGTGTAGTGCTCGTGTGTGACCACAGAACCTGCAGCAATGACCCTCACCAGGCAATCAGGGAGCCCTGAGCATGCAGGCTGCCCACAGTGACTGCCCAAACACCCAGCCACACCCTGTGCCCTCAAACACATCCACAGTGTTTTCACAGTCCTGGCACACCGGACTCCCATAGTCATGAGCACCCAGCCCCCTGTCGGTTCTCCCAGCCAGACTCAGGCGTCTCCTCTCAGCTGGTTGCTGGGTGCATGGACATGAGCGGGTGCAGCTGCTACATACGTCCAAAAGGGCACCAGCCCCCTCTCAGCTAGTTACAGGACACCCGTACAGGGTGGTGTGTGAGAGAAACGTGCCCCACTTTCCCCTCTAGGTTGGCAGGCACACTGTCCCCCACAGGGCTCCAAGCCGGACTCATGCCAGGCTCTTCCGGCAGCTTTATCACAGAGGCTTGGGCTGCTGCAGCCTGGTCTCACCTCACTCTCCAAAGCCGGTGCTGAGGCTCTCAGCGGCTGGGGTCCCGAGTTGTGTGTGCCCACACCCTCCACCTAGGTCCACTGTGTCCCTCTAATGTGTCTGGAGTTTCCACTGCCGTTCCTCCCTAACTCTCCCCTGAGACTGTATTCCCTCCACTTCTTCCCTTAGACTAGAGCAGCGACCTCCCTCCTATTTGTCATCTGGAATTCCTCTCTAAATAAAATATTGTTATAATAAAGAATAAAAGTACCTGACACCAAAAACCCATAACTGTGGTTGAAAACAACTGTAATCATAGAAGATTGAGAATGTTAATAATCAAGTTATGAGAGTAACAACTGTGACAAAGGTAAATGCATGTTTACTGTTAAACTAAAAATTCTGTGCAATAAAGTTATGCTCTTGTCCAAACTCCTAAATGGGACTATTTAGGACAAAATGAGAAAATGAGAACAAGTTCTAGTTCTTGAGTTCTGAAAATATTTGCCAGAACAAAATAAATAACAAAATTCATCTATTTCTCAAAAGTACATCGTTAAATACATTATGCACAGTATAATACATATTTTATAGTTGCTGACCATGGTAATTATAAAAATTATATAGGTGGTAGTATATTAAGTGAATGAAGCAGGATATAAATATTATAAACAAATATGTAAGGAAGAATAGTAAAGAGAGTGGTGAAAAAGAAACATGTACAATGATAAACAGGGTTCTGATCAGAAGAGAATATCTCCTCACATGTTCTTTTCTGTTTTTTAAAGATTTATGTATGTATTTGAAAGTCAGAGGTACAGAGGGAGAGAGACAGAGAGATCTTCCACCTGCTGGTTCACCCCCCAGATGGCTGTAACACCAGGAATCAGGAGCTTCATCTACGTCTCCCATGTGGGTGCGAGGACCCAGGCATTTGTGGCATCTCCCACTGCATTTTTCCAGGCCATTACCAACGTGCTGGATCAGAATGGGAGCAGCCAGGACAGGGACTGGCGACCATAGGGGATGCTGACCTTGTAGGCAGTGGCCTAACCTGCTATGCCACAGCTCCAGCCCCTTCCCAGCATGCTCTTGAAAATAGGGAATCTCTTTTCCTAATATGTAACAGGTGAGTTCTACACACTCCCCTTCCCACACACCTATGACTCTATCATTAACGATTTCTCCTCTACTCTCCCTGAAGGACATGGGTACTCGGCATTCCGTACACCTGTTGCTGCACACGCTCATCCGGCAGGCTTTAACCCTGCTCGTTCCGAGGACAACTTCCAAGCGCCATTCCTCGGAGTTTCGTCCCATGGATTCTAAGAGTAACTGGACGTTTCAAACATTTCTTGAAAAGATTCTGTATGATCGCTATAAAAATAGTAACAGGAATTCCTCAGTCACCTCTGTAGGGCATCATGCTTCCACACATTTTCCAGGCTGCCAAACGTCACTGCCGATTGAAGCTCTTTGTCTACCTCTTCCCTCAACAGCAGTCGCCAAACGCAGGCTCTTCCAGACCAGAAGTGTGCTGAGCTCGATGCAGTTTTCCACCCTCACTGCCTTCACACTCCCCTCTCCTAAATACGTGGCCTGTATCACATGTTTTCTTCTTTATACCAAGCTACGTATTAGCACCATGCTACAGACAAACACGGAGGCACCAAGAGGCCCAGAGATCTAACAACCTGGCTCGTCAACGGCAGAGCTGGCCAGCTCTACCACTGCAAAGATCTCCAGGAACCCACGTCCCTCTGCACAGCGATGTTGTTGATACTGTGCTGTTCCGCACTGCCCACGTGATTACCTTGAAATTCAAGGGCATCATAAAAACTCCTGTGAAAGTCCAGAGCAATCTAACTGTCCAAGTTTATCTTCCATTGCTCCCTTCCCCAAACCTGTCCCCGCCAAACGGAACAAGAGGCACGGGGCACCACGGGGCCTCTCTGGACCCCAGCACTGTGTGCACACCTCAACTGCGGAGACACTGGCTGTCGCAATGACTCACCCCAGAATCCTTTCATCACAAGCTCAAAGGTTTCTCCCTTGAGGAAGCGTCTCCTTGCCACCCCCGATGCCACAGGGTAATCTGTGCTGCTTTCCACACTCCCATATAACAAAGGGCTTCAGCAAGCTTGGGGGAAACAATGGAGTTTAAAGGTAGGTTTATTCCAGCGCAAAACAAGCTTGAAATTCACTCGTGGTTTCTCATAATACACACTTGCCATGAACTTCTGGTATACCTCCCGTATTGACTGTGTCATCTACTTACCGAAACATAATGGAGATGAATTTTTGGCTATCTGTCTTCCTAACTGTATAATCCTCTCCAGAGGAGGGGCTTGGTCCTGTTCACATTGTATCGCTAGCTGCACACCTGCACTAATGCTTAACTCAGTGCCCGGCACACGGCAGACATTTGATAAATGGTTGATGAGGAAAATTATCAGAGCACCGCAGGTCAGCAGGCCTTCGAAGAGAAATAACAGCCAAGCCAGAAAGGTATCTGGAGATAAAAAGCAGAGTGCAGGAGAGAGGACACGATAGACAAATGACCCAAAAGTGGAAAAACAGCAAAGACAAACTATTTCCACTGGAAAACTTTGTCATTTCTGAAATATCAAATACCAAATGCAAATGACCATGGACAGGATTCTTTGCAACAAAGACAAAGCATTTTCTTTCCCTCCCTCTTTGTGTAAACTCTGGGTTCAGCTACTGAGCAACGGAGCTGCTATGGTGAAATACCACCCTAGCAAATGCTTTTAGTTTTAGCCCATTTGCGCTATTGTAGAACTCAACTTGGCAGTCACCTTGCTGCACAGTGAAAGGGCAGGATAAATGACACGTCCCTGAAGCGCATTCTGTCATCAAACCGTAGGAGAACATTATTGGCTTCCTTCAGCTGTGGCTAGGTTACAGGGGTCATGGTTTAAACATTTCAGGGCAAATTCCCACTGTAATGTGATAGTATTGGGCAACTCTGTCTCACTTGAGAGAAAGCCCTATTATAAGAAAGTACTTTTGTTTCCTTTCTTCAAAATTTATGTAAAATTCTTGGAAACGTTAAAAATCTAGATGTTTTTCTCTACAGCAGAGGGGAAAAGAAGAAATTCTACCTCTCAAAGAAACTTTTAAACCTGTAAGTTCAAATGCATTTAAATGGTAATCACAGTGCATTATCAATTACTGTCTGGAATTTGCAAAAGTTTTGTTAAATTACCGTCAATCTAATAATAGCTGTCATCTGTAAATATCCACCACAAAAGGGAAGTAAAGCAAGGATCGGAACTTGTAACCAAGCAAAACGAGTCTGAAATGAAGTCTAACTCGGATTTGTCACAAAGAACATTTAATATGAAGTGATTGCACCACTCTACATCGTATTTCCTCATCTGGAAGATACAGTTAATATCGAGTGCACAGCCTATCTCCAGTAGTAAGTTAACATTTATAATGTGACACAGTGGATTTATAAAATTTAAACAATTAAAGTTGATTCAATTTAACCGTCTCACAAAGAGGATTGCTCAACAGCCCTGTAATTAAGGCTGAGTGTCAGATTATTCCTAACTAAGTCCATTGCTTTGGCTCATTCTTAGGTCTTTTTTGTGGTAAAGTATCAGTTTATAAAGCAAATGAAGGAGAAAGCATAGCTGGACCACAAAAAGGAGAGATCCTTGCTCCTTAGTGGCTTTGTTGGCATCACAATGAAAAAGGAAGAAATGTGGATCATAGTTTACGGCTTTCACAGATCAGCTGGGCACAGAGGAGGGGACATCCTAAGTTTATGGGAAATGTGTATTATAAAGAAACTGCATGGATTTCAAAATGTTTCCAAATAATGTTTTCTTTTTACCCCACTTTCCTACAGAGAGTTGCCACCATGTGATTTCCTTTATGAAGACAACTCCCGCTGGGAGTCAACAGGTCATGTCAGAATTCACCAAACATCAGTCACACACAGGCCACGCCCAGATCTAAGCACATCAAGGTGGACGCCACTTTGTCTCCAGGCCTGCACTGTGTCGTGGGGGAGCCTGGACCCTCCACAAAGACAGCCCTCCGCGGAGGGTCCTCCACCAGTCACTCCCAGGGCGCTTCCCAGGCGAGGGGCCCCCAGCCCAGCCCTCCGGGGAGCAGCAATCCCGTGCACAGAGAAATGGCCTGCCCGTGCCCGGGTGCAGAGCAGCCCTCGGGGTTGGGTGCTGGGACTCCGCGGGAGGTGGTGGGCAGGGACTTGGGCCTGGGCCTCTGCGCTGCGTGATGAAGCCCTCGTGTCTGTCAAGTGGGCAGGGAAGAGGCTTGAACCAGTTTACGTTCCACAGATGCACACTGTGTGTTTGGGAGCTGTTTGTTTGGCCAAGGTTTGAGGGGCAACTGGAAGGGAATGCTGCAAGTATGAGAGCAGCTGGAGCGTTAATGTAATTTCCAGGAGAAAGGCGATGGCACTCTCAACTGGGAACAGAAGATACAGGGCAAGGAAGACAGGGACACTCACAGCTTTGCCAGGCACGTCTCCAGTGCGCCATGGGTGACACAGTGGGACTTCTGAGGCCGTCTGATGTGTGGAAATAGACACACGTAACCATGGCTGAATGCAACACTGACTTCACTAAGCACCAATGATTTAGTACAATGTTGGCTTAACAATCCTGTACTTTGCATGGCAATTTTACCCTTAGGGGAAGTTTAGAATCTATTGTCTAGCTCACAAAAATTAATATTGGGATTCTCAGAGAACTCATTAAATGTGCCGACATACAGATTTCTTTATATTGTGAATCTTCCCATACAAGACAAAGTATGTCCTTTGTCTCTTCCAACCCTCAACAGTGGAATACGTCTTCTCCATACGGACCTTGCACATTTATTAGTCTGTTTATCTGGGGGATGGCACCTGCTACACCCACATCCCATATGAGCACTGGATGAGTTCCAGCTGCTCCACTTCCAATCCAGGTCCTTGCAAATGCACCGTTCCAGGAAGAGGAACCAGAGGAAGGTAGCCCAAGTACTTGGGCCCTCAGACCCACATGGGAGACCCAGATGGAGTGCTAGGCTCCTGGCTTGAGCCTGGCCCAGCTCCAGTCACTGCAGTCATTTGGGTAGTGAGCCAGCAGGTGGAAAACTTGTCTGTCTGTCTGTCCCTCTCTCTGCCCCTCCCTCTGTCCAAGTAAATCTTTCAAATCATTAAATATTTTTAAATGGGGAAAAGTTGGAAGCATTTCCAGTAAGATCCGGTACCAGACAAGCATTCCCATTTTCATCACTGCTACTCAAGAGAGCCCTGCAAGTTTTACCCAGAGCCATTGGGCAAGAAAAAGAAATCAAAAGAATACAAATTGGAAGAAGTCAAATTATCCCTGTTTGTAGATGACATGAATCCTTATACACAGATCAAGACTCCACTAAGAGATCACTGGAACTCACAGGAGAGTTTGGTAGAGTTGCAGGATATAAAATCAACGCATCGACAGCCTATGTACACATAGCCAATGCCATGGCTGATAAAGAACTTTTAAGATCAGTCCCATTCACAACAGCTACAAAAAATTTAAATACCTCGGAATACATGTAACTAAGGAGGTGAAAGATCTCTATGATGACTATCACAAAACATTAAAGAAAGAAACAGACACAAAGAAGGGAAAATTTTTCCACGTTCATCAATTGGGAAAATTAATGTCACCAAAATGTTCACACTACTAAAAATAATTTACAGATTCCATGTGATCCCAAACAAAATACCAACAACATTCTTCACAGATCTAGAAAAAAACAACGCTGAAATTTATATGGAAACCCCAGAGACCACAAATAGCTAAAGCAGTCTTAAACAACAAAAACAAAACTGGAGGCATCACAATACCAGATTTCAAGACATACTACAGGACAGTTATGAACAAAACAGCCCAGTAACTGGCACAAAAATAGACACGTAGACCAACAGATGGAACAGAATCCCCAGAAATCAATCCATTTATCTGCAACTAGTATCTTTAACAAATAGTGCTGGGAAAATTCTATCTTCCCACGCATAAGTGTGAAACAAGACCCTACCCAACATCTTACACAAAAATCAACTCACAGTGGATCAAGGACCTAAATACCTTAAAATTACTAGAGGAAAACATCGGAGAAACACTGCACAATACTGGCACAGGCAAAGACTTCTTTGGAAGCAGATGGAAAAATACAGATAGCAAAATGGATATTCCTGTACTAAACAGCAACCTCTGTCACATTTCCCACACTTGCTTCAGATTTTTCCTTAAAGAAATAAAAAACTTACTGATACTGCTGGGGCCCCTGCTTACCTTCCTGGATCCCCTACGAAACAGAAATGCCATATAAAATTCTGGACTCCCTATTAAGCTGCATTTCAAGTAAACAATGAATATTCAGTATAAGTAGGTCTCATGCAATATGCAATCTGAATGCATTTTTATTTGCTAAGTCTGACCACCTTAGCCTGAGCTCTACAAACATCTTGAAGGTTTTTATTTTTTAATCATTCTATTTCAAAAAGTTGCACATTATGTGATCAGAGGCACTTCAGAACATGGTCTTACACGTCTTCAAGACATATGTAAATGGTATGAGGCGTTTCTGAAACTCATTTTAAACTGTATGCCATATATTCAGATTTATGCATATTGATCATCCAAATTATGTACTCCCTTGAAATGCAATTTCTCATGATCACAAACAAGATTAACATTAACCTATTCATCTACTTCTCCCCATTTCTCCTACTTAAGAGTGGGAGCGCCTGTTAAAAGCAGCCATGCAGCTGCACTGCAGGCTGGGTGCCCACGGGGCCCTGTGAGAGCGATGCTGAGAGCCCGCCCCGGGTGGGACCGAGACGTGCAGCCCAGGTGAAGGGTGACCGTGCATCGTGCCGGTGGAAAGACGCTTCTAACGTGCAGGCACTGCCGACACAGCTCCAGCGGGCTGTTACAAGTTCAGATCCTGTCAACCCATACAACCTCCCACTGCTATGCTAACTTTTGTAAATTTGTTAGATAAGAAACAGAAAATATTTATTCTGCATTCCCTTGATGCTTAGTGACATTGAGCATATGTTCATGTATTTACTGATCAGAGATCCTCATCTACAATGCACCTGCTCAAAACTTTTATTCATTGATGGACTACCTGTAAGCTATTGATTCATAGAGCTTCTGTAAACTATTACTGTTCCTTATCAACTTATTGATCCACAGAATTTTTTGTGTATCATGTATTGTTCCTTATCAATTATAGGCCTTGTGAATAACATTTTTATTTTGAGTCTAGTTAAAACTATTTAATAGTGTTCTTTGCCAAATACAAGTTTTAAATTTTTTTATTTTTATTTATACATTTTGCTTTTGAGTAGATTTATTTATTAAATGCTTCCTCACTCAAAAATTAAAGAAATACATATGGGGGGGCTTCAAAAAGTTTGTTGATAATGGAATTTTGTTTCTGAAGATTTTATTTATTTGCAAAGTAGAGATACAGTGAGAGGAAGAGACAGAGAGAGAGGTCTTCCATCCGCTGGTTCACTCCCCAATTGGTCACAAGGGCCGGAGCTGCGCCGATCCAAAACCAGGAGCCAGGAGCTTCTTCCAGGTCTCCCATGCGGGTGCAGGGGCCCAAGGACTTGGGCCGTATTCTACTGCTTTCCCAGGCCACAGCAGAGAGCTGGATTGGAAGAGGAGCAGTTGGGTCTCAAACAAGCGCCCATGTGGGATGCTGGTGCCCCAGGCAGAGGATCAACCTACTGCACCACAGCACCACCCCTGCCTACAGTGCTGGCAACCCATTTGGGCACCAGTTCAAGTCTTCAAATCTTTAAAAATACAATAAAGATCTTTATTTTGTTGCAAAAAATTCTGAAACCCATGAATGGTATTTTCATAAAATGCATTTTCAGGAACTTTTTGAATATCCCTCATATTCTTCTATGGTTTTTCATGAAATTAAAATATTTTTTCACTCTTAAAACTCTAACTTGAAAATAAACATTTTTATTAGTGATAAAGATTTCCGCCTTCCCAAAGTAGAAAGCCAACTTTCGTAAGATCATTTGTTTAAACGTAAGCTCATCTCTTCTTCCACTGAACCACTATTTCCATGTAATCCTATCAATTAAGTTTGTAAATCTGTTGTTTAATGGCAGTATATACTTTTTACTAATATAATACTCTCATAGTTATCACAAACTCCTGCTAAATTTTCCATTGGATATGTTAATACTTCCTCACTAGTTCTTCAAAATCACTTGGCATTTACACATAATCTATTAAAAATACAGGAATACATTATTTATAAAAAGATATTTTTAAAACCCAGAATGGAAGCTACATTATGCAAATAAATTTTCAACCTCTCTGTGTTTTGCTTTTGATCTCTCGCTAGGATGCCTCAATCTAGAACCATTACTGCTTTCCTACAGAGAGACACACCCAGTGTCAGCATTATTAAACACTATGTGTATGTCGCTCCCCGTCTTCGTGGAGGAACGACACAGGACCCTGAGCTGTTCTTTTGTCTGATCGGCCCTTCCCGGGTTTGCTGCTGGTCCTTCCCGGGTTGGCTGACGTCCCTCCACCTCCGTGGAAGGGCGGTTCCCCCTGCCACTTTCCCCACTTCCGCGGGGGAGCGGCACACCGCCGGCCGGCTCTCTCGGGGGCTGCACAGGTGTTCCTTCAGATGTTCCCCTTAGATGTTCCTGGTGCATGTTGTCTCTCTCCTCCTTTATAGTCCTCTTCCACCAATCCCAACTCTGCTACCCACATGCCGAGTACGCTGCTCTCCTCCAATCAGGAGCAGGATCAGCTCCTGCAGGTTACTGGTCGAACTGGAGGCAGCTGTGTAGAAGCTGTTTCCTCCTCTCCCAGCACCATATTGTGAGAGAGCAGATGCATAGAATAAGTCCTAATTCCAGTAACTTAGTCTAGTCCGAGTTGCTCCCCACATGTGTGAAACTAACCTTTACTTTGACTTCTGTTTCATGTTCTCATGCCTGTGTAGCTTTGCACTGAGTCCTATTTGGGTTTTACTGCCATTCCGAGTAAGAAACCATCATTATAAACCTTCATTTTCCTATACAGGACAGCTTGCAGCACCATACACACCTGTTTCTCAAAGATGTGATGGAACCCACCAGTGCTCTGGCCTTGACCGACAGTTCTGCAGGAATTATCTCCAGAACAAAGGTTTAAAACTTTCTTCTTTGGCGATGGGTCTATGTATTCAAGAGTTTATTTTATTCATATATATTATCCTAGAAAAACACTGATACATGGATTCAAAATGCATTTCTATGACTTTGAAACAAACAATCCTGTGAATTCTTTAAGATTTATTTATTTATTTCAAAGGCAAAATTAGAGAGGGAGGGAGATGGAGAAAGAGACAGAGAGAATGAATCTTCCATCTGTTGCTTCACTCCCCAGATGGCTGCCATCGCCAGAGCTGGGCCAATCTTAACCAAGAGCCAGGAGTTTCTTTTGCATCTCCTACATGGGTGCAGGGGCCCAAGCACTTTGGGCCACCCTCTGCTGCTTTCCCAGGTGCATTAGGAGAGAGCTGGATTACAAATGGAGCAACCAGGACTCGAACCTGCAGTGCACTGCAGCCACTGGTCCATGCAATTTTTTTAGAAAGCTTTTATGTAATAAATACAAATTTTTAAAAAATATTATTTATTCGAAAGAGTTACACAGAGAGTGGAAAGGCAGAGAGAGAGAGAGAGAGAGAGAGGTCTTCCATCTGCTAATTCACTCCCCAGATGGCTGCAACGGCCGGAGCTGTGCCTACCCAAAGCCAGGAGCCAGGAGCTTCTTCTGGGTCTCCCACACGGTTGCAGGGGCCCAAGGACTTGGGCCATCTTCTGCTATCCCAGGCCATAGCAGAGAGCTGGGTTGGAAGTGGAGCAGCCAGGTCTCAAACTGGCAATCATATGGGATGCCAGCACTTCAGGCCAGGGCATCAACCCACTGCACTACAGCTCCGGCACAATAAATATAAATTTCATAGGTACAACTTTCAGATTATAGCAGCTCTTCCTCCCATACCCACCCTCCCCCCTCCACTCCCATCCCATTCTTTGATAAGATTCATTTTTAATTATCTTTATATACAGAAGATCAACTCTATACTAAGTAAAGATTTCAACAGTTTGTACCCACACAGATGCAAAAAGTATGAAGTACTGTTTGAAGACTAGTTTTACCATTAATTCTCATAGTACAACTCATTAAGGACAGAGATCCTACATGGGGAGTAAGTACACAGTGAATTCTCTTGTTGATTTAACAACTGACACTCTTGCTTATGATGTCAGTGATCACCTGAGGCTCTTGTCATGATCTGCCAAGGCTATGCAAACCTTTTGAGTCCACAAACTCCAACATTATTTAGACAAGGCCATAAGCAAAGTAGAAGTTCTCTCCTCCCTTCAGAGAAAGTAACTCCTTTGATGGCTCCTTCTTTCCACTGGGATCTCACTCACAGAGATCTTTCATATAAGCCATTTTTTTGCCACAGTGTCTTGGTTTTCCATGCCTGAATTGCTCTCATGGGCTTTTCATCAGATCTGAATGCCTTAAGGGCTGATTCTGAGGCCAGAGTGCTGTTTAGGGCATCTGTCATTCTATGAGTCTGCTGTGATGCCTGCTTCCCATGTTGGATCGTTCTCTCCTGTTTAATTCTATTGTTATTAGCAGACACTTGGTCTTGCTTATGTGATCCCTTTTACACTTATTCCTACCTTTATGATCAGTTATGCACTTAAAATGATCATGTTAACTAGTAAGATGGCATTCGTACCTCCCAAGTTAATGGGATTTGGCGTCCCATGGCAAGTTTTTAGCTTTACCCTTAGGGGTAAATCCATGGGAATGTGTGACAAACTGTACACCTCCTCCCTTTCTAAATCCCACTCTTATTTTTCACAGGGATCAATTTTCAATTGGATTTGAACACCTAAGAATAATTCTGTGTTACATAAAGAGTTCAACCAATGTTATTAAGTAGAAAAAGAAAACACTAAAAATAAAATAAGCTGTCCCTCGACAGTCAGGACAAGGGCTGATCAAGTCACTGCTTCTCGTAGTGTCAGTTTCACTTCTGCAGGTTTCCTTGTAGGTGCTCAGTTAGTTGTCACCGATCAGGGAGAACCTAGGATATTTGTCCCTTTGGGACTGGCTTATTTCACTCAGCACGATGTTTTCCAGATGTCTCCATTTTGCTGCAAATGACCAGATTTCTTTTTTTTTAATCAATGTTAAGTATTCCATAGAGTACATATCCCATAATTTCTTTATCCAGTCTTCAGATGGTGGGCATTTAGGTCGATTCCATGTCTTAGCCATTGTCAACTGAGCTGCAATAAACATGGAGGTGCAGACAGCTTTTATTTGCCGATTTCATTTCCCTTGGGTAAATTCCCAAGAGTAGGAAGGCTGGGTCACGTAGTAGGGCTATATTCATGTTTCTGAGGTATCTCCAAACCATCTTCAATAGTGGCTTTACCAGTTGTATTTTGCCACTCTCATTTCTTACATTAGATATTTTTGCTCTTATCATTTTCCTAATCAGGCCAGTTAGTAAATCATTATTTTTTAATACTTCCTTACTTGTTTGAAAGTCAGAGTTCCACAGAAAGTAGGAGGGGGAGGGAGGGGGATGGAGAGGAAGAGAATATGAGTCTCTCTGCCAACCCCTGGTTCACTCCCAAATGAGCACAACAGCTGAAGCCAGGAGCCACCTCCAGGTATCATATGTGGGTCAGGGGCTCAAGCACTTCAGCCATCCTCCACTGGTCCCCAGGCACTACTGGGGACCTGGACAGGAAGTGAAGCAGCCAGGACTCAAACCAGTGCCCATTTGGGTTGCCAGCTTTGTAGGCAGAACCTCTGCACTTTGTTTTTAGGAGAACCAGTACTGAGATGATTTATTAGTGCTACTGTTTTATCTAGATCCCTAAGACACTAATTTTATGCTTTTAGCTGTTCCTTATACTTGAATTCGTTAGCAAAATCATTTATATCCATTCTTTACTGATACTAACAGTTATGTTAAGAACTCAGCTTTAGTTACTAAGATAGAAGCACGTCCTGTAAGCTGTGATACGTAACACTCCATTCTACACAGCTCTAGGCCATCTGCTCTTCTGCTTTTGACCTTGTCTTTAACCCAAAAGTCATTTAAGAGAGATTTGGCATTGGCATTGTGGCACAGCAGGTTAAGCTGCTGCCTGTGACGCTGGCATCCCACAGGAGTAACGGTTCAAGCCCAAGCTCTCCCACTTCCAATCCTGGTGCCCGCCAATGTGCCTGGGAAAGCAGTAGAAGAAGGCCCAAGTACTGAGGAGACTGCCACACACGTGGGAGATTCAGATGGAATTCCTGGCTCTTGGCTTCCGCCTGGCCCAGCCCCAACCACTGTAGTCATTTGAGGAGTGAACAGATGGAAGATGTCTCTTCGTCTCTCCCTCTAACTCTGCCTTTTGAATAAATAGACCTTTTTTTAAAATAAATAAATAAATAAAATAAAATAAATAAATACATTTTGTTTGCTGCTATTTTTTCAATTCCAGACAACTTTTCTGTCATTTTTTTTTCTTGCCTTATTTGATTATGGCCAGTGAATACCATGGCTCTGGGAGTTATCTTAGTGACTTCTTTGTAAGTATTTTCTCCTGTGACTGTCCCGAGAGCATTTCCATGGCTGCTGCGTGATTAGGTTGTTTCCAGCTACTTCCCTGTTAGTCTCAGAGTGGAAAGAGGATCCCACGTTGACAGGGTAGCACAGCACTGCATCTGTCCGTGCCTTGCGTCTGTGTCACTGGTGACGGGGTCCTCACTGCTGTCCACAGCTTCCACACTCCCGAGCTCTCAGACCTGCCCACCGCCGTGGCTCTGTGTGAGCTCAGACTTGGGGTCTGGAGAACGTGGCCCTGGCTCAGAGCAGCCTGCCCTCTGCTTCCCGGCACCCTGCGCTGTGGGCCTCACAACACCAGCCTTCCCGGGCCCCATCTGTCTGAGCCACACAGCTGCACGGCAGCCCCACTTTGCCTAAGCAGTGGGAGACCCTCAGGGAGCCTGCCCTTCCCGGCCTCTGTGCCTCCACACACAGAGGGCAGGAGCATCCCACAGGCAGCTCATAGCAAGGACGCTGCTTTTGCTCCAGCCACTGCTCCCGCTTAGCTGGGTCCGACCCATGGAACCGTACACGGCTTCTGCAAGCACTCTCCTATGCCCTTCTCCTTGAATTATTCATAAAGATCACAGATAGCCTTAGGTTTTTAAATACCTGCTGATTTATATGGAAAGCAGAGTTATGGGGGTGCAGGGGGCACGGAGAGATCTTCAATCTGTTGGTCCACTCCCCAGATGGCCTCAACTGCCAGGGCTGGGTCAAGCGGAAGCCAGGAAACTGGAACTGCACCTGGGGTCTCTCACGTGGTGGCCCGGGCCCAGGTCCAGGTATTTGTGCCATCTGCCACTGCTCTCCCAGGCCACTAGCAGGAGTGGGACCCCAAGTGGACAGCCCAAGTGGGACCCCAGCGCCGCACGTGGAGACTTACTCTGCCCCACTGTGTCAGCCCCCAGGCATCCTTAGTTTTGTCAAATACCTGGTTACCATTTTGTCTCGCCGTGCTTGAACAAGTGACTTCAGAGCGGCGAAGGGGAAGGGTCTTTGTTCTTCCTTCGCACACCTGGGATTCCCTTGTGCCTCCAAGAGTCACCTAGTCTTGAGTTTCTCTCCAAGCAAATGGAAAGAGGACCTGCAGGAGCCAGCCCAAGAGAAGACGGACAGGACAGAAGCCACAAGGGGTTCACTTTGAGTCCCATCACCTGGGTCCAGGCAAGACAGGCTTTCCATGTGAACCCAAGATTCTACCTCTCTCTCCTTTGATTGAACCACACGCACATTCCAGAACATTCTGTGCAGTCTTCAGTATCTCCCCCACTTCTAAAAACAACAGCACTAAATGGACTTCCCTAAAATCTACCAGTGTTAATCTCTAAGAGTTTGCAAGTGGTTTTAATTATCACAAAGAAGTTTACTGAGATTTTATAGCAATGTAAAGCCTGTTTGGGTTTTATCAAACTCCCTGGTGTTAGAATATTTTATCTCAGGAAAATTAGCAAAATATTCTTTGAAATTTCCAACGATCCAATTTAAATATAGTTAACTCGCAATATTTATCCAACATTCCTCTGCAGTATAATCTTCTTTCATTCAATTAAAAATCTTATGCCTACTAAAATGATTGCTTTCCTGCTTCTTAACCCACATTAGGGTTTTCTGTTGTGAGACTTAGCCTGCACCCTTTAAAGCAGACTCAACATAGTTGCTAAGGAATATTTCTTTTTTTTTCAGTTTCACTTCTTTTTTTTTTTATTTAGTAAATGTAAATTTCCAAAGTACAGTTTATGGATTACAATGCCCCCCCCCCATGAATATTCCCAAAATCAACTTTTCTTCCTTCAGAATCTCCCAACCCAGATGTCAGATCATTTGTGAATCCACGGGCAACCCGACTCTGTTTCTCTTAGCATGTATATTGTATTACACTGTATTATGTTCGTTTGTGTACTTGCTTTTTCCCTTAGTGATCAATCATAATGCTATCAGAATTGTAGTAAGAGATAATTATTTACCAGCTACAAAATTCCACACCACGGGTTAAACATATAAGGTAAATGCATTTCTTTTATCTATTCTCTTAGTAAGGAAACGTGGGCTGAATGAACTTGAATAGTTTTTCCAGTCATCACACACCTAGCATTAGTCAATCATTTAGACTCTGCACACGATGCTCTGTAGTGCAACAGACGGTCCGTGCCTTTCCAGGGTCTTGGCCAGCAAGTTCCCATGAAAACTTCTAGAATGTTTGTTACACTCAATCTCCCCACTAACCCCACCACCACCTGTTTTTATACCTGTGCAAGTGGGGAACTCTCAAGTCCACATTTTGAATGTGCCTGTTCCCGCAATACGCTCCAGAATTCTCATCTGCCAGTCTCCCCCGCCAGGGAACAAGGCCTCAGCGTTAGTCCCTGTGCCGCGCTCTCTTCCTTTTAGTGGACTCCAACTGTTCTGCAGAGCTGAACTGACAGCAATTACCTCACGTACCGAAGATGATGTGCTCAGAAGGCTGAATTTTGTCAAGTTAATTACTGGTGGTGCGTGCTGACTTTGATTCATGAATACGGCTTTTACCAGAGCTCTTAAAGCGAGATGTTAATCAGCCAATGCTAATTTTTTACTGTTTAATGGAAACGTCAAAAGGGGAGCTGTAGGCCAAGGCCAGGCAAGAGGACCCTAGTGTGTGTTGAAGCTATTACTGAATACGAAAAAAGGATTCATTTTACCGAAGTGTTTCCGGCTACGTGACCAGAAAATGAGCTCTGTTCTAACTGCCAGAGCCGCAAGGAACCCACATTTTGCCCAGCACTCTCACCCAACCAAGGATTAGGCAGGGGCCTGGACTCTGTCTTCGGGGACCAGCTTTCCAAAGCCCACTGAACAGAGCTGGGTGGCTCTGGGGACAAATGCACAAAGACAGGATGAGAAAGAAAACGTAGCCTTTCTATATATATATATACACATACATACATACATACATACATACATATATGTATATATATATATATAAACCTTAGCAGTAGTCTCTGTGCACACTGGAGATGTTCTGCAGTCTGCTCGCTGAGCAAGCACCACTGGTAATAAAGTCCCTGTGGCCAAGCGAGGTCCCCCATGCTGCTCTCTGAGTCGCCGCCCTTCATCTCACAGCACCCAAGATCTCAAAATTCTTCCCCAGGTAGGAAGAAGACTCCAGACCTGAATACCTCTGAGGATGGTGGGAAACAGGAAGGCCACACTCTGTCACTGAACGTTGTGATTTCCTAGAAAAATTACCTGACTCTTACAATATGCAAGCAACTCAAGCTGTGAATACAAATTCATGTATCAGCTAACTATCAGCTAACTTTGTTAAGCTGTTTGTTTATAATCAAGAAATATCGATACCAAAAAAAAAAAAAAAAAAAAAAAAAGAATGGAAACTCACCTGGCTTATTTCTATTTCCAGGCAACAATGTATTTCAAGGATGCCCTGTCCGCTTCAAAAAGTACAAATCAGGTGTGGCACCAGTCACCGCCATGGTTATAACACACTGCAGGCCAGTGCCATGGCTCACTAAGTTAGTCCTCTGCCTGCAGCGCTGGCACCCCGGGTTCTAGTCCCCGTAGGGGCGCCGGTTCTGTCCCAGGGGTTCTTCTTCCAGTCCAGCTCTTTGCTGTGGCCCGGGAGGGCAGTGGAGGATGGCCCAAGTGCTTGGGTCCTGCAACTGCATGGGAGACCAGAAGCACCTGGCTTCTGGCTTCGGATCAGCTCAGTGCTGGCCGTAGCGGCCATTTGGGGGGGTGAACCAACGGAAGGAAGACCTTTCTCTCTGTCTCTCTCTCACTGTCTAACTCTGCCTGCCAAAAAAAAAAAAAAAAAAAAAGGCAAAAATCACTGCAACCAAACACATCTACTTGCAGTAGTCATGAAGGCTCTTTGCTCATCCACCTGTTCTCACTCAAACACACGCTCACGCCCGGGGACCAAGCCCCTTCATAAACAGAATCCTCCGCCTCCATCTCTCTAGCGGGTGGCACAGCCACTACAGGAACAGGGAACCAAATTTTCTAGTAAAAATAACACAGCAGCTGTCATTGTTGTATCTAATGAATACATAGAGCGACTCTCCAGGAAGGGCAGAGAACAGTTAAGAACTGCTTCGTTTATTAACAGTAGGGAGGCAAAATCAACATTTTCCTAGGAGTGTCAAAGACTGCTGCTGGATTAAGGATTTTACATCAGTGAAACAATTTCAAAGAAAAGCCTTCTGTGGAAGTGCCTGCTCCAGCTTATCCGGACATCTGGACAACAAGGTTTGCAGCGAGTCACTCACGCTTCAGCGCTTTTGCTTTCCCTCACAGAAGCACTAACGGGATTCCTGAGCGAGCGTGAGCTTCAGTCTCCCTTTGCTCTAGAGACCGCCACAGTTGGAGGATTCGCAGCAAAACACGCACCTGATGCAACTTCATGAACCACTGTGCCGGATTACAACACCAGGCTGCCGTTCCGTTGGGAAGTTTCGACAAGGATGTCGTCTTGATACTGCACCTCCCCATTTCTCATCGGGATTTCCCTTATTTTCTCACATCTACCTAGACTTAAGAAACATAACTGGGCTGCCCTTTCAAAGACAGCCAGAAATTTGACCTAACATGTTAGAGTAACTTATGAAAAAGTACATACATGGAGCACAATCAGGAAAAATAATTTCTTACATTAAGCATGGCTGTTCTAAAATTGCTTCAGCCGTTGACACTGCGGCGCCGATAGTCAAGCCGCTGCTTGCAACACCGGCATCCCACATCTTAGCACTAGCTGCAGTCCTGGCTACTCCACTTCCAAACCAGCTTCCTGCTCATGTTCCTTAGAAGGCAGCCGAAGACGGCCAAGTGATGAGGTTCCTGCCACCCAGGAGGGGGACCTGGACAGAGTTCCAGCCTGGCCCAGCCTTTGCTGTTGTGGCCATGGGGTGAGTGAACCAGTACACAGTACACAGTACCAGTACACAGAAGATGTCTCCGTCGTTCTCTCTGCCTCTCCATCTCTCTCTGTAACTATACTTCTCAATACACACACACACACACACACACACATATATATATATAAATTTCTTTAGCCCTTCCCACATGGTAAGGCAAGTACCTAAAAAGCAGTTTCCTGGGGCCAATGCTGTGGCACAGTAGGTTAATCCTCCCACTGCAGTGCCGGCATCCCATGTAGGCGCCAGTTCTAGTCCGGTTGCTCCTCTTCTGATCCAGCTCTCTGCTGACGTGCCTGGGATAGCAGAAGATGGCCCAAGAGCTTATGCCCCTGCACCCACGCGGGAGACCCGGAAGGAGGGCCTGGCTCCTGGCCTCGGATAGGCCCAGCTCCTGATGTTGTGGCCATTTGGGGAGTGAACCAGTGGAAGGAAGACCTTTCTCTCTCTCTCTCTCATTGTCTGTAACTCCACCTCTCAAATAAATAAATAAAATCTAAAAAAAGCAGTTTCCCTAATGTTCCTTCTTAATAATCCGAATTTTTTGAGGTATATTTTCCACTTACTGATTTCACAGCATTTGCAGAGTTTCTCTTGCACCAAGAATTCAATCATTACAAAAACCAGGTAAATGCCTGCTTCTCACAATTACAAAAATATACATGTACCTCAGATGCTCATTCTGCACACAGGTTAGAATCCAATCAGACAATTCCATTCACACATAATACCCCCAGAGTATTTTGTTTTTAAAGATTTTACTTATTTGAGAGGTAGAGTCACAGACAGTGAGAGGGAGAGACAGAGAGAAAGGTCTTCCTTCTATTGGGTTACTCCCCAAATGGCCACAATGGCCGGAGCTGCGCCAATCAGAAGGCAGGAGCCAGGAGCTTCTTCTGGGTCTCCTCTGCGGGTACAGGGGCCCAAGCACCTGGGCCATCTTCTACTGCTTTTCCAGGCCATAGCAGAGAGCTGCATTGGAAGAGGAGCAGCCGGGACTAGAACTGGCGCCCACATGGGATCCCGGCACCGCAGGCGGAGGATTAACCGACTGTACCAAGGCATCGGCCCCATCCCCAAAGTATTTTGATACTCGCATTTACTTATAATTCCATAAACAATAATCAGCAGTAATTTATAATCTGATTTTGAGGATGGTCAAACCTATGTCCCTGTTTGATTTCATACCCACTAAAAGTTTTTGATAACCTGGGTTGAAAGATATTCCACCCTATCTATGTATTCACTTTTTTCCCATTATTCCTGCCACATTAATTTGATGATTCAATACTTCCTTGAGATAATGAAATGCTTCTCCCTTTGTTTTAAATTCTGCTTTCTCCTCTGTTCACTCTGGTCTCTATCAAATGCACATTGAACAACTACTGAATTTCAAAGATCTGGTTTCTGTGTGCTCAAGAAAAACTGTACTGGACAAATGGAAACAGTGAGGAAGACTGTTCAAAAATGCAACCGGGGACAGAGACTGCACTCAACTCCAGGAAATAAAACGTCGGGGAGCTTCTAAGCCTGGGGCAAGCTGGTGGAGTCACGTAGGACGCCAGGGGCAGGGGTCTCTATGCTTAGGGCACCTGGCTCTGCTAACTGAAGTTAGGCTCAGACCCTCCCCAGGACTGAGCCAGGAACCCTCTCTTTCATAATGACTGCAGCTCAGCTCAGAGGAATTGCATATCTCACAGGGCAGCTCCCAGGCCCCTGAGAAAGACATTCCCGGGATGTGAAGCTGGGAAAGACTGACATACGTCTCAGCAGGACACAGAACATGGAGCAAAGTGTTGGGTGGTCAGGGGCTCGGGCCCAGGAAGAAGCCCACCTGAGCGGCACGTCGGACTCCTGTGGTCCCAAGTCAGTGGGCTTGTGTTCTCCTGGCATCCGTGCTTATCTGAGTTCCAGGAGAACCCCTTTAACTTCTCACCCGCATTTCTGACTCGAGGAAATCCCATCAGCAGTGCTGATTCTCATTCAGATGTCAAATGTTGAGATCATGGAGAGTGTTTGCTCCAAATAACGTCTGTTTCAGATTACTTTCTTATCATTATCTTTTCCTTAATTGGAAAAGTTTACTCTCTATTTTTGTAGCAACCTGGCACACTCTAAAATTTTCCATCAATACCTAAGAACAACTGCCACGTGTGGGCATTTTGGACAACAGTCCAGCAGCCACTTGGGATGGCCAGATGCCCTAGGACAGTGTCTGGGCTCAAGTCCTGGATCCATCTCCAGTTCTAACTTCGTGCTCACGTATACCCTGGGACGCAGCAAACGATGGCTCAGGTGCGTGAGTCACTGTAGGAGACCCACACAAAGTCCTGGGCCCTGACTTGGCCTGGTCCAGCCCTAGCTATTGCAGGTTTTTGGGAAGTGTACCGGTTGATGGGAGATAATGCCTTCTCCTTTCTCTCTCTGCTATCGAAGAATTATAAGATTTTTTTTTTTAACAAAATGATCATTAACAAAATTGTGGGGAGCAATCCGGACTGGACTAAGTTACTGGAATTAAGACTTATTCTATGCATCTGCTCTCCCACAATATGGCGCTGGGAGAGAAGAAAACAGCTTCTACACAGCTGCCTCCAGTTCAACCAATAAACAGCAGGACCTGCTCCTGATTGGAGGAGAGCAGCGTACTCGGCGTGTGGGCAGCCGAGTTGGGATTGGCAGAGGAGGACTATAAAGGAAGAGAGAGACGGCATGCACCAGGAACATCTAAGGGGAACATCTAAGGGGAACACCTGTGCAGCCCCCGAGAGAGCCGGCCGGCGGTGTGCCGCTCCCCTGCGGAAGTGGGGAATGTGGCCAGGGGGAACTGCCCTTCCACGGAGGTGGAGGGGACAGTAGCCAACCCGGGAAGAACCAGCAGCAAACCCGGGGAGGGCCGAGCAGACGAAAGAACAGCGCAGGGTCCTGTGTTGTTCCTCCACGAAGAGGGGGAGCGACAAAAATGTATCATTTTTTGGGGATCTTCATTGTCTTCTGAGCCATCACAGGTTGTTCCTTCATTCATTCGCTCATTCATGATCACAGAGGATGGCCAGGGTGGACAGAAATTAAGTTCAGCTGAAGAAAACGGAGGCAGAGTTTTTCAGACTGGATGTTTTCTGTTCTGGTTGCTGAAGAAGCTGGCAGCTGGCTTGGCTAAGCCTCTACTCTGTGTCTAAAAGATACTCTCGTAGACATCTCTAAATGCCCCCTCTGCTTGTCTCCCAAATATGCCAGGATCTGCCCACACTCAGCTTTGCAGGGAGACAATCTGCCAAACTCCACAGTGGGCAGAGATGACTTATCCACGAAGCCAGCACATGGTCTGGGGCCCACGGGACTTTGCGCAGTTCAAAAAATATTTTTAATTAGAAGAGAAAAACTAATACTATTGGCTATATAATAAAAAATCCAGCCTAGGTTATCATCATCTGTATACCGAGGTTGAATATAATTTGTATTTCCCTTTTTCTAATGCAGGAAGGCACCTATGAAAGTAGAATTAACAGGTACCTGAAAGTCACAGTGTGGTCCTGCTCGCCTTTCAGCTGCCTCATTTTAGCCTACAGAGATTCTCACATTAGTGGCTTCTTCAGTGTGTTATGATTTCATTGTAGCGAGCAGAATTATGCCAGAGTTTGAATTTGCAAACTGTACCCACTGCCATACTTCCCTCAACTCTCTATCCTGGGGCTTCCAGGAGCAGGAGCCCCATAGGGTGTGATCACTATGCAGGTGTGGAGTCATGCAGCCATGACATGTGCAGAGCTGCAGGGGCGGTTCTAACATCTGACGAAAGAACATATTTTCTTTCAAAGCTTAAAAATACCCTCAGCCAAGCCTTATCTACATAACCACATTCTATTCAGTTCCAACTTCCTCTGCTTTCCAGGAAAATTCTAGACTTTAAATGAAGAAGACTTGTGAATGAGTCCACAGGCTTCCAGGTTAACAGATGTGAGGATGGCCTGTTCACCTGAAAGGATTTCATCTCCCACAGCAAACACCTAACAGATTCAGGAGCATTTCTGCCCGTTACAGCACTCAGCCCTCACGGTGCAGAAACCCATGCCCAGGACCTGATGGTGCAGAAATCCATACCCAGGCCTCACTGGATGTGCCTCAATGAGGAGAGCCAGGGCTAGGACCCCACCCTGTAGAAACCCAGTTCTAAGCATCTTATCCACTTCAGAGGCAGCACTGTGCGCTCCCCACGTGCCCGGCACCCTCCAGTCCACTTAATTACCAATGCTGCCTCCAACCACTGTATACGACAGCTATTTATTAACATGTTGCAGGTAACAAAGCATATTCAGAGACTGCCAGTCACTTCTGCAACATTGTACCCGGTAAGCGGAGAGAAGCAGAAGCCAAGTAGATGGTTCTTTGCTTTAGACTCTACCCTGTTCAACCTCACATGGGAGAAAAGCACATGTGCTGGGATCTTTCATCAAAATTTCACTTTCTTACCTACTTCTTCCCTTAACAGACGTGTTCACGCTTCATCATTGCCTGTGGCTTGGCTTAAATTTTATTAAGAAATGAATTCAGAGTTTCTTAGGAATGCGGGGACAAGCTCTCTTTCTCTTTTGCATCACTAAACAAATGCATGGGGCCTTCAAAAAGTGCATGGGAAGCACGCACTACAGAAGGACTATACACGCATTTCAAAAACATTTTCCGGCCGGCGCCATGGCTCACTAGGCTAATCCTCCACCTTGCGGCACCGGCACACCAGGTTCTAGTCCCGGTCGGGGTGCCGGATTCTGTCCCGGATGCTCCTCTTCCAGGCCAGCTCTCTGCTGTGGCCAGGGAGTGCAGTGGAGGATGGCCCAAGTGCTTGGGCCCTGCACCCCATGGGAGACCAGGAGAAGTACCTGGCTCCTGCTGTCAGATCAGCGCGGTGCGCCGGCCGCAGCGCGCTGGCCGCGGCGGCCATTGGAGGGTGAACCAACGGCAAAGGAAGACCTTTCTCTCTCTCTCTCTCACTGTCCACTCTGCCTGTCAAAAAAAAAAACAAAAAACAAACAAAAAACTTTTCCACCAAAACACATGTCTTGTACTACTTTCACTTATACCAAAATCCTCTCTCTCTCCACATTTACATACACACACGCACACACACATGCATATTTATAATACATATGTCACATATACCTGTGTGTACATATGTGCCAAGTGCCAGACTCCAGTAACTATACTTGACCATCTGCTTGAGGGCAGTATCTTCTGCAGCAAATCTCAGTGAACCACCAACTGCCTAGGAGCAAAGACAGTGTCTAACAGAAACCCACAGTCTCTCCTCAAGTTCATGGCGCCCAGAGCTTTGAGCCCTGCTGTACTGCAGAAGAACAGAATTTAAGAAGGGTCTATTTATAACTCTCGGTACCGCAACATGTAAGTAAACACACTGAACTCTCTTCTGCACAAACTGTAACCGTTCATTCCTCCTGGCATACAGAACACAGGAACATCCTCAAACCAGGTTAAAACAAGCTTTGGTGTCAATCAAGTTCAAGCCAAGATCGGGTCTCAGCACCACAGGTGTCGTAAAATCAGTGTGTTTCATCTGGATCCGGGCAGGCGCACCTGCACCTCACCGTGCCCTACATGGCTCTACCATGAGGCATCTGTGAGCTGCAGGGCAGTGCCCACCTGCCACTCCCACAGCCCAGGGAGCACTACCCGCCCAGTGCAGCAGACAGCATACGTGGCGACAAATCGCAAAATTCCACATAGGAAATTTTGAGATCAAGTATCAAAGTCAAATTCCTTTGGCACATCTCCTTGGCAGTGAAAGTAAGATGGTATTTTTGGAGTTCTTTATGTAACATATGGAACACTTAAAGCGAGAGTGAAGATCCAACCTACAGAAGAGGAGCTGGTCCTGGGACTTTCCACGCCTTGCTCTCTGAAGCTTACTTAGCAGACACGCTGGGCACGGGGTGTGACAGGGGACGCAGCCTGCTGAGCACCTGGGACGGCTGCGAAGCAGCTGGGGACCACACTGAGTCCCTGCACACGGTGCAGCGCTGGCCCACGGAGACGTCTGCTCAAATGCTGGGGCTGCAATTAGCCAAGAGCACTGAGAGCGTGGACTCAGTGCATCTCTGAGGCCAAAACTCCATATTCCTGCCTTTGGGTCTCATGTGATCCAAGCTTCTGTAGTTCAACAGTTGTACCGTCAAAAGAAACTGCCTGGGGTTGGCGCTGTGGTGCAGTGGGTAAAGCCGCCGCCTGCGGTGCCGGCATCCCATATGGGCTCAGGTTCAAGTCCCGGCTGCTCCACTTCCAATCCAGCTCTCTGCTATGGCCTGGGAAAGCAGCAGAAGATGGCCCAAGTCCTTGCACCCCTGCACCCTTGTGGGAGACCTGGAGGAAGCTCCTGGATCCTGGCTTCAGATCAGCACAGCCCTGTCCACTGCAGCCATGTGGGGAGTGAACCAGTGGATGGAAGCCCTCTCTCTCTCTCTGTCTCTCTCTCTCTCTCTCTCTCTGCTTCTCCTTCTCTGTGTAACTGTGACTTTCAAATAAATAAACAAATTTTTTAAAAAAATTATAAAAAGTAAGCAATTATTTTTTCAGAGAGTTTTACAATAGGTTTCAATTATTTGGTTTCACTTACTAAATGGTATCAGACTCAGTCTTAACCTGTTTTTGCGGCTATGGTCTCATAAATGCAAACACACACAGAGTTGTGTAATAACCTATTAACAACCTGTTACATGTTCTGTGATCTAACACTAGCACTTCAAAATGAAACACACAATCCGAATTAAATCTCTGAAAATCCATGAAGAAAAAACTTACCACTGAAGAAACCAAATTTCTGCTAATAAATGCTTTTGTACACTTACGCTTTTGAGTCTGACAAATCTTGCAGGTAAATTTAAGTAAGAAAAAATTTTAAAAAGTACCTACTTTATTTTATTTGTCAGAGCAACATAAAGAGGTAGAAACAAGAGCAGGAGATAGATCTTCCATCTGCTGGTTGACTCCCCAGATGGCCTTCACAGCCAGTGTTGGACCAGGCCGAGGCCACAAACTCCACCCAGGTCTCCCAAGGAGGCAGCAGGGACTCAGGCACTTGGGCTGTCATCGCTGCCTTCCCAGGCCATTAGCAGGGAAGCTGGGTCAGAAGCGTGGCGCTGCTAACTCAAAACCCCTCCCAAATGAGCCGCCGGTGTGCCAAGTGTCAGCTTAACCCACCGCCCAACACCGGCCCTACAGTAGGTTTCTGAGTAGAGGAGGCTAAGAAAGCCACAAAGCCGCTTTGTTAACTGGAGCCCCCACTGACACACGGGAAGACTTCATCAATCCTTGCTTTGTTGTCTGAGGCCTGCAGCTACAAAGCCAATGTTATGCACTTCCTCTGAGCAGGGCAAGAGGATACCCTCTGAATGCTATTCCTCTCAGTCTCAAAGCGCAGTGGGAAGAGGCGAGTCCCCAAATTACACCTGGATGATACTCCAGGCCCCAGTCCTGATTACAGGCTGAATGCTCTTTTCCATAAAAGTCACCATTTCCGTTATCTGCTGTACTTAGTAACTCTATTTTATACTCCGGATGATTGGCTAAGAACTAAGAACCATTATTTAGAAACTGGGTATAGATAGCTTAGAAATTACAGGTATTTGAAAGGCAGAGAGGGAAGGAGTGAGAGAGTGAGAGAGACAGAGAGACAGAGACAGAGAGAATGAACACGAGCTCCCATAAACAGTCAGGGCTGGGCCAGGTCAAAGCCAGGAACTCTTCTGGGGTCTCCCACGTGGCTGCAGCGGCCCGAGCACTGGGACTCTCCTCTGCTTTCCCAGATGCATTAGCAGGGAGTTGAACCAGCAACAGAGCAGCCAGGACCCAAACCAACAACAGTGACACGAGACACCAGCACATGAGACAGCTTAACCCACTGCACCACAACACTGGTACATGCTGCTGACAGATGTTGGGCCATGTCTCCATCTGTATCTATATCTATATATATGTGACTTCTATAAACACCATAGTCTGAAAATACAGCCATTTCCTGTTTTCAGTCAAAATGACCATTACTTCATGTTTCCATCGTTTCCACATAATACTCATTAATTCAGCATGATCTAATACAACAAAAATATACTCATAAATACATGCATTATTTGACTTGATGAACCAGCGAGTGTTAACTTACATCTTCAATACATTATTTCTAACTGAATAAGCAACACTTCTTCCATCCAAGGACAAAGAACTACATAAACAACTTGGCCTGACAGTCCAAAGTTCTGAGCTGTAATGCAGGTGACTTAACATTGCTGATATCAAAAACCCACTATTTTTTAAAAAAGTTACAGAGTTACAGAGAAGCAGAGAGAGAGAGAGAGAGAGAGTAAGAGAGAGAGCGCCTCCATCCACTGCTTCACTCCCCAGATGACCCCAACAGCCAGAGCTGCGCTGATTCGAAGCCAGGAGCCAGGATCTTCTTCCAGGTTTCCCATGCAGGTGCAGGGACCCAAGGACTGGGACCATCTTCTACTGCTTTCCCAGGCCAAAGCAGAGAGCTGTATCAGAAGTGGAGCAGGCCGGCGCCGCGGTTCAGTAGGCTAATCCTTCGCCTTGTGGCACCCACACACCGGGTTCTAGTCCCAGTTGGGGCGCCGGATTCTGTCCCGGTTGCCCCTCTTTCAGGCCAGCTCTCTGCTATGGCCAGGGAGTGCAGTGGAGGATGGCCCAGGTGCTTGGGCCCTGCACCCCATGGGAGACCAGGAGAAGCACCTGGCTCCTGGCTTCGGATCAGCACGGTGCGCCAGCCGTGGCGGCCATTGGAGGGTGAACCAACGGCAAAGGAAGACCTTTCTCTCTGTCTCTCTCTCTCTCACTGTCCACTCTGCCTGTCAAAAAAAAAAAAAAAAAAAAGTGGAGCAGACAGGACTTGAACTGGCGCCCATATGGGATGCCGGCACTGCAGGCGGTAGCTTTACCCACTACGCCAGCGCCGGCCCCAATTTCATACCTCACACTATCCAAGGCCGTGAGACTCTCTACCTAAGGGCCCCTCTGGAAAATCTTCTCTGCTGCAAGGAAAGTTGCCATCTCAGGGACAGCTGGCACCAGAAATGCGCACGAGGAGGCTTCAGGACAGAGTGGAGCCTGGACGCTGTGATGCACAGGTGCCGACGTGTCTGACGGGAACGCAGCTCCCAGCTGCACCACTCGCCGACTGTAACCTCACAGGGCTCCGTGCAAAGAGGGAACAGCCGATACCTCGGACTGCCCTGTGTATGGGTTACAGTCCCACGGGCCACTTTCTCCCTACTGGGACAGAACAAACCAGTGGGCCGGGGAGACAGAACCGCAGCCGCCAAAGCCGGCCCTCCCGGCCAGAGGAGGCCCCGGAAAAGCTGCTGAAGCTTCGGGAGCGTCAGTTCTCCGGCACGCTCCTGACTTCCCGCGCGCACGCCCCTCCCTTGAGAAGCAGGAACCCACCACAGGCGAGAGGAGAACCAGGTCAGAGGCCCAACCCCACGGGACAGCACACACGAAATCCCGGAAAAATGGAGACGCAGCCTTGGCTTGCAAGACACACAATTAAAAATTTAAATTCCTGCTTCCTGAAAGACAGAACACATAACCTATTTACAAAGTTTATGTAGCAGCTTTATGGACATTAAAGAATGATGAATACAGACCTAAATATGCCAAACCTAATTGTACAAGAATTCATGGATGCAATTACCTTACAGACAGCCCAGATTTTGCTGAAAAATCAATCCAAGATTCATCTAATCCACCGACCAGGCCAGGAATCTAGTAACTCTACTGTATGGTATTGTTCTAAGTCCTTACACGAAAAGTAGCTCAATATTCATGTTAGTTTAATGTATTATTTCAGTTCAATGAACACTCTTGTGTTGATTATATTTTATTTATATCTTGGAAAAATAATCGTTTTGTGCAAAGGTTTAACCTGGTTTTTTTTAAAGTATCTATTTGAAATTCAGAGTTAGGGAGAGAGGTAGAAACAGAGAGACCTTCTATCCACTGGTTCACCCCCGAGATGTCCACAATGGCCAGGGCTGGGCCAGGCAAAAACCAGGAACTGCATCCAGGTCTCTCGCACAGGCAGCAGCAGCCTAAATACTTGGGCCACCTTCTGCAGCTTTCCCAGGCCATTAATAGGGAACCTGATCAGAAGTGGCAGGAACTGGCGCCCAGATGGGAAGCCAGCTACTCATGTGGCAGCTGAAACCCCTGCACCACAACACCAGCCCCGTAACTGCGTTTTGGCCCAATCAAAGTGCCCATGAAAATGAGGGGAGTGGGAGGAGGATGACCTAAGTCAAGTTTTGCACTAGGGCTATGTTTTGTCTTCAGGCCCTAGTAGTTAACGGGCTAAGGACACTAAGCCAGTTAGTTCTCTCTGGACTTTTCCTGTGAATCAGAGCAAAGAAATAACATTTCTATCCAGCTTAGGGGATTGCATAAGACTATACACAAAACTGTAATACATAAAGCGTTGTTTTCTCTTTACCTACTCAGCAGAGATGCTGTGGAGACGACACCAGGTTACCAATCACCCACATGAGCTTTGGACTTGTAACTTTAAGGCATTAGCATTCCGATTATACAAGGGAGCAGGTTCTACTTGCCTGCTTCCACATGGGTCAGCTTCTACACATGCCCCTTACCATCAGAGAACACGACCTTCCTAGCACTCCCCTCCAACGTGGTTTACTTATTCCTGGTTATCAGAGTTTGACCTTTGTCGTATCCCTATAAACAGGTGAAGTCCCGGTAAGTTGGTTGTTTAGAGAAAAAAAAAAAAGCTACATTGGTGTGAGTCTATGTGAGGTTTAGGGACAGCAACTCCAAAATGCCCAAGGCAGCAAGTGATACAGACCCAGATCTCAATAATGGGAGCTGCCCTCCTGCCTGCTCCACTCCCCTCCCAGGCTCCTCCCCCAGCTCCCGCATCCAGACCCCCACCCCCACCCCAGTCTCTTCCCAGGGATGGGGACAGAGGGGAGGCAGTGGCACGGTCACAGCTGCCCAGAGGATGTCGTATGCCGCTGAGGCGGAGTCACTCTGCCGCCTGGACTTTCAAAACAGCAGCAGCATCTGGGGCACCGAATCCTGCATCTCGGGGATGCACAGGGGGGTGCCGTTTGCTATTTGTCAGGCAAATGTTCTAAGTGCTGGCCAAGCACACACGTGAGGTCGCTTAATGAGAAAGCACCGGGCGCTTCCTCTGCTTCCGCCCAGGCTTGAGTGTCATAAAAACCTGAGCCTCTCCCAGATTTATTTCTTGGGATGTCAATGTTCTCCTCAGCTCCAGGGTAATCAAACACCAGTGCTGTGTTGTAACAGTAAGGGGAGAACGCATTAGTGTATTAAATCCAGGCAAGCAATACCTTGAGTGCCGTGGCCCTGCCTGCATACACTAAGCAGTCCTGTGTGTTCTCCCTCCCGCTAGTCAATATCCTTGGTTTGGTAACCATTTCCTGAAGGTGAGCGTTCCCAGTGAACAGAGCAGCACTGGTGCCAAAGATTCTTAGAGCAGCGCTCATGAGAGCTGTTTTCAAATGGGCACAATGGACACTGCCCGGGGCTTGGGAAAATGCCAACCAGCCTGCTGCAGAGTGAGAACGGGTCCCAGGCGCCTGTTGTTTTTTTTTTTTTTTTAATTTTTATTTATTTATTTATTTATTTTTTTGACAGGCAGAGTGGACAGTGAGAGAGAGACAGAGAGAAAGGTCTTCCTTTGCCATTGGTTCACCCACCAATGGCCGCCGCGGCCAGCGCGCTGCGGCCGGCGCACTGCGCTGATCCGATGGCAGGAGCCAGGTACTTCTCCTGGTCTCCCATGGGGTGCAGGGCCCAAGCACTTGGGCCATCCTCCACTGCACTCCCGGGCCACAGCAGAGAGCTGGCCTGGAAGAGGGGCAACTGGGACAGAATCCAGCGCCCCAACTGGGACTAGAACCCGGTGTGCCAGCGCCACAAGGCGGAGGATTAGCCTGTTGAACCACGGCGCCGGCAAGGCGCCTGTTTTAACCAGGTATTCAGTGGGACTTGGTGCACATTCCTGCTGAACCACCACCAGCTCTGGGGCAGGCATGTGGCCTGGCAGTGAAGTTGCAAGACGTGAGGAGACTCACATCTCTCATACTGGAGTGCCCGGGTTCAAGGCCCAGCCCCACCCCAACAGCAGCTTCCTGCTCCTGCGTGCCCTGGGAGGCAGCAGGCAAGGACTTCGTAGTTGAATTCCTGCCATCCACGTGGGAGGACCCAGTTAGAGTCCCTGGCTGCTGACTCTGGGTGCAAGTCAAAGCTACTGCATGGGCCGACACTGTGGCGTAGAGGGTGCAGCCGCCGCCTGCAGTGCTGGGTCCAGTCCTGGCTGCTCCACTTCTGATCGGGCTCTCTGCTGTGGCCTGGGAAAGCAGTGGAAGATGGCCCAAGTCCTTGGGCCCCTGCACCCATGTGGGAGACCTGAAGAAGCTCCTGGCTCCTGGTTTCGGATCAGCATTGCTCCAGCCATTGTGGCCATCTGGGGAATGGGCCAGCAGACGGAAGATGGATCGATCTCTATCTGCCTTTCAAATAAACAGATAAATCTTAAAAAAGTAAAATAAAAAGCTGTTGCAGGCCCTTGTGGAATAAACCAGCATATGGGTTCTTGCATGTGCTCTCTCGTTCTCCCTCTCAACTTAAAAAATAATTTTTAAAAAGAGTAAGCAGCTCAGAGGACATCTAAAGCAAATAAAAATCAATGTTCAACCACAGTGTCACTGATTCATTTCTTTCTGCATCTATTTTTTTTTTTTTTTTGACAGGCGGAGTGGACAGTGAGAGAGAGAAACAGAGAGAAAGGTCTTCCTTTTGCCGTTGGTTCACCCTCCAATGGCCACCGCGGCCAGCACACCGTGCTGATCCGATTGCAGGAGCCAGGTGCTTCTCCTGGTCTCCCATGGGGTGCATGACCCAAGCACTTGGGCCATCCTCCACTGCACTCCCGGGCCACAGCAGACAGCTGGACTGGAAGAGGAACAACCAGGACAGAATTCGGTAAGCTGGTGCCGCAGGCAGAAGGTTAGCCTATTGAGCCGTTTCGCTGGCCATCTATTTTTCGTTATTTCAAAAAAATGCTTATGCAGTAATTTTCACGCAGAGGGAACTTCTTCAGTCAGCAGCAGACTGGCCACAAGCACTTGGTGAGGCTCTGATCGGCAAGGATCAATATTTACGTCCTTTGTAAGAAACAGAACTCGCGTGTCCCTTGTTGAGTGAGCCGACAGCAAAGGAAACACAGACTTGGTGTTTTCTGCAGGGCCTGCGGCAGGCAGCTCCTCTCCAGGAGCTGCAGAGCATAAAATCTCAAAGTTGCTAAAGCTGCAGAATGCCAGCACCATGCACGCTCTTCCACCTTGCAGATACACAAGCCTGCATTGCAGCTGCCTTACGGGCGGACCCTGTATGCAAGCCTGCAAGGGAATTCCCACCACAGTGCGCTCCAGACAGCTCGGACACCAGTTTAACCAGTGCAAACCGCGAGAAGGCCAAGTCCGGAAGAAAGCGGATTCAAAGCCTCATTCCTTGAGTAATGTAATGCTGACCTCAACATCTGTGTCTGCGAAGATCCAAGAGATCCGGATAATGAAGCGTCAGCAGTCAGCCAGCCACTGCACCTTCTCCCTGCCTGGTGAGGACAGAGACCAGACCTCACTCATAATCAAGATTTTAATCCTGCCCAGACAGGGGAGGTGCTGTTACTTGGTACCCTTTGAGGAATATTTTACATCCACTATTTCCCAAGACATCGATCCCAAAGCCCCAGACAACGTCCCACGTTCCCACTAGTGCTGCCCCAGTACCACGGCCTCCATGGATTTACTAATGATTAAAGCAAGCAACGCCATCATGGAACTCTGGACCTTTGCCATCTCTGCCTGTGGGATGCTCCCCGCAGATAGCGCACTAAATCTCCTCCCAGCTATCTTTATAATTAAACAGCTGTGATCAGGCACCTTTTTTAAATTTCGAGATAGCCTATTCTTCACTCACACTGTAGTCAATGCTCCACTAAATAAAGACGCCAACAAATAAAAACTGAAAGCTGACAGCTGAGCAGGAAAACAGGCAAGAGCTAGAAATAACAATCAAAGGAAAGGGCGCTCAATTTCACTCACATAAAAAGTAAATTTTTAAACAGTCACGAAATCTTTTAAACTACACAGATAATTTTAGGTTGATAATTCTAAGTCTTTTATATGGACTGTATGTCATCTATTTATATTCAGATGCAGCCAAGGCTGCCATTTTTCAAGTCAGCACCCACATTGTAACCACGGAATAAGGCCATGACTAATTACAGCCATATCTTACCACACAGTGAACAAGAAAGAGATCTCTGCATTCATCAAAACACTAAGTCTGAAAAAGACACATGACTTTACTTCCAAACAAACTGCTAGGCTCTCCTAGCATCAAAAAGCAAGATTTTCTGGTTGGGTATCCTATTTACCTTCTCACTTGTGTCACTCCCCCACTTGCGGAGGAAGGACACCGGACCTTGCACTGTTCTCTTTGCCCGGCCCTTCCCGGGTTTGCTACTGCTCCCCCCCCCACCCCCGCCCCCACCCCCGCGGAGGGGCAGCACCCCCGCCACTTTCCCCACTTCGGCGGAGGAGCAGCACACCACCGGCCGGCTCTCAGGGGTTTCTCAGGGGTTGCTCAGATGTTCCTGGTGCATGTTGTCTCTCTCCTCCTTTATAGTCCTCTTCCACCAATCCCAACTCTGCTACCCACACGCCGAGTACGCTGCTCTCCTCCAATCAGGAGCAGGATCAGCTCCTGCAGCTTGTTAGCCAAATTGGTGAGGCAGCTGTGTGGAAGTTGTTTGCTCCCTCTCAGCGCCATATGGTGGGAGATCAGATGCATAGAGTTAGTCTTAGCAGTTCCAGTAGTTTAGTCTCGGTTGCTCCCCACAACTTGTTTTATTACACACTCGTACAGGTCCTCATGGTCTCCCTGAACACTGACTCTCCCCTCCCATGCGTCATGGCACATTTTTAACACGGTACGACCTTAAAAACAGAGGCTGTACAGCAAGCCTTCCCCACCACCACTTCCATCAGTCAGGATCTGTGTGTGTGTGTGTGTGTGTGTGTGTGGTGAGAAACAGTACTTAGCAATTTACATGTGCTACGAACATACACAGAAAAATCAAGTTATAAAAACATGTCAGACTATCAAGAGATCAGCAGCAGCATAAAGAAACAGAACCCACTGAAGAAGGCTGCTCTGCTTTTTCGGAAAACACACTTTATTTAGGGCGGACAATTCGAGCAGTGCTTGTAATCACTGGGGTACCCTCATCAGATATTAGAGTGTCGGGGTGCAGTCCCAGCCCCTGCTCCCCACCCAGCTTCCAGCTCAGACACACTCAAGTGGCCAGCACCTGCTGGCCCATGTGTGTGGTCCCTGCCACCCACATGTGAGAGATGGATGAGTTCTTGGCTCCTGGCTTCAGCTGACCTAGCCCTAGCTGCTGTGGGCATTTGGTGAGCTAACTAGTGAGTAAACTCTCTTTCTGTCTCTCCACCTTTTATTTTTTTATATAACCTTTTTTTACAATTTCATTTTGTAAAAAATTTAGAAATTTATTTATTTATTTGAAAGTCAGAGAGTCAGAGTTACACAGAGACAGAAGGAGAGGCAGAGAGAGAGAGAGAGGTCTTCTATCTGCTGGTTCACTCCCAGTTGGTCGCAATGGTCGAGGCTGCACCAATCTGGAGTCAGGAGCTTCTTCCAGGTCTGCCACGTGGGTGCAGGGGCCCAAGGACTTGGGCCATCTTCCACTGCTTTCCCAGGCTATAGCTGAGAGCTGGATCAGTAGTGGAGCAGCCAGGACTCAAACTGGTGCTCATATGGGATGCTGGCCCTGTAAGCAGTGGCTTTACCCACTATGCCACAGAGCCAGCTCCTCTTTACTTTTTAAATAAAGTGAAAATAAGTAAACATTTTAAAAATGAAATATACTTTAGCTAGTATCACATAAACAGGTATAAGAGCAACTATGAATAAGTTCCTTCAAACAACAGCTTAGGTTTTGTCCAACTTTATGTATATTTAAATTTCTGCTCAATATATAAATACCAGAATTACTCCCATGAATGCTATCAATCCTGGACTTAAGGGACAGAAATACTTCTCTACATGACAGAAACCATTGATATTTTTGAGAATATTAAAACAAAAAGATTTGATATGGGGTTAAACATAAAAGAGTAATTTCATTTAATAACTCTTAATGAAACACACTTGGTTTTAAAATGGACATAAAAAATGAGCTGACCAGTAGCTTATTCAAATTCAGGGATGGCTAAAGTGATTAGAAGATAGAAACTACTGGGGCCTGCATTACAACCTGCCAGCTGCCTACAATGCTAGCATCCTATATGAGTGCAGGTTCAAGTCCCTGCTGCTCCATTTCCCACCCAGCTCCCTGCTAATGAGCCTGGGGAAGTGGTAGAAGTTGGCCCAAGTAATTGGGCCCTTTCCACCCACGTAGGAGACAGGAACGGAGCCCTTGGATCCTGGCTTCAGCTTGGACCAGCCCCAATTATTAATGTCATTTGGGAAGTGAGCCAGCAGATGGAAGAGTCACTGTCTCCCTCTCTCCTTTTAACTCTAATAGATGTATCTTTCAAAAAAATCGTTAATTAATAAGATACAGGAATTAAATTTTAGTACCATTTTTTTCTTGCACAATTGCAATTAGGCTGAAATTTCCCATGGGGCAGGCGCTCTCTCTCTCTCTCTCTATATATATATATATATATATATACATATATACATATACACACACACACACATATATATATATATATAATGAAAATTTCTCACAGTCTAAAGTTGAGTATCTTGCAGGTAATTTTAAAACGCTTGGTTGTCATGATGGGGAAAATGACGCTGCAGGAGGTGAAGTGATGGGCAAGCAATCCCAGGCTCCTTCACAGAAACAGACTTCAAACCAGTGTATCAGAGAGAATCCCCACAGAGGTGACGGAGACAGACCGTGCGGCTTGCAACAGCCATCAGGAACCAAGACACACCGGCAGCCCAGGAGCTCCTGGAGGGGCCCTGAGAAATGCGTACCAGGAGACACAGTGCACTAGGATTGCAAAATTTTCTGCACTCAAACTGACTTTTTAGCTCCATTCTTCTATGAACGAGTTACAATGTCCTCACCATGGACGTGGCTTGTTAGGCAAGTGCTGTGGCGCAGCAGGTAAAGCCACCACCTGCAGGGCCGGCATCCTCTATGGACGCCGGTTGCAGTTCCAGCTGCTCCACTTCCGATCCTGCTCCCTGCTAATGTGCCTGCAGAAGCAAGCGGATGGCCCAAGTTCTCGGATTCCTGCACCCACACAGGGGGCCTGGATGAAGCTCCTGGCTCTGGCCAGACCCAGGCCCTAGCAATGCTGCTACCTGGGGAGTGAACCACCAGATGGAAGATCTCTCTGTCTCTCCCTCCCTCTGCTTGTAACTCTGCCTTTCTAATAAATAAGTAAATCTTTCAAAAAATAAATAAATAAAAGCAAAGTAACCAGGAAGCACCTTATAGGGAGTGATGGTCATGCTGGATGGGTCCACCCCAGGGAGCATCAGCGGACATCTCGGCACAGACAACTGGCGACTCTGACCCTTAGGACAGCCACACCGAAGCGGGTGGCCTGGTGCACCTTCTTCCTACTTACTGGCCTGAGCCAGGCTACTCAGCTTCACGGGGCGTCCTATCCCTCATCTGCAAAGGAGGTTTCTTCCTTTGACAACGAAGTCAGATAGCGTATGTAAAAGCATAAAGCAAAGACACAGTATGTTGCAGCCTCTCTATTCACTTTGCTAACAATGTCAGTGGCACAGAGCTGTTTTAGGGGCTTTTCCCATGGTGGGGGGTGTGGGATGGATCGTGGCACCGCAACACCGTGTCGAGGAGGTGCAACACTGTGTCGAGGAACCGGAGTCGGTGCAACACTGTGTCGAGGAACCGGAGTCTGCCGCACCGCAACACCGTGTCGAGGAGGTGCAACACTGTGTCGAGGAACCGGAGTCTGCCTTGCTGGTAACAGCACCAAGTGGAGGTGTTTGACCCATTGTTGAGGAGACGACACATTGTTGAGGAGACGGGTCTGATGCACAGGCCAGCTTGAAACTCAAGATGTAGCAGCAATCAGAGCCGTCTCTGGACAAAGATCTGACAGTCTGTTAGTAAAATGGCGCAGTCTTATCTATGGCACGATCTACACCCTGACACCACCCTAGGCCCTAGCCCCCACCGCCATTGCTGGAAGCCAGGTGGCCACATGGCCCAACCACCAGTGTCAGCCCCACTCCCTTCCTAATGAGATTCGCTGCTCCTACTTCCCTGCCTGCCCCCCAGCAAAGTTTTAAAAGGACCTGTTCCTGAACACGTGGCTCTCTCTTCCTCTCTGTCTCCTGACCTCTGTCTCTCTCTTTCTCTCTCTCTCACTCTCACTCTCCTTCTCTCTCTTCTCCTTCTTTGCCCCTTCCCTCCCATCTGTCAGGTTTCCCCCAATAAACCCTCCACCTTACTCGGGTGTCTGGTGTGTTTTATGGTGGCCTTACATAGTCACTGTGTGTCGACTGAAGTCCTAAGTGTAAAAACCACGTAGAGGAAGAAGAGAACAGAAACGCTAGGTGCTTTCTGAGACTAGAGGAGGCAGACAGGAGACCGTCTCATCTGACTATGCCAATCAGCTGTCGCCCTGTAATGCTGCACCCACGAATCACATCCATTTCAGGACCCAGGTGCCCTATGCTGAGCTCCAGGATATCAGGTGACACCTGCAGTTGTGTGGCCCAACACAGATGGGTTTCTTTTATGCTTGCAAACAGGATTTTGAAGCGGACTTAGAAGTTTTGATTTCTTTTTTAAAATAATGAAATGGATGTGTTTTCTTTTCTGAATTGCGTGGGGACTGAATTTTACTACTTGCTGTTGTGAAGAAGGTGGCAGTTCCCCCATGCCATGATAAAATAGAGATGCTTACAAAATAAATGTCGCTCCCCCTCTTCGTGGAGGAGCAACACAGGACCCTGCGCTGTTCTTTCGTCTGCTCGGCCCTCCCCGGGTTTGCTGCTGGTTCTTCCCGGGTTGGCTACTGTCCCTTCCACCTCCGTGGAAGGGCGGTTCCCCCTGGCCACATTCCCCACTTCCGCAGGGGAGCGGCACACCGCTGGCCGGCTTTCTGGGGGGCTGCACGGGTTCCCTTCAGCTAGATGTTCCCCATAGATGTTCCTGGTGCATGCCGTCTCTCTCCTCCTTTATAGTCCTCCTCCGCCAATCCCAACTCGGCTGCCCACACGCCGAGTACGCTGCTCTCCAATCAGGAGCAAGTCCTACAGTTTATTAGTTGAACTGGAGGCAGCTGCGCGGAAGCTGTTTACTTCTCTCCCAATGCCATGTTGTGGGAGAGCAGATGCATAGAATAAGTCTTAATTTCAGTAACTTAGTCCAGTCCGGATTGCTCCCCACAGATCCCCCTTTCTTTTTATTTTTTGGCGTTGATACGCGCCTGTCTTCGGTGTCCCGCGGCACACACTCTGCTCTACTTGCTAGAGTTGCCACAAGCTCTTACAAGTCCTATCAATCAGGCAAACCGAATCCGGGTCCTCTCTTCGCCATGTTGTGAGGAGGTTTTTAGGCACTGATGCATGCCTGTGTTCGGTGCCCTGCAGCGCATGCTCTACTCTGCTAGAACTGCCCGCAGGTGCTTACAAAACCTATCAGGCAAACCGAATCCAAGCCTTCTCATTGCCGTATTGTGGGGGAGACTTATTAGTGTTGGTTTGTGCCTATCTTCGGTGACCTGCAGCTCATACTCTGGTTGAGCTGCTTGCTGGCGCTTATCGCCTTAATTAGGCAGACCGAATCCAAGCTTTCTCATTGTTGTATTGTGGGGAAGCCTTACTGATGTTAATTCGTGCCTGTCTTCGGTGACCTGCGGCGCATAAGCTGCTAGCTGCCCGCAGGTGCTCATCGCCTCACTAATCGGGCAGACTGAATCCAAGCTCTCACATTGCAGTGTTGTAGGGAGGCCTTTCTATTTCTCTATTTCTCTATCTCCGGGCATTCCTATTTCTCCCATTTTACTTCTATCTCCCAGCATTCTTATTTCTCTCATTTTATTTCTAAACTTCTATTTCTCTTATCCCTGCAGCTTCCCGCTCTCATTCCATTTCTAAACTTCTGTTTCTCTTATCCCCGCGGCTTCCCGGCTGCGCCGCTTCAGCCCGCGCCTCTCTCATCTGCGCAGCTTCCCGGCTTTGCGCGGCTTGGCTTCGCGCGCTCCGCGGTCTCCACGCCCTTCGCGTCTGCACCACGGCCTCGCCAGCCCCGTTCCCTATCTACTTGTGCCCCGCACGCTCTCTCTGCACGCGGCGGCTTCCGCGAGTAACACAGCGTAGCTTACGTGTCCGCCACTAGCATTCAATCTAAGTTCCCCGGGCTAGCCTGGCGAATTCAACCCAGCGTACGTCTCCGCCCCACGGTTTGGCTTCCCGTCCTTTGCTCCCCGGGCTAATCAGACGGATCCCAACCAGGCTCACGTTTCAGCTTCTGGTTTCAACTTTTCGCCCCCTATTCCCGGGCTAACTTGAGAATCCCAAAGTGGCTTTCGTATCCGCCTCGGCCTGCCCCCCGCGGCTTCAATTTCCCTAACACTTTTCTCTACCCGGTATGTTTCCCTAAGTTTTCTTCCAACAATATTCCTCCCTTATTTCTCCTGGCCTCTCCCCACAGTCCGCATCCGAGTCTGTTCTAGCTTTCACTTTCGCTTTTGACCTTAGAGATTTCTCCCAGCTTCCCCCCGTAGTCCGTATCCGAATCTATGCCTAGGCTTTCAATAACTTCTTCCGGCTCCTTTTTCGTCCGGCTTTTCCCTAGGCTGTTTGCTAGTCTCTCTCTCTGGTATTTTCCTGCTTCTTCCCGTTTCTTCCCTCCTAAGTTTGCTATCCGTTCTAGGTTTCCTATCCGAGTCAGGTTTCCTATCCGAGTCACGGCACCATTATGTCGCTCCCCCTCTTCGTGGAGGAACGACACTAAGCCCTGCCTAGGCTTCATATCCGAGTCACGGCACCATTATGTCGCTCCCCCTCTTCGTGGAGGAGCAACACAGGACCCTGCGCTGTTCTTTCTGTCTGCTCGGCCCTCCCCGGGTTTGCTGCTGGTTCTTCCCGGGTTGGCTACTATCCCTTCCACCTCCGTGGAAGGGCAGTTCCCCCTGGCCACATTCCCCACTTCCGCAGGGGAGCAGCACCCCGCCGGCCGGCTTTCTCGGGGGCGGCACGGGTTCCCTTAGATGTTCCCCATAGATGTTCCCGGTGCATGCCGTCTCTCTCCTCCTTTATAGTCCTCCTCCGCCAATCCCAACTTGGCTGCCCACACGCCGAGTACGCTGCTCTCCTCCAATCAGGAGCAGCTCCTGCAGCTTGTCAAGTTGGTGAGAGGCAGCTGGGTAGAAGCTGTTTACTCCTCTCCCAGCTCCATATTGTGGGAGAGCAGATGCATAGAATAAGTCTTAATTCCAGTAACAGTCTAGTCCAAGTTGCTCCCCACAATAAACAGACCTAGAGCATCCCAGACAGCAGGATGCAGTTCTAACAGTCCTAAACGCTGACAGTGCTAACCCCAAAACGCAGTCACAGCCCAGCTCCCCCGAGGGAACGGTACTGGAACTCAGAGGCCAAAGTCGCAGTCGCACAGTCCTATAAAGCGGCAGAACCTGCACCTCCTCCTCCCCTACACTCTAAATCCTCTCCATGTCACCTATAAAGCCTAATGTGATGTAAACGCTATGTAAACTGCTGTCACAGCAAAGGGAGAAGCCTAGATGTCTACTACAAATGCAGCTGTATTCAAGCATCCTCCAGTCACGGCGCAGTTGGTTGAATCCACAGACGTGGAACCCACAGACAGGGAGGGCCAAGCATACCTAAAACTGTATTAGATGCATAAACAAAACCTATTTTAAAATAAACGCAGGGGCCGGCATTGTGGCATAGCAGAGAAAGCCACCACCTACGATGCCTGTATCCCTTGTGTGTGCCAGTTCCTGTACACACTGCTCCACGTGGGAAAAACAATGGAGAATGGCTCCAGCGCTTGGACCACTGCCCCCCAACGAGGGAGACCCAGAAGATGCTTCTGACTCCCAGCCTCAGCCGTGCTCAACCCCATCCATTGCAGCTACTTCTCAAAGTAGAAGCACGCTCACTTGCTCTCTCTCTCTCTCTGCCCCTCCCTCACTCTCTGTGACTCTGACAAATAAAAAAGTATTTAAAATAAAGGCCTTAGAGCTATTTAAAAGATAAACTGAAACATTTTGAAAAATATCCAATACATTTACAAATTCAAATAGGGCCTGGCGTTGTGCTGTAGTAGGTAAAGCTGCTGCCTGCGATGTTGGCATCCAATATGCACACCAGTTCGAATCCTGGCTGTTCTACTTCTGATCCAGCTCCCTGCTAGTGTGTCTAGGAAAGCAGTGGAGGACAGCCCAAGTGCTCGGGCTGTTGGACCCACACAGGAGACCTGGACGAAGCTCTTGGCTCCTGGCTTCAGCCTGGCCCAGCTTTGGCTGTTGTTGCCATTTGGGGAGTAAACCAGCAGATGGAAGTTGGATAGTGCTTGCCTGCTCGCTCGCTCTCTGGCTCTCCCTCGTTAACTCTGCCTTTAAAATAAACAAATGAACCAATTCCTAGAAAAATACAACTTAGCAAAAAAGACAAAATAATTATCGTTAAATATAAACAGACTCATAAATGTTACCAAAGTTTGAAATTATGCCACAAAGAAAATGCTAGGGTCAAAGGACTTAATATTTAGATGCCTCAAATATTTAAGAGAAATAACACAATCATCCACAGATTCTACAAAATAGAAAAGGAGAAAATATATCCCAACTCACTGTAGGAATTCATCTAGCACCAACCTGAGCCTTGCAAACCCTGACCAAACAACTACCCCCAAAAAAGAAGATACAACTGAAAAATTTCTCAATAATACTCCAGGATTTCTGGTTTAACACTTGAAACTCAATCAACATGATTAATTACATTCAGCTGATATGAAATAAATATGATATGATATAAACTGAAGAGAACTCCCTCAACAAGATAAAGGCTTCCATGGAAAATCTAACAGGTGCTGGCTAAATGCTGGGAAATGTTCCTCTGAGATGCCTATGTGGCCAGCAAATACCACCAGCTCAGCTTAGCACCACACTGGAGACAGAGATCCTGGCTAGTACCGTATGACAAAATTTTTAGGAGTTCAAACGAAAGGGAGAAATAAACCCATTATGCTCAGATGATATGTTGAAAACCTAGAAAATTAAAAGACAATCAGCAGATAAATTATTAGTATTGATAAGTCAGCTGCTTAAGTTTATAAATGATCACCATACAAAATTCAAGTAGATGTCTAGTCACCGCCTAGAAACTAAAATTGAGAATTATCACAAAAGCATAAAAAGCAATTATCTAAGAATAAATATAAAAATGTCCAAGGTTTTTTACACTGAGAACTAGAAGGATCATTTAGAGAACTTTTAAAAGATTAAAATGACATTAGGCCATGAAAATACATTAAGACAAATTTTTAAATGGCCAATTTTCCTCAAATTGATTTTTGGAATAATCCTAATAAAAATTACCACTGGGATTTTGGATAAATTAATGATCTGACTTTTATATTTATATAGAACAGCCAAGAGTCAATAAAAGACAAGATAAACTTGAAGAGTAATGAAGCCAGTGGGACTAGACCAGCAAATAGAAAGCCCATTTTAAATACAGAAAATTCAAGACTCTGCAGATGCAGAAGAAGAAAGCAAGCAGTACAACTGAACAAAACGTACCAAGACCAATCTTCCCATAAAGTATTTCATGGCAAAAATAGCATGGCCACGGTGTGTAGAAATGGCAATTGGTTCAATGACTAGCTCTGGGTCAGTATTATTTATATCCAAGTAAGAAAACACAGCTCAAACCAGGCATGAAAACCTATTCCTGATAAGATATGAAACAGTAAGTATCTAGGTAGAATGTAATACAAAAATATTCATTGACTTTGCAATAAGGAAAGGTTTATTAAATAAAATATTAACTATGGAATTCATTAAAATGAAGAACATCCAGGGGCTGGCGATTTGGTGCAGTAGGTTAATCCTCTGCCTGCAGCAGCATCCCCTAGGGGCACTGGTTCTAGTCCCGGCTGCTCCACTTCCAATCCAGCTCTCTGCTGTGGCCTGGGAAACCAGTGGAAGATGGCCCAGGTGCTTGGGCCCCTGCACCCATGGGAGACCCAGAGGAAGACAGAGGCACCTGGCTTCGGAATGGCTCAGCTCTGGCTATTGCGGCCAACTGGAGAGTGAACCAGCGGATGGAAGACCTTTCTTTCTGTCTCTTCCTCTCACTCTCTATAACTTTACCTCTCAAAAATAAATAGTAAAACTAAAATCTTTAAAAAAAAAACTGAGTATCTGTTGATACAACATTAAGAAATTCTAAGGAAAATTACAGAGTGGATGAAGATATTCACAAATATTCTTAAAGGGCTCAATCAGAATATACAACCTCCAAGCAACAACAAGCAAGAAGACCAGTATTAAAACAGACAAAACTCCTGAATGGGTACTTTGAAACAGGGCATCTATTTGGACAAAATACATATTAAAAGGTTTTCAACTTCTTATCAATGGATACACAAAACTCTAATTACTCATTGTGCACACATGCTTCCACCCAGCAGAATGGTTTAAGAAAAAAAAAAAAAAAAGCTGTTCACACCAACTGAGTTATAGGAAAGCTACAATCATTACATAGCTCATATTCCATGGGATGGATTGCTAAATGGCACAGCCACTTTCGCAAAACTATCAATATCTACTAAAGTAGTGGCTAAGCATACTCTATGACTCATCAATTTTAAACTTAGGTGTACTGCAACAAAAATGTGTGCAAATATATGCAAAAGTACAATAATCATGTATCAAAAGTACAATCTAAAAGTACAATAATTGAGTTCATCAGAGAACTCTTACTATAAATACAAAACCAGAAACAAGCCAAATGCCCAACAGAACACACACATTTTGGTATATTCATGTAAAAATGCCATAGAACTGTAAAAATCACCCGTTGCTACATGCAAGCATTAGTATCTCTCTCTCTCTCTCTCTCCCTCTCTCTCTCTCTCTCTCTCTCTCTCTCACACACACACACACACACACACACACGTTAAAGAAGCCTGACTCCCTAAAATGCTTCCTTTCAATTCCACTTACATAAACTACCCCACGGTCTTCGTGTGGAAGATCAGGTACCTCCAGGGAGAGGCAAGGTGGCAAGGACAGTGAAGGACCCCAAGAGGAGCTGTTGGCTGCAGAAAAGATCCTTTATCCTCAGCTGTGAGTTGGTTTCAGAGATACAAGACTTCACTGTAACTCACTGAGTCAAACATTCACTGTGCATTTTTGCATTCTTGTTATTCTTTAATTTAAAAAGGTAAAAGAAAAACCAAAAGCAAGAATACAGGACTTTACTCAAAATAAGTGTTTGTGTTTGATCCCCCCATACAACAGGCACATAAACCAAATTTTTCTTTTCTTTTTTATTTTTTTCACAGGCAGAGTTAGTCAGAGAGAGAGAGAGAGAGAAAGAAAGGTCTTCATTCCGTTGGTTCACTCCCTATAGCCACTGCGGCTGGCACACTGCGCCGATCCGAAGCCAGGAGCCAGGTGCTTCTCCTGGTCTCCCATGGGGTGCAGGACCCAAGCACCTGGGCCATCCTCCACTGCACTCCCTGGCCACAGCAGAGAGCTGGCCTGGAAGAGGGGCAACCGGGACAGAATCTGGTGCCCCGACTGGGACTAGAACCCGGTGTGCCGGCGCCGCAGACAGAGGATTAGCCAAGTGAGCCACAGCGCCGGCCATAAACCAAAACATGAAAATAGCATTTTTAGAAAAACTGAGATGATATGCTAATAACCAAAGAGGAGGTATGATCTCCAAGAGAAAACCAGATCAAATCAATCCATTAGTTGTTTAAAATGATTCTCAACTAAAACACAGTCATATTGTGTTTGGTATATAAAAATAGTACAATGGAAAATATGACACAAAATTCTGTTTATATTAAACAATTTCAGATCCAAACAAGAATATAACAAGCATTGTTTATATAGCATCTCAGTGGGCATCTTGCCATTTTCAGAGAGTGAATCTGTACTTTCAGTAACCATGACAATTAAATACTATCAGATTAGAAGCCTGAGGACAGAATTACTGTTTATGGTTTGTAAGGCTCAGGAGGAAAAATCAGGCCACAAAAGCATAAACACTGCTGATGCTTATGTCAAAATTCTAATGAGATATTTAAAGAGCACACTGTAAGGGCCCCGTCCGTGCTGGGGAAACACACCACGTAAATCACCGTAGTGGAAAGCCATTCTGCTGAGGAGACAGACATCCATAATAAAACACACCCAGATGCGCATGACCGAATTCCCTGCATTGATACTAAAAGTACTTCAAGTCTAGGACCAGATTCTGGCACTTGGAATAGCAAAGGTTTAAACTGTGACTAACCTCCCGTCACGAGGGGGGAGCACTGTGAACAATGCAGGCAAACAGGCTGCAGACCACCCACGGGATACGGATTCTGGCCTCTAAGCATCAGCCGCCTAATCTCTCTAACTTTCCTATCTACAAAATGATACAAAACAATATATTTAATAAACCCACCTCACTGGTTTCCTGAAGGTCTGAGCTGCAGTGCGCAGCACCTGTATAACAATACCTAACCCAGCAAGTACCCAGATGTGTTCTCAGCCATTGAAGGGCAGTTAGAGAGAAGACTTCTGCACAAAACAAATGGAAAATCAAGTCCTGAATCTCAGCATTTTGAGCCCTTCTAGTTACACTACTTCCAAAAAGGACATACTGGACTCACATGACTCTCAAAAATTATATAGAATACATTAAGAGAAAGCACAGAATACTTTATCACGAAAAATAAACAGAAATTCACTCAGAAACAACAACAAGAATAAGTGTAATATTAGATAGGAATGACTGTGTGTGTGTGTGTGGTCCAAAATATCAAAAAAGGGCCAGCGCTGTGGTGCAGTGGGTTAATGCCCTGGCCTGAAGTGCCGGCATCCCAAATGGGTGCCGGTTCTAGTCTCGGCTGCTCCTCTTCTAATTCAGCTCTCTGCTAGGCCTGGGAACACAGTAGAAGATGGCTCAAGTCCTTGGGCCCCTGCACCCACGTGGGTGAACTGGAAGAAGCTCCTGGCTCCTGGCTTTGGATCAGCGCAGCTCTGGCCGTTACAGCCATCTGGGGAGTGAACCAGCGGATGGAAGACCTCCCTCTCTGTCTCTACCTCTCTCTGTAACTCTTTCAAATAAAATAAAATAAATCTTTAAAAATAAATAAATAAAATATCAAGAAATAAACACAAGACTTTAAAATATTCTTAAAACAGAAACTTATGTTAGCTGGTCTCTCATATTATTAAACACCAAAGTGAAAATGATGTGTTCCCAATACTTGAGACTCAGTAAAATATGAGTACCACAACCAGTGTCCTTACCCCATACACAGCGCCTTCCCAGTACATGATTTGGGTCAGCAAAATGAGTAAAGTCACCTGTCTTACAGTCAAGCTTTGTCACCTGCCAACAAGTGACCTCAGGAAAATCATTTCTCAGAGCTTGTTTATTGAAAAATGTCAATAACCATGCCATCAAATCTAACCTTCAAAACTACTGCAAAGCTCCAAAGATTATGCACATGACCATGCTTTATGAACCTCCGAAAATGACAGAAATGGAAGACCTTTCTATAGATGGGGAAGGGGGAATTAATTTTCTCACTACATAGTATAACACAGAAATATACATATACCTTATCCATGTAACTATATGTTTGTCCTTGCTTCTAAGATACAGAATTATTTTAACAACATTTACCTGTCGATTTAGCATTTTTAATTACTGGACATACTCGTCATAGCATTTCAAAATGTAAAACTTCTCATTCGACAGCTGTTTTATCTATCTCGTATAAATCCACAAAAACCAAGATGTTAATTTCTGAGATCATAATGAAGAACACAGCTGCTAGTTTTGTTGATTTTTAATGTATAGATATGAATACTGCATTTGTTCCAACAGTAACAATTATTTTAGTCTCAAGCTTCTTGCACTCATTTCTAAGAAAATATTTAATAAGCATCAACTCTGTCCAGTCCTTTTTTGTCCTCAGTCCTCCGGGGTTTCCCATGGGAGCGATCAACACTGGAACATTCACAGTGCATTGTGTCAGGTGCTACGGCAGGGAGGCCCACACGTTGGTACAGATGCACTGAGTAAGGTGCAGAACTAAAGACTGCAAACCCACTCTGGAAACGGTGGCACCCGACTCAAGGCGTGAAGAAGCGACACGGGCTAGTCCCAAGACGCACACCGAGACAATTATTCACGGTAGAGGATGGAACAGAGAGAGGGGCCGGCGAGAAAACATGATGTGCTACGGGAAACGTGCACAGTTCAGCGGGACTGATGTCATGGGAGACCCGACTTGGAACAGATTTGAGAGCAGATACTAGGGACCGCTTAATACAAAACTTCAGGAGCAACTCAAGACGTCCAGGCATCCTGCAGAGCACAAGTGTCCTCTACGGATGATTTCAGCAGACGAGGCACACGCCAAGGCGGGTTTGCAAAGTCAGCGATGGTTACTGTGTAGAGACCATGCTTGTGAGAAAGGACTCACTAGAGGGCAACCAATACAGGAACTCTGGGCCCTCCAGGTCCCTTTTTGTTTTTTTATGTATTTCAAAAGCAGAGAAGCAAGAATATACATAGAAACAGAGAAGGATACAGCTCTCCCATCAGCTGGTTCACTCCCTAAAGGCCTGCGATAGCCAGGGCTGGGCCAGGCTGAAGCCAGGAGCCAGAAACTCCAGCTGGGTCTCCCTGTGGGTGTCAGGGGCCCAAGCACTTGAGAATGGGCTGCTGCCTCCCACGTGCGCAGTAGCAGACAGCGGGAATCTGGAACAGAGCCAGCACTCAAGCCCAGGCACTCCACCATGGGGTACCTGAGCAGCACACTAAATGCCAACACACCCACCCTTTCAGCACCTCTGTTTCTTACACAGAAATCACAGTCTTCAAAAGCAAGCTGCCCCTCGTCACACATCTGGTCACTGCGCGCAATGCACTTCAGCCAGAGCTCTACGTAATTCTCTGAAGAACCAGGCAGCCTGCTTCCCAGAAAGGAGACGAAAACCCCCAACCGCAAGCATTCAGAGCGGTCACGACGGAGCAGGCAAAGCGCTCACACTCAGGCCACACTGTCCAGAGCAGGCACAGCGTTCAGCAATTACCCAGCGAGTGAAGGACCATCTGGATAATCCTGGCAGAGCAGATGTAGTGCCTGAGTCATTCAGATAATTGTGCAAACAATGTACCTTGCTCTGGCCGAGTAAGCTGGTCATTAGTGTCGTCCACAGAGCACTCTGGCCCATGGCACTTTTGAAATGGACAATCATAGCTCGCAAAGAATGAAGGTGTCATTCACCTCACGGGAGAGCCGCGTAAAGAATTACGGGCTCTTAATAGACTGCGAGTGCTCTTTATGGGCCCCCGGAGCCTTTTCCCACTTTTCCCACTGCGAGAGGCGCAGGAGCCACGGGAGCCAGACCTCGGCTCAGAGCAGCACACGGGTTCAGCCACTGCCCCTTCCCCGTGTGTTCTCAGCGCTGTGTGAGGAGGCAGCAAGCTTTCTGAGCCTTCAAGCATTAAGGGATGCCAGCAAACGGATGGCAGGCTCAACTACGGTAAAGTTACAATCACCCTGTGTCAGAAAATACGCTCAGAAAGCCAGGAAGACGAACAAGATTTCATGAAACGTGAGCATTGCAGTAAAGAGTCATGTGTAATTCACATAGGATGAGACACAAGAAGTCAACAAATTTCTTGAACTCATCCGAAGCTACAGAAACACAACTCAGAGGGACTAGATATAACCGGCTTCTATCCAAACGGCCATGGCGTCTTTTACCATCGAAGTGTTCCTGAGACCACTAAATGGCCAAATGGGAACAGATACATCCTCCCAAGTCCAAGTCCACACATCAACACCGTGGGAGCAATCTGGCAGTAAATGCCAAGGCTAGAAATATTTATGTTTTTGTCCTGCGAAGAAATTAGCATAAGGAAATGGTCAGAAATGCAAACGGATGGGAATTCACATTCATGTTCACAACTGAAATACTGGAAACCATACAAAGTCTCTATCTATATAACAGAATATTTGGCAGCCACAGAAACATTGTTAGAACGAGCAGTACACAAAATGAATAAATGTAGACTACACGATGTTAGGTAAAAAAAGCCAAATGCAAACACAAGCATTTACTGCAAAGTCAAGTGTATAAACTGAAAATACTGGAAGACTGAGAACGGGTTTCTCTGTATTGTAGAATTTTCTACATTTCCAATTTTTCTTATTCTGTATTTCAATGCAAGTTTACAAAATAGGTCACCAGGGGGCTGCATTGTGGCACAGAGGGTTAAGCTGCTGCATTTAGCATCCCATATAAGCACCAGGTCCAGTCCCTGCCGTTCCACTTGTGAGCCAGATCCTTGTTAATGCACCTGAGAAATCAATGGAAGATGGCCCAGGTCCTCGGGCATCTGTCACCCACAAAGGAGACCAGGATGGAGCTTCAGGCTTCTGGCTTCCACCCGTCTCCAACTCTTGAGCCATTTGGGGAACAAACCAGCAGATGGATTATGTTTCTGTCTCTCCCTCCCTCTCTGCAACCCTTCAAACAAATACTAAATGAATTGAATTTTTTTTTAAAAATGTCACTTATACTATTCTAGTGAACTCACGCCCAATTCTCCTGCATTTTCAAGGTCTAACACAGAATCCAACTGCTCTGGCGCACTGAAAGTTTCAAAATAAAGAGAAGCAACGTCAAAAGTAGAAAAAACATCAAACCAATGATTACAAATGTATGAAAAGGTGGAGAAACTCATACACTAGGATTTGATGCACAGCCTCCTCTGAGTGTGCAAAACCACTTTAAAAATGGCACTCTAAGAACTGCTATTGCGGCGTAGTGGATAGAGCCGCCACCCGCAACATTAGCATCCCATGTGGGTAACAGTTCAAATCCCAGCTGCTCCACATCTGACCCAGCTCCTTGCTAACGGCCTGGGAAAGCAGAAGATGGCCCATGTAGTGGGCCCGTGTCACCCACAGAGGAGACCTGGACGAAGCTCCTGGCCTCTGGCTTCAGCCTGGTTCACGTCCAGCCATTGTGGCCATGGGGGGTGGGGGTGAACCATCAGATAGAAGAACTGTCTGTTTCTCTCTCTCCCTCTCTCCCTCTCCCTGTAGCACTGTAGATAACAGGGAAAGATACAAACTACAATTCAGAGCAAAAATGAATAAATTAATTATGAATAGATGTTTGACAATTGAAAGCAGAAGTAAGAAAATCTTAAAAAATGATGAATCACGAGACAAAATGCCAGGAATGTTCACACAGCATCCACTGCCGAAGGCCAGACTAGAAGTAGCACATATGGATGAGGAGAAAGCAAAATCCAGTCCTCCGTATGACCCCTGCTCCTACTACTAATACCTACTATTTATGAGTAGTTACTCATACATTTTTCTTATTTAGTAAGCCACATATTTTGCAAATCTTTCATGTATTATCACACTTAATATTAAAATATTCTCTCAATTGCTACTATCATCTTCGACTTGCTAGCGTTTGCTTACCTGTGTAATGACACATCAACATTAACACGTAGGATTCCTTCCAAAGCCCTTGCACTTGGCCCCTATAATCCTATTCTACATGGCTCCTGATGATTACAGTAGGAATGGAAATGCAGAGTGAGAATTTACTTCCAATTGAATAAACTGGCATCCATGGGTGGACTCACCGGAAAGCCAGAGTGGGGAGGAGACGGGACAAAGACCCGGAAAGGAGGGTAAGACACAGTGGGACGAAACCACGGTCTCAGAGCGCGGTGGTTCCCAGAAGTGAAATTCAAGGAGGAACTGGCCAAGATGGAACGAGGCAGGGCAGAGGCAAGAGCAATGCACAGCGCAGCAGCAGGAAGAGAACCAACGCGAGGGCTGAAGAGACGCAGCTGGCCAGGACCCAGGGAGGACAGGCCTGGGATGTGATGCACAGGCGCCAACAGGCACAGACGGAGCTGTCTGTGCATATTTTAACAAGGCAATTACATGGCACGTGTAGTATAGACAAGTATGAATGGTCTCCCTCCCCACCAAGTCTCTACTTGGTCAGCAAGACACAAGATACGAGAACACAGAAGCAGACCCTTGGCCGTGCAGTTAAGCAGCAGCCTGGGACACCCACATCCCTGTGCCTGGCTGCGGCCCCAGCGCCACCACTCCCAACTTCAGCTTCCAGTTGACGCACACTCTGGGAGGGAGGAGACGAAGGTCCCAACACTTGACTCCCTCCCAACCACCTGGAAGACTCCCATGGAGCTCCTGGCTCCTGGCTTCGGCCTGGCCCAGCACGGCTGGTGCACTTTGCATGTCTGTGTCTGCGACTGTTGTCTCTCTCCCTCTCTCTCTTCCAAATAAAATGAACATAAATGTCTAACGAGATAAGAGAATGTACAGGATAATCAGCGTGGTCACAGCCTCTACAGGAACACTGAATCATTCTGTGGAAGCTCCGGAGACATCTCACGGCATCTATTACTCATCACGACGAGGACAACCAAGCCAGAGGAATTTTCCAGAAATAATTCCCAATGCCCAGCCTCTACCAATAGAATATTCCCAGATCAAGGCAGCAGCCGCGCCAACAATTCCTTATGCTGACAGTCCTCAGAGCTGTATTCAATGTGATGAGGTATACAAAAACACAGATTATCGTAACTGCAAAGATGCCTCTAATTAGAAAACAAACCAGATGTGAAAATAACAGTTAAGCAACAAAATAATAAAGATTAGGTTTCGGGGCCGGTGCTATGGCACAGCGGGTTAAAGCCCAGGCCTGAGCGCTGGCATCTCATATGGATGCCAGTTCTAGTCCCAGCTACTCCTCGTTTGATCCAGTTCTTTGCTGTGGCCTAGTAAACCAGTGGAGGATGGTCCAAGTTCTTGGGGCTCTGCACCCACGTGGAAGATCTGGAAGAAGCTCCTGGCTGCTGGCTTCAGATCAGCACAGATCTGGCCGTTGCCGCCATGTGAAGAGTGAACCAGCAGATCGAAGACCTCTCTCTCTGTCTGTACCTCTCTCTCTGTAAACCTGTCTTCCAAACAAACAAAAGCAAATCTTTTAAAACAAAAAAGATAAGGTTTCCAAATTAGTTACCTACTAAAAACATCCCAAAGAGCAGTGACCACCCTGCATGAGAATCATGAAGATTAAATGCTTTAGTTATTCTGACAGGTAAGGTGAGAACCTCATCACGCTTTGATTAGAATTTCGCTGAGTGGCTAAAATCCAAAACACAGGGAGCGACAAACGCTGGCAAAGATGTGGACAAAGGGGACTCTTAGACACTGCTTGTGAGGATTTAAATTAGTGCAGCCACCGTGGAAAACAGTGCAGAGACTCCTATAAAAACTGGAAACAGATGTGCCACATGATCCAACAACCCTACTAGCAGGTGTTGACCCAAAAGGCTTGAGCACAAATCAGAGAAAACTGCACCATCACGTGTATAGCAGCACTGTCCACAAAGCCAAAATCCGGAATCAGCCAAGGTACCCATGATCAGCGGAATGGATGAAGAAAATGTCAGCTATTTACACTGTGGACTATCATTCAGCTACGAAAAAGAATGAAATTCTACCATTTACAGTAAAACGGATGGAACTGGAGGACATCATGTTAAGTACATAAGTTGAACCCAGAAAGGCAAATACCACATGTTCTCCCTTATATGTGTGAGCTAAAATTTGAGAAATCTTTGTGTGTAGTAACACTGCTGCAAATATAATTCTGTAAAACTCTGCTTTGTATCTTTGTCAAACCAGTGGTTAATAATGTTATACTACTATACTTTCAATGTTCTGTGATTATTTTAAAATTCATTGTATGTGGGTGAAACAGCCATTTTTCCATTTAATTACTACTTATAGCCCCTGACTATAGTCCCACTAACAGAGGGTCTTACTGCTTTTTACTTGTTACATTTCTTATTCAGTCAAGTATTAAGCCCTTCTACTGTAAATTTAAAGTAAGTTATCTTAAAAACTAAAAATACAGGGGCCTGCACTGTAGTGTAGCAGGTAAAGCCACCGCCTGCAGTGCCGGCATCCCATATGGGCACTGGTTCAAGCCCTGGCCACTTCACTTCCAATCCAGCTCCCTGCTATGGCCTGGGAATTCAGTGAAGATGGCCCAAGTCCTTGGGCACCTGCACCCACATAGGAGACCCGGAAAAAGCTCCTGGCTCCTGGCTTCAGATCAGCGCAGCTCCAACCACTCTTGTTATCTGAGGACTGAACCAGCAGATGGAAGTCCTCTCTCTCTCTCTCTCTCTCTCTGCCTCTGCCTCTCTGTAACTCTGCCTTTCAAATAAACACATAAATCTTGAAAATACTCCAACTAGAAAGGGATAGGGAAGGAGGGCGAGAGAGGAAGAGACCATCATTATGTTCTTAGAATTCTATCTCCAAACACACTGAACCCATTAAAAACTAATTAAAAATTAAAATTATAAAAAATGTTAAATGCATTTAGTTGACACATACTGTTGTACCATTTTAATTAACAATGGCCCTATTAATTAAATAACAGTCCACTATGCAGCTTTCCTCATGGGAACACACGCCAACACTTCACTGAGCCCTATCCACCTCAAGATTTAGGGCTGTTCCTCTTGTTTTAAAACAAAGAAATGGGCCGGCGCCGCGGCTCACTAGGCTAATCCTCCGCCTAGCAGCGCCGGCACACCGGGTTCTAGTCCTGGTCAGGGTACCAGATTCTGTCCGGGTTGCCCCTCTTCCAGGCCAGCTCTCTGCTGTGGCCAGGGAGTGCAGTGGAGGATGGCCCAAGTGCTTAGGCCCTGCACCCCATGGGAGACCAGGAGAAGCACCTGGCTCCTGCCATCGGATCAGCGTGGTGCGCCGGCCACAGTGCGCCAGCCATTGGAGGGTGAACCAATGGCAAAGGAAGATCTTTCTCTCTCTGTCTCACTGTCCACTCTGCCTTTAAAAAAAAAAAAAAAAAAAAGGCCAGCGCCGCGACTCAATAGGCTAATCCTCCACCTAGTGGTGCCGGCACACCGGATTCTCGTCCCGATCGGGGCACCGGATTCTGTCCCGGTTGCCCCTCTTCCAGGCCAGCTCTCTGCTGTGGTCAGGGAATGCAGTGAAGGATGGCCCACGTCCTTGGGCCCTGCACCCCATGGGAGACCAGGAGAAGCACCTGGCTCCTGCCATCGGATCAGTGCGGTGCGCCAGCCGCAGCGCGCCGGCCGTGGCGGCCATTGGAGGGTGAACCAACAGCAAAGGAAGACCTTTCTCTCTGTCTGTCTCTCACTGTCCACTCTGCCTGTCAAAAAAAAAAAAAAAAAAAAAGGAAACTCTAACAGGTTCATTAACTTGCCCCAAATCAGATCATCACCAAGTTGAAGATTCAAAATTAAAAGCAAGCTCCCAATACCTGTGATGGTTAGCTTGGCAGATTAAACCACTCATATTCCAGATAACCTGACAAGTTAAATTGTGATCTAACCATCTTAGAACTGAATTTTACACATGGAAAGCTGTAACTGAATAGTGTGACTTACACTGTTACTGGTACCAACACTGCACACTGTTACCATGACTGAACACTGGGCCAGCTAACAATTACCCCATTTGAAAGCCAAGTGCCTCGCAGCAGGAACACACCGTAGGGTAGGCCTTTAAGCACATCACGTGTGTCCTCCAAACCTTATTTTTCTCCTCTAAGGAAATGTTGGGGCCAGTGCAGAGGTGCAGTGGGTTAAGCTTCTGCCTGCAGTGCCTGCATCCCATCCAGACAACCCCAAGTCCTTGGGCCCCTGCACCAGCATGGGAGACCAGGAAGAAGCTCCTGGCTCCTGGCTTCAGATCAGTCCAGTTCCAGCCACTGCAGCCGCCTGGGGAGTGAACCAGATGGAAGACCTCTTTTTATCGCTCTTTCTCTGTCTCTCACTCTGCCAATCAAATAAATCTTAAAAAAAAAAAAAAAATAGAGATGCTATCAACACCAATAAAAACTCCGGATCACGAGAAAAATCCATGCAGAAACATCTACGAAGTCCACAGGATACAGACAGGTGAGTCAGCAGCCCACATTTAAATATCAAGCCCAGAAACAAAATCGGTACAATGAAATTCATCACCGCCCTGGAGGAGGGCAGAGGGGAGAAGGCAGCACCTGGGGAACCCACAGGCCTGGGGCCAGGGTGCACTCCTGACCCCAGCTCCCAGCCAGTGCAGACAGCCCTTGAGCTCAGACCTGGGTCCCCGCCTCCCCCAGCGCGGGCCAGGACTGCGCGCCCGGCTCCTGGCTTCAGCCTGGTGCCGCCGTGGCTGCAGTGGGCTTTGGGGGAGGGAACCCGCACCCCGGAAAGCAGATCCGTCCCCAGGCCCCGCAGCGCCGCCCCATCCGCCCGCTAGGAAACCACGAAGGTGCGGGCGAGCCGCCGGGCCCGCAGAGCCTACGGAGGCGGCCCCGCGCGGAGCCCACACCCCGGGCTGCTCAGGTCCCCACGGCGCCGGCCAGCGCGCGGGCGCGCACAGACCGCTGCGTGCGTGACGGAAACGCGTCCGCCCGAGGCCTCTTCCCCAGAGCGCTGCCCGCAAGGTCGGGCTGGCTCAGCCACCGCGCGGGGGCCGCGGGGCTGGACGCGCAGCAGCTGCAGACAGCCGTGCGCAGGCCCCGCAGCATCCCGCACGAAGCCCCGGGTGTAGACACAGGTGAGGCGGTCTTCCCGGCGTGCGCGGCCGCCGCCGCCCAGCCCGGTCCACGGGGAAAAAGCCCGACCGGCCGCCAGTGCCCGCGCCCCGGGGGCTCACAGGCCGCGTCGCCCCCTGCCGCGGCCGGACCGGGCTGTGCAGGCTGCGGGCGGCTGCGGACCCGCGCTCCGGCCCACGCACACGCCGGCGCCCCGCGGCCGTGGTCCCCCGGGGCGCCGCTGCCGCTGCCGCCGCCGCCGCCCGTCCCCGCAGCCCGGCCTGGCCTCCGTCCCGCACCACCAGAGCTGCGAAACCGCAGGTTTGGGGGTGCCGCGGACCACGCAGCCTCTGTTCCACCTGCCGCGAGGGACACGCCGGGCCCCTACCTGCTCCACCGCAGCCCGGCGCGACCCTACAGCTTTCCCCCGTCGGCGGCGACGGTGAGCACCTGGGCGCGCATCCCCGCACCGGCGCCCCTCCTGGCGCGGCCGAGCCCACCCGGGCCACTTGACAGCTCGAGCCCCGCCTCCCTGCACGCCTATTGGTCCCGTGGGCAGCGCGGGGCGGGGCCGGGAGCGAAACGCTCCTTTCTGATTGGACGGCGGTGGTATCACTCTCAGCGCCGGGGCCGTGTTTGCTGCGGACCAGGGTGGCGGCTTACACCCAGCGGCGCAGGAAGGGTCGGTGCGGTGCTTGGAAGCCAAAGCTGCAGCCTCGGCGTCCCAGGGAGGGGTCAGGCCTCCGGCCAGGCCCCCAGAGGACCGCGGAGCCGGGCGTCCTCGAAGCTACGGGCGGGGGAGGCGGGGGGAAGTGCGGGCCCACGTGTCGCGGCGCGGCCAGAGGACCGAAATTTCTCGAATAAGCCCACGCGCGTCTGCGGGACGCAGGGCGACGGGGCCTCGGCCAGGTGGGACCGCCCGTGCGCGGGTGCGTGCGCCTCCCTCCTGCCCGCAGGCGGGGTCTCCCGCCGCAGTCCGCCGCGCGGGGCGCGCGAGCACGCGTGAGGGCTGCACAGGTGTGGCCGGCTTGGGGCAGCTCTCGCTCCTCTGAGAGCACAGGGAGAGCTCAAAGACGCCGAGGAGATGCAGGGTATGGGAAAAAAAAAAAAAAAAACAACTAGCAGGTGCACGACACATTTCTCGTTCCATGCACATGGGGAGGGGGCCTGGAGGTGATGCAGAGTGGATCTGTGCGGCGAGAACCCGCGGGACACTCACTGAGTCACGTTCCCGCCAAATGCTTACACCTGTGCGGTTACGGCCCGACACCAGCGTGGGATTCGGGGGCCTAGTTGCGAGTTAAGACAGCAGTAGGGAAAGTGGCTTTTCAGCACCATCTTTCAGTCCTAAACATGCATTATTTTGAGTCACATGGAGATCTGGCACCCCAACCTTAAGCTTTAAGCAGAGGAGGTAGCATATCAAAAAACAGCATCGAGACCACAGGAAATGAAATTGGAAAAGGATACTAAAGAAGTCTGCTGTGTCCATGCATTCTTTTATTTAAGATGCATTTTTTCTTTTTTTAAAGATTTATTTATTTATTTGAATGTCAGAGTTACACAGAGAGAAGAGAGGCAGAGAGAGAGAGGTCTTCCATCTGATGGTTCACTCCCCAATTGGCCACAACAGCCAGGGCTGGGGGAGGCTGGGGCCAGGAGCCAGGAGCTGATCCAAGGGCCCAAGGACTTGGGCCATCTTCTGCTGCTTTCCCAGGCACATGAGCAGGGAGCTGGAGCGAAAGTGGAGCTGCCAGGACCCCAAAGGACCCCCATATGGGACGCTGGCTGGCAGGCTGCGGCTTCACCCGACAGGCCATGATGCCAGCCCCTTTTCAGCCCCCTTTCATTCTTACTCATTCCTAAAGCAAATGTCACTGTGATAAGTATAGTGATAAATGAGATGTGCAAGCTCTCCTGCAGCACAAACTTTGTTTTTCAAGCAGACTATATTACTTTGTGTATTTATTGATCTAATTAGCCGCTCTGTGTGCACACACACAACTTGGGAGTAGTAATAGGATAATTTCTCTCTTGATCAGGCACTTCACATATTTTTAGGTAAAACAGACTGTTTCTGGGTCTTTTGTTATTTGTTATTATCTCGGATGCCAGGTTGTGCATCTGTTCCTGGAATACCTACATTCATATTTATATAAATAAATCAAAATACCTGCAACAGAGCACTTTCGTTTTCCAAATCTTTCTGATACAAGCCCCCATGTTCTTACGTAAGCAGAAAAATCACCATTCTGGCCACTTCACACTTGTGGAAATCAAAGTAGACAAAGAAATGTGTCCCTTCCAAAACAAAGGTAGGCAACAATAACAGTGTGTGTAACGCTTAAAACATAGAAGACCTCCCATATGTGCCTGATGAGCATGTGGTTTCTAAAATGCAAAAGTGTAAAGAATCCTAGAAACCATCATTCTACCCGTTATTCTGCTATGGAAGGACTTGTACATAATTTATCTAAAGTCATATATTTTGTTAGAGGAAAATTTGGCTAGACTAGAACTCAGATCTTAAGACGACTCATTCATTATTTTTTTCAACCACATGAATACCTTTCTGGCAAATCTTCTGGCGTAGATGTTGCCCTTGAACCAACCAGATGTTTCCATTCTGACCCAATACATGAACTCACCTGCCGGCATCTATGAAAATACACAGAAGTGCTCCACTTCACCGAGCAAGGAAGCAGAGCACCAGCAGCCCCTAGACTCCAGTGGCGTGGTTAAGTCTGTGGTCTCTACCGTGACTGAGAGCAGAGAACCTGCGACTGCTCTTAGATGGACCGAAGCTGAGGCTGAGGCGAGCTTGCCTCTGGTGCTCCTGCTCCCTGAAGCAAGGGACAAGGGAACTGCAGAAGCCAGAGCCTGGCCCCACCCTGCCTGGCAGCCTGCAGTGTGCAAGAGAAACACCAGGGCTATTCTGCCCGAGTCCCTGCAGGCGCTGGCTCCCTCGTCTCCCATGATCCCATTGCGCAATTTGTCCGGCAGTACGTTGCCAAAACTCCCGCAGCCCCGTTATTGAATTCTCCTGCCATCCCCTCCTTCTTCCACCCTGCACTGGCCCTGGCTCTGCAAACCTCCCGATCCCCTCCAAGCAGTGATTGAATCTCAGCGAGCGGAGAGGAAGCCACAGCAACAGCACAGCCTCCCACAGCACGCATTCCCTTTCATTCTGCTCTGCTCCGCCCCCCACTTCCTCACTTCCACGCTTCCCAGGAGAGCAGTTCTGAGCACAGCCTGATGGGGTGGCAAAGCAGAGAGAGAAGAGGAAAGAGGGCCTTTTCCGATCGAGCTTTCAAGCTGCACTCAACACACAGAGAGGCGTGAGAAGTCTGCCTGCTGCTCCGGAGACAGCCACACTAATCCCCGCCTGCAGTGTCGGGAACATCATATCAGCCACTGACCCAGCTTTAGCAGAGCCCACTGGGAATCAGGCAGAGAGAAGTGCAGCACGTGCACACACACGCATGCACACACACGCGTGCACACACACGACCAGCACCACGTGGTGGCGAGGTGAGGCTGGGAAAACAGCTTCCAAGTGCTAAATACTGGACACACTGTGGACAGCAGTGACGTACTACTCACCCGACGCCACTGCAGTCTCCCCCGGCATTTCAGATTCTTTTCTGTTTTGCGCAGTGACTGTTGTGCATGAAAGGGCAGATTCACAGGCCAAGCCACACGCTAACAGTGCGGATTTCTTCACCGAGATCCGATCGTCTTCCAGCAAAGCCCGCCAGTTTTTCTTCAATGTTGCCACATCTGTGCAACAGGAACCGCCATCTACTGCAAGACAGGGATCTGACCTTGCAGCAGTATGGCCTGCAAGTTCCTCCAACTCCTAGAACCCATGGGAAGTGGCCATCAAGCCATTTTGGCAGCTACATTGCAGCCTTAGTGTCTGTTACTGAAGAAGAGCCGGCAAGCAGGTAAGACCAGTGAACCCCACTCTCAACCTTAATAAATACGTCCTTTCCTTTTATTGCCACCTGTCCCTAGAGGCACTGAGCATCCTGTTTTCTGAATGGCTCTCTGAAAGAATGGGCACCATCACCGTCTGGGGTGGACAGGGGAGTGGTCCTTAGAAGACCTGTCGTTTCAGTCCATTTTACACTGCCATCGCAGGGTACCTGAGTAGGCGTCCTTAATAAAGACAGAGCTGTATTTCCTGACCATTTTGAAACCCAAGATCAAGGAACTGACATCGGGTAAGGGACTGCCTCATCCCAGGGCAGAAAGCAGAAGGACCAAGACGGCTTGCATGATGGGGGAGAGAGGAAGACATAGAGGACCTCACTCCCAACACAACCGCGTCTGCATTCTGGAGGACAGAGCCCTCACGGCGTACTCACAACTTGAGGCCCTTCGACCCGGCTGCACTGAGCCACAGAGGACACATTCAACCCATTGCACCCTTGCTCCACTCTGGACCAATAATTAGCTGAGACGGTAAGCTAAGGACTGCAAAAAGTTCCCCATGCCTTAAAACAAGGGGCTGAGCCACACAATATGCATATTCAAATCTATTTATTTAAGAGTAAGGGATCAGGGGCCAGATGCCTGTGGTGCAGACATCCCATGTGGGCACCAGTTCAGCTCCTGGCTGTTCCACTTCCAATCCAGCTCCCTGCTGATGCGCCTGGAAAAGCGGTGGAGAACGTTTCAAGTCCTTCTGCACCTGCACGCACTGGGAGACCCAGAAGAAGCTTCTGGTTCCTGGCTTTGGATGGGACCAGCTCTAGCCATTGCTGCCATTTGGGGAGTGAAGCAGTGGATGGAAGATATTCTCTCTTTCTCTCTCTTTATCTCTCTGCCTCTGCCTCTCTAACTCTGCCTTATAAAATGTCATCTATCCAAATACACATCCTGTCCCCCAAAATGGGTGACAGGCAAGCAGAGTAGAACAAAGAATTGGCTGTTTCATCCAGATTTTCAGTCATTAGCCAAAAGATGACCACAACACCTCATTATTATTATTATTATTATTTTTTTGACAGGCAGAGTGGACAGTGAGAGAGAGAGACAGAGAGAAAAGTCTTCCTTTGCCGTTGGTTCACCCTCCAATGGCCACCGCGGCCGGCGCACCGTGCTGATCCGATGGCAGGAGCCAGGTGCTTCTCCTGGTCTCCCATGGGGTGCAGGGCCCAAGCACCTGGGCCATCCTCCACTGCACTCCCGGGCCACAGCAGAGAGCTGGACTGGAAGAGGAGCAACCGGGACAGAATCCGGCACCCCGACCAGGACTAGAACCCGGTGTGCCGGCGCCGCAAGGTGGAGGATTAGCCTAGTGAGCCGCGGCACCAGCCAACATCTCATTATTTTTAATATCTACTAGGTTTATAATGGACTGACCAATTTTCATTCCTGATGATTGGTTAGTTGTAGGATTTTTGCCTTCACAGTTTTCTTGTGTTCAGAAATTTTAAAAATCATTCAAAATATCATTTTGACCTCTTATTTTTCTCTACTATATCTTTGTTTTTTTAATTTATTGATTTCTGCTCTTACCTCTATTACACAATTCCCCTGACTTAATTTTGATGTGGTGCCTTTTTATCTCTTCCTGTGTTGGAAATGTATGTCACTGATTTCTCAGCCTTAAGCAAATAGTTTCTCAAACGTGTGCTCCAGCCTACCTGACAAGTTTTAACATCTTATTTTCATTATCATTCATTTCACATAGCTTCTAACCTGTTTTCTCTCTTGACTCAAAGATAACTAAGAACAGTGTTTTGCCAATAATCACTTGTGGTTTCTCATGTACCACTGGCCATTTTAGTCACTTATCAGGAGGAGATACTGTAAAGGGATTCAGAAGTTGTGCTTTGTGCGGGCTCTGTTTACAATGCCAAGGTCACACCTTTTTCAAGTGCGTCACGAAGAGGATTCAGAGGCTCAGTGTCCAGGATGGAGTAGCTGCTGTTGGACCATCTACTGGCAGCCAGAACCAGAGACCAGAAGAACCCAAATGGGGCAGAAACAGAGGCGCCACCTCCCAGAGGAGAAGGGCCATGGGGAGGGCCAGTTTCTCATCTTCCACAGTCTCTGGGACTGAGGAGAGGCCCCAGAGGGCTCCAAACCGGGGTGGCTAAACCTCACACAACAACAGCAACAAGGCACGGTGCTTCTGACCATCTTAGCAGAGGACAGAACTTAGGTGCTGACAGCAGTAAGACAGGAGACACCCAGAGAGGAACGCTCCAGGAAGCAGGGGTGTTCAGTTCAGCTAGTGAGCACCACCACCCCCATCTTAAATTCACTGCTGAGCAAGCAGACCAACAAGGACTCAAAGAACCAGAGCGGGGAGTAACCCCCCCCCCCCCACGCTGGAATCGCTGCTACAGCTTAGAAGACAAAGTCGGTGCAGGTGTGAGGAAGATCAAGCTCTTGAGACCACAGATAATCCTTGATTATCCAGCTGGGATTGCCCCAAAGGCAATCACGAGCAGCCCAGGAGAGGGGGGCAGGCGTTCCTACGCTGAGCAGAAGGCAGGCGAGGTGAAGACACAGCGGGAGACTTGACGGCTTCTTCACACTGTGGCTTAGAGGATTGGGTGACGCAGCCTCGGCCACGGAGCCCTAGCAGGCAGGCAGGCTGGAGGAAGCTCCAAGTGGACACAGTTTCTCCCCTGGAAGCCCTGGAGGGTGCACAACTCTGCTAGTGAGCCTGGGGTTGGCCCCCGGATGCTGCTTTGGAGTCTCGGGTCTCCAGGACTTTGAGAAAGTAAGTTTTTGTTGCTTTGAGCCGTTTTGTGGTTTGAACAGAGAGAGAGAGATCTTTGCCCTTTCACTGTGGTTTTTTGTTTTTTGTTTGTTTGTTTGTTTGTTTTTTGACAGGCAGAGTGGACAGTGAGAGAGAGAGACAGAGAGAAAGGTCTTCCTTTGCCATTGGTTCACCCTCCAATGGCCGGCGCGGCCGGCGCGCTGCTGCCGGCGCACTGTGCTGATCTGATGGCAGGAGCCAGGTGCTTCTCCTGGTCTCCCATGGGGTGCAGGGCCCAAGGACTTGGGCCATCCTCCACTGCACTGTTATTTTGTTACAGTAGCGGTCAGACAACGGTAGAGGAGCTGAGCGAGGAGTTCGCTGCTCTCTGCTAAAGGGCACACGGAGTTGGAGTAGGGGCGGCCATGCTACCTACCTTTTAAAGCAAACACAGCAGAATAACACTGTTTCAGAAAACCACGACAGAATCCAGAATGCTTCCTGGCAATGGCCAGGATATCCCTAATGTGCTTTCCCCTCCCCTCAGTCCAAAAACAAGGAAAATACTTGTATTCAGATGAAAGTCAGATATTGGAATTACAGATCAGGTCTCTAAAACTGTTATTATAACTGTGCTTAAGGGCAAGAAAGGGACAATATGCCCCTAATGGGTATTTTCCTTTATAAATTTTCTGCACACGAATCTTCACCCTAGAGTCGGTTTCCTGGGTAACCCGGCAAAATGTAATAAATCACACATGCTTATTAGAGAAAGTAAGAAAAACTCGGGAGCTATAATAGCAGGAAAGCAATCTCCCTAGAGACTGGTAAGTTGTCCGACAGGTTCACGGGGCTTCTGTAACCCAGATGGCTCCTGAGTTTTCACAGGTGTTCCGGGTAAAGGCTGGCTCGCCAGTCACAGCCCCGCTGTTTTCCTCTCCGCCCTTCACTGCCTCCTCCTCATCTGTTGTCCCTACGTCTTGCATTTCCAATCTCTTTTCCTCCAGACTTCTCCATGTTACAACAATACATTCAAGTCTTCATAGGAAATCATCCTGGCTCGACACTTGCTGCTAATTACGGGAAAGAGATGGCCAGCCCCGAATTTCCATCCTGGCACCCAAGGGGCCTTCCCAGTCCTTCTCAGTTCTCTCCTGATTTTCTCCCAGTTCGCTCAGAACCCCAAACTCCTCCCCCAGTTCCTCCTCTCCTGTCTCCCCACTTCCTGCCTACAGAACTTTTGACTCCAGCACTTGATCTTTGCTGCTCTGTGATACAGTGTTTTTCTGATTCCAACTTCCTGCCGTAAGATGATTTTCCTCCATCTTGCCTTGAACAGAGGAACACACCTGAATGTACCTGGGAGACAGGAAGGAAGCAGAGATGTTACTGGTGGATTCCTGAAAGAGGAATTGTCAATATTCGGGAAAACCAGGGTGTGAGCCCATGTGTGTCGTTTTAGAGTGAGTGTAAAACAGCAAGGCAGGCTCAGGAACTGAGAGCAGTGCATGTTGATGAAGTTAGACATGCGGTAAGTGTGATTGGAAACTACCCTAGCCTCGTTAATCCTAAATAAACCGGGAGCTCCCCAGACTTGCTGGTTTCTCCTCCAGAAATTTTCCTTTCTGCGTTCCGCACGAAAATCCATTTGTCAAAATTTTCTCACACTGTTGCTTTCTCAGTGAGCCCACTCCAGTCATGCCATTTGTAATTCACAGCTCTCCATCCCTTTCCCACTGTATATTTTCAACTGTGCTTTCTTATCAACTATAAAACTGTACCTGTTAGGTGCTCATTGGATTGCCTCTCTCTTGTTTCCACTGCTGTATACTCACCTCATAGAATAAGCAGTTCCTGGGCCATGGCAGGTAATCCATAAATATTTGTTGCCCATGACAAAGAAAGAATTGCAGCATTAGCACAAACAAAACAACACCCTTAACGTGCTTGCTGCCTGCACCTTCACATCTGATTTTTTCTCAACCTGCAAACCATCCCTCCCTCCTTCCCATAGAAATACTCCTCCTTCCCAGCTAGATAATCTTTCTTTCTATCCGATAAACTCCTTTTTATCCACCAAAAATTTGGAAAGCCATGTTCACTCTTTCTAAATATTTGCTAATTTACTTCTACATAAGAGTGACACCCAGTGAGAGAGTCTGCTGGTTCACTCATCACATGGCCACAACAACCAGGGGTAGGCCAAGCTGAAGCCAGATGACAGGAACTCTGTCCAGGTCTCCCATGTGTACAGCAGGGACCCAAGTATTAGAGTCGTCATCTGCTACTTTCCAGGTGCATTAGCAGGGAGCTGGATAGAGAACAGTAGCTGGATTAGCAGGGAGCTGGATGGAGAACAGTAGCTGGTACTTGAACTGGTACTTGATGTCAGAGCAACAGCTTAACCCACTGTGCCACAGCACCCGACCTCAAGCCATTGATTTCATCAATGAAATCTTCTCTAAGCATTTTCTCACCCTTGTAGTCAGGTACAACCCCTTCCTCTTCTGTAGTTGTACACTTTGTATGTAAATTCATCATGATGGTTAACATTGTGTGTTAAATGTCTATTGGTTCATTTCTCTTCACTGCAAATCAAAAACTCCTGACAGGCAAACATTTTACTTTGTTGATTGGGTAACCACAAAAACTGGAAAAAATGGTTATTTCCTTCTGCCTTTTACCCAGGGCTGGTGCCGTGGCTCACTAGGCTAATCCTCCGCCTGCGGTGCTGGCATCCCATATGGGCACCAGATTCTGTCCCGGTTGCTCCTCTTCCAGTCCAGCTCTCTGCTGTGGCCCGGGAGTGCAGTGGAGGATGGCCCAAGTGCTTGGGCCCTGCAGCTGCATGGGAGACCAGGAGGAAGCACCTGGCTCCTGGCTTTGGATCGGTGCAGCACCAGCCATGGTGGCCCTTTGGGGAGTGAACCAATGGAAGGAAGACCTTTCTCTCTGTCTCTCTCTCTCACTTCTGCAACTCTACCTGTCAAATAGAAAAAAAAAAAAAAAGAATTAGATTTTGGAGGCTGGTGTTGTGGCATAACAGGTAAAGCCAGTAACCTGGCATCCCAGAGGGGCGCTGGTTCATGTCCCGGATACTCCTTGTCTCTAACTCTGCCTCTCAAGTAAATAATAAATAAATCTGTTTTAGAAATGCTGTATGGATTTCAAATGTTGTCTGCACCAGAGTAAACTTCCCTTTTTATTAGTTTTCCACGAGTGTGTTTGAAGTGCTGTGGTGTTCAGTCCATAGCATGCGTAGAATCCAAGGCCAAGTCTCTGAACTCTGCCGCTTCTGCAGTGAGTGAGGTCAGGAGCACGTTTCGCTCTGCGTCTTCCAGAGACAGTGTGAATCTCCTGTGCCACAAGTGCTGCAGCACACGAGGAGAGCCCAGAGCAGAGCTGGAAAGAAAGCACTGACTACTGCCGGGACTCAGAGCACTGAGCCTCTGCTCCCTTGTCCAGTGAGAATGTGCTTAACAGAAAATTCACTTTAGGCCGGCGCCGCGGCTCAGTAGGCTAATCCTCCACCTTGCGGCGCTGGCACACCGGGTTCTAGTCCCGGTCGGGGCGCTGGATTCTGTCCCGGTTGCCCCTCTTCCAGGCCAGCTCTCTGCTGTGGCCAGGGAGTGCAGTGGAGGATGGCCCAGGTGCTTGGGCCCTGCACCCCATGGGAGACCAGGAGAAGCACCTGGCTCCTGCCTTTGGATCAGCGCGGTGCGCTGGTCGCAGCGCGCCGGCTGCGGTGGCCATTGGAGGGTGAACCAACGGCAAAGGAAGACCTTTCTCTCTGTCTCTCTCTCTCACTGTCCACTCTGCCTGTCAAAAAAAAAAAAAAAAAAAAAAAAAAGAAGAAGAAAATTCACTTTAACTTTTAGGCAGGCGCCATCGTCCTTTTCCTAAGCAGATGTCCCTTTTGGCATTGACTAAACTTGGCTCAAAGCCTGGTGCCCTTGAACTTTATATCTCACTGGAAGGGACTGCATGACGACTTATGATGCTGTCTGTTTTGCTGGAAGCTGTCTACCGGTCCAGTCCATTTACCAGAGCTTAGCAACTTTTCCTGCATTGCTACAGCTTGTTATAAATTACAGTTTCATTCTAGGTTAGGAAAGTAGTTAACATACTACCAAGAATTCCTTTCTTGACTAGGAAAGCTCTCTTCCTGGTGCTATGTAACTGGCTGCAGATGTTTTTTGGAATCTCGTCTTCAGTGACACCTGTCAAAGAAGACTGTGACAGTGCTGGTAACGTACACCCCCTCATTCCACGAGGCTCCATTACCCCACTCTGTCACCTTCTGTTCAGGTCCTCTTACTGTAGGAAGCAAATTTCGGCATTAGTTTGTTTACCGGCACATATCCTCTGTCTCTATATAGGGATGTATTCTCCATGGGTCAGAAACCTTGTCCATCTCATTCGCCACTCTCTCTCCAGCACCTAAAATGACACAACGCACACGGTAAGTGCTCAGGAAGAATTGTAGGGTGAGTGAAACCGGCAGCAGCACACACTGCTTTTCTGATGTAATATCCATGGCCGATTGTGCAGTACTTGTTGAACACCATTGTGATCACTGCACAGGCAGAGGCCGGCTGTGCCCCCTCGGGTGAGCTGTCCTGGACACTGGTCCATCCCGAGGCAGGGCAGGTTGCTTGGTTTTGCTCCATGGGCAGTTGGTGGACCCAGTGGAGCCAGCACTCCATTTGTGCAGACTGTCCAGCCGTGCAAAGCTTCTGATCCTTTTACAACAGACCCCTGGTGCCTTGTTTACTAACGGTAGAAATTTGCTAATCCTTTCAAAGAACTGAAAGACCTTCATGACTTCTGCTTATTTATTCACGTTACTATTCACATTGTTAACCCTCTCCACCCCAACATACACACACACATACGTGAAAACAGGGAGACTGTGAAATACATGAAGTATGGAGGGACCAAAGGGGAAACCGTTGGACACGGAGTGACCGAGCACTGACGGGAGCTTCATAGCGCACAGCGCGGGGGCAGAAGCACGTGGAGAACCACCTCCCGGGAAGAAAGGCAGCCGAGGGGGGTGTGGCAGTGGAGGCGATCCCTCCAGCAAGGGAGCAGAAGCAAGGCTAAGGGGGCGGAAGCAACAGCCTTGCAGAAAGAGAAGGAGGAAAGAAGGGCCCAGTGGCCGTCGGCCGCCACTGCAGGAAACAAGCATGTCTGTGAGTGGGGCTGCATTTCAGTAAACTGGAAGAGGTGACTCTCAAAGGGGAAAAGCAGAATTTAATAAAAACCAGAAGATGTGAATCTGAGATTTCTGTTAAGAAATTCCTTCTCTGGAGCAAGCAAGTGCTGCAGCACTGAGGCACGACTCAGGATAGCCACTCACTTTTCCGGGTAACTGGGTTTGAGTCCCAGCTGCACTCCCGACCCCACCTGCTTCTAGTGCACAGCCTTGCTGGCGGCAGGTGACGGATAAAGCGTTTGGGTCCCTGCTACCCACTTGGGAGACCTGGACTGAGTCCTGGGCTCCGAGAGTTGATTGGCCCAGCCCCAGCTGGTAGAGACACTTGGGGAGTGAACCAGTGGGTGAGTAATCGCTCTCTGCCTTTCAAATAAATTGAATACATAAAAATTTCCAAAAGAGGATAAAAATAACAAAAAGGCTTGGAGAAGTATGTAACATAGCACTTGAATCTGAATTTAAAATAAAAATTTGAAGATTTTTTAGAAGCAAATTTTTTAAAAAATTAAGGTAAATGTCTCATGAAAGTAACAACAAAATCGCTAAAGGAAGAAGGTAACAAAAGTTTAGTGAACTCAAGAAAGAAACTTAAGAAGAAGAGAACCATCTCAGAAAACAAAAAAAAATGAATTACAAAGATCTCAAAGGATAATTGATTCAATGAAAGCTGAATAAGCAAAGAACGGAGGAAAAATAACCATAAAATGAAATGAGTTAAAGAAATAAAAATGGGGGCCAGCATTGCGGCATAGTAGGCTAAGCCTCTGCCTGGGACGCCGTAATCCCATAGGATACCAGAGCCGATCCCGGCTGCTCCACTTCCAATCCAGCTCTCTGCTATGGCCTCAGAAACCAGTGGAAGGTGGCCCAAGTGCTTGAGCCCCTGTATCTGCATGGGAGACAAAGAAGCTGCTCCTGGCTTCAGACGGGCCCAGCTCCAGTCTTTGTGAGCTTCTGGGGAATGAACCAGCACATAGAAGACCTTTCTGTCTCTCCCTCTCTCTGTGGCTCTACCTCTCAAATATTTTTAAAAAGAAATAAAAATGTTTAGAAACTAGAAGAAATAGAAGCTAGACAAAAAGTATCTAATACGCATATAATTAGAGTTTCTGAAGACATAAATAATATTTAAAACTCATCTATCAAAACTTTCAGAAGGAAACTAGAATTATTGACCTAAAACAATAAACTAGAAAATGTATTAAGCTTGGGGGAAACGGCAAGATCATCCATATCTGCAGACAAAATGTAAGTTTATAGGGATAAAAATAGTATTCTGGTGCCAGACTTGTTGACAGTATCATAAAAAAGCAAGACCACACTGTAATTTTATTTAAAACAATCTACCGATAATGTGAGCCAATGACCTTATAGACAGTCAGCCACCACTTAAGTATCAAGCTTATAAAATAAATAACTAAAAAGGAACTGCTTCTGTGCTGTGTCCAGGAGCTCATCATAAGGATTTTATTACGTGATGAGATCCATCAAAATGAGGACACTCTCAGGTTTTTACAGTGGGGCTGAAGGACAGCCTTTAATAGAGTTAGTTGTAGAACGCATGCTAATAGGGGCCTCTGCCTACAGCACTGGCATCCCCTGTGGGACCCAGTTTGAGAACAGTATCCTAACTCCACAACAGTCAAAAAGAAGGACTTCTCTGGGCCATTTTGCTCTATTCATGTCTTCAGTGAGGAGTTGAGGGAAACATCAAAGTCTACTGATTCAAATTATTCATCTCTTGGAAAATACCCCCACAGTTACATCGAGAATACTGTTACCAAATACCGGAGGGCTTTGTGGCCCAGTGTGTCGCTCCCCCACTCGCGGAGGAATGACACCGGACCCTGCGCTGTTCTCTTTGCCCGGCCCTCCCCAGGTTTGCTGCCGGTCCCCCCCACCCCCTGCCTCCGTGGAGGGGCGGCACCCCCGCCACTTACCCCGCTTCCGAGGAGGAGCGGCACACCGCCAGCCGGCTCTCTCAGGGATTCCTCAGATGTTCCTGGTGCATGTTGTCTCTCTCCTCCTTTATAGTCCTCTTCCACCAATCCCAACTCTGCTGCCCACATGCCGAGCACGCTGCTCTCCTCCAATCAGGAGCAGGATCAGCTCCTGCAGCTTGTTAGTTGAATTGGTGAGGCAGCTGCGTGTAAGTTGTTTGCTCTCTCTCAGTGCCATATGATGGGAGATCAGATGCATAGAGTTAGTCTTAGCAGTTCCAGTAATTTAGTCTAGTCTCGGTTGCTCCCCACACAGTGAAGTCAGCGCATACAGTGAAGCATCCCATTCAGCAAAGGCAGTGTTGTCATAGACAGCACAGGTGCCTGTAAAGTTCAGTGAAGTCATGGTTTTGGAAGAAGCAAGAGTGCTGGAGATTTGAGAGGAAACAGAGTTAAATCTTCCTCTTTGGATGTTTATACAATGACAAGTAGGTAACAGATGATTTGTAGAATAAGCATTCTAATTACAAGGTTGAGAACAATACTAGAAAAAGATATCAAAGGTCTTAAAACGTTTTTCTTGTTGTGGCACAGCTGGTTAAGCTTCTGCCTGAAACACGGGCATCCCATATGAGTGCCAGTTAAAGTCCCAGTTGCTCCACTTCTGATCCAGCTCCCTGCTAACAGGAAAACAGTGGAAGATGGCCCAAGTACTTGGACCTTTGCCACTCACATGGGAGACCTGGATGGAGTCCCATGCTCCTCACTGTTATGCCCTTTCTGGCTGTTTGGGGAGTGGACCAGCAGGTTTAAGGTCTCTCTCTGTAACTGCCTTTCAGATAAATACAATACACCTTTTTAAAAATTGTCTCGAGAAAACACAAATTGGTAGGGAAAAGATAGAGCAGAAATATTTGCTAATAATTTGTAAAACAAGGAAACTCCAAAGAGTTTGCAACTATGCAATCAAAAACTATGTTTATTTTGTTGGAAAACATTTGAAATGCATGCATAGTTTTAAAGGATTTGTTTATTTACTTGAGAGTATAGTTAAAGACAGAGGGAAAGAGAGAGAGGTCTTCCATACGCTCGTTCACCCCCCAAGTAGTCACAAGAGCTGTAGCTGAGACCATCCAAAGCTAGAAGCAAGGAGCTTCTTTCGGGTCTCCCACTTGGGTGCAGGGACCCAAGCACTTGGGCATCTTCTGCTTTCCCAGGTCATCAGCAGGGAGCAGGATTGGAGGTGGAGCAGTCAGGACACAAAGCAGCGCCCATATGGGATGCCAGCATCTCAGGTGGGTGCTCTATCTGCTATGCTAAACGCCCTTGCTAATTTTGTTCCCTACCAGAGAATCATTCCTGAAGTGCTAGAGTATCTGAAGAGCCAGCTTAGAAGCTGTCTTAAGTGGGATGCAGAAGAAGTTCCCATTTCAAATTTCATTGATCAATATCTTGGTGAGATTCACTTTTTCCATTTATTTGCACTGATATTTTTCACTTGGTTTTCACTATTTCCAATTTTATAAATGCAGGTCTCAGAAAAATGCCATTTATGTGTCCTTCCAATGGGGAAAAATACAAAGATACACATCTGATGATCAAAAGTTGGATTAATATAGTAAATTGAGAAATTTATTCAAATTTATATTGGTATTCAGAGTTGAAACAGATTTCCAACCAGGAAAGAGATGGAGTGTGATCAGTACATTCCCTTAGGAGCAGAATATTATAATCTGCAGAAATTTTTAGATAAAATTATCACTATAATTTGAAAGACATCTTTGTATAATTATTTTTAGTTTTAAGTGCGATACTCAACTTACTTTGAGAAGTCAATTAACCCCTCAAAAATTTCTCAAAAATACATCTCAATAGCACTTTAAAATTTGCTATATGTTTGAGAGGTAGAGAGACATCTATGAAGAGACTGTCCATTCTCCAGAGAAGTTCTTTGAAGCCACTGTCAAACATCAGTTGGCTATAGATACATGGATTTATTTCTGGGATCTGTGTTCAGTTTCACTATTCTTTGTGGCTGCTTCTGTACCAGTGGGTCTTTTGTACTTCCATACACATTTTAGGTTTTTTTTTTTTTCAGTTGTGTCAGTAGAATCAGTGGTATTTTGACAGGAATTGCTAATATAAATATATTAATTTTCTTTTTCCAATCCATAAACATGGGTGATATTCATATTGTTTTGTGTCTTCAGTTTCTTTAATTAGTGTTTTGTAATTGTCATTATATAGATCTTTCACATCCAGAGTCAAATTTACAGTAAGACAAATTATTTTTTGGTAGGTATTATAGATGGGATGGATATTATGGGTTGTTTTTCAGTGAGTTCATACTGGTGGTAGTGATATGGGTATGTTAGTTTTGTGGATATAAATTTTGAAGAATTTGTCTAAAAATTATAATAGTTTTTAGTTTATCCTTAATAATATCTTTTTTCCTCCCACTACTTGTTAACCCTTTAGTTAGTGCAGAGTTAATATTAAAAGTATAAAATAGACTGAAAGTACACCACTGTAAAAATTCAGAGAGGGATTAGAGAGGAGGGAGGAGGAAGGGCGGTAGTATGGGCAGGGGAGAGGCTAGGGTGGGGAGTATCTCTGTGGTCCTGAATTTGTACACATGGAATACATGAAACTTGTATGCCTTAAGTTAAATTTCAACAAAGAATCATATAATCTCCAAGCATGTGTAATTTGACGTGTTTTTTTGTTGTTGTTGTTGTTGTTTTTTTTCTTCTCTTTGTATGCCTCTTATTTTTTTCACTCACCTAATGGCTCTGGCTAGAAACTTCCTGTACTTTATTGGATAAGAACAATGAAAGTGGGGAGGCTTATAAAGTCCCAGGTTGGAAAACATGCTTTCAGCTTTGCCCTACAAAATATGGCATTGGCTGTGGGTTTGTCATAAATAACCTTCATTATACTGATATATGTTCCTTCTAAAGCTAATTTGTTCAGGGTGTTTTTTTTTTAATCATGAATAGATCTTAAATTTTATTAAATGCTTTTTCCACATCCACCAACATAATAATATGATTTGCATTTTCCATTCTGTTGCTGTGCTGTGTTGTGTTTATTGATTTGCCTGTGTTGAACCATGCCTGCATCCTCAGGATTAAATCCTGCTTGGTCATGTGAATTATCTTTATATGTACTATTTGGCTCACTTTACTAATACTTTGTTGAGAGTTTTTGCGTCTGTGGTCATGAAGGATGTTGGTCTGTGGTTTCATTGTGTTATTTTGTGATTTTGGATTCGAAGTAATAGTGTCCACAGATAATGAGTTTGGAAGAGTTCAATTCCTTTGAATTAATTAGAATATTTTGAGAAGAACTGGTGTTTGTTCTTCCTTAACAATTGGTAGAATTCAGCAGTGGAGCCATGAAATTTTGGGCTATTCTTCCTTGGGACAGTTTTTATTAACAATGCAATCTCATGACTTACTATTGGTCTATTAAGGTTTTCATGGTCCTATTTTAGTAGATTATTTATCCATTTATTCTAGGTTTTCTGGTTTGTTGGCATATACTTGTTCTTAGTAGTCCCTAGTGTTCTTTTGTATTTATGTGGGATAAATTACAATATTTTCTTTTACATCTCTGATTTTATTTATTTGGGTCATATCCTTTTGTCTTGATTAGACTAGTTTTTCCCCAGAAACCTTTTATTTAAGGAATACAAACTTCATACATTTACAATTACAACTTTAGGAACATGGTGATTCTTCCCACAGCACCACTTGCCCACCCACCCGACCGCCCACTCTCCCACTCCTCTTCCTCCTCCATCTCCTATTCAGATTCTTATTTTCTATTAAGACCTATTTTCAATTAACTTTGTACACATGTGATTAACTCTATGTGAAGTGAACAGTTCAAATAACATGAAAAACAAAATAACCGTTCCTCAGCAGTCCAGACAAGTGCTGTCCAAAGTCATTGCGTCTCACAATTTCACTTCTATAGATTTCACTTCTATAGATTAGCTTTTAGCTTTATTAGCTACCAGAGGTCAGGGAGAACATGTGGTATTTGTCATTTTGGGACTTGCTGATTTCTCAAAGTATAATGTTTTCCAGTTTCATCCATTTTGTTGCAGATGACAGGACTTACTTTTGTTTTTTGTTTGTTTGTTTGTTTGTTTTGACAGGCAGAGTGGACAATGAGAGAAAGAGACAGAGAGAAAGGTCTTCCTTTGCGGTTGGTTCACCCTCCAATGGCCACCGCGGCCAGCGCACTGTGGCCGGCGCACCACGCTGATCCGATGGCAGGAGCCAGGTACTTCTCCTGGTCTCCCATGGGGTGCAGGGCCCAAGCACTTGGGCCATCCTCCACTGCACTCCCTGGCCACAGCAGAGAGCTGGCCTGGAAGAGGGGCAACCGGTATAGAATCTGGTGCCCCAACCGGGACTAGAACCCGGTGTGCCGGCGCTGCAAGGCGGAGGATTAGCCTAGTGAGCCGCGGTGCCGGCCTTACTTTTGTTTTTTACCACTGTGTAGTATTCCATGGTGTACATATCCCATAATTTCTTTATCCAGTCTTCAGTTGACAGGCATTTGGGCTGATTCCATATGTCAGCTATTGTGAGTTGAGCTGCAGTAAACATGGGGGTGCAGATAATTCTTTCATATCCTGATTTTATGTCCCTTGGGTTAATTCCCAGGAGTGGGATGGCTGGGTCATATGGCAGGTCTGTATGTAGATTTCTGAGGTATCTCCATACTGTCTTCGATAGTGGCTTTACCAGTTTACATTGCCACCAACGTGGGATTAGGGTACCTTTTCCCCCACATCCTTTCCAGCATTTATTGTTTATTGATTTCTGTATGACAGCCATTCTAACAGGGGTTAGATGAAACCTCATTGTTGTGATTTGCATTTCCTTGACAACTTGGCGTTCAGAACATGTTTTCATGCGTCTGCTGGCCATTTTGATTTCTTCTTTTGAAAAATGCCTGTTTAAGTCTTTTGCCCATTTCTTAACTGGGTTATTTTATTGTTGAATTATTAATACTTATTAATAGTTATTTAATACTAATTAAATTAATACTTACTAATAGTTATTTAATATTAATAGTTATTTAATACTGCTTATTTAATACTTTATCAGTTGCATAGTTTGCAAATAATTTCTCCCATTTTGTCAGTTGACTCTTCACCTTGCTAAGTATATCTTTTGTAGTACGGAAGTTTCTCAATTTGATGTAACCCTATTTGTCAATTTTGAGTTTGATTGCCTGTGCCTCTGGGGTCTTTTCTAAGAAGTCTTTACCAATCCCAGTGTCTTGTAGGGTTTCCCCAGTGTTCTCTAATAATATGATGGTATCAGGTCCTAGATTTAGATCTTTCATCCATGTTGAATGGATTTTTGTGTAAAATGTGAGGTAGGGGTCTTGCTTCATAAGTCTGCATGTGGAGATCCAGTTTTCCAGCATTGGTTGAGGAGACTGTCCTTGCTCTGAGATTGATTTTAGCTCCTTTGTCAAAGATAAGTTGGTTGTAGATGCATGGAATGATTTCTGGCATTTCTGTTGTGTTACATTGGTCTGTCCATCTGTTTTTGTACCAACACCAGGCTGTTTAGATTATAACCACCTTGTAGTAGGTCTTGAAATCTGGTAGTGTGATACCTCTGGCTTTGTTTTTGGTGTGTAAGATTGCATTGGCTATTCGTGGTCTCCTGTATTTCCAGATGAATTTCTGTATCTGAGAAGAATGTCCTTAGTATTTTAATTGGTATCACATTGAATCTGTAAATTGCTTTCAGTAATACAGACATTTTGATGATATCAATTCTTCCAATCCATGGGAGATTTCCCCATTTTTTTGTATGTTCTTTATTCTTTATTTTTTGTTTCTTTATTTCTTTTTCTTTATTCTTTATTTCTTTCTTTAATGTTTTATAATTCAATCATAGAAATCTTTGACATCCTTGGTTAAATTTATTCCAAGGTATTTGGTTTTTTTTTTTTTTTTTTTTGGTAGCTATTGTGAATGAGATTGATTCTTTCTCAGCTTTGGCATTGTCTGTGTATACAAAGGCTGTTGATTTTTGTGTGTTGATTTTATATCCTGCCACTTTACCAAATTCTTTTATGAGTTTGAATAGTTTCTTAGTGGAGTCTTTTGTATCCCCTATTTATAGAATCAAGTAGGGATAGTTTGACTTCCTCCCTCCTGCTTTGTGGGCCTTTGATTTCTTTTTCTTGCCTAATGGCTCTGTCTAAAACTTCCAGGACTATAGTGAATAGCAGTGGTGAGAGTGGGCATCCTTGTCTAGTTCAGGATCTCAGTGGGAATGCTTCCAATTTTTCCCCATTCAATACGATGCTGGCTCTGGAATTGTCTTAAATTGATTGTGTCAGGAATGTTCCTCCTATACTCAATTTGCTTAGGGTGTTGCATTTTAGCAAATGCTTTCTCTGCTTCTATTGAGATAATCATATGGTTTTTGGTCTTCAATTTGTTAATGTTATATATCACATTGATTTGTGAGTGTTGAACCATCCCTGCATACCAGGGTTAAATCACACTTCATCCTGGTCAGTGATCTTTCTGATGCATTTTTAGATTCAACTGACTAGTATTTTGTTGAGGATTTTTATGTCTGTTCATCAGGGAAATTGGTCTGTCGTTCTCACTCTCTGTTGTATCTTTTTCAGGTTTAGGAATTAATGAAATGCTGGCGTCATAGAATTTGGGAGGATTCCTTACCTTTTATTTTTAAAGATTTTATTTGAAAGTGAGTTGTAGAGAGAAAGAGAGGTCTTTCACCATCTGCTGGCTCACTACCCAATTGGCCGCAATGGCCAAAGGTGCACTGAACTGAAGGCAGGAGCCAGGAGCTTATTCCAGGTCTCCCACATGGGTGCAGGGGCCCAGGGGCTTGGGCCATCTTCCACTGCTTTCCCAGGCCACAGCAGAGAGCTGGGTGGGAAGTGGAGCAGCCAGGACTTGCACTGGCACCCGTATGGGATACTGGCACTGCAGGCAGTGGCTTTACCCGCTAAGCCACAGTGACAGTCCCAACCTTCCCTTTCAGTTGCTTTCAACAGCTTGGGAATTATTGGAGTTAGTTCTTTAAATGTCTGGTAGAATTCAGCAGTGAAGTCATCTGTTCTGGGCTTTTCTTCATTGGGAGGGTCTTTATTTCTGATTATATCTGTGCCTTTTTAAGTCTACTTAGATTTTCTATGTCTTCATGACTCATTTTTGTAGGTTATGTATGTCCAGAAATCTATCCATTTCTTCTAGATTTCTAATTTGTTAGCATATAGCAGTTTGTGGTAATTCCTGATTATCTTTTTATTTCTATGGCATCTACTGTAACAACTCCTAATTCAACAACAGCTGATTCAGTTTATTTCTTGGTTATTAGTCTGTTTAGGCTTTCTGTGTTTTCATGGCTCAATTTAGGTAGGTTGTATGTGTCCAGAAATCTGTCCATTTCTTCTAGGTTTCCAAGTTTGTTGGCATACAGCTCTTTGTAGTAATTCCTGGTGATTCTTTTTTTATTTCTGTGGTCTCCTTTGTTAAATTTCCTTTTTCATCTCTAATTTTATTGATTTGGGTCTTCTCTCTTCTCTTTTTTTTTTTTGCTAGTTGGGTCAGTGATGTGTCCATTTTGTTTATTTTTTCAAAAATACAGCTATTCATTTTGCTGATCTTTTGTATAGTTTTTTTTGTTTCAATTTTGTTGATTTCTTTTCAAATTTTAATTATCTTTTCTCTTCCTAGTTTTGAGGATATGCTATTGCTTTTCTAGGTTCTTAAGATGCATTGATATTTGGTGCCTTTTCCATTTCTTGATGTAGGCATCTATTTCTCTAAACTTTCCTCTTAACACTGTTTTTGCTGTATCCCATAAGTTTTGATATGTTGTATTACTGTCTTCATTTGTTTCCAGAAGTTTTTTTATTTCACTTTCGATTTCATCTATGACCCACTGTTAATCCAGGAGCATGTTGTTCAGCTCTGTGTGTTTGCATAGATTCTAGAGATTCCTGAGTTGTTGATTTCCAGCTTCATTCCATTGTGAAGATGTGTGGCATGATTTTGATTTTGATTTTGCTGAGATGTGCTTTATGGGCCAGCACACAGTCAATCCTAGAGAAAGTTCCCTGCACTGATGAGAAGAATGTCTATTCTGCAACTGTAGGAAGAAAAGTCCTGAAGATATCTGTTAGGTCCATTTGGTCTATAGTGTCAATTAACTCTGTTGTTTCCTTGTTGATTTTCCTTTTTTTTTAACTTTTATTAATGAATATAAATTTCCAAAGTACAGCTTATGGATTACAATGGCTTCCCCCCCATACCGTCCCTCCTACCCACAACCCTCCCCTCTCCCACTCCCTCTCCCCTTCCATTCACATCAAGATTCATTTTTGATTCTCTTTATCTACAGAAGATCAGTTTAGCATACATTAAGTAAAGATTTCAACAGTTTGCTCCCACACAGAAACATAAAGTGAAAAATAATAGATGATTTTTTAAATGATGATGAAATCAGATCAGACCTATTGTCATGTTTAATCCCAGTGAGAGTCAAGTTGGGAATTGATAATTTCTTCTTCTTTTTTTTTTTTTTACAGTAGATCAGTTTAGTATACATTAAGTAAAACTTTAAACAGTTTGCACCCCCATAGAAACACAAAGTGAAATATACTGTTTGAGTACTCTTTATAGCATTAAGTCTCAATGTACTGCACGCTAAGGACAGAGATCCTACATGAGGAGTAAGTGCACAGTGACTCCTGTTGTTGACTTAACACATTGACACTCTTGTTTATGGAATCAGTAATCTCCCCATGCTCCAGTCATGAGTTTCCAAGGCTATGGAAGCCCCTTGAGTTCCCCGACTCTTATCTTGTTTAGACAAGGTCATAGTAAAAGTTGAGGTTCTCTCCTCCCTTCAGAGAAAGGTACCTCCTTCTTTGAAGACCTGTTCTTTCCACTGGGATCTCACTCACAGAGATCTTTCATTAAGGTGGTTTTTTTTTTTTTTTTTTTTTTTTTTTGCCTGAGTGTCTTGGCTTTCCATGCCTGAAATACTCTCATGGGCTTTTCAGCCAGATCGGAATGCCTTTAGGGCTGATTCTGAGGCCAGAGTGCTGTTTAGGACATCCGCCATTCTATGAGTCTGCTGAGTATCTCGCTTCCCATGTTGGATCACTCTCCCCTTTATTTATTCTATCGGTTAGTATTAGCAGGTACTAGAGTTGTTTATGTGCTCCCTTTGACTCTTAGTCCTTTCATTATGATCAATTGTGAACTGAAATTGATCACTTGGAATAGTGAGATGGCATTGGTACATGCCACCTTGATGGGATTGAATTGGAGTCCCCTGGTATGTTTCTAACTCTACCATTTGGGGCAAGTCAGCTTGAGCATGTCCCAAATTGTACATCTCTTCCCTCTCTTATTCCCACTCTTATGTTTAACAGGGATCACATTTCAGTTAAATTTCAACATTTAAGAATAACTGTGGATTAATTACAGAATTGAACCAGTCGTATTAAGTAGAGCAGACAAAAAAAACTACTAAGAGGGATAATGTATTAAGTTGTTCATTAACAGTCAGGGCTATGCTGATCAAGTCACTGTTTCTCATAGTGTCCATTTCACTTCAACAGGTTTCCTTTTTGGTGTTCAGTCAGTTGTCACCAATCAGGGAGAACATATGGTATTTGTCCCTTTGGGACTGGCTTACTTCACTCAGCATGATGTGTTCCAGATTCCTCCATTTTGTTGCAAATGACTGGATTTCGTTGTTTCTTACTGCGGTATAGTATTCTAAAGAGTACATATCCCATAATTTCTTTATCCAGTCTACCGTTGATGGGCATTTAGGTTGGTTCCAGGTCTTGGCTATTGTGAATTGTGCTGCTTTTTTGTTTGCCAATTTAAATTCCTTTGGGTAAATTCCAAGGAGTGGGATGGCTGGGTTGAACGGTAGGGTTATATTCAGGTTTCTGAGGAATCTCCAGACTGACTTCTTAGTGGCTTGACCAGTTTGCATTCCCACCAACAGTGGGTTAGTGTCCCCTTTTCCCCACATCCTCGCCAGCATCTGTTGTTGGTAGATTTCTGTATGTGCGCCATTCTAACCGGGGTGAGGTGAAACCTCATCGTGGTTTTGATTTGCATTTCCCTGATTGCTAGTGACCTTGAACATTTTTTCATGTGCCTGTTGGCCATTTGGATTTCCTCTTTTGAAAAATGTCTATTGAGGTCCTTGGCCCATCTCTTAAGTGGGTTGTTGGTTTTGTTTTTGTGGAGTTTCTTGATTTCTTATTAACCCTTTATCTGTTGCATAGTTTGCAAATATTTTTTCCCACTCTGTCGGTTGTCTCTTCACTCTTCTGACTGTTTCTTTTGCAGTACAGAAACTTCTCAATTTGATGCAATCCCAATGGTTGATTTTGGCTTTGACTGCCTGTGCCTCCTGGGTCTTTTCCAGAAATTCTTTGTCTGTGCCAATATCTTGAAGGGTTTCTCCAATGTTCTCTAATAACTTGATGGTGTCAGGTCGTAGATTTATGTCTTTAATCCACGTTGAGTGGATTTTTGTGTAAGGTGTAAGGTGGGGGTCTTGCTTCATGCTTCTGCACGTGGAAATCCAGTTTTCCCAGCACCATTTATTAAATAGACTGTCCTTGCTCCAGGAATTGGTTTTAGATCCTTGATCAAATATAAGTTGGCTGTAGATGTTTGGGTTGATTTCTGGTGTTTCAATTCTGTTCCATTGGTCTATCCATCTGTTTCTGTACCAGTACCATGCTGTTTTGATTACAACTGCCCTGTAGTATGTCCTGAAATCTGGTATTGTGATGCCTCCGGCTTTGTTTTTGTTGTATAAGATTGCTTTAGCTATTCGAGGTCTCTTGTGCCTCCATATGAATTTCAGCATCATTTTTTCTAGATCTGAGAAGAATGTCTTTGGTATCCTGATTGGGATTGCATTGAATCTATAAATTGCTTTTGGGAGAATGGACATTTTGATGATATTGATTCTTCCAATCCATAAGCATGGAAGATTTTTCCATTTTTTGGTATCCTCTTCTATTTCTTTCTTTAAGATTTTGTAATTCTCATCGTAGAGATCTTTAACATCCTTGGTTAAGTTTATTCCAAGGTATTTGATTGTTTTTGTAGCTATTGTGAATGGGATTGATCTTAGCAGTTCTTTCTCAGCCATGGCATTGCTTGTGTATACAAAGGCTGTTGATTTTTGTGCATTGATTTTATATCCTGCCACTTTGCCAAACTCCTCTCTGAGTTTCAAGAGTCTCTTAGTAGAGTTCTTTGGATCCCCTAAGTAAAGAATCATATCGTCTGCAAAGAGGGATAGTTTGACTTCTTCCTTCTCAATTTGTATTCCTTTAATTTCTTTTTCTTGTCTGATGGCTCTGGCTAAAACTTCCAGAACCATGTTAAATAGAAGTGGTGAGAGTGGGCATCCCTGTCTGGTGCCAGATCTCAGTGGAAATGCTTCCAACTTTTCTCCATTCAATAGGATGCTGGCTGTGGGCTTTTCATAAATTGCTTTGATTATATTGAGGAATGTTCCTTCTATACCCAATTTGCTTAGAGTTTTCATCATGAAAGGGTGCTGAATCTTATCGAATGCTTTCTCTGCATCTATTGAGATAATCATATGGTTTTTCTTCTGCAGTCTGTTAATGTGATGAATCACACTGATTGATTTGCGAATGTTGAACCATCCCTGCATACCAGGGATAAATCCCACTTGGTCTGGGTGGATGATTTTCCTGATGTGTTGTTGTATTCTATTGGCGAGAATTTTATTGAGGATTTTTGCGTCTATGTTCATCAGGGATATTGGTCTATAATTTTCTTTCAGTGCTGCATCTTTCTCTGGCTTAGGGATTAAGGTGATGCTGGCTTCATAGAAAGAATTTGGGAGGATTCCATCTTTTTCGATTGTTCTGAATAGTTTGAGAAGAAATGGAATCAGTTCTTCTTTAAATGTCTGGTAGAATTCAGCAGTGAATCCATCTGGTCCTGGGCTTTTCTTTGTTGGGAGGGCCTTTATTACTGTTTCAATTTCTGTTTCAGTTATGGGTCTATTTAGGTTTTCTATGTCTTCATGGTTCAATTTAGGTAGCTTGCATGTGTCCAGGAATCTATCCATTTCTGATAGGTTTCCCTGTTTGCTGGCATACAAGTCCTTGTAGTAATTTCTGGTGATTCTTTTTATTTCTGTGGTGTCTGTTGTTATGTTTCCTTTTTCATCTCTGATTTGATTGATTTGGGTCTTTTCTCTTCTTTTTTTAGTTAGTTTGGCCAATGGGGTGTCAATTTTGTTTATTTTTTCAAAAAACCAGCTTCTCGCTTGGCTGATTTTTTGTAATGTTTTTTTTTTTTTATTCAATCCTGTTAATTTCTTCTCTGATTTTAATTATTTCTCTTCTCCTACTAGCTTTGGGTCTGGTTTGCTGCAGTTTTTCTAGGTCCTTGAGATGTGCTGAAAGCTCATTTATTTAGTGCCTTTCCAATTTCTTAATATAGGCCCCTATTGCTATAAACTTGCCTCTCAATACTGCTTTTGCGGTATCCCATAAGTTTTGATATGTTGTGTTGTTATCCTCATTTACTTCCAGAAAGTTTCTGATTTCTCTTTTGATTTCTTGAATGACCCAGTGTTCATTCAGGAGCATGTTGTTCAGTCTCCATGTGTTTGCATACTTTCTGGGGTTTCCTGAGTTGCTAATTTCCAGCTTCATTCCACTGTGGTCTGAGAATCTGCATGGTATGATTCTAATTCTTTTAAATTTGCTGAGACTTGCTTTATGACATAGTATGTGATCGATCCTAGAGAACGTTCCATGCACTGCTGAGAAGAATGTAAAGTCTTTAGATGTAGGATTGAAAGTTCTGTAGATATCTGTTAGATCTATTTGGGCAATAGTGTCGATTAAATCTGCTGTTTCCTTGTTGATCTTCTGTCCTTTTGATCTGTCTATTTCTGAGGGTGGAGTATTGAAGTCCCCCAGTACTATTGTATTGGAATCTAAGTCTCCCTTTAAGTCCCTTAACATATCTTTTAAAGAGACCGGTGCCCTGTAATTAGGTGCATATACATTTATAATAGTTACATCTTCCTGTTGAATTGAACCCTTAATCATTATATAGTGCCCTTCTTTGTCTCTCGAAACAGTTTTTGTATTAAAGTTTATTTTGTCTGATATTAATATGGCTACACATGCTTTTTTTTGGTTTTTGTTGGCATGGAATATCTTTTTCCAACCTTTCACTTTCAGTCTGCATGCCTCTTTGTTAGAGAGATGTGTTTCTTGTAGGCAGCAAATAGTTGGGTGTTGTTCCTTAAGCCAGTCAGCCAGTCTGTGTCTTTTAACTGGACAGTTCAGGCCATTCACGTTTAATGTGACTATTGATACATAGTGACTTTGCCCTGCCATTTTCCCGGAGATATTTTCTAGCATATGCTTTGAGCTTCCCATGCTCTTTTACTGGTAGGTTTTCTTCCTTTCCCTTCTTTCATATTGATGGCCGTGTTTCTGTGTTTCTGAGTGTAGCACATCTTTAAGTATCTTTTGCAGGGCCGGACGAGTGGCCACAAAGTCTTTCAATTTCTGTTTGCTATGAAAGGTCTTTATTTCACCTTCATTCACAAATGAGAGCTTCGCAGGATATAATATTCTGGGCTGGCAATTTTTCTCTCTTAGCACCTGTGCTATGTCTCGCCATTCCCTCCTAGCCTGTAGTGTTTCTGATGAGAAGTCTGCTGTGAGTCTGATTGGAGATCCTCTGAGAGTAATCTGACGTTTCTCTCTTGCACATTTTAGGATCTTTTCTTTATGTTTCACTGTGGTGAGTTTAATTACAACGTGTCGTGGTGAGGATCTCTTTTGGTCATGTTTATTAGGGGTTCTATGAGCTTCCTGTACTAGGATGTCTCTGTCCTTCTCCAGACCCAGAAAGTTCTCTGCTAGTATCTCACTAAAAAGGCCTTCTAATCCTTTCTCTCTCTCCATGCCTTCAGGAACTCCTAGAACCCGAATGTTGGTTTTTTTAATAGTATCCTGTAGATTCCCAACAATATTTTTTAGATTTCTAATTTCCTCTTCTTTTCTTTGGCTTGACTGTATCCTTTCCTGTTCTCTGTCTTCTAAGTCTGATATTCTCTCTTCTGCTTCACCCATTCTGTTTTTAAGGCTCTCTAATGTGTTTGTCATTTGATCTATTGAGCTCTTCATTTCATTTTGATTTCTCTTCACTATCACACTTTCCTGCTCTACTAGTTTCTGCGTTTCATTTTGATTCTTCCTTAAAATTTCATTTTCACGAGAGAGATTTTCAGTCCTGTCCAATAAGGATTTCTGTAGTTCAAGGATTTGCTTTTGAAAACTTCTAAATGTTCTTATCATAAATTTTTTGAAATCCGTATCTTGCATTTCTTCTATCTCATCATCTTCATAATCTTGGCTTGGGGTGTTTTGTTTATTTGGAGGCATCATAATGTCATCGTTGATCTTGTTCCCTCGATTTCTGTGTTTATTGCTTGGCATGGTTAATTCTGTTTCCCTCACTGTGAGTTTTTTTTTATTATTATTATTATACTATGTCCGTGTTAAGTGGACTGCCTGCTGTTGGAGGAGCCTTGGAGGCTTGAAATGGGTGTGGCCTGAGAGCTCTGCTTGGTTTTTCAGGGTTACAGGTGTGCAAAGGTGACACCCTCAGGTTATGCGTGGTAAATCTCTATTTATTTATTTATTCATTTATTTTATTTTATTTTATTTTTTGTTCAGGATGTAAGCAGGAGGTAAGGCTGAGCAGAATGGATGGTATTTAGCTTCAGCTGGCTTCTACCCAAAGAGTCTGTGCAGGCTCAGTTTCTCCTGTGGACTCCCACTGGGTTGCCTAGGCTACTGGAATGTAGCCTTAAGTCTCCCCTTTTATTATGTATATCCCAGCTCTTTGTCTCTTGCTTGCCTTTGCAAGGTTGGCAGAGAGTGGAACTTGTCTGTACCAGTATGCCCCCACCTATTTATTTATTTATTTATTTATTTTTCCTTCTCTCCTGTAGTCTGTTGGACTTTCCCGCTTCAAAACCCGCGTCCCTCTAAAATTCTGTCCGCCGTTTCCCCGCCAATGTCTCCGGTTACTGAGCTCACCTCCGCTTCCAGCGCCAATGTGTGGACTCCGAGCCCTGGGCGTCTCTCCTCCTTGTTGATTTTCTGTCTGGTTGATCTGTCCATTGCCGAAAGTGGGATATTGAAGTCCCCCTAATACTATTGTATGGGAGTCTATGTCTCTCTTTATAGCCATTAATATTTCTTTTAAATAGCTAAGTGTCCTGTAATTAGGTACATATACTGTTAAATTGATCCCTTCATTATTGCAGTGTCATTCTTTGACTCTTTTAACAGTTTCTGTGTTAAAGTCTATTTTTTCTGATATGAGGATGGCTACACCAGCTCTTTTTTGGTTTCTGCTAGCATGGGTATCTTTCCATCTTCATCCCTTTCATGTTCAGTCTGTAGGTCTTTCTTGCTGAGATGCATTTCTTGTAGGCAGCAAATTGATGGGTTTACTTTTTTAATTCATTCAGCCACTTTGTTTGTCTTTTAACTGGAGAGTTGATGCCATTTACCTTCAAGGTGACTATTGATAAGTAATGACTTGGCCCTGACATTTTTCCATAAATATTTCTATTGTTTACATGGGATTTCCTTTGTACTTTTACTGAGAGATATTATGACTTCACCTTTTTTTATAATGATGGCTATTTTTCTGTGTTTCTGTGTGTAGCACAAGCTTAAGTATCTTTTGTAAGGCTGGACCAATGGTGACAAATTCTTTCAATTTATGTTTCTTATGGAAGGTCTTTATTTCACCTTCATTCATAGATGAGAATTTTGTAGGATACAGTATTCTGGGTTAGCTGTTTTTTTTTTTTTTTTTTCTCTTAAGACTTGGAATATATCTTGCCATTCTCTCCTAGCCTGTAGGGTTTCTGATGAAAAGTCAGCTGTGAGTCTTTTTTTTTTTTTTTTGACAGGCAGAGTGGACAGTGAGAGAGAGAGACAGAGAGAAAGGTCTTCCTTTGCCGTTGGTTCACCCTCCAATGGCCGCCGTGGCTGGCGCGCTGCGGCCGGCACACTGCGCTGATCCGATGGCAGGAGCCAGGAGCCAGGTGCTTTTCCTGGTCTCCCATGGGGTGCAGGGCCCAAGCACCTGGGCCATCCTCCACTGCACTCCTTGGCCACAGCAGAGGGCTGGCCTGGAAGAGGGGCAACCGGGACAGAATCCGGTGCCCCAACCAGGACTAGAACCTGGTGTGCCGGCGCCGCTAGGCGGAGGATTAGCCTAGTGAGCTGCGGCGCCGGCCCCAGCTGTGAGTCTTAATTGGAGATCCTCTGAACGTAATCTGGCATTTCTCACATCTACATTTTAGAATCTGTTCTTTATTTTTTACTGTGGAGACTTTGACTACAATGTGTCCTGGTGAAGATCTTTTCTGGACATGTCTTTAGGAGTTCTGTGTGCCTCCTGTACTTGGAGGTCCCTTTCTTTCTCCAAATTAGGGAAGTTTTCTCTAATTATTTCACTAAAATGGCCTTCTAATCCATTGTCTCTTTCCATGCCTCCAGGAACTCCTAAGACCTGTATGTTGGGTCATTTGATATTATCCTGTAATCCCTAACAGTGGTTTTTAGTTTTCAATTTGTTCTTCATTTTTTTTTCTGGTATAACTGTAAAATTTCCAAAGATTTGTCTTCCAAATTTGGATATTCTTTTTTTTTGCTTCATCGAGTCTGTTGTTAAGGCTTTCCATCTCATTCTTTATTTGTTCTATTGAATTATTCATTCCAAGATTTCACTTTTATTTCTCTTTTAATATTTCAACTTCATGGAAGGAGTTTTCTTTCATGTCATGTATGGATTTCATTAGTTCTTAGGTTTGCTTCAGATTACTTCTAAGTAATCTTACAATCAATGTTTAGAATTCCATTTCTTGCATTTCTTCAGTCTCTTCATCTTCACATTCTAGCGTCAAGGTGCTGTGTTCTGTTGGGGGAGTCATGTCATCATCTTTATTCTTGGTTCTTGAATTGCTGGGTTTATTATTTGGCATTTTTAGAGAAACTTGCTGGTTTCTTTTTTGTTTTGTTTTGTTTTTTTCCCCGTGATGGCTTTTATCTTTGGACGCTGTAAATATTTTTTTTAAGAGGGGAGGTATGATCTGCTCTGTTGGCATTGTCTCACACTCACCCTCTCTCCTCAAGGCAGCAGTGACCCTCACCAGGGAATCAGAATGCCCCGAGCATACGGAGCTCCCACACTGCGCAGTGTCCCAGCCACACCCTGTATCCTCCCATGCACCACAGAGTTTTCACAGCCCCAGCACAGAAGCCTCCTACAGTCACAAGTACATAGGCCCCTGTCAGTTCTAACCAGAATCTGCACTGGTGTGGTTGCTGGGCATGTGGACAGGAACTGGTGCAGTTTTTACATGTGTCCAAAATGGCCCCTGCCCTCCCTAAGCTTGCTACTGGACACAGTGCAGGGTGGTCATGGAGAAATAAATAAGCTCCCTTTTTTTCTCCTCTGGTTTGGCAGGCACACTGTCCCCTAGAGGGCTCCATGCCTGGCCCATGCCGGGCTCTTCCTGCAGTTTTATCTCCAGTGGCTGGGGCTGCTGCAGGCTGGTCTCACTTTACTTTCCAAGGCTGGTGCTAAGGCTCTGGACTGCAGGGTTCCTGAGCTGTGCATGTCCACACCCTCCATATAGTTCCACAGCGTCCCTCTAATTTGTGTGAAGCTTCCTCTGCCATTTTCTTTCTTTCTTTTTTTTTTTTTTTAAGATTTTACTTATGTATTTTAGAGGTAGAGTTACAGACAGTGAAGGGAGAGACACACAGAGAGAGGTCTTCCTTCCATTGGTTCACTCCCCAAATGGCTGCAATGACCAGAGCTGTACTGATCCAAAGCCAGGAGCTGCCTCCTGGTCTCCCACATGCAGGTGCAGGGGCCCAAGGACTTGGGCCATCTTATACTGCTTTCCCATTCCATAGCAGAGAGCTGGATGGGAAGAGGAGCAGCCGGGACTAGAACTGGTACCCATATGGGATGCTGGCGCCGCAGGCGGAGGATTAGCCCACTGCACCACGGCGCCGGCCTCTCCTCTGCCATTTTCTCCCTAACTCTTCCTGACACGGCATTTTCTCCCCTTTCCTTAAACTGTCTTCCCTTAGACTGGAGCAGTAAGCTCCCTCCCTATTCGGCCATCTTGGATCTCCCTGGTTAGTCCAGGTAAGGCTTTATTGATTTCAATCTTTTCATCAAATTCTCTTCACTTCACTGATCTTTTCTGTTTTTGTAGCTTTCATTTCATTTATTTCTGCCAGAACCTTTATTCTTTATTTTCTTCTACTAATTTTGAATTTGGTTGCTCTCAAGGTCCTTTAGGGAATCATGAGGTTGTTGATTTGACATATTTCTCTTCACAGCACTACTTTCTTCTCTGAGACTTCATCTTAGTACTGATTTTCGTACATCCATTAAGTTTTTTTGTTTTGTTTTGTTTTTTGTTTTTTTTTTTTTTTTTTTTTTTTTTTTTGACAGGCAGAGTGGACAGTGAGACAGAGAGACAGAGAAAAAGGTCTTCCTTTGCCATTGGTTCACCCTCCAATGGCCACCACGGCCGCTGCGCTGCAGCCAGCACACCGTGCTGATCCGAAGGCAGGAGCCAGGTGCTTCTCCTGGTCTCCCATGGGGTGCAGGGCCCAAGCACTTGGGCCATCCTCCACTGCACTCTCGGGCCACAGCAGAGAGCTGGACTAGAAGAGGGGCAACCGGGACAGAATCTGGTGCCCTGACCAGGACTAGAACCCGGTGTGCCGGCGCTGCAAGGCGGAGGATTAGCCTAGTGAGCCGGGGCGCCGGCCTCATCCATTAAGTTTTAATATGATGGGTTTACGTTTTAATTTGTATCAACAGATTTTTAAATTTCCTTTGATTTGTGCAGTGACCCTGTTCATTCTGAAGCATATAGTTCATGTCCCATGCATTTATATAATTGCTAGTTTCTTATTTGTTGATTTCCAAATATGTTTCATTGTTGTCCTGAAAGATACACTTTGACATTCAAAAGGTTTTTTAAGATTTGTTTTGTGAACCAGTATATGATCTATAGAATACCGCATTTGCTCACAGAAAGAATCTGTATTTAACTACATGATAGAGTATTCTATAAATTTCTGTTAGGTCTTTTGGTCTGTAATACAGTTTTTACTCTGATGTTTGTTTGTGGATTGTCCATTCATGAAAGAGGTGCACTGAAGTTACCTGCTATTTTTTATTGGAACTTATCTTCCCCTTACACATGTGAATTGGTGCTTTTTTTCTTGGAATTTTTATAATTTTCTCTTTGTGGTGTACTGTTGACATTTGATTGTAGCATATTGTGGGGAGGATCTTTCCTGTCCACTTGGTGTCCCGTGTGCTTCCTATATTTAAATTTCTGTATCTTTCTAAAGACTGGGGGACGATTGCAGCTATGATGTCATTGAATAGGTTTTCTACACTGGCCTGCAGTTTTTCCCATTCTGGAATACCAAAAACACCCAAACTACCCAAAGTTTAATGGTTTCCCAGAGGCCTTGGAAACTCTTCTTATCTGTGTGTTTACTTATTTATGCATGTGTAACTGTGGTATTTATTAGGATCTGTCTTCAAGGTCAGATAGTCTTCTATTTTTGATCTAGTCTGTTGTTCAGACTTCCAACTGCATACTGCATCTGACTGGTGGTCCTCATTTCCAGGATTTCTGTCTGTTCTTCAAGATCCCTGCCGAATTTATTATTCACATCATGCATCAGCTTCTAGTTTTGTTCTATTGCTCGTATTCTCTTATATCCCTTACAGGAACCGTATAATCACCCTTTTGAATTCTTTATGAGGCCACGTGTCAATCTCCTTTACTTTGCTGTCTCTTACTACAGCACTGCATTGTTCTTTTGCAGGTTAATTTTGCCTTGTTTTTTTTGTACTTCTCATGCACCTATATTGATATTTGCACATTTGGTGGATCCGTAGTCTATCACTTTCCAAGGATGGTTTGCATGGTAAATTTTTGTTTTGGGAATATGTATCTTAGGGTGTCAGGTAGGCTATTTCTGAAAGCTTTAGTTCCAATTAGACTCTTGAATGCAGTATTCCTGTTGCTTCTTCCCATGTTATTGACAGCAGTGGCAGTGAGGGCTGGGGGCATTCCTCCCAGTCTCTGTAGTGGTGCGTGGGTCCCCTTGGTGGTGGGGCATGGCTGGGGCTGTAGCAGTGCTGGTCCATAGTCAAGCACAGGTTCTTTGGTCACTGTAGTAGCCAGCAGGGGCAGCAGGAAGAGGATTAGAGTTGAAGTAGTGGGTCCAGTACATCACGCACGTCCCAGGTGATGGGCAGTGAGAGCTGGAGGGTCCCTGGGTTTGTGGGAGCAAATACTTCTGCTTCTGAAACCCCCTGGTATGGTGAGCCACCTGTCCAACAGTGCGGGGCACAGCTTCTACTATGGCTGTGCCGTTGGCTTTAGCTGGTTTCACAAGCTGCATCCTTTTTCACAGTCTCATGGAGCGCCTGTTGGTCCCAGGGTTTGGTAGTGCCAGGACCTCAATCCCCCTGCAGTGTGTGGAGTCTGACAGTGACTCCTTTCCCGCGAAAGATCACTTGGCTGCAGCCTGAGTTCTGGGAGTTGGGATGAGGCAGTGTGAGTTCCTTCCATGAAGCAGAGCTGCGTGCATACTCCAGGCACACAGTAGAGTAGGAGTAGTCTCCCCAAATCTCTGCAGATGTTCCAGGTCTGGTGTTAGAATGCTGATGGCTGATCGGTTGAAGGTAGACCTTTGGTCTAATTACGGTGTGTGAGAGTGGGTCTGGTGGCAAGTCTTGAGGTCCCTGGTGTTGTGCTATCAGAGGGTGGTTCTCACAAGAGATCTGCTGGTGTCCCTCTGTTTTCTGGCCCATGTGATTGGTCCCTTGCACCTGCCATGTCCAGTCTCTGCTGACACTGGACTGTGGCGCCGCAGGATCCTGAACTGGAACTTCTAAACTGTAAGCTGAAAAAACCTTTCAACTCGCAGGCATTTTGGTTAAAGTAATGAAGAGCAGACTGATGCGTCCCCTTACAGGGGCTGCAAGCTTGTGACAGCTGTGGCTGTCCTGCAGCCTGATGGCTGGAGTCTGACAAGGACTGTGAGGCTAGCTTTCCCATGCTGTGGGGACTCCGCCTCCCGGAGCCAGGCCCCAGTTGCTGGAACGCTTTGTCCCTCTTTATGCTGCCGTCCCAGGGCTCTTATGTTCCAGGCTTCCGGCATCTCCAGCTGAGTTCGAGTTTTCTCTGTGGGGTACTCACTGACTTCACGGGGTAGCCATTGGCTTGTTACTTGGCTCTTCTGTGGAGGGGGCAGGAAACGCCAGGCCTCTCTGTGCAGCTACCTTGGAGTCTGAAAATACTTTATTTTAGAAGCTGGACCAAAAGACTGTTAAATACCTCATAGTGAGTAAGTGAGTGGGGGAATCTCGGACTCAGTAGCTCCTACTCTACACGCACAATCCAGATCACCCGTGTGTTCCCAAAAGGAGTGGGGGCACCCCTCCCCCGCCCACCAGCAAGTCACAGATCAGTTCTTCAGTGACCTCCCGTAACAGAGCGCTAGGTTACCTGGAGGTAACGTGACATCTCACGGGTTAAGTCTGCAAGACTTGGCTCTGCTTCAACTTCAGACACCATCTCAAGCCCCAGACAGTTTTCCCCAGGCGTCTGCCCAAAAGGTGAGAAATTTGCTTTCCTAGGAGCCCCTTCCTTGGGTTCAGTTAATTTTCTAGAGCAGCCCACAGCACTCAGGGGACGTATTACGCAGGATGCCAGCTCATTGTAAAGAAGGTAACAAGGGCTACACGGGAAGCAGTGCGCGGGTGGTGCCTGGCAGGAGGAGCACAGACCCCGCATCCCCTCTTCATGCCTGTGTCCCCCAGGACCTCCGCGTGTGCAGCTGTCCGGGAAGTCCAAACCCAGTCCGTTTGGGTCTGTGTGGCGTCTTCCATGCAGAGGCATGATTAAACACTGACAGCCCTGTGGAACAGTGGCTGGACAGAGGGGTACAGGCTAACACCAGTGGACTGAGTGGGAGACAGCATGGCCTGTTTGCTTTGGGTGTGTTTGGTCTTTCTCGTTGGCATCTTTTCCTCCCAGGATAGGGGCAGGGCCCCTTTCTGAAGTGGAGGTCTCCTGCTGAGCTGTCGGAGAAGATGGGCCAGGCGGTGTCTTCAGGGCGCAGTCCAGGACAGACGGGTGGAAGACAGTAGAGTTCCTAGGACCAGTTATGCGGAAGAGCGATTCCAGCTTTACCTTCTGTGGCTGGCTTTGGGGAGGAAGTTGTGAGCCAGAAACCAGGGAAGGCAGTTGAAATACATGTATCATAATATCAGGGTGAGCAAGCATAATTCTCTCTTGACACGCAGCATAAAATATATATGTGCAACTAAGGTTGAAAATACACTAGTTCTGGCCGGCACCATGGCTCAATAGGCTAATCCTCCGCCTGTGGTGCCGGCACACCGGGTTCTAGTCCCAGTCGGGGCGCCGGATTCTGTCCCGATTGCTCCTTTTCCAGTCCAGCTCTCTGCTGTGGCCCGGGAGTGCAGTGGAGGATGGCCCAAGTGCTTGGGCCCTGTACCTGCATGGGAGACCAGGAGGAAGCACCTGGCTCCTGGCTTCAGATGGGCGCAGTGCTCCAGCAGCAATGCGCCGGTCATAGCAGCCACTTGGGAGATGAACCAACGGAAAAAGGAAGACCTTTCTCTCTGTCTCTCTCTCTCTCTCTCACTGTCCACTCTGCCTGTCAAAAAAATGCATTAGTTTTGAAGGTTAGTAATTATATAAAATTAATTGAAACACAAGTGTGAATGCAGTGCATTTGTGGCCTATGCCAGAAAAGAATGAAACAGTAAATATAACAAAGCTTTAAGAGACCTCCAGTTAAGACATAAAAACTGAAGTCATTCACTGCCCTTCCTTGTTAATCTTGTCTTCTCTTGAACTTGTCGTGAGGCGTTGTTATTAAGTAGTTAAACCAAAACCTTCAAAGATAGTAAAGCAGCAGGAACCGGGCAGCCAGGAGTGAAGGAACAATGGATTCTCAGAGTCTCTCTGGAGTGGTCATTCTGTGCAAAGTTCCTACAGCAGAGGATTTCATCGTAGGTCTCCACAACAGGTATCCTTACCTTCCCTTTCATAAAACAAGAAACTGAAACTTGGCGAAAGCAAATAGCTTGCCCCAGGTCATCAGTCTACTAGGTGTCAGGGTTGTGCTTGAAATCCAGCTATGTGGACTCCAATCCTGCATGCGCTCCGTAACCTCACCTTGTTTCAGGACAACTTGGCCAGTTAGGCAATGCTCATGTTCAGCCAGTTGACCTCTGCTTTTTCTCTCCTCCTTTGTTGTGCTAACTGTCCTGCTCTCATCATTAATGCAAGGAATCACATCAGTGTAGTAACATGTGCCTTCTGCCTAAGCAAACAGGATGCACCCACTGGCAAGATGGAGAACACAAATTTGTATTCTGCCAAGCCTCCAGCATCAATCTCAACGGAAGTGAAAGGGAAGGCAACTCAGACTGCCTCTAAGTTTGTCATATTCTAGAATCTGTGCCAGGTGCAATCTTGTAACTTGAGCTAGAAAAACAAAAAGAGGGAAAAAAAAAAAGCCTTTCTGCATTTAATTTAGTAAGTACAGACAATTCTGTTAGTCATAGCTAACCCTGACACTAAACTAGTGATTTCTCATTATCTCCTAAACATTCCAATTGTATAAACTTTGCATTATTTGCCAAACTATAAAAGCCCAGGACAAATATTCACTTCCCTGGTCGTGCAAAAAGCAGCTGTCAAGTTGTCAGTTCTTGCGGGTTTCTGCAGGAAGACTGGAGACTTCTCTGTAGACATCCGTGATGACTAGAGGAGTGATGCCTCTGTAGGGGCTCATTTCTCCTGTCTGCAGTGCAGCCAAATCTCTGCCCTGAATACGAGGTGTGTGGGTCGGCTGGGCATTGCCATAATGAGATATTTGAGACAGATAACATGTATAAATAGAAAAGGTTACTTTAGCTCACAAACTTAGAGGTTCAAATTCAAGACTGGGTTCCCACATTAGTGTTTGATCCCTGGTGATGGTGGTAGGTTTGGCACAGGAAGACAGGGGCAGATGTAGGAGTATCACATCTCAGGTGAGTAGAGAGAGAGAGGTGGTGGCCCCATAATCCCATTTGAGGGCACAGCCCCAATGACTTGAGGACTTCTGTTAGGTGCCACCTTTCACTGCCTACCAAGCCTGCCACCCTGGGGTCCAATTTGCACTGGTGGACCTTTAGGGGATACTGAGTATCCAAACCACAGCAGGAGGTTGGGAATTTAGAGAAAAACAGGCACTCACAAATTATTGACCCGATGTTCTTGTGTTGAGAACATCAGTGCTCAATTCTGTTGAAGAATTTAGACCAACTGTGATATACCAAAATAGTTCACTGTATTAGAGATTTATAAAAACTAAAAAAAATTGCCATAGTGTGTAAAGTGAGGTGTGTTTACCTTTGTGGGAATTATCCTCACCTGTATATGGAAGAGCTGAATTCGGACCCAGAAAGTGCAGTGAAAGCAAGACTTTGTTATTGGTCTTGCAAGATCAGGTGTCTGATGATTAGGCACACCCAGAGCAGCTAAAGCAAGCAACATATACCCTAGCAGGCAGGCTCCTCCTCTGGTTCCTCATTGGCTGAGTACGGTGGGGTGTACAATCTTCCCAGACTGCCTGTGTTACAAAGTTACCTGGTGCCTTCCTTCTCTGAAATTTAATTTCCTCTTATGAGTTGGCTACTTCACAACATCCTGCTGGCTAGTGAGTTTTGCTACATCTGCAAGTCAGCTAGCATCAATGTTCCATTCGTTGTTGAAAATGGACCATGGGACATTTTCTTAGGCTTGCCACTACGTATTTATACATAATAGGGGTATTAGGCTTAGATATCTGTGAGTCTGGCCATTGGTAGCTCCCAGAAAGGAGATGGAAGAAGGAGATGGAGACCAACTTTAACAGCAGAGGTGGTGGCAGTCTGAAGAGGCTGTGCACAGGCACGTGTAGGGCTGGGATTTATCTGGGTGCTGAGGGGAGCGAGGCACCAGGGGCTCTCCAGAAGCCTTTGAGGCCTTTTGCTTATCGTGTTCTGCAAGCTGTTTTGCCAGGTGGCTAGAGAGAGAAGTCATGAGGGGATCTCCCACAGGCTGGGCTGGGCATGGGGGGAAGCGGGCGGGGGAGGGCATGCCATTCTTGTGAGTCTTACTGTCCTCTAAGGAGCAGAGTGGTGGCCGTGAGGAAGTGGCCCTCTTTATTAACGCTTATTCACTTATTTGCTGAAGCACTTAGTTTTTGGAAAATGCAGGTCTCAAAGGTGAGACATTTTATTTAACCAATGTTATGGCTGATACACATGAGTATGCATATAGGGCAGAGTAAACGTAATAATGACTTACACAGGGGCCAGTGCGCTGGCTGAGTAGGTTTAGCCAGGATGCTGGCATTGCTTAAAGGTGGGGATTCATGTCCCAGCTTCTCCCCTTGGAATCGAGCTCCCTGAACAGAAGCTTGGGAAGGCAGCAGAAAGATGGCCCAAGTGCTTGGGCCTCTGCCACCCACATGGGAGACCTGATTGCAGTTCTAGGCTCCTGGCATTGGCCTTGCCCAACCCCAGCCATTGAGGCCATTTGGGGAGTGAGCCAGCTAGTGAAATATACTCATATTCTTCCTCTTTGTCTGTCTACAACTCTTTCAAATAAATCTTTAAAAAAAAAACCTTACACAAACAACATGTGTGTAAATCATGCAAACCTACTTGTGTTTATGATTCCATCCACAATAATGTAATGTCTATTTTTTTTCTCCCTATGCTAAAAGGCAGAGAAAAGCTAAGTCGATGACTCACAGCTGTGTTGAAAGTTGATTAAGAGACACTTGCACAACTACACCCTTACACGACCCCCTTGTGCTCACTGAATAGGATAGGCCATCACAAAATAATTTCACAGAGGACAAACTCCAATTTTTCTAAAGCAAAAGGTGCTCTCGTAGCAGTTACATATTCTTTGAGAACTGTATTTTAAAATTCAGCTTATCCCACACCTGGCATCTCTTAGCCCTCCATCACTAACAGCCACTTTAGTCCAAGCTATTTCAGGACCCCGGGGCACTGCCTCCCCTTGGACCTTCTGCTGTGCTCCTGACACACCGCAGTGGAGAGACTGATGCTTTTACCATGCAGATAGGTTGTATTGTCATGGCTCAGAAGTCTCCTTATGGGATTCCAGCTCTCCGAAGGGAAACCCTAACTCTGTTAGGGCTCCCAGCCCCTGCCTTTCTCTAAGTGGACTCAAAGAAGAAATGCCCGTGACCAGAAATGGATTAGACTATAGAATACTCCTAGAAAACAGGCCTATGTAAGAAAAGGCCTATGTGTTTGTTTGAAAGGAACAGAGTCAGAGAGACAGGGAGAGACACTCAGAGTGAGGGATATGTAAGAAAATAGGGTTTCACTGTTGATAATAAGTTTGACTCTAAGAATCAGGAAACATATAGGGTATAGGGATACAGAGGTAAAGCAAACAAAAAAGATAGAAAGGAAGAAAAACATGAAAGGGAATGTTTCTAAGAAGCCAAAACCTTTTGCATATGCCTAACTGAAATTAAAGAAAAATTGTTTTCCTTTTTCTTTTTGCTTGGAATTGACTTGGCTATGTGGAATATTGTAACCCTTGCCAAGCTTCAGGAAAACTGTTCATGTTGCTTTGATAGAAAAAATTGAAAAGAATACTGAACTCCATTTTATATTCACATTTTCTGTGGGGCTAAGTTTTAATAAAAACAAAGAAGATGATTTCAGAGAACTACAAAAATACTTCAAAAAGCTTGTGGAACTGGGAGATAATTTTATTTTGTTGCAAAAATATTTTGAAATCTGTGCGTATAAGGGGTTCTCAGTGTTCATGAAGAAATGCATATTATGAAAAATTCCACATGGATTTCTATTGGAACTGAAATGTTAACTGTGTTTCAAAGTGTAAATATGCTAGGAAAGAGGCCGGCGCCACAGCTCACTAGGCTAATCCTCCGCCTGTGGCGCCAGCACCCCGGGTTCTAGTCCCGGTCGGGGCGCCGGATTCTGTCCCGGTTGCTCCTCTTCCAGGCCAGCTCTCTGCTGTGGCCAGGGAGTGCAGTGAATGATGGCCCAAGTGCTTGGGCCCTGCACCCCGTGGGAGACCAGGAGACGTACCTGGATCCTGCCATAGGATCAGTGTGGTGCGCCGGCCGCAGTGCGCCGGCTGTGGCGGCCATTGGAGGGTGAACCAACGGCAAAGGAAGACCTTTCTCTCTGTCTCTCTCTCTCACTGTCCACTCTGACTGTCAAAAAAATAAAAATTAAAATAAATATGCTAGGAAAGACCCTCAGAGTCCAGGTTTCCACTGCTCCCGCTTCTGCACAGCACGGGAAACCCGTCTTTATCGGCTTTGACATGTGGTCATTTAATGTCTTCTTGAAGTTTTCAATGGTAAGGGACACTTGTTAACTTAAGATTTCTCCCATCACAGTTCTGATAAATTTAAATATAGAATCCTTGAACTGAGTTGAATGCTGTCAGATTGTGATTTACTGCTTCTGGATTTTTCTTGGTGGCCAGTGCAGAATGGATGCAGCTCCTCCCCTGCCGTGGTTGCTCTCGGTTTGACTCCAGGCAGCTCTTCTTTCGCTCTCTAGCACAAGCTAAGCTTTCCTCGCGCCGTCGGTGCTTTCTCACGTTAGATGGTTTCCATTCCTTTCACGATACCATTCCTTTGGGGATGCCATTGTTAGTAGAGGTGTTTTTTTCTTGTAAGATTTATGTGTTTGTTTGAAAAGAAGAGAGAGAGAGAGACAGGGAGAGACACTCAGAGTGAGGGATATCTTCCATCTGCTGGTTCACTCTCCAGATGGCTGCATTGACCCAGAGCCCAGAATTCCACCAGGTCTCCCACATGGGCGGCAGGGGCCCAAGGACTTGGACCATCTTCTGCTGCTTTCCCATGTGCATTAGCAGGGAGCTGGACTGGAAGTGGAGCAGTGGGCACTCTGCAATCCTGTATGAGATGCTGATGTTGCAAGAAGTGGATTAACCCACTTTACCACAGTGCTGACCCTGTGGAGATTTCTATTAAAAAATGACCAAGTACTAAGCTAGTTATCAAATAAATACCATAACTGCTTACGATGCCTTTTGTGATCTGTACAATATCTTTAATATTCATGAGATACTTAATTATTCTCTAGTCAGTTAAAACTCTATGGCTTTTTCCTCCTCCACATAAACTTCTATGAAGTTATGTACCTCTTACACTGTACTGTTTTTATTAAAAATTATTTTTATTCAGTATGAAATTTAATCTTTCTTGAATATGGCATTGTTGGTTTCTGTCTTTTGAAATGTTGAGTTCTTTAGGAATCTTGCTGCCCAGATCCATATTTCTTTTGTCCCCTAGTTTTGTTTAACTGATTGGGCTTGTGTCACCATGTCTTTGACAAAGTTTTAAATAGAAAAAGTCCCTTAAGAGACATCCTAATAGAATGTATTGGGAAGCAATTATTCGTCTATTTTTAAATTTCTCCTGTCTGTATCTTATCTAGTATACATTGCTCTGGGGATATTCCTCAAAAGTATATTGAGACATTTTGTTATGATTTTGATGATGAGAGTGATGAACAGTAATTATGTTTAATTCTCCTACCTTAGCAATCTTTTTTCCCAACCCTGTAAAAAGAGCATAGTTTAGGTTAATTTATGCTTAGTGAATCCACTTTCTAGGTAGGTAAAACTTTATGTTTTTAATTTTCACAAATCTGTTGCCTTGAATTTCCTACTCTTTTACTGGACATCTTCATTCAGTCTAATTTCATTATTTGCAGAAGACAGCGAGAGAGAGAGAGAGAGATGGAGGGAGGGAAGAAGAGGGGGGAGGGAGAGAGAGATATAGGATGGCAGAATTCTTTGAACGACTTGAAAAATAACTGTCTCCATCTTGAGAGCCAAGGTGTATCTCTAGATTTAAAGAATTCTTTAAACCAGTGATGTAACTGATAGGACAGATAACAAGACACCACAAAGAGGCCTTTGTGGGACCCGGCATGATGGCATCTGTGCTGAGTGGCTCTGTGGCACAGGCAGTGTCACAGCAAGATTTTGACGTCATGCAGAGCACCGTTAAGCGGATCACTGCCAAGTGCAGTCAGTCTCTCACTGACGTGTGTCAAGTTTCTTTTTTCGCACTTACTGAAGAGATACATAGAAAGAAACAGACACAGACCTGCTATGCATTTGCTCACTCCTCAGATGCCTGCAAGGACTGGGCTGGGCCGAGGCTGAATCCTGTCCCCAAGAACTCAATCCCGGTCTCCCAATCACGTGAGCTCTCTC